>NC_090393.1:58534590-59734590 GCF_036365525.1 Heterodontus francisci
TGTATGCTGCTTCCATTGTTTGGCATGTAAGCAGTCTTGTGTTGCAGCTTCACCAGGTTGACACCTAATTTTGAGGTATGCCTGGTGCTGCTCCTGGCATGCCCTCCTGCACTCTTCATTGCACCAGGGTTGATCCCCCGGCTTGATGGTAATGGTAGAGTGGGGGATATGCCGGTCCATGAGGTTACAGATTGTGGTTGAATACTATTCTGCTGCTCCTGACGGACCACAAGTCTACATCGATGCCCAGTTTTGAGTTGCCAGATCTGTTCGAAATCTAACCCATTTAGCATGGTGGTAGTGACACACAACAGAAGGTGGCTACCCTCAGTGTGAAGAGCGGACTGGGTCTCCACAAGGACTGTTCGATGGTCAGTCCTACCAATACGATCATGGACAAATGTATCTGCGACAAGTAGATTGGTGAAGAGGTCAAGTAGGTTTTTGCCTCTTGTTGGTTCCCTCACCACCTGCTGCAGACCCAGTGTAGCAGCTATGTCCTTTAGGACTCAGCCAGCTCAGTCAGTAGTGGTGCTCCTCAGCCACTCTTGGTGATGGACATTGAAGTCCCCCATCCAGAGTTAATTTGTTCATTTTGTTCCCTTGCTACCCTCAGTGCTTCTTCCAATTTGCGTTCCACATGGAGAAGCACTGATACATCAGCTGAGGTTGGGAGGTGGGGGGGGTGCGTGAGTTAGGTGGTAATCAGCAGGAGGTTTCCTTGCCCATGTTTGACCTGATGCCATAAGACTTCATGCGGTCTGGAGTCAATATTGAGGAATCACAGGGCAACTCCCTCTTGACTGTATACCACTGTGCTGCCACCTCTGGTAGGTCTGTCCTGTTGGTGGGACAGGACATACCCAGGGCTGGTGATGTCTGGGGTATTTTCTGCAAGGTATAATTCCGTGAGTATGACTAGTCGGGCTGTTGCTTGACTCATCTGTAGGCCAGCTCTCCCAATTTTTGCACAAGCCTCCAGATGTTAGTAAGGAGGAATTTGCAGGGTCGATAGGGCTGGGGTTTGCCATTGTCATTTGCTGGGTTTGCTGTTTCTGGTGCCTAGGTCGATGCCGGGTGGTCCGTCCAGTTTCATTCCTTTTCTTAGGCTTTGTAGCGATTTGATACAACTGAGTGGCTTATTAGGCCATTTCAGAAAGCAGTTAAGTGTCAAACACATTGCTGTGGGTCTGGAGTCACATGTAGGTAAGGACAACAGATTTCTTTCCCTGAAGAAACTTTGTGAAACAGATGGGTTTTTACAACAAATCGACAATGGTTTCATGATCACCACTAGACCAGCTTTTTTTAAAATTCCAAATTTATTAACTGAATTCAAATTCCACCATCTGTGTGGTGGAATTCGAACCCATGTCCCAGAGCATTAGCCTGGGGCTTTGGGTCACTAGTCTAGTGACATTACCACTACGCTACTGTCTCCCCAGGTGATAAGGTGCTTAAGACGACATATCGAATACTTTCCTTTATTAGCTGAGGTATAGAATATAAGAGCAGAGAGGTTATGCTAGAACTGGATAACTCATTGGTTAGGTCACAACATGAGTACTGCGTACAGTTCTGGTCACCTCATTACAGAAAAGATGTAATTGCACTAGAGAGTGCAGAGGAGATTTACGAGGATGTTAACAGGACTGGAAAATTGCAGCTATGAGGAAAGATTGGATAGGCTGGCGTTGTTTTCTTTGGAACAGAGGAGCCTGAGGGGAGATTTGATTGAGGTGTACAAGGTTTTGAGGGGCCTAGATAGAGTGGTTGGGAAAGACCTATATACCTTAGCAGAGGGGTCAGTGACTAGGGGGCATAGATTTAAAGTGATTAGTAGAAGGATTAGAGGGGAGATGAGGAAACATTTTTTCACCCAAAGGGTGGTAGGGGTCTGGAACTCATTGCTCAAAAAGGATAGTAGAAGCAGAAATCCTCAACTCATTTAAAAGATGTCTTGATATGCACCTGAAGTCCTGTAACCTCCAGATATACGGACCAAGTGCTGGAAAATCAGGTTAGGCTGGGTGGTTCGTTTTTCATCCGGTGCAGACACGGTGGGCAGAGTGGCCTCCTTCTGTGCCATAAATGTTTCTACATTTTCTAAATATCTGAAGGGGAGGGATGTGGGAAGAGGGAGGGCAGTGGCAGTACATGAATTGCTCTTAGGAGGGCCAGCACAGACACGATGGGTGTCTTCTTCTGGGCTATAACAATTCTATGATTGTATGATAATGTTTTCCCACAGTAAAATAATGCCTTGGAAGCAATTTCAGTCATTTAGAATGGCACCCACAGAATTATAGCTTAAACTGTTAATACATAAAATGAAATATCTCATAGGGCACTCAAATAGTTATCTCCGATAGGTTGGATAGAATCATTGGTTTGTTATAAGTAGAATAAAGATAGCTGAAAGTCATTAGTTCTACTCCCTTGAGATCTCTGAAGATGCCAATAATTCAGATATGCTTGCCTCGACTGGTTGGATTTCATCAGCTCTCAAGCAAGCTGCAAGATGTGAATCACACAGAAGCATAAAACTTATTTTAAGTCAAATGAGAGCATTTCATGCTCTGGTGTGCATTTTTAATTCAAAATTGCAGTCACTGTATTGTATATTAATATGCTTCTGTTTAAAGCACATATCACAAGAGGAACTGTTCTGTAAAATTAAAGGCTGCATCTAATTTTTAAAAAGTCTATATTGTATGCAGCATAAATTGTTGAAATTCCACATGCTGAGTTGCATCAAAGTTACACCAATGGAAAAAGATTTCAGCAGTGGTCTGAAGAGCTATTACACAAGTTTTCTGGATTCCCTCATTTGTATATCCATGGGAGTAGTGATTGGCAAACATTCAGCATAACATGTGTAAGACCTGTCTGAAGTATATGGAAATTACAGCGCAAGCTTTAAAAACAGTTCTAGTTGAACGTAGCAGTTCGCAGTGAAGCAAGGAGCAGTACTTGCCCAACTCATGGATAAAATGCCATAATTTCACAAGCTCAGACTTGGAAGCCCTCCTTGAGGAAACTGACATCCAGAGACACCAATAGCTGTGCCAAACCTGCCAGAAATGTCACTTGTATTACTTGGGAGGTGTTGGCACTGGCACTATGTGCCAATACTCTCTCCCCCAGGACTGCAGACCAATGTTGCCAGATTTGACCTTGGCAGCCAAGATAACACATCAGACAATCGCATCTTTCTTCGTTGCCCACCCTGGAAACCTGCATGCTTTTCAGTCTTTAATAAGAACACTTGCACTAACCCTTCACAATGCACCCTGGTTAAGGTGGGGGAGGCACTAATTTTGGATCTTGCACTATGTCTACCCAGTTCTCCTAACAGTAATTCTTTACATGTAAAAATTTCAAACCCCTTTCTCCACTTGAACAGGCTGATAACTCCACATCTCTTCCTTCAGCTGTCCCATGCCACTTAAACACTTTTCAACTGCTAGCATTTCCCTCGTGTACTTACACTTCTTTTAAGAGAAACTGGTGAACAATGCCCGCAAGAGGTACGTCACCAGAGGAAGCATCGCCATCTTTAAACATCTCACGGCCTACAAGGAGGAGAACATGGAGCTCATGGAAAACACCAGCTCTTGCCGTGCTGCACCAAGTTAATGACTGAACACATACACTGTTGCATTGACATCCCTGTGAAGCACCATATAGACACAAGCTTCCACCTACTTCTCAACGCCATTGCTCACTTATTCTTAACTTCTACCCTCCTTTCCTGCAGATCTTGCATAGCAACAAGGGGCACTGGAGAAGGACGATGATGATGAGTCAGAGGAAGAACAGACACAACTATCTCCTTGTGAACTATGGCGATGAGGAAGAAAACGAGGAGGATGATGGCCAAGAAGTAGATGAAGAACAAAGTCAAAGTCACACTCACCTATGAGTTCCTGCAAAGACCTTTTGCCCTGTGTTCCTCTGTTCCCTCACCCTCTGACATACCTTATTGTCACTTGCTCCTTCACTACCATGCAGCTGATTAGATGCTTACAATCAGAGGAAATTAAATGGTGTTAGTGACAATATGGTACCAAGTGATTCACAGAGCACAAGGAATCTGGGGGAGTGGGAAGTGGGTGGCAATGTGCCACCATCCCAGTGCAGGCTTCAGAGTTGTGGGACCCTGACAACTGACTGGCACAACTCATGAGCCTACAGCTTTGTTTGCAGAAACATCAGGAAATATTTTCTTCGTTGCAGGCACTAATGGAGATTGTGGCAGCTTCCCCATCTAAAGCGATCGGGGACCAGTTGATGCCTCCCCTTCCAGAGAAACACAGACTGCAGCTCTTCTGGAAATAGAGGAGAGAGAAGACAACACCTGTTAGAGTGCTGTGCAAACCATGGCAGCCATAATGCATGCTGCAGTCTTCTCAAGGGCTTCAGGATCTGATAGTTGGAAGTAAACCAGCCAGACTGATCCGTGGGGATACAGATCCATCGACCGGGGAGTGTTGATAGCTGACATCTGCCTGACACTCCCATTTCTAAGGATGTCAGGCCCTTCACCTACGAGCCCAGTGGACCATTGGAGTTAACACCAGGAACAAACTCTGGAGATGCAGTCAACAGTAGCTGTTTGCCAGAAGCAAGCTGCCATTAGAGGAGGCTCATCTCAGTTCCTTTTGTAGGATGTAAGCAGTCAGCTGCCTCATGATAATGGCCTTCAGGTGAACCTAGAAACACAAAAATGGGTGAAAGAAAAGGTACATGTAGCTACTGAGAGGAATCACACTGTACGAGATGCACTCTGACACCTATTGCAGGAGTCCTCTGTGTACAGATAATAAGCGTGATACTCTCTTCCATGTACCTCTGGCTCAAACAAAGCCAAGGTATCCTTGCCAGCTTTCAAAGTCCAGACCTTTTTTAAAAAAATGTCTTCAGCAGACAACACAGTTCACATGTGGACCTTACTGTGAGATGTATTTATGAAGAGTGTGCTTCTCCATACAGGCAATAGAGTGGCTCCGCTATGCATGTCACAAGATCTGTAGCATACCGCAGAGCCCCTCCAACACAGTGCAGGCAGAAAAAGTATGTCTTTATGACCCGATCGTCCTCTTGATGATCAGTGTTATGGAAGCACATGCCTCTTTGCAGCTCTCCTCTTCTGCTGTTGAGCCATTCTTCCTGGGGTCATTATTCATGGGAGCAGAGACTATATATGTATTGATGGTACTTGGGTTCTCGACATACAAGGAATCTCAGAGCAATGATTTTATGGAGGGATGGCAGCAGAAGTGATTTCTACCCAATTCTCCTGCCACAAAAACTCACTTGCCTCAATTATGCACTCGAAATTTGCTGGAAATGGCATGGAAAATCACTCTCAAGGTTTATTTTCAAATAAAACAACTGAATCCAATAGAGTGCTAGTGAGTTCTGACTTATCTGACACAATTGAGCATCAAGATACTTAGTGCAACAGACATACAAACCTGCCAGAAAGATCATAGAAGGCATGCATCACTATTAAACCAGGAAAATTAACAGGTGATTCATAAATGAAAAGCTTTCCATTGATGAAACTAGGCCTTGATATTCATCTCCCCCTAGGCTGGAGCACTAAGTTGACAGGGCACCTGATGTGCCCTGCACCAGACCTGACCTGATCCTCCTTGGATTGGGATGTTCAGCTGATTAATATGGTTCCAGTGCAGGCCTTCTCTCCAGCATAGGTTTGAGCCCAAACAGGGGCCAGAAAGCCAGCCCCTCCTGCAGGGCTAAAATGCCTCTACCAGCAGTAATGGCTGCCATTACTATCTGCAGTTCCCCTCAAAATGGTGCCAACTGGCAATGCTGGAGGAAACCAAGGAAGTGTTTACTGGCCTTTCTCACCTGATTCCCATGGCTTTACAATCTAGATGCATGTGCTTCATGCTCCCTTCAGGGGAAGCTTCATAATTTCCAGGGTAACATGTCACAGGTCACTTCCCCATTTTCCCTCTTTGCATGTGGAAATTAAGCATTCCCTGGGCACCTAAAAACGGATTACTGGGGCCGTGAATACCAAGTAATCTGTCTTGTAGAGCTATTGCCTGCCAGCTGCCAACAGTTACAGAACATGTCGCCGGACTTTTGCTGCGACTTCCAGACTGACATTATACAAGGACAGATGGGTAATTGACACAAATGGATAGATTACATCCCAACATGTACACAGTACTTTTTAGTAGGATGGCTGCATTCAAGACTGAATTGAGACAATGCTTAGCTTTTTAAATAATTTAATTTTGTCCCAATTTCAGATCAATTCTGTTTGATGTTCATTTCCATCATAAAATCATTTTAGATTCTACTTCAAAATGCAGCAGTAGTGAGTATTCTGAAGCAACAATACATAATAAAATAATTTCCCTTTTAAGCTGTATTGTTGAAAGCCTGGTGTGTGTATACATACATTCTGCATTATTTAAAAGCAATAGAGCTGAAATTGAAAAAACCTTTAGAAGCTTACTGACCTAAATAAAAAAAATCTGAAGAAACGTTGACAGCCAGAAACTGAAAATTAAAAGATCCAGAAAATAGATAGTTCGATTAATTAATCTCCTGATTCAAATGAGCAAGCGGTTTACTACAGAACTAAACTATCCTTCAAATTTAATAATGTATGAACTTTAAAAGGCTTTGACCACAAAATTTGATAACCCTGAAAACGGGTCAGGGGATTGCAATGTGTGATCAACCTGCCACCCCTTGCTTCCATGCTGCCTAATAATTTAAATGATTGTAGCATGCAGCCAGTGCTAACTGTGTTGATTGGCTGCTGCCTGAGCAGGGGGTGAAAAATTGAGACAGGCCAGCACAAGTTCAAGCGAGCCTTATACTTAAAGTAGAAGTGCATTTTAGTTGGAGCAGTTGCTGGAAGTCATCCTAAAAGTGATTTTGATATTGGAAAGACAGAAGAATGGCAGAAAGCTTGCTCCAAGATTTTCTGACTTTGCACTGGATGCCTCGGTGCAGAAGGTACAGAGGAGAGAAATGATCTATCCACATAGTGCCTGGAGACCCTGCAGACAAATTATGTGAAGGCAGTGGGACCAGATAACCGTGGTGGTCTATGCCAGCAGTCTAGCCCTGGATACAGTACGAGAAGAAATTCAATGACCTCACATGAGCAGTCAAGGTCAGAATATGTTTTCTCAAATCCGATATCCCACCAACTGCTCCACTAGCTTCATATACTGCCATCACTCATCTACCAACAATCTTTATCAATCACAATTCATACCTAACATTCATAGCTTCACTTCACCTTCACACACTCAGCATTGCTGCAAGCCTCACGCCCACATCTTACAGATTGCACACACTCGCAACTTTTCAATCATGACAGTCACATCACTCAAAAGGATTGCACCATATTCACTGACATACTTCCCTTCTCTTGCAGGGCAAGGTGGCCTAAACAGGGCACCGGCAACTAACCGGTGGGGGACAGGCACGGCTGCAATGTCCTTATCCCCATGGAGGAGACAGTGCTCAACATTATTGCAGCAGCCACAACTGAGGCCGTGGCCAGTGGTGGGGCTGAAACCATCGAAGATGACTGTGTGCTCACACCTAATCCTCCTTCTCACATCCCACTTCCGCCTCATCCTACAATCTCTTCTGATTTACAAGCTGCAGATAGTCTAAGCATACATCTCTTGCTTTCCACCCCCGCCCTCACCACAACCCTACCTTTGTGCCCGTCTCCTTTCAGATACCCAATAATAGCAATGCAGCCAGGTAGTGGTGGAACAGCAAGAGGTGTAAGCACAGAAAGACAGTGATGAAGAAGAAGCACCGTCACTTGATCTCACTCACAGCTACCAGCTCAGTTATTGGCATGGTGCGTAATTTAGAGGATAGCTTAAAAGGTGGAATATGCACATGGTGAGACACTGGGCACAAGTGTCCTGCAGTCAGAGCAGGGGCAAGGGTAGCACAGGTGCCAGTTCACTGGAGATGCAAGTTCGCACACAAATTCTGCTACAGAGGACTCACATGAGGACTTTGATGGGGCAGCCTACAGAAGACAGCTGATGGATTTGCACAATTAAACGCTTAGTGTATTGTCAGGCCTGCCAGAAAGCCTGTGGTCAATGTCAAGGAGCATAGGGGAGACACAGGGCTCTGCGCAGAGCTTGGAGCCCATCCTTTCCACGTGGAAGTGGTTGCCAACTCCATTAGCACACTTGCAGACCCAACCATGGCTGATGTCTCAGGTTCCATTTCAGCACAAACAGAAGGCACCCAATGTCTAGGTTCTGCAGTGGAAGTTCAGACTGAAGTCATGGAAGCTCAGCTCATTTTCATGCAAGCCAAGACTGCTACCATATCTGCAAATACCAGCGTTCAAAGAGGCTTACAGGCCATCACAGAACTCCAGCAATGTCCTCCAATCAATTGCTAGGATTGCTGAGCCACAGCCCCCCAGGGAGTGGCAACAGTGCTGTGGAGCACAAACCTGCCATCCACTCTGCCAGTGCCCTTGCTCATCAGCAAGCCAGACTGGACTACTGCTGCTCGAGATGGTGCTGTCCAAGGTTAAGCCTTCTAAGGGCCTATCGAGCAGGGCCTATCGAGCAGAGCCTCTCAAGTTTGTCTTGAAAAGTCATCTGCAGTCTCCCTCGCTGAAAGTCAGCAGCCTCCCACCTGTCATGCTGCAGTCACTGGGGTAGCACTGCATAGGAGCATTAGAACAGGCAAAAGCACAAGGAAGGCAGGCATCAAGGGAGTGCACAGGGGTGATTAGTTGACTTTTTTAAGCAATATGACATGGTTTGATTTATAAATTTGATTTGGAATTTTTTTGTAGTGGCTTTTATTTTTTGCATTGTGGCCAGTTGGATGCTGTGATGTTCAGGAACAGAAGGAAGGTAAGGTGTCGGACTGTTGGTGAACTGGAAATTGGGATTGTATTTACTGGTATCACAGTTGGATGCATCAATCATGGATAGCCCAGCGACAAAGGGACTCTGTTGGTTGCCTCCTCCTTTCTTTCTGCTCCTCCTCCTCCTCTGCTGGTCGTCATATAACAGACGGCAAGCAGCGAGCCCTCAATGATGGTGAGGTTACGCAGCATGCAGCAGATCGCCATGAATCTTGACACGCGCTCTGCCGAGTACTGCAGGGCTCCTCTAGAGCAGTCCAGGCAGCAAAGCATTTTTTAAGCACCCTAACGGTCTGCTTTACATTATTTAATGTGGCAGCATGGCTTTCGTTATCTGCATGCTGCATATATTTTTGGGGCGGCACAGTGGCGCAGTGGTTAGTACCGCAGCCTCACAGCTCCAGCGACCCGGGTTCAGTTCTGGGTACTGCCTGTGCGGAGTTTGCAAGTTCTCCCTGTGACCACGTGGGTTTTCGCCGGGTGCTCCGGTTTCCTCCCACAGCCGAAGACTTGCAGGTTGATAGGTAAATTGGCCATTGTAAAATTGCCCCTAGTGTAGGTAGGTGGTAGGAGACTGGTGGGGATGTGGTAGGGAATATGGGATTAATGTAGGATTAGTATAAATGGGTGGTTGTTGGTCAGCACAGACTCAGTGGGCCAAAGGGTCTGTTTCTGTGCGGTATCCCTAATAGAAAAAAATAGAAAAATATATGTGTGTGGGTTATACACTGGAGTCATCAGCCATGTTGTAAAAGAAAAAGTTACCCAGTAGCCATCCTCTGGTTTGTCATGATGCCTCAAATGCAATTGGTTCAGCAGACCACTGGAGAATGAAGACATCAGGATACCAGGCGTTGATCTGCAAGACTCACCGAGTATGGTTGTACACCAAATGGACTTCGAGGAAGTGGAATCCCTTTTGGTTGCAGTGCATTTCAGACTTGACATTTTACGCCCGTTAAGAGACATACGGGCAGTCAATAGCAACCTGCATCATGGGGAAGCCAACAATCCTTGTGAAGCCATGTGGTTGCTCTGCCTGCTTCTCTCTGACCAGAGGGAATGAAATGTATTCAGCTTTCGTGGAATACAGAGCCTCTGGGATCTCCCATATACAACAGTGGATGGCAAATTGGAAGATGCTGCAAATATCGCCTGCTCCAGTGCGGAAGGATCCACATGCATTAAGGTTCATGGCCACTGTCAAATTCACAGGCACTGGCATTGCTGTCCATGCCCTTCCCTGAGACTGCAGTTGTGGCTGCAACAGGTGGCAGATTTCAATGAGGCCATTCTTAATGAAGTGCAGACATCTAATGCACTGTTCCTCACTGAGGTTCAGGAAGGAGAACTGCTCCCTGAAGATCCTAAGCAGATGTGGCCTCCTGCTGTGAGCCCTTCTCCCCTTCCTCCCTCTTCTAGCAGCTTGTCCCTGCTCTGTCACCTCTGCTCAGTCTCCCTGTCGTGCTGTAGCCCAAGGGGAATGCATATTACTGCACCCATGTCTGGGAGCAGGTGGTTTGTGCAGGATTTGTGAAGTAAAGACAAAGTCATACCACCCCCTGTAGACTTCATCAACTTTAAACAACTCTGGAAACCATCAAACACTTTTAGAACCGCAGCAAAAATCATAGGAACATAGGAACAGGAGTAGGCCATTCAGCTGGTCAAGCCTGCTCTGGTGTTCAATTATATCATAACTGATCATCTACCTCAACTCCACTTTCCCGCACTATCCGCATATCCCTTGATGTCATCAGTATCCAGATATCTATCGATTTCTGTATTGAACATGCTCAATGATTGACCTTCCATAGCCCTCTGAGGTAGAGAATTCCAAAGATTCACCACCCTCTGAGTGAATTTATTCTGAGACTATGTCCCCTGGTTCTAGACTCACAACATCTCCAGGTTTGTAGATGACACCAAACTGGGTGGGAGGGTGAGTTGTGAGGAAGATGCAGAGAGGCATCAGGATGATTTGGACAAGTTGAGTGAGTGGGCTAATGCATGGCAGATGCAGTATAAATGTGAGGTTATCCATTTTGGTAGCAAAAACAGGAAGGCAGATTATTATCTGAACGGCTATAAACAGAGAGGGGAATATGCAGCGAGACCCGGGTGTTCTCGTACACCAGTCGCTGAAGGTAAGCATGCAGGTGCAACAGTTGGTAAAAAAGGCAAATGGTATGTTGGCCTTCATAGCGAGAGGATTAGAGTACAGAAGCAGGGATGTCTTGCTGCAATTATACAGGGCCTTGGTGAGGCCACATCTGGAATATTGTGTGCAGTTTTGGTCTCCTTATCTGAGTAAGGATGTTCTTGCTATAGAGGGAGTGCAGCGAAGGTTTACCAGACTGATTCCTGGGATGGCAGGACTGACGTATGAGGAGAGATTGGGTCGGTTAGGATTATATTCGCTGGAGTTCAGAAGAGTGAGGGGGGATCTCCTAGAAACCTATCAAATTCTAACAAGACTTAACAGGGTAGATGCAGGAAGGATGTTCCCGATGGTGGGGGAGTCCAGAACCAGGGCTCATAGTCTAAGGATACAGGGTAAACCTTTCAGGACTGAGATGAGGAGAAATTTCTTCACCAAGAGAGTGGTGAGCCTGTGGAATTCGCTACCACAGAAAGCAGTTGAGGCCAAAACATTGTATGTTTTCAAAAAGGAGTTAGATATAGCTCTTGGGTCTAAAGGGATCAAAGGGTATGGCGCGAAATCTGCATCAGGCTACTGAGTTGGATCATCAGCCATGATCATAATGAATGGCGGAACAGGCTCGAATGGCCAAATGGCCTACTCCTGCTCCTATTTTCTATGTTTCTATGTTTCACCAGCGAGGGAAAACATCCTATCTACATCCCCCTGTCATGCCCTGTAAGCATTTTGTAAGTTTCAATGAAATCACCTCTTATGCTTTGTAACTCTAGAGAATACAGGCCCCGTTTCCTCAATCTCTCCTCATAAGACAATCCTGCCATCCCGTCTTCTTTGCACTCCCTGAAATGGCAAGTATATCTTTCCTTAGATGAGGAGACCAAAACTGCACACAATACTCCAGGTGCAGTCTCACCAAGGCTCTATGTCATTGCAGCAAAACTTCTATACTCCTGCACTCAAAACTCCTTGTGATGAAGACTAACATACCATTTGCCTTCCTAATTGCTTGCTGCACCTGCATACTTGCTTTCAGTGACTCATGAACAAGGACACCCAGGTCCCTTTGGACATCAACACTTCCCAACCTCTCACCATTTAAGAAATACTCTTTTTTTTTTCTACCAAAGTGGATAACCTCACAATCACATTATATTCCATCTGGTATGTTCTTGCCCACTGAGCCTATCCAAACCCCCTTGAAGCCTCCTTGCATCCTCCGCACAACTTATTTTCCTACCTAGTTTTGTGTCATCAGCAAATTTGGAAATATTACATTTGGTCCCCACATTCAAATAATTTAGAGATTGTGAACAGCTGTGGTCCCAACACTGATCCTTGCAGTACTTCACCAGGAACAGCCTGCCATCCTGAGAATGACTTATTTATTCCTACTCTCGGTTTTCTGTTAACCCCCAATCCCATGCGCTCTAATGTAGTTTACTAACCTCCTGTGTGAGACCATATCAAAAGCCTTCTGAAAATCCGAATACACCACATCCACTGGTTCTTCTTTATCTATGCTGCAAGTAACATCCTCAAAAAACTCCAACAGGTTTGTCAAACGTGATTTCACTTTCATAAATCCATGTTGACTCTGCCCAATCATATCATTATTTTCTAAGTGTAGTTATCACATCCTTTATAATAGATTCTTACATTTTCTCTACTGCTGACATCAAACTAAAAGATCTGTATTTCCCGGTTTTCTCTCTCCCTCCTTTCTTAAACAGTAGGGTTACATCTGCTACTTTCCAGTCTGCAGGAACTTTTCCAGAATCTATAAATGCATTCACTATTCCTACAGCCACCTCCTTCAATACTTAGGGATATAGCTCATATGGTCCAGGGGGTGTATCAACCTTCAATCCAGTTAATTTTTCAAGTACTACCTCTTCATTAATACTAATTTCTTTTAGTGCCTCATGTTCACAAGCTCCTTGGTATTTGAGAGATTTTCTGTATCTTCTTCCATGAAGACAGACACAAAGTAATTGTTTAGTTTCTCTGCCATTTCCCAATTCTCCATTCTAAATTCTCCTGTCTCTGCCTGTAATGGACCCAGATTTGTCCTTGCTAATCTTTTCTTTTTCATATACCTAAAGAAGCTTTTACAGTCCTCCTTTAAGCTTCTCACTAGCTTGCATTCATATTCTCTTTTCCCTTTATCAGTTTCATGGCAATCCTTTGCTGAATTCTAAATTGCTCCCAATCCTCTGGCTTACCACTTTTTCTGGCAACCATATAACCACTTCCTCTGATCTAATGCAATCTTGAACTTCTTTTGTTAGCCATGGTTGATTCATCTTTCTTGTTGGGTTTTTGTGTCTTAGAGGAATGTATATTTGTTGTAGACCATGTAATACTTTTTTAAATACTAGCCATTGCCTGTCTATTGTCAAATCCTTTAGTGTATTTTCCCAATCCACCATAGCCAACTTGCCCCTTGTACCTTCATAGTTTCCATTGTTAAATTTACGACTCTAGTTTCAGAATGAACTATATCACTTTCAAACTTAATGTAAAATTCTATCATATTATGGTCACTGTTTCCCGAAGGCTCCTTTACAGCAAGGTTTTTAATGAGCCCTTTCTCATTACATAATACTAAATCTAAAATAGCCTAATCCCTAGTTGGTTGTTCAACGTACTGCTCCAAAAACCCATTTTGTGCACACTCCAGGAATTCATCCTCCACTGCATTAATGCTGATTAGGTTTACCCAGTCCATATGTAAATTGAAGTTGCCCATTACTGCTGTATTACTCCTGTCACATGCACCTCTAATTTCCTAATTTATACCATGTCCAACATTACCACTACTGTTTGGTAGCCTATAAACAACTCCCACCAATGTTTGCTGCCCCTTGCTGTTCCTTAGCTCCAACCAAATTGATTCTACATCTTGATCCTTCGATCAAAGATCCTCTCTCACTAACATACTGATCTTATCCCTTATTAAGAGCGCTACACTACCTCCTTTTCCTTTTTGCCTATCCTTTCTAAAGGACGAATATCCCTGAATATTCAGTTCCCAGTCTTGGTCACCCTGTAACCATGTCTCTGGAAAAGCAATTAAATCATACCCATTTACCTCTATTTGTGCCTTTAAACCATCTACCTTGTTGAGAAAGCTGTATATATTCAGATAGCGCGCCCTTAACTTTGTATTTTTAACATTATTCCACATTCTGATCCTATTTGATGCTTGCCTTCGCTTCATCTGTCTTCTAATTTCGCTTCTACTTTTCTACTTCCTGTTACCAGCTTTGCTTCCCTCCAATCTTCCCTTCCTTCCACACTTCGATCATCAATTCCCTTATTGCTACCCTTCTCTCTTGCCTTCTCTGCTCTTTCTCTAAATTTCACATCTTTCCTCATGTGATCCTTCACCCCCACTATTTAGTTTAAAGCCCACTCTACCACCCTAGTTATCCAACTCACCTGTACACTGGTCCCAGCACAGTTCAGGTGAAGACCATCTCAATGGTACAGCTCCCACTTTCCCCAATACTGGTGCCAGTGCCCCATGAATCGAAACCCATTTTTTCCACACCAAACTTTGAACCATGTATTTAACTCTCTAATCTTATTTACCCTACTTCAATTTGCTTGTGGCTCAGGTAATAATCCAGAGATTATTACCTTTGAAGTTCTGCTTTTCAATTTAGCTCCTAGCTGCTCACACTCTCTATGCAGAACCTCTTTCCTAGTCCTATCTATGTCGTTGGTACCCGCGTGGACCACAACAACTGGATCCTCCCCCTCCCACTGCAAGTTCCTCTCCAGCCCTGAGCAGATGTCCCAAACCCTGGCAGGCAACACAGCCTTTTGGACTCTCGCTCTTGGCTGCAGAGAACGGTGTCTATCCCCCTGACTATACTACCACTACATTCCTGTTTACTCCCCCTGCTTGAATGGCTTCCTGTACCACGATGCCATGGTCAGTCTGCTCAACCACCCTGCAGCCAATGCTCTCACTCATACAAGTAGAAAGAACCTCAAAGCTGTTGGACAATTGCAAGGGCTGAGGGTACTTCACTTTTGCCTTCTGAATCCCCTTACCTGACTCACTCGCAGTCACGTCCTCCTGTCCCTGACCACTGGTCAAATCAGAAGACCTATCTTAAGGGGTGTGACTGCCTTCGGGAACAGAGTATCCAGGTAACTTTCGCCCTCCCTGATGCATCACAGTGTCTCTAGCTTGGCTTCCAGCTCATTGACTGAGCTGAAGTTCCTCGAGCTGCAGACACTTACTGCAGACATGTTTGCCATGGATCACACTGGTGTTCACCAGCTCCCACATACTGCAGCCGTAACACATCACCAGCCCTGCCATCTTTATAATGCGTTATTTAATCAATTTTTAATTCATTTATAATTAATAAACCCCCACTACTAAGGCCCATTTCTAGTAAGCTTTACTACTGCTGGTAAACCTTACTACAACTAATAAAACCGTACTAATAAATCACCTGAATCTCAGGAGATTCTTATTGTTCCCATTCCAATTAATGTTATATTAACCACAATTAAAATTCCTTAGTTTAGATAAGAGAAAAAGAGAAAATGTTCACTATCCAATCACTTACCTTCAATGCTGGAACATCACACATCAATTCCTCTTTCCCCCTTTGCACTGAATTCCCATGTGAACCAAATTCACACCTTCACACTTTGACTACGTTTTACTCAGATGAAGTCTCCACTCCACGTGCCCCTCACTCCATGCGGTTTGAAAATCAATCAATCAGCAACTAACCTGCAAGTAGTTGATGATCCCTTTAAATAGCACGGGGGGGGGGGGGTTGGGTGAGGGGGAGGGGGAACCTTCCTGCAGATGTAAACATGGCCAGCTGAGTGTGTTTAAGAGATGGCATGAGCTGGAAGATTGAACTGGCATCATATCAACTAGCACCAGAAATGTGTGCATGCACCACGGACACCATTTTGAAAACAAAACAGCAAAACCAGCATTATGAGCCATATTTCCTGGCTATGACCGTTCGGATAGAATCATTTCACATTTTCTATCCTCCAACTGTTAAAATGAAAATTCTTCTGCTCAAGTTTGAAAGCTGCATTATTCCTCCTCCAATTTGCAATCAATTACACATCAATTTGACAAGTCAAAAAGTAGCCAACTAGATGATCCCTGCCCATTAATTTCAACATGTATTTTCTTTAGCTTTTGAGTGCTGTTGTTCCTATTGCTTTCATTTTAATGAGTAGCTACTTACTTTATTGATAGTGTAATCACAATAGTAACAATAACCATTAAAGCTCCTTTAATATTGTATATTTTGTCAAATAACCTAACTTCTGATTGAATACAAGATCTTGGTGCTTCTGATTTGTAGTTTCTGAGCTGAAATTAATATCATTGGTAATTTATGTTGGTTTAAACCCATGTGACCACTTCATCTCCAAAGTTAGCCACTGAACCCTTGCCATTGCAACCCTGACACAACATGGAGCTTAGCTCTCAGTTTTTAAAATGGTGCTCTGAATAACATTGTTTGTATGTTGATTTTGTTTTGTAGGATTTTTATTAACAATATTTCCTGCCAAGTTAGGATTCTGGTCGTACTCCTTAAAAAAATATACTTAAACCGATGACATGCTTTAATTTGCCATTTCTTATTTATTACTGCAAACAATGTCATTCCACCATCAGAAAATTGGCATATTCCTTTGGCCTCCACTAAAATTAAGTTACCAGGTACCCATGGTCTGGCCATCCAAACATTAGAACTCACAAGAAAAATATTTACACTACCTCACTGACTAAAATACTTGCATATTAATTTGATCACAGAATTGTTACAGTGCAGAAGGAGGCCATTCGGCCCATCGTGTCCGCACTGGCTCTCTGAAAGAGCAATTCCCTCAGTCCTGTTCCCCTGCTTCTCCCCATAACCCTGCAATTCTTCCTTTTCATATAACTGTCTAATTCCCTTTTGAATGCTTCAATTGAACCTGTCTCCACCACATTCTCAGGCAGTGCATTCCAGACCTTAATCACTCGCTGCGTGAAAAGTTTTTCCTAATGTCATTTTTGTTTCTCTTACCAAATAATTTAAATCTGTGCCCTCTTGTTCTCGATCCTTTCATGAGTGGGAACAGTTTCTCTCTATCTACTCTGTCCAGACCCTTCATGATTTTGATTACCTCTATCTAATCACCTCTCAGCTTTCTCTTCTCCAAGGAAAACAGTCCTAACGTCTCCATTTTATCTTCATAACTGAAGTTCCTCATCCCTGGAACCATTCTCGTGAATCTTTTCTGTACTTTCTCCAATACTCTCATGTCTTTCCTCAAGTGCGGCGCCCAGAATAGGACGCAATACTCCAGCTGAGGCCGAACTAGTGTATACAAGTTCAACATAACTTCCTTGCTCTTGTACTCTATGCCTCTATTAATAAAGCCCAGGATACTGTATGATTTATTAACTGCTCTCCCAACCTGTCCTGCCACCTTTAATGACTTATGTACATATTCACCTAGGTCCCTCTGCTCTCCATGTTCTTCCTACCAAAATGAATCACCTCACATTTCTCTGCATGGAACTTCATCTGCCACCTGTTTGCCCATTCCACCAACTTGTCTATGTCCTTTTGAAATTCTACACTATCCTCCTCACAGTTCACCATGCTTCCAAGTTTCATATCATCTGCAAACTTTGGAATTGTGCCCTGTACAGCAAGGTCTAGGTCATTAATATACATCAGGAAAAGCAAGGGTCCCAACACTGACCCCTGGGGAACTCAACTACAAACCTTCCTCCAGCCCGAAAAACATCCATTAGCCACTACTCTTTGTTTCCTGTCATTCAACCATTTTCTTTTCCATGTTGCTACTGTCCCTTTTATTCCATGAGCTACAAGTTTGCTCACAAGTCTGTTGTGTGGCACTGTATCAAATGCCTTTTGAAAGTCCATGTACACGACATCAACTGCATTGCCCTCATCAACCCTCTCTGTTACCTCCTCAAAAAGCTCCAGCAAGTTAGTTAAACATGATTTTCCCTTAACAAATCCATTGTAGCTTTCCTTAATTAACTCACATTTGTCCATGTGACAATTGATTTTGTCCCAAATTATTTTTTCTGGGAAGTTTTCCCACCACCAAAGTTGAACTGACTGGCCTGTAGTTTCTGGGCTTATCTTGACACCTTTTTTTGAACAAGGGTGTATCGTTTGCAATTCTCCAGTCCTCTGGCATCACCCTAGAGTCTAAGGAAGATTGAAAAATGATGGCCAGTGCCTCTGTGATTTCCACCCTCACTTCCCCCAGTATCCTTGGATGCATCTCATCCGGCCCTGTTGCTTTATCTGCTTTAAGTACAGACAGCCTTTCTAATACTTACTCTATCAGCTTTAAACCCCTCTAGTGTCTGACTTACCTCCTCTTTCAACATTACCAAAGAGGACACAATCCAGGAAAAGACAGATGCAAAGTATTCATTTAATACCTCAGCTATGCTCTCTGTCTCCATGTGTAAATCCCCTTTCTGGTCTCTACTCGGCCCCACTCCTCCTTTCCCCACCTTTATACTATTTATATGCCTATAGAAAACTTTGGAATTTCATTTAATGCTAGCTGCCAGTATCTTCTCATGCTCTCTCTTTGCTTCTCTTATTCGCTTTTTCATTTCCCCTCTGGACCTTCTATATTCAGCCTGGTTCCCAATAGTATTTTCTACCGAGCATCTGTCATTAGCACACTTTTTCTTCTTTATCTTAATCTCTACCTCTTTTGTCATCCAGGGAGCTCTGGATTTGTTTGCTGTATTTTTCTCCTTCGAGAGAACATACCTTGACTGTGCCCGAACCAGCTCCTCTTTAAAGGTAGTCCATTGTTCATCTACCAGTTTTCCTGCCAGCTTTTAACACCAATTCATTCGCCTCAGCTCTATTCTTACCCCATTCAAGTTGGCCTTCCCCCAGTTAATTATTCTTACCCTGGATTGCTCTTTGTCCTTTTCCATTGTCAGCCTAAACCTTATGATACAATGATCACTATCCTCTAAATGCTTTCCTACTGATATGTGATCTACTTGGCCCACTTCATTCCCAAGAACCAGGTCTAGCAGTGCCTCCTTTCTTGTTGGACTAGCAACATACAGTTGTAGAACATTTTCCTGAACACACTCTAGGAACTCTTGCCCCTCACTGCCCTTTACACTATTATCCCAGTCTAGGTTTGGATAATTAAAGTCCCCCATTAAAACTACCCTATAACTTTTGCACGTCACCTGGTGATTGAAATTTCCTTGCAAATTTGTTCCTCCACGTCCTTCCCACTAGCTGGTGCCTATACACAACACCAAGCAATGTAACTGCACCTTTTTTGTTTATTAGCTCTAGCCAAATTGATTCTATCCTCGACCCCTCTGGGACATCCTTTTTCTCCAGCACCGCAATGCTCTCCTTAATCAATAATGCCACCCCTCCTCCTTTTATTCCCTTTCCTAGCTTTCTGAACGCCTTGTATCCATAAATATTTAACATCCAGTCCTGCCCTTCTAATGAGTCAGGTCTCTGTTATAGCCACATCATATATCGACTGGCAGTCTACGCCTGTACCTAACCAAAAGGAGTTGAGAATAATTGACTAGCTTCAGAAGGATAGTCAGTTAAATCTGCTTGTTTGTTTATTTATTTATTTAGAGATACAGCACTGAAACAGGCCCTTCGGCCCACCGAGTCTGTGCCGACCAACAACCACCCATTTATGCTAATCCTACATTGATCCCATATTCCCTACCACATCCCCACCTTCCCTCAATTCTCCTACCACCTACCTACACTCGGGGCAATTTACAATGGCCAATTTACCAATCAACTTGCAAGCCTTTGGCTGTGGGAGGAAACCGGAGCACCCGGCGGAAACCCACGAGGTCACAGGGAGAACTTGCAAACTCCGCACAGGCAGTACCCAGAACTGAACCTGGGTCCCTGGAGCTGTGAGGCTGAGGTGCTAACCACTGCGCCACTGAGCTTAAAATGTTTATGATTCTAGAGCTCGGAGTACAAAATAGGATACCGAAAATTAATTTTGGACACGATTTGAGCCAAAATATTAAGATCTTTATCACATACAGGTCTAATCAGTGCTGCATGTTCTGTTACAATACAGTATCCGGTTTCCACCACTAGAGGTTCTGGCAGCACCACAATTAAATGACTTTTCACTGGTTGGTCAGTCCTGGTATTTCTCTCTGGGTGCTGACCTTGAAATGTTTTATTCCATACGTGGATTCAATAACTCCTGACACATATTGATCACTTTTCATATAAAAACTCAACAGTACAAAGTAGAGCAACTGGAACTCATGACTTTGACTTTTTGTCCAAAATGTTGATGTTTAACAAGAATTGACGATCAGGGGTGTGAAGACTAGTAAAGTGTTTGCAATCCCTTGTTGACTTTAGGCTGGTCATCAGTCACATGTACACAAGTCCATGACCAATGTCATGTTTCTGGATTTTAGATCATTTTATTCTCCATAGAAAGTATTTTAGGATGAAGCTATGATTAAGAGTTGTGTTTTAAAACGAAGACCACAGGCTGCAGGCATTGATTACATCATACCTATCAGGAAAGGATGAATAAGCTGTGTCTCTTTTTCTCCTAAAAAGACAAGGCTGAGGGGTGACCTAATAGAGGTCTTCAAAATTCTGAAAGGTTTTGATAGTCGAGACATAATGTTTCCACTTGTGCAGGAGAGCAAAACTAGAGGCCATCAATATAAGACAGTCACTAAGAAATCAAATCAGGAGAAACTTCTGTACCCATAGAGTGGCGAGAATGTGGAATTTGCTACCACAGGGAGTAGCTGAGGAGAATAGAATAGGTGCATTTATGGGAGGTTAGATAAGTAAACAAGGGAGAAAGGAATATGGGGTTATGCTGATAGAGTTAGTTGGAGGTGGGATGGAAGGAGGCTCGAGTGGAGCATGAACGTCAGCATGGACTGGTTGGACTGATTCGGTGCTGTATATCCAATGTAATTCTATATGCATTAAAGCCAGCTGGGTTGGTTTATGGAATTGACAAATGATGTAATGATGGCCAATTATCTCATTTCAGGCCCATTAGCCAGGATGGCTCCCATTCATTTTCCTCATTTAGGCCTACTGAGGAATTACTTTGGAGAGAAAGTGAACATATGAGCTGGGAGAACAGGGAGAGAAAGGGCCACATAGGTACTCAAGGGGCTGAATTTCCAGGGTCTCCTGAGGTCAGGAATGGAGGCAAGGAGGCCTCTAAAATACAGGCGCCGCACAGCATGTCAATTTCAAGGCACCGATGCTGGCATGGCGAAGTCTCACTGGGGCAGGGCGAGTGCAGGACAGAACAGAAATGCTGCTCCGCCCAACTGAGTCCAATTAAACTAGTTAAAAAGCTGATTTAGAGCTAGTCAGGGACTGAAGTTCTAATTTTTAAAGGGGTAAACGTACGAACATACAAATTAGGAGCAGGAGTAGGCCACTCAGCCCCTCGAGCCTGCTCCGCCATTCAATAAGTTCATGGCTGAACTAATTACTCCACATTTACACCAGCCCTGTTAACCTTTCACCCCCCTTGATTATCAAGAATCTATCTACCTTTGCCTTAAAAATATTCAAAGACTCTGCTTCCACCACCTTTTGGAGGAAGAGGATTCCAAAGACTCACAACCCTCTTGAGGGAAAACATTTCTCCCAATCTATGTCTTAAATGGGCGACTCCTTATTTTTAAACAATGACCCCTAGTTCTAGATTTTCCCACAACGGGAAACATCCTTTCCATATCCACCCTGTCAAGACCCCTCAGGATCTTATATGTTTCAATCAAGTCGCATCTTACTCTTCTAAATTCCAGTGGATACAAGTCCAGCCTGTTCAATCTTTCCTCGTAAGACAGCCCTTTTCTGTACTGCCTCCAATGCATTTACATCCTTCCTTAAATAAGGAGACCAGTACTGTTCACAGTACTCCAAATGTGGTCTCACCAATGCCCTGTATAGTTGAAGCAAAACCTCTCTACTTTTGTATTCAATTCCCCTCGCGATAAATGATAACATTCTATGAGCTTTCCGAATTACTTGCTGTAACTGCATACTAACCTTTTGCAATCCATGCACTAGGACACCCAGATCCCTCTGCATCTCAGAGCTCTGCAATCTCTCACCATTTAGATAATATGCTTTTTTATTCTTCTTGCCAAAATGGACAATTTCACATTTTCCCACATTATACTCCATTTGCCAGACCTTTGCCCACTCACTGAACCTATCTATATCCCTTTGTAGCCTCCTTATGTCCTCTTCACAACTTACTTTCCTATCTATCTTTGTGTCATCAGCAAATTTAGTAACCATACCTTCAATCCCTTCATCCAAGTCATTTATATAAATTGTAAAAAGTTGAGGCCCCAGCACTGATCCCTGTGGCACACCATTTGTTACATCTTGCCAACCAGAAAATCATCCATTTATGCCTACTGTTTCCCATTAGCTAGCCAATTCTATATCCATGCCAATATATTACCCCCAACACCATGAGCTTTTATTTTCCACAATAATCTTTGATGTGGCACCTTATCAAATGCCTTCTGGAAATCTAAGTGCAATACATCCACCGTTTGCCCTTTATCCACAGCACACGTAACTCCCTCAAAGAACTCCAATAAATTGGTTAAACATGATTTCCCTTTCACAAAACCATGTTGACTGTGCCTGATTACCTTGAATTTGTCTAAATGCCCTGCTATAATAGTAGTTTCTAACATTTTCCCCATGACAGATGTTAAGCTAACTGGCCTGTAGTTTCCTGATTTCTGTCTGCCTCCCTTTTTGAATAAAAGGAGTTGCATTCGCTATTTTCCAATCTAATGGAACCTTCCCCGAATCCAGGGAATTTTGGAAAATTAAAACTAACGCATCAACTATCTTACTAGCCACTTCTTTTAACACCCTAGGATGAAGTCCATCAGCCCGCAGCTCCAACAATTTGTTAAGTACCGCTTCCCTGGTGATTGTAATTTTCTTGAGTTCCTCCCTCCCTTCCATTTCCTGACTTACATTTAATACTGGGAGGTTACTTGTATCCTCAACAGTGAAGACCGATGCAAAATACCTGTTCAATTCATCTGCCAGCTCCTAATTATCCATTATTAATTCCCTAGACTCACTTTCTATAGGACCAATGCTCACTTTGTTAACTCTTTTTTTAAAAGTATCTATAGAAACTCTTACTATCTGTCTTTATATTTCTAGCTTGCCTGTACCTTCAGTAACTGACCAGCTGAAGGCAGGCATGTAAAGAGTGGAGAGCCAGTCATGGTCGCCCCAGGGCATCACCCCAGCCCCATATGTGGTCAGCAGGGCAAAGCAGGACTGGGCATAGTAAGGGGGTGAACTTGGTGGTGCAGAGGTGGCAGGGAAAGTGGGCACACGGTAACCGGGGTTTGAATGGGGTCAACATCATGGGAGCAGAGGAGCAGGGGGCAAGGATGCCAAGGACAATTGGGCAGGCACCTGGCCAGAACAAAGTCTCTAGCTGGAAATGAGGCCATGAATGTTAGATTTTGGGCCCAGTATTGATGAGGGGCAACAGAATCCTGAGCAGGGGTAGGCGGTGGCGTAGTGGTAATATCACTGGACTAGTAACCCAGAGACCCAGGGTATTTCTCTGGGGACATGGGTTCGAATCCCACCACAGCAGAAGGTGGAATTTGAATTTAATTAATAAATCTGGAATTAAAAAAAGCTAGTCTAATGATGGCCATGAAACCATTGTCGATTGTTGTAAAAACCCATCTGGTTCGCTAATGTCCTTAAGGGAAGGAAATCTGCTATCCTTACCTGGTCTGGCCTACATGTGACTCCAGACCCACAGCAATGTGGTTAACTCTTACATGCCCTCTGAAATGGCCTAGCAAGCCATTCAGTTGTATCTAACCGCTACAACACCTACAAAAAGGAATGAAACTGGACGGACCACCCGGCATCGACCTAGGCACCGGAAACGACAACAGCAAACCCAGCCCTGTCGACCCTGCAAAGTCCTCCTTACTAACATCTGGGGGCTTGTGCCAAAGTTGGGAGAGCTGTCCCACAGACTAGTCAAGCAACAGCCTGACACAATCATACTCACGGAATAATACCTTACAGACAATGTTCCAGACATCACCATCCCCGGGTATGACCTGTCCCACCAGCAGGACAGACCTAGCAGAGGTGGCAGCACAGTGGCATACAGTAGGGAGGGAGTTGCCCTGGGAGTCCTCAACATCGACTCCAGACCCCATGAAGCCTCATGGCATCAGGTCAAACATGGGCAAGGTAACCTCCTACTGATTACCATGTACCGCCCTCCCTCAGCTGATAACTCAGTACTCCTCCATGTTGAACACCACGTGGAGGAAGCACTGAGGGTGGCAAGGGCACAAAATGTACTCTGGGTGAGGGATTTCAATCTCCATCACCAAGAGTGGCTCGGTAGCACCACTACTGACCGAGCTGGCCGAGTCCTAAAGGACATAGCTGCTAGGCTGGGTCTGCGGTAAGTGGTGTGGGAACCAACATGAGGAAAAAACATACTTGACCTCGTACTCACCAATCTGCCTGCCGCAGATGCTTCTGTCCATGACAGTATTGGTAGGAGTTACCACCACACAGTACTTGTGGAGACGAAGTCCCGCCTTCACATTCAGGATACCGTCCATCGTGTTGTGTGGCACTATCACCGTGCTAAATGGGATAGATTTCGAACAGATCTAGCAATGCAAAACCGGGCATCCATGAGGCGCTGTGGGCCATCAACAGCAGCAGAATTGTACTCACCCACAATCTGTAACCTCATGGCCCGGCATATCCCCCACTCTACCATTACCATCAAGCCAGGAGACCAACTCTGGTTCAATGAAGAGTGCAGGAGGGTATGCCTGGAGCAGCACCAGGCGTACCTCAAAATGAGGTGTGAACCTGGTGAAGCTACAACCCAGGACTACTTGCATGCCAAACTGCGCAAGCAGTATGCGATTGATAGAGCTAAGTGATCCCATGAACAACGGATCAGATCTAAGCTCTGCAGTACTGCCACATCCAGCTGTGAATGGTGGTGGACAATTAAACAATTAACTGGAGGAGGTGGCTCCACAAATATCCCCATCCTCAATGATGGGGCAGCCCAGCACATCAGTGCGAAAGATAAGGCTGAAGCATTTGCAACAATCTTCAGCCAGAAGTGCCAAGTTGATGATCCATCTCGGCCTCCTCCTGAAGTCCCAAGCATCACAGATGCCAGACTTCAGCCAATTCGATTCACTCCGTGTGATATCAAGAAACGACTGAAGGCACTGGATACTGCAAAAGCTATGGGCCCTGACAATATTCCAGCAATAGTACTGAAGACCTGTGCTCCAGAACTTGCCGCGCCCCTAGCCAAGCTGTTCCAGTACAGCTACAACACTGGCATCTACCCTGCAATGTGGAAAATTGCCCAAGTATGTCCTGTACACAAAAAACAGGACAAGTCCAACCCGGCCAATTACCGCCCCATCAGCCTACTCTCAATCATCAGTAAAGTGATGGAAGGCGTCATCAACAGTGCCATCAAGTGGCACTTGCTGAGCAATAACCTGCTCAGTGATGCTCAGTTTGGGTTCTGCCAGGGCCACTCAGCTCCTGACCTCATCACAGCCTTGGTTCAAACATGGAAAAAAGAGCTGAACTCAAGAGATGAGGTGAGAGTGACTGCCCTTGACATCAAGGCAGCATTTGACCGAGTATGGCATCAAGGAATCCTAGCAAAACTGAGGTCAATGGGAATTAGGGGGAAAACCCTCCACCGGCTAGAGTCATACCTAGCGCAAAGGAAGATGGTTGTGGTTGTTGGAGGTCAATCATCTGAGCTCCAGGACATCACTGCAGGAGTTCCTCAGGGTAGTGTCCTAGGCCCAACCATCTTCAGCTGCTTCATCAATGACCTTCCTTATGTGGTCAGAAGTGGGGATGTTCGCGAATGATTGCACAATGTTCAGCACCATTTGTGACTCCACAGATACTGAAGCAGTCCGTGTAGAAATGCAGCAAGACCTGGAAAATATCCAGGCTTGGGCTGATAAGTGGCAAGTAACATTCACGCCACACAAGTGCCAGGCAATGACCATCTCCAACAAGAGAGAATGTAACCATCTCCCTTTGACATTCAACGGCATTCCCATCGCCCAATCCCCCACTATCAACATCCTAGGGGCTACTACTGACCAGAAATTGAACTGGAGTAGCCATATAAATACTGTGGCTACAAGAGCAGGTCAGAAGCTAGGAATCCTGGGGCGAGTAACTCACCTCCTGACTCCACAAAGCCTGTCCACCATCTACAAGGCACAAGTCAGGAGTGTGATGGAATACTCTCCACTTGCCTGGATGGGTGCAGCTCTAATAACACTCAAGAAGCTCGACACCATCCAGGACAAAGCAGCCCGCTTGGTTGGCACCCCATCTACAAACATACACTCCCTCCACCACCGATGCACAATAGCAGCAGTGTGTACCATCTACAAGATGCACTGCAGCAATGCACCAAGGCTCCTTAGACAGTACCTTCCAAACCGCGACCTTTACCAACTAGAAGGATAAGGGCAGCAAATACATGGAAGACCACCACCTGCAAGTTCCCCTCCAAGTCACACACCATCCTGACTTAGAACTATATCGCCGTTCCTTCACTGTCGCTGGGTCAAAATCCTGGAACTCCCTTCCTAACAGCACTGTGGGTCTACCTACCCCAAATGGACTGCAACGGTTCAAGAAGGCAGCTCACCACCACCTTCTCAAGGGCAATTTGGGATGGGCAATAAATGCTGGCATAGCCAGTGACGCCCACATCCCATGAATGGAAAAAAAAATCAAGAGGGCATGGGAGAGGAAAAGAAGGACAGAAGGCAACGAAGGCCATACCCCCAACACAGGATCTAACGCCGAAGGAGGAGCTACTTGGAGATGACCGAGAACCAGTGCTGCAGGAGAGTGCCTCTCTCCAGGCAGATGGTCACGGAGATCTGTGCCTCGTCGCTGAAGTTCTTGCACCTCACAGCTCTGGTTGCCGTGCCCTGCCAGCAGCCGTCAGTCACTATGGCCTTGAACTTCTTCGCTTATGGCACCTTCCAAGGATCAGCTGCGGACCTTAGTGGCATCTCAAAAAATGGCTACACACCATTACATCTCACTGGTAACTTTTGCCTTCTTTGCGCAGGGTAAAAGGACAGAGGGTTGCGCCTCCATCGCTGGATTCCTCCAGGTACAGGGCATCATCGATTGCACCCATGTGGCCAATCAGCAGAAAGGGCTTCCACTCCCTTAACATCCAACTGGTCTGCGACCACAAGAGCTTCCTCCATGTGTGCTCGTTTTCCCCATAGCTGCCATGATTCCTTCATCCTCTGCCAGTTCAGATCTTCACTTCAACCCCCAAAGTGCGTGGATGGTCATCTGTCTTCGAAAGTTGCAAAATTCCTGTTTGGTTTTAATCAACATAGTTCCTTGCATGGCATGGTCTCAGAACAAAACTGCACAAATTTCAGGCACTGCTATTCAGAGAGATTATAAGGATTGCTGGTGTGGGAAACAGAGAAGTTCACACAGTGAACTGCTTTTTGGAGACACAAAGTAAGAGGAATGCTTGTAGCAGATACTACATGCCAAGATTCAAGGGAATAATAATGTTTTATACCCTAGCACTAGCATCCTTCAGATTGATTAACTCAAAGATTCATCAAAACAACACTAATTAGAAATATTAGTTCTGGAAAACATTGTTTTTCTGGTTTTAGCAGAAGATGCTAGTAATAAGTACTTTTATTTATTTTCCAAATGTGGGCATTGCTGGCAAGGTTGGAATTTATCACTCATCCCTACTTGCCTGGAGAAAAGATAGTGGTAGGCCTTCTTCTTGATCTGCTGCAGTCCATGTGGTGAGGATACTCCCACAATGCTGTTTAGCAAAGAGTTATTCTTTTTTGTAATAGTTTTTGATACAACTGACTGACTTTCTAGCCTACTTCAGAGGCAGTTAAGAGTCAACCATGTTGATGTGGGACTGGAGTCACATATGGGCCAGACAGGGTAACAGCAGGTTTCCTTCCCTAAAAGGATACTAGTGTACCATTTCAACATAGGAACATAGGAAGAGGACTAGGCCGTTTAGCCCCTCGAGCCTGTTCTGCTATTCAGTGACATCATGGATCTTTGAGATAGCTTCATGGTCACTTTTACTGATAAAAACTCTGGAAATTAAAGGTGGTTAACAGGATTCAAATTCTCAAACCAACTTAGTGGGACATAAACTCTAATTCGCTGGATTAATAGTCCAGCCTGCTGTCCAGTAATAAACATTATGCTACTGTACCCAGGTACAGATTTTTACTTTCATTGAATTCAGTAGAAAGAAAAATCAACGAAGATGTAAATCAGGCTGCCAACTCGATATCACCCATTTTGTACCATCACCCAAAGTCAAGAAATACCTCCTTGCTAAAATCCACACTGCCACAGACTTGCACATCCTGATGAGTTAGTATTTCCAATGAAGAGCAGATTAAAAGTACTGACTTACATAAATACAATTAATGCCCATCTATCACAAAACCACCATTCAGCCTTTAAAATGATCATATTCAAACTCACCTGACTAATGGGAATAATTTTTTGAAACATTGGATGGGATTTTACTGTGGGCTTTGGGACCCCGATGTTGGGACTAAATGTGGGCCCCGAGTCCATACTTGCCGGCAGCGAGACCAGCTCAGCAATCTTCCGGGAGGCAGCCTCCTAATTGTCCAGCTCCGCACTCACTATCCTATTGAGAATGGCAAGTGGGCTCTCGATGTTGCCGGCCCAATCAGAGGGCTGGCAGCTTTGAAGTCTCAGCAGCCCCACCAGGAGGAGGCGGGCACTGTTGAGGCAGGTGGGGGACCATGAGGGCGCCTCAACATGGAGGCGCTCTGGCTGGGTTGCACAGCAGGGAAGAAATAAACAAAATCTAGGGCGGCAGGTCCACAGAAAAGGAGGGGAAACCCCTTTGATGGTTCAGGTGTGGCTGCCATTGCAACCTTTAATACTCATGGCCCCCACAGTCAATACTCAGTAAATGGGGCACAGAGCTCCCTCCCCCACCCCCAGCCTACTTCCAATGAGCTGACGGTCTCTGCACATTGATGGGAGGCCGCTCTGCCCATGGCAAAATGCCAGCAAGGCTGCAAAATCACCCCTAATTGGGATCTTAACAAGGATAACTGGCTGTTCGCCTCCATGGAGCGGGCAGCCGATCCAAATCCCAGCCCGCCCCTGGGAATGTCCCTTGATAGTGGGAATGTGTCGGGGAACTGTCCCGACGCAGCTCCCCCATTTCCCAGCTTCTCTGCCTCCAAGCCCGTCCTCATGGAGCTGGGAAAATTCAGCCGAAATGAGTTAACCAGTTTAATATACAGTAGACTGCTGACTGAAGAGACTTAAGGTAAAACATATAGCAGCAATCTTTATTCTTTTCTTTTGATAGCTGTGCGTACAACTTAATTGTTACCCAAGTATAAACTTTAACATAAACACATCATCTTGATTCAGAAGAAACTGTTCTATCTACCTCAGCATTCTTCATTCCCCCACTGGCAACCAGCAATCAAAGTCAAAACTCATTTGATAATCTTATGGAGTAGATGAAGAATTTTGACACACACATGAATGAAACAGCAAAGTTAAAGAATATTTTTTGTAAGTGTTACTCAACATTTTAGCAATAAATTTTTATCCTGGACATTCATATTTTTCTTCCTCTAAGATCTAATCTTCTGGGTGACACTGCACATCCACAAGAAAAAAGCAGAGAAGGAGAATAAAGTAAATGTGCTTTGACAGGATTGAACACTTCCAGTTCAGGTATCAAATGCAGCTCCTCCCCAGACATTGCTCAAACAACGTACATAAATGCAAGCCTCCTAAAAGCATTTCTCACACATTGATGTTGCTCAACTAACCATTTTTCACACCAACTATCCCTATAACCTGTCAGTTATAGCGACGAATTAGTGCCTCTTTCCGTGGAGACTGGGATAGAAATGCTGAAACTCGTGACCATCAACATGTACCAAATTAAGAGAAGTATGGAAACTGTTTCATTATTTCTACTTACGTTTCCTTGGTGTTTGCACTCAGTTACACAGAGAAGCCAGCCAATAAGCACTGGAAATAAATGCAGTACGTGTGGGTAACATCTGATCAAGATATCTCAGAATTATGGCACATTACAGAAGTAAACAGACCGCTCGTCCCATCAATTCTATGCCAGAGATTTTCTTCAAGCCTGCCAACTAATCTAATTGCACTTACCTACTCACTTCCCATACTCTAACATTCCTCTTTTTCAAGCAACAATCTCCTTCCCACTTAAAAATAGTCTTGAGATGTTCAGTTTAGATGGAGAACAAAAGGATATAACTTTAAAATTAGAGCTAAGCCATTAAGGGGTGATGTTACACAAAGAGTAGTGGAAGGCTGAAACTCTGTCCCCCAAAAACTTGTTGAGGCTCGCTCAATTGAACATTTCAAAACTCAGATTGATATATTTCTGTTAGGTAAGGGTATCAAGCATTATGGACACACAGGCAGGTAAATGGAGTTAAGATACAGATCAACCATGGTGTAATTACATGGCAGAACAGGCTCAGGTAGCTGAATGGTGTACTCCTGTTCTATTCGAGATACTTGATTTACAGAATATAAACCAGTTAATCAGTCTTGCACAATACAGTAGTCCTTAAAGCTTGTACACCAGAAAATATTCATTCATTTTTCTATTTGTCATATATCCTCTGTTTGTAACACCCCTGTTCAGATACAAACTGTTGAATACATTTTTATTATTCATGTGCTATCACTGTCTTGTGGAACCTTATGAAATGCCTTCTGGAAGTCAATATAAATAATATCCGTAGACTCTCTCTTATTTTAGTGACCTTCTCAACAAAATAATCTAGGTTAGTGTTACGACCAGGTGAGAAAGAGGTCTAGGGTTCCCTTTCAGCCTTCACCTGGTCTTACTGTAACAGGGTTTAATTTTAAACATGCTGTGTTTTTAGCTCCAGTTAGTTGTTTAATTGTCCACCACCATTTACGGCTGGATGTGGCAGGACTGCAGAGCTTAGATCTGATCCGTTGGTTATGGGATCGCTTAGCTCTGTCTATCGCATGCTGCTTATGCAGATAGTCCTGTGTTGTAGCTTCACCAGGTTGACACCTCATTTTGAGGTATGCCTGGTGCTACTCCTGGCATGCCTTCCTGCGCTCTTCATTGAACCAGGGTTGGTCTCCTGGTTTGATGGTAATGGTAGAGTGGGGGATATGCCGGGCCATGAGGTTACAGATTGTGGTTGAGTACAATTCTGCAGCTGCTGATGGCTCTCTTCTTCCCAGCAACAATTTGAAATTTAATGTCCATGTGGCAAAATTAATATGCCTCATTCTTGGCAGGTGGGGGCCTGCATGACAGTTCGTTAGACATGATTTACTCTTTACAAATCCACACTGGCGCTCTCTGATCAGTTCATATTTGTCTAAGTGGTCAATCACTCTATTGCTAATGATAGGTGCTTGTCGCTTACCCACAACAGACATTCGACTTATAGGTCTATAATTTCCTGGTTTCTCGCTCCCACTCTTCTTAAATAATGGAGTGACATTGGGAATTTTCCAATCCAAGGGACAATTCTTGAGAGTTCTAGAAGATCATAACTAGAACACCTTTTTAAAAATTTTTTATTTAGAGATACAGCACTGAAACAGGCCCTTCGGCCCACCGAGTCTGTGCCTACCATCAACCACCCATTTATACTAATCCTACACTAATTCCATATTCCTACCACATCCCCACCTGTCCCTATATTTCCCTACCACCTACCTATACTAGGGGCAATTTATAATGGCCAATTTACCTATCAACCTGCAAGTCTTTGGCATGTGGGAGGAAACCGGAGCACCCGGAGGAAACTCACGCAGACACAGGGAGAACTTGCAAACTCCACACAGGCAGTACCCAGAATTGAACCCGGGTCACTGGAGCTGTGAGGCTGCAGTGCTAACCACTGTGCCGCAATGTTTTCACTTCTTTCAATACCCTAGAAACCATCAGGTCTTGGAAATTTGTCAATCTTTAGTATCATTATTCTCTTCATTACCAATTTTTATTAATATTAAATCAAAATGTCCCTCACCTGAATTCATTTTAACTTTTCCTCGTATCTGATACTTTATCCTCTTCCTCGACCACGAAGAGCAATACAACCTAATTATTTAGCAAATTTGCCATACCTTTATTTTCAATTTTTTTTATTCTTTCAGGGGATGAGAGCATCACTGGCAAGGCCAGCATATGTTGTCCATCCCTATGTGTCCTTGAGAAAGTGGTGATGAGCTGCCTTCTTGAACTGCTGCAGTCCATTTGGTGTAGCTACACCCACAGTGCTGTTAGGAACGTAGTTCCAGGTTTTTGACCCAGTGACAGTGCAGGAATGGCGATATAGTTCCAAGTCAAGATGATGTGTGGTTGGAGGGGAACTTAACCGATGGTGGTGCCTGTCCTTAAGGGGCTCACATTATCCTTAGCTATCCTCTTTCTCGAAATATACTTGTAAAATCTTTTATTACCATCCTTGATATCCCTTGCAAGTTTTTTCTTGTATTCCCTTCTTTCAGCTCTTTCTTTTGTATCCCTTTGCTGTTCTTGATATCTTTCCCATTCTGCAAAATTGCTGCTTCTTTTTTTGCATTTGTATAAACCCATTCTTTTAATTTTAGACTCTCTCACTCCTTTTGTAGACCAAGGCTATTTAATTACACAAGGGCTCCTGGCCTTTTGGGTGTATGTACAGGTTTTGTATTGTACCAAATACTTCTTTGAAGTGAATTCTCACTGTTCATTTATAGTTTTAACCATTAACAGATCCACCCAGTTACTGTGGTCAATTCCTGCCTCATTCCTTCAAATTCAACCTTATCTAAATTTAAAATCTTTCTTTGTGACTCATCTTTCTAATATCGAATTCAATCATGTTATGGTCATTGTCACCTAACCATTAGAGTGTTGACCAATACTAGCTCATTTATCCTCACTAGATCTAGTACGGCCTGTCTTCTTGTTGGTTCAAGAAAACATTGCATCAGAAAAAATGTCACAACTACATTCAAGAAATCCACTTGGCAAGAGCTGTTCTGCTTCTCTCAGAATATGTAATAATTACAGTCTCATTATTCTGACTCTGCTTTTGCAACAAGCTTTTCCTGCTCTCTCTTGTGGAAAATCAGTGAATGTAATTGTGAAAATTGATGTGTACGGGTGAATACTTTGGCTATTGATGGCCCTTAGGCTTGAATGCCAGGCTTTTGAAGACTCACAGTTTGAGAGAGGCTACAAGTAAGCATAAAATCATACTCCTATATGAATCACACATTGCAAGAGAGGAGAGGAGGTAAAAAAATTACAGGGAAAATAAACTTTTCAAATAAAGATTTCAAACTTTGATCCATGGCCGAGTTATGTATGTAGTTTGACCTGCAATGCAGCAACAATGGAACCAAAATAACAATTGAATCATTTGATATTGTGGTAGCTTGGGTTGCCACTTGTATTTAATGTGCCGTCGCAGTCGCTGTTGGGAGACAACCTGAATTGATCCAGTGTTGGTGCCCAGTTTTGTTTCCTGTATCTACTGCCTGGAGTTTGACACTAAGTTGGACAGGGATGATTTGACCATTAAGATTGAAGCAGGCAGTTAATAGAACTAGTAGGCCTCCATGTTGTGAAGTGTGTTCCAAAACATTGTGCAGACACAAAGTCACCCAATTTTAGCAGCTATTCAAATAAAACTATTCTGGGTGTTCTCACTGATGAAATATGGTGTTATATCAGCAGTATGTGCAGCAATTTGTGTTAATTGACTGGTAGGCATAGAAACCAGCTAATTAGCACAAAATCACACCATGCAAATCAAGGATAAGAAAGGCATTTGCTCCACTAAGCCTCATTCCTTCAATACCCCAACTCCCCCAGAAATAAGTTCAATTTCAACATTTATAATATCTGATCCTTGCCTTTTTCCTCTGCAACTAAATGAGCTAGTTCAATGTCTTCGCATTTTCAGATCGCGTCAACATTTCGAAGCCGACCCCACCCATAAAACTGGCCACACCCCCACATCAAAATAATGAGCGCGGCGAGTTTCTGCCGATTGCACATGTTTGTGGTCATTCTTGGAGGCTCTTCAAAAACTTGTTTCCTTAAGTGCATGGGCACTAATAGGCTCATTTTAACAGACTGGAAAATATTCAATCTGCTAAGAAACTGACTAGTGTACATCAATGAAACTAGTTCAGTATAGTTTTTAAAGTCATTTTCAATTATTTAAAATCAGGTTACTCACAGGTGATGCTTATGAAAAGCTTATTTTTGGTGATAATCCCATTTTCAGCTATTAATAAAACTGCACCAGGTTACCATGCTTAAATATGTCAAGGAATATTTTTTAATGCCAAGATTTTAAAAAATTACATTCTATCATGCTTCCAGATTATACTGGGATCTTGGAAGATTTTGTGTTTGTGATTATGCAAATTAATGTTAGTGGAAATTTGAACTGTAACCTAACCAGCACAATTTGCACCTAATTCCCCAATCACACCCAAAGTGAAATTACCCCGTGTACTGCAGTACTATACTTGAATACTCATCATTGTTTTTAATTCATTAAGATAATTTATTTGTCCCTTTCTGCAATTTTATTAAATGAAGTAGAATTTTGAAGATGAAAACCATTATGTTTTCTGGCATTGAAGGAATCAGTGGTAATGTCACACATCTCATTTTCAAAAAAAATATTAGACATTTGAAAGTTAGTATTTGAATTATTTTGAATATTTTTAAAGGGGTATCTAAAGGTGGCAGTGTAAGCTAAACAGCCCTTATTAGTGTAGCTGTTAGTGACATTGCTGAAGGTAGCATAGCTTATACAATGTTTTTCCGACCAAGCTCTGTATCAGTTGCTGAAACAGGGCTTTGTCAGCCTAATGCTTCTGATCTATCACTGAATATCCAGCAGATGATAAGATGTGGCAAATATAATCCCCAAATAGTTATCAAGGGGTGCATCCACCATGACCTTAGTATTTGTTTGGCTGTCACCAATGTTGCTCAAAATTTGGCAAAAGAATCACAGGCTGGTATGCACAACATCTTGCTGGTGTATGCCAGTGGGCACTGGAGTGGGAAGTCGCTCCTTATAGGAGAATTGAAGAAATCACTAGCATGAAAAAAATAATGCAAGACATTGTTGACACTTCAGTAATAAATAAATTCTTCCAGCTTCTGGCCCCAAGTTCACCAACTTCCTGGCTCATTCTAGCCTATGCATTCACCTCCCATTTCTCATATCTTTCCTCCTCATTGTAACTGGTCATGATATGTGCACAAGGAGAGCTATATAGTTAGGAGGTAAACAGCTGTTTGGAATTCTCCATGCCTTGTTTAGCTGAAGATGTTGATGCAATTAATTTGCAACTGAAACACACAATAATAACATGGACATGTTTCTTTTCTTTTGGTTTTGTTGCATCAATATCAAAAAATATAAATTGCTTTATAGTACCGGCACTGATATAGGGTGTAGAGAACCTCCTTCAGTGCTGTAATTTCCATTATTCTACCAATAATGGTAGGAACAGGACTGCAATAAATCATTGTAGTACATCTGATTGGCCAAAAGGGATGAAAAATACCACACACACAACTCTCTTTCATACCCTCAATTTAATCTCCTACTATTTATCTTCCCAGTTCTTTTGGATTTAGCAGCACTATCTTCCTCCACTACCTCGCATGCATTGTTCCACATATTCATCATTCTTAGAACATAGAACATTACAGCACAGTACAGGCCCTTCGGCCCACGATGTTGTGCCGAACCTTTAACCTACTCTAAGATCAAACTAACTACCTACCCTTCATTCTACTATCATCCATGTACCTATCCAAGAGTCGCTTAAATGCCCCTAATGTATCTGCTTCTACCACCACGGCTGGCAGCGCATTCCACGCACCCACCACTCTCTGTGTAAAGAACCTACCTCTGACATCTCCCCGAAACCTTCCTCCAAACACCTTAAAATTATGCCCCCTGGTGATAGCCCTTTCCACCCTGGGAAAAAGTCTCTGACTATCCACTCTATCTATGCCTCTCATCATCTTGTACCCCTCTATCAAGTCACCTCTCATCCTTCTTCGCTCCAATGAGAAAAGCCCTAGCTCCCTCAATCTTTCTTCGTAGGACATGCCCTCCAGTCCAGGCAGCATCCTGGTAAATCTCCTCTGCACCCTCTCTAAAGCTTCCACATCCTTCCTATAATGAGGCGACCAGAATTGAACACAATATTCCAAGTGTGGTCGAACCAGGGCCTTATAGAGCTGCAGCATAACCTCGTGGCTCTTAAACTCAATCCCCCTGTTAATGAAAGCCAACACACCATACGCCTTCTTAACAACCCTATCAACTTGGGTGGCAACTTTGAGCGATCTATGGACATGGACCCCAAGATCCCTCTGTTCCTCCACACTACCAAGAATCCTGTCTTTAAGCCTGTATTCCGCATTCAACTTCGACCTTCCAAAATGAATCACTTCATACTTTTCCAGGTTGAACTCCATCTGCCACTTCTCAGCCCAGCTCTGCATCCTGTCAATGTCCCGTTGCAACCTACAACAGCCTTCCACACTATCCACAACTCCAGCAACCTTCGTGTCATCGGCAAACTTGCTAACCCAGCCTTCCACTTCCTCATCCAAGTCATTTATAAAAATCACAAAGAGCAGAGGTCCCAGAACAGATTCTTGTGGAACACCACGGGTCACCGAGCTCCATGCTGAATACTTTCCATCTACTACCACCCTCTGACTTCTATGGGCCAGCCAATTTTGTATCCAGACAGCCAACCTTCCCTGAATCCCATGCCTCCTTACTTTCTGAATGAGCCTACCATGGGGAACCTTATCAAACGCCTTGCTAAAATCCATATACACCACATCCACTGCTCTTCCTTCATCAATGTGTTTTGTCACATCTTCAAAGAATTCAATAAGGCTTGACCTGCTCCTCACAAATCCATGCTGACTGTCTCTAATCAAACCATGCTTTTCCAAATAATCATAAATCCTGTCTCTCAGAATCCTCTCCAATAATTTGCCCACTACTGACGTAAGACTGACCGGTCTATAATTCCCAGGGTTATCCCTATTCCCTTTCTTGAACAAGGGAACAACATTTGCCACCCTCCAATCATCCGGTACTACTCCAGTGGACAGTGAAGACGCAAAGATCATCGCCAAAGGCGCAGCAATCTTTTCCCTCGCTTCCCGTAATATCCTTGGGTATATCCCGTCTGGCCCCAGGGACTTATCTGTCCTCATATCATTCAAAATTTCCAGCACATCCTCCCTCTTAACCTCAACCTGTTTGAGCATATCAGCCTGTTCCACGCTGTCCTCACAAACGACCAGGTCCCTCTCACTAGTGAATACTGAAGCAAAGTATTCATTTAGGACCTCCCCTACCTCCTCCGACTCCAGGCACAAGTTCCCTCCACTATCCCTGATCGGCCCTACCCTCACTCTGGCCATCCTCTTGTTCCTCACATAAGTGTAGAATGCCTTGGGATTTTCCTTAATCCTACCCGCCAAGACTTTTTCATGTCCCCTTCTAGCTCTCCAAAGTCCATTCTTCAGTTCCTTCCTGGCTACCTTGTAACCCTCTAGAGCCCTGTCTGATCCTTGCTTCCTCAACCTTAAGTAAGCTTACTTCTTCCTCTTGACTAGCTGTTCCACATCTCTTGTCATCCAAGGTTCCTTCACCCTACCATCCCTTCCTTGCCTCATCGGGACAAACCTATCCAGCTGTCGCAGCAAGTGCTCCCTAAACAACCTCCACATTTCTGTCGTGCATTTCCCTGAGAACATCTGTTCCCAATTTAAGCTCCCCAGTTCCTGCCTAATAGCATTGTAATTCCCCCTCCCCCAATTAAATATTTTCCCATCCCGTCTGCTCCTGTCCCTCTCCATGACTATAGTAAAGGTCAGGGAGTTGTGATCACTATCACCGAAATGCTCTCCCACCGAGAGATCTGCCACCTGGCCTGGTTCGTTGCCAAGCACCAAGTCCAACATAGTTTCCCCTCCAGTCGGCCTATCTACATATTGAGTCAGGAAACCTTCCTGGACACACCTGACAAAAACTGCTCCATCCAAACTATTTGCACTAAGGAGGTTCTAATCAATATTAGGGAAGTTGAAGTCACCCATGACAACAACCCTGTTACTTCTGCACCTTTCCAAAGTCTGCCTCCCAATCTGTTCCTCCATGTCTCTGTTGCTATTGGGTGGTCTACAGAAAACTCCCAACAAAGTGACTGCTTCTTTCCTGTTTCTGACTTCCACCCATAATGAATGACTCAGTAGACAAACCCTCCTCGACGACCTCCCTTTCTGCAGCTGTGATACCATCCCTGATTAACAATGCCACTCCCCCACCTCTTTTACCTCCCTCCCTATTCCTTTTGAAACATCTAAACCCCGGAACATCCAACATCCATTCCTGCCCCTGTGATATCCACGTCTCCGTAATGGCTACAACATCGTAGCTCCAAGTACTGATCCATGCTCTAAGTTCATCACCCTTATTCCTGACACCCTTACACCCTTATTCTCTGCAAAAGTCATTTATAAAACTAGCACTGGGGATTTTTCTTGAATGGACAGCTATGAATAATATTGATCATGTATGGTATATGTATTGGTACACTCAGCATATCTCTAAAAGATTAAACTGCAACAGATGTATGGAACCAGTTGAAGTTACAATCATTTTACTGATTTACTGACAGCTTCTGTGTTAAATGATAACTTGTTACTCGCTGTACAGATTATATGAACAAAGTGTCATCAAGGGTTCGACACTCATCAAATAACTCTTGAATTTATGCAAGATAATACTGCCATGCACAGCAGCAATTGGTAACCAGGGTTTAAGAGCTGATTAGCTGGTTGCCTGGAAATGGGAGATTGTCGCCATGCTGCCCTGAGAAACTGCCACTATAGCAACCAGCCAATTGGAACAAGCCACAGGTAGGCAAGTGTTTTGGTGGGGGTGGGAGGAGGAGAGAAGTGGAAAAGGCGGGAAGGGGAGGGGTAAGACGTCCACCTGTTTATTTGTCTGTAAAACCCACTGTGGCCTCCATAGCTACAGTAGCAAATTGATCACAGTTTAATCCCTCACCCAAACTCATCCATTTCAGTAACCATGGCAATAGTCACTGCAATGTGTTGCACTAAAGCTCAGCTGACTCACAGAGTAATCTCTGTTCATCTGGCAAATAGTGCATGAAATATTTGATAAGAAAACTAAGTGTGCTGTTTAACTCTTTAACTAGCAGAAAGCTAAAGTGTTGCACAGATTTGACAGTGTACAAAATGACACGTTAGGTAAGGTAGAAACATAGAAAATAGGAGCAGGAGTAGGCCATTCGGCCCTTCGAGCCTGCTCCGCCATTCATTATGATCATGGCTGATCATCCAACTCAGTAGCCTGTTCCGGCTTTTGCCCCATACCCTTTGATCCCTTTAGACCCAAGAGCAATATCTAACTCCTTCTTGAAAACATACAATGTTTTGGCCTCAACTGCTTTCTGTGGTAGTGAATTCCACAGGCTCACCACTCTCTGTGTGAAGAAATTTCTCCTCATCTCAGTCCTGAAAGGTTTATCCCGTATCCTTAGACTATGACCCCGGTAGACAAAGAAAAGCTGTTCCCATTAGCTGATGGTACAAAGATTAGAGGTCACAGATTTAATATTTAGGGCAAGTGTTACAGGGGGAATGTAATGAACTTTTTTATGCAGTGAGTAGTAATGACCTGGAACTCACTACCTACGAGGATGGTGGAAGTGGAGATGATGAATGATTTCAAAAAGAAATTGGATGGGCACTGAGGGAAATAAACTTGCAGGGCTACAGGAATGGAGCAGGGGAATGGGACTGACTGGATTGCTCTACAGAAAGCTGGCATGGACTCGATAGGCCAAATGGCCTCCTCCTGGGTCGTAATGACTCTATAACATTTGGCTTTGGACCAATCATTCAAGGCCAAACACTAACCCAAATTCATCTCAGAGTGATCTTTCTTTTGTGCAATCAATAATGTTTCAGGGAATGCAACAATGGAGCACATCTGAAAGAGATACACTTTAAAACATTACAAAGTACTTTAAATATATTAGAAACAATAAAAATACTAAATATCAATATCAAATATTACTTTCTAGGGAATTAATTTTTAAGGCGATGGAATGAAGTTACAGATAATTGATTTTTATTTTGAAATTGTGCTTATGGAACTTGGGACACTTTTGTAAATGGAACAGGGACAAATGTTAGACTGCAGGATTCAGGTGAAATTTAGGGAGCAGTTTGTTTCAGGAACAGCAGAGTCTGAATGTGCACACTTCAATTCAGTCAGCATTTTGGAAAGCCAAAGCCTTCATTAAATTGAATCCCATCCATTAATGTGCTGACTTTGAATGAAGTAGTAAAATTTGAGCATGCAATTGCAGTATTCTGATTGGTTGAAAGCTCCACATACTGAGGACAATTGAGGAAATCCTCAGGATACGCCTGACACCCTTTCAGTATTGTTATGATTGAGCGCTCACTGCTGTTATTGAGCAAAGGCAGCAACTCTTTCAATTACTTAAAAGATAAACTGTAATAGTTCACACAGTAGCTGAAACTATAATCATAATAATACAGGTACATAAACTGAAAGAGAAATAAGGATAGTAAACATTAATGAAATCTTTATTCCTTGAATGGGCCAGCCTATCCTCAATTTCTGGACTATTCCAAACAGCTACCTATTTATTAAACTATCAAAATTATAATTGGTTCCAAAAAAAGCACTTGTTGGAGCAGACTATAGGAATTACATATGATAGTTACCAAATGAAGGCTCTAAAACACAAAACACAAACCGGAAAAAAAGACATTCACTTACTGTTTGATTATCTTCATACAGTTTCAGGTCATATCCACTCAACTCCACGCAGAAAATTATTGCTGTAACCCCTTCAAAACAGTGAATCCATTTCTTCCGTTCAGACCGCTGCCCTCCTACATCCACCATTTTAAATGTCAGCTCCTTGAAAGTAAACTTGTTTTCCACTATGCCGGTGGTCATGTCTCTTGAGCGCAGAATGTCCTCCACTGTTGGGATGTAGTCGGATGCTGCAATTCTGTCAAGATCATTCAGGTAGTAGGCTGCATTGTCTTCCAAGTGGTACTCGTTGGACCGGCAGAAGCACTCCTGGACGCCGGGGTCACCCCACAAACGTTTCATTACCCCTAGCAGTTCAGGTGTGATCTCTCCTTTGCTCTCAGCAGGCCCAGTCAGGGCAAAGAGCTGAACAGCATCATAGGCTCTGTCTGGGTTGTGGAATTCTATTTTGAGGGTGGCTAATGCACGGATGATGCGCGTGAGAGAGTCGATAGCATTGTAGATAATGAGGGGCTTGTATTCTTTGCATGCCTCCAAGTTGAACCCACCGCTGTGGATAATTTTCATCTGCTTGACAATGGTGCTCTTGCCAGAGTTGCTGGTACCCAGCAACAGGAGCTTGATCTCACGGCGCTGGCGCTGACTCTCTGAGCGCAGGTGCCGATCAATCCGCCTAGAGCGCCGGGCTGCCTCCTTCTCCTCAGAGCTTTGACGACATCCCATGTTCCTTCCGATGCAGTTGTCTAGAGAGAGACTGTACCTCTTGAAAGCAGCAGTGATTGCTGCAGTAGGCTTGTCAGGTGTGCTGTGCACCTCACACAAAAGTAAAAGCAGTGGCTGATGATCAAACAGGTAAGTACCAATTCAGTCAGTCCCAGCAGGGGTGAGCAAAGAAGTGCAGCATCTGGTGATAGGTCCTCAATTCAGTAGATGTCATGGCATTCCCCTCCTTTATACAAGAAAGATGGCTCATTCCTGTTGATGGAATGCTTTTCGCTTTTCTGCAATGTAGTTTGTATCTTTAAATCCCTGTTCCACCTAGACATCATTATTTAGTATCCATTCCTTCCAGAGATGATAGGTATGTTCGGGGGTGGCCTCAGTTCCCTCTCACTTATCTCTGTCTTGGGAATAGCAGCAAGTGCAGAGGAATTGCACAGCTCTCTGACTCTGTTACTTCAAACTGGAACAGTGTGCATAACCATCAGTGTCCAATTTATCTGCCAAACAAAGCAAAGTGAATCATTAGGACTGCTTTTCCTGCAGGTTCTGAACTGACATGGTGACTATTTGAAAGAGAACAATAGGCTGTAAAGTATTTACCTACATTTACTAATCCCACCATAGAAAGCTAAGTAATTTTTAAATTATATAAGTGATCTATTCTTGTAACTTCCATGGGTTCAAGAGATACCTTTTTGTGTTCAGCTGAGACAGTTTCCCTTAATCCTTCTGATGCTTATTGACACTCGCTCAATATAGTTACCTCAAAAATTGGATACTCTGTATGAATTACAGCTGCAGATTCAGCCCCACATCAGTTTGGTTCTGAATGCAAGTTACACAAGCATAGAACTAAAAAAGCCTGACATTGAGCTCCATACCTGTAACCGAATGAAAAGACGAGATAATGTCATAAATTCCAGGAAGGGGTTGTCAAATCTTTTCAAGACTAAGGTGGTCAATTTTAACCCTGACCAGGTTTTGGGCAGGTGGAAACGCGTGTGAACTGCAATCGCTGGCCTGAGTTTGAGGCGCGGGGTATTTCAATTGCTGAGTCTCGCTTTATCGACATGCTGTGATCAGCTGCCTGCCCGAAGTAGGTAGAAAGCAGCAATATGCCAGCGGACAGCTCAGAGACCCCAGTGCAGGGCAGTTCTCCAGCAAGTGGTTGGATCCAGTGAGAGTCAGGATCTCCACCCATCTGGAACTGGATCCAGTGAGAGTCAGGATATCCACCCATCTGGAACTGGATCCAGTGAGAGTCAGGATATCCACCCATCTGGAACTGGATCCAGTGAGAGTCAGGATCTCCACCCCTCTGGAACTGGATCCAGTGAGAGTCAGGATATCCACCCATCTGGAACTGGATCCAGTGAGAGTCAGGATATCCACCCCTCTGGAACTGGATCCAGTGAGAGTCAGGATATCCACCCATCTGGAACTGGATCCAGTGAGAGTCAGGATATCCACCCATCTGGAACTGGATCCAGTGAGAGTCAGGATCTCCACCCCTCTGGAACTGGATCCAGTGAGAGTCAGGATATCCACCCCTCTGGAACTGGATCCAGTGAGAGTCAGGATATCCACCCATCTGGAACTGGATCCAGTGAGAGTCAGGATATCCACCCATCTGGAACTGGATCCAGTGAGAGTCAGGATCTCCACCCCTCTGGAACTGGATCCAGTGAGAGTCAGGATATCCACCCATCTGGAACTGGATCCAGTGAGAGTCAGGATATCCACCCATCTGGAACTGGATCCAGTGAGAGTCAGGATCTCCACCCCTCTGGAACTGGATCCAGTGAGAGTCAGGATATCCACCCATCTGGAACTGGATCCAGTGAGAGTCAGGATCTCCACCCCTCTGGAACTGGATCCAGTGAGAGTCGGGATCTTCATGGCTGAACTGATTACTCCACATTCCCGCCTACCCCCGATAACCTGCCACCCCCTTGCTTATCAAGAATCTGTCTACCTCAATAAACTATCCAAAAATTCACTACATTTCTTAAATGTATTTAAATCATTCCATAAATACCATCATTCTCAGCAACACATACACCGGGATTTTGTTCTTTCTAATGTGAAACATGGCAGTGTTTCATTTGGGTGCAGTAACATAGGCAAGGCAGCCATCAATAATGAACAACAATGGACAATCAATATCACAGCCGCAACCTCACTGTACGGGGCTGGGGGGTATCGAAACATGAAGTTTAAAAAGTTGCGATTTTCAGAAAAATACAAATTGTTGAACATATGTTATAAATTGTTTCTGTAATAATAATGACACTTGTGAAGAGGGTGCTTGATGTCTTTCACCCACTCATGATAATGTCTTACAGTAGCTCAATTGCATTTGGTATTTCTGTCTCTCTTTCGAAATTGCTTTTTCATGGGTTTATTTATTTGGATTCAGTGCAGATGTTCAACTGTTTTATGACCCCTCCCCTGTAATAAAAGCTACTGGATTGATTTGTTCAGGTGAGCAAAGCTATTGTAACATTTTTCTATTCCTCGAACAACATCAAATGATGTGCAGAGCTTCCTCTGTGAATAAAATTGCTCCCCCCCCAAAGGTGGTTGAGCATTAGGTTAATCCACAGATCAGATTTGACAACAGTCAAGTCAGTTGGCCCGAACTAGCAGCCAAAACATTAGCCTGTAATAGCTTATCAGCTGTCTGCTCTCACCAAGCTACTTTTATCAAAAACATTCCCTACTGCTTTGTATACGGCAGGAATAGTGCAGCAAAGGGTTAACCACATGAGAACGAGAATCAACAGTGCATACAAGTTTTCGATCTGAGGATTAGCTGCCTTGTGGCTCTACTCATGAATAGAAATGCTTTCAGCCAAAGTCACTATAAGCTTGACTTTGGGCACAGTCAGAGCAAAATGGCAACTGATCGAGTTGTATATCATCCAATTATTGCAGTCTCCAGAGAACAGGATTTGGCACCAAACTGATAAGTGATTCAAACTAGATTCAATACTCGCTACTTTGAATTCCTGAGCACTGTGTGCACCTCTCCATTTTTGAACCACTTACTTCCCCCTTTGTTACGGCGTTGTATCTTACTGGGTACCGTTTTCAGTAATTTAGATCTTGCTTTGATCAGATATGAAGTCAAACTGAACTCAAGCATCAATATTTTTGTTAAAATCTCTTTTGTCATACAGTTGACAATAATCAGTGATTATTCAGTTGCTGATTTCCGACACTGAAATAGTGACTATGCTTCTAAAAGTACCTCATTAGTTGTAGACATCCCGAGGACATGATAGGCACTATATGAATGCAAGTTCTTCCTTTGTACTTTCGTCATTTCAGTTTTTCACTAAAGGGGTCTGAACTGGTATTTTAATTTGCCATCTGTTCAGTGAAGTACGCAGAAATGCTGAGTCCTAAATGACCTTTTGTCCAGCCAGCATTTCTCCTGCCAGTGGTGCAAGTTATAAAGATGTTGAGCGAAAAACATTCCTCCAAATATAAAGCTGCTTTTAGGATCAAAAGATCCAAAGGTCCTGTAAGATTATCATCACATCAGGAGAGGCGGCCGCTGTACAGAGATTTACTGCCATTAGAATATCAAATGAAGCCTGCCCAGCCAGCTGTGTGTTATTGATGATGTTTTAGTTTGGCATGTTATATATAATCTATATTCTTACTATGTTCTGCCTGCAGTTTGACCTTTAGCACAGTTCTGAATGTCTGCTCTTCAGTTGTAGCTCTCTTCAGTAAAACTTCAAAGAATTGGCACACTCTAAGGCACAGCAGCAGAATCACTAATTTTGCACTAGAACCACTAAAACATTGCCAAATTAAAAATGTATTTAGGCCTGTGGGGGGTGGGGGTGAATTTCTCATCGTGTTCAATAAAATGCTGTGTTAAGTAGGGAGTTGCATTAATTTCCGCCAGGGCTGAAGTTCCTTGATCCGATTTTATTGTGCAGAGCAGCACAAAGACAGACATCATGGGCTTCTCATCAGATCTGTCCCTGAAAACATGTGTGGTATTATTGTCATCAACGTTATAGCATATATGTGCTTAAATGCATAATGGAGGCATAAGCATAAAATTAGGCCATACTGTACCAAAAGTTTTTCCACAAATCCAGCTGCATCTCTTTATCTCTACCTCTATTTATATAAACAAGGATTCGCAGTAATTTCCTCGGAGATGCTTCTGCTCCAGATCCTCCAGTATTACGGCGAACATCATCTTGACCGACGTAAGAAGGGTTACGGCGGTGGAGACGGAGTGGCTTATTTATTACTCTTATTGAATTATTTTTATTATTTAAGGTGCGCATCCATCAAGGACCCTCTAATAAAAGTCTAGCCTGTTAAAAGTCTGATTAAAATCCCTTTGTGTTTTTCTGTTTATAATTGTTGATTTTGAGAACATTGTTTAAACATCAAAACTGATATGGGTCTGGAAGAGTCATTGACCGTTTGCAAGAGCTGAAAAAAGTGATACGATGAGGACATCTCTAGGTTAATGGCTCGATCTGTTGATGCTAATTGAACTGCCTTACATAGTGGGGCTCTGTAAATCTTCTCAACCACATGCCCTGGTGGGATCATTAGCATACACTTGCTGGAGCAAAAATATTTTAAACTGTCAACCGAAATACTAGGGAGAAAATGTGAAAGTTACTAATTTTGAGCTTTTTTTAAACAGTGTGCTGATGTTAATGTGCTTCCTTTTAAAGGTTACTGCAACCCCGTCAAAAGATTTTTTTTTCATCTCTTCATTCTAATACCGTTTTCCATTAAATTCCCCACTACTTTCTCCCCATCTACAGAAAACCATTTTCTGTCACTGAGGCAGCAGCTGAAACAAACTTGAAGTGAAGTGACCGCCAGGTCATTGCTGACGTCATTATAATTGACAGGAGAACATTTGTTTACAAAATGTTTGCTGGCACACATCAAAAATCTGAGAACAGACGAATCTTTTCAAAGTAACTCAAACTTACATTAGCAACACGAATGCAAGTTTAAATTGATAAATACTTTAAAAATCCATTTTCCAATGCAGCATTTATGGAGCACTGAAAATTTATACTTTTAGAATTGTCCTCATCTGGTTGTCATTCCTTTTAATACTTAATTTCACTCACACATCAGACTGTCACTGATAGACCTCAGGATGGCAGGGCATGTCCTTGGGTGCATTATTCCTCACAAAGTTGCTGCTCTTAGACAAGACCAAAGAGGGGTATCTCCAAGTAGGGAGAGAGAGGCAATTAGACTGGTCATGAAGGATTCATCCTAGGCTGGTCTCGCACAACTCCCAAAGCCAATTTCAGCTCAATGGCTGGGTTATTGTTTTTCAAAAAATAAAATACGTTACAGTTTGCTGATACATATGGTGGAGTGCAACTGCTTCTCTATCAGCGCAATCTTCAATCACACTTTTTTTTATTGTGGGCTCTTACCCAATTCAACCTTCTGAGGGAGGCACAGCTACATATCTGTGAAATTTCTTCTCAAATCATTTGGTGAAACTCCAGGATATCAATCTGACCTTACATTCTTTAACTCTGACCAGTTGTATTGTGCAGTTAACATCCTCACAGTCCCAACACTACAATGGAGTATTTGATCAGTTAAGCCTTAGTCATCACTATGACCATTAACCCCATTCTCAACCAGATGTTTAAACCTGCTCCTTTTTAAAGCAGCTAATAAACAAAGCATAAGCTATTTTTGATCACAGAATCGTTACAGCGCAGAGGCCATTCGGCCCATCGTGTCAGCACCGGTTCTATGAAAGAGCAACTCCCTCAGTTCCATTCCCCTTCCTTCTCCCCATAACCTTGCACATTCTTCCTTTTCATAGAACTGTCTAATTCCCATTTGAATGCTTCAATTGAACCTGCCTCCACCACGTTCTCAGGCAGTGCATTCCAGACGTTAACCACTTGCTGCGTGAAAATGTTTTTCCTCATGTTGCTTTTGTTTCTTTTACCAAATAATTTAAATCTGTGCCCTCTTGTTCTTGAACCTTTCACAAGTGGGAACAGTTTCTCGCTATCTACTCTGTCCAGACCCCTCATGATTTTGATTACCTCTATCAAATCACCTCTCAGCCTTCTCTTCTCCAAGGAAAACAGTCCTAACTTCTCCATTCTATCTTCATAACTGAAATTCCTCATCCCTGGAACCATTCTCGTAAATCTTTTCTGTACTCCCTCCAATGCCCTCACATTTTTCCTCAAGTGCGGTGCCCAGAATTGGACACAATACTCCAGCTGAGGCCAAACTAGTGTCTTATACAAGTTCAACATAACTTCCTTGCTCTTGTACTCTATGCCCCTATTAATAAAGCCCAAGATACTGTATGCTTTATTAATTGCTCTCTCAACCTGTCCTGCCACCTTTTATGACATATGCACATATACACCTAGGTCCCTCTGCTCCTGCACCCCCTTTAGAATTGTGCCCTTTATTCTATATTGTCTCTCTCCATGTTCTTCCTACCAAAATGTATCACTTCACATTTCTCCACATGGAACTTCATCTGCCACCTGTCTGCCCATTCCACCAACTTGTCTATATCCTTTTGATGATCTATATCCTCCTCACAGTTCACAATGCTTCCAAGTTTCGTATCATCCGCAAACTTTGAAATTGTGCCCAGTACACTAAGGGCTAGGTCATTACTATATGTCAGGAAAAGCATGGGGCCTAACATTGATCCCTGTGGAACTCCACTACAAACCTTCCTCCAGCCCGAAAAACATGCACGACTCTTGGGTTTCCTGTCACTCAGCCAATTTCATATCCATGTTGCTACCGCCCCTTTTATTCCATGAACACAAGTATGCACACAGGTCTGTTGTGTGGCACTGTAGCAAACGCCTTTATTTACAGATACAGCACTGAAACAGGCCCTTCGACCCACCGAGTCTGTGCCGACCAAGAACCACCCATTTATACTAACCCTACAGTAATCCCATATTCTCTACCACCTACCTACACTAGGGGAAATTTACAATGGCCAATTTACCTATCACCTGCAAGTCTTTGGCTGTGGGAGGAAACTGGAGCACCTGGCGAAAACCCACGCAGTCACAGGGAGAACTTGCAAACTCCGCACAGGCAGTACCCAGAATTGAACCCGGGTCTCTGGAGCTGTGAGGCTGAGGTGCTAACCACTGCGCCACTGTGCCGCCCTTTTGAAAGTCCATGTACACCACATCAAAGCATTGCCTTCATCAACCCTCTCTGTTACCTCAAAAAACTCCAGCAAGTTATGTCATGATTTTCCCTTAAATCCATGCTGGCTTTCCTTAATTAACTCACATTTGTCCTTGTGACTATTGATTTTGTCCCTAATTATTTTTTCTAGAAGTTCTCCCAACACTGAGGTTAAACTGACTGGCCAGTAGTTGCTGGGCTTATCCTTACACCCTTTTTTGAACAAGGGTGTACCACTTGCAATTCTCCAGTCTTCTAGCACTACCCCCAAGTCTAAGGAAGACTGAAAAATTATGGCCAGTGCCTCTGCGATTTCCATCCTCATTTCCCTCAGTATCCTTGGATGCATCTCATCCAGCCCTGGTGCCTTATCCACTTTAAGTACAGACAGCCTATCTAATACTTCTTCTTTATCAATTTTAAACTGCTCCAGTGTCTGACTTACTTCCTCTTTCAACATTGCCTGTGTTGCATCTTCTTCCTTGGTAAAGACAGATGCAAAGTATTCATTTAATACCTCAGCTATGCCCTCTGCTTCCATGTGTAAATTTCCTTTATGGTCCCTAATTGGCCCCACTCCTCCTTTTACCACCCTTTTACTATTTATATGCCTATAGAAAACTTTGGGATTTCGTTTAATGCTAGCTGCCAGTCTCTTTGCTTCTCTTATTTGTTTTTTCACTTCCCCTCTGGACCTTCTATATTCAGCCTAGTTCTCAATAGTATTTTCTACCTGGCATCTGTCATAAGCACACCTTTATCTTAATCTCTATCTCTTTTGTCATCCAGGGAGCTCTGGATTTGTTTGCCTTACTTTCTCCCTTCAAGGGAACATACCTTGACTGTGCCCGAACTATCTCGTCTTTGAAGGTAGCCGATTATTCATCTACCAGTTTTCCTGCCAGCTTTTGACTCCAATTTATTTGCCCCAGTTTCATTCTTACCCCATTGAAGTTAGCCTTCCCCCAGTTAATTATTCTTACCCTGGATTGCTCCTTGTCCTTTTCCATTGTCAGCCTAAACCTTATGATACAATGATTACTATCCCCTAAATTCTCTCCTACTGATACTTGATCCACTTGGCCTACCTCATTCCCAAGAACCAGGTCTAGCAGTGCCTCCTTTCTCGTTGGACTAGCAACACACTGTAGGAACTCTTGCTGCCCACTGCCCTTTCTTCTTCTCTTCTTTGGCCTCCTTGTCTCGAGAGACAATGGGTAAGTGCCTGGAGGTGGTCAGTGGTTTGTGAAGCAGCGCCTGGAGTGGCTATAAAGGCCAATTGTAGAGTGACAGACTCTTCCACAAGCACTGCAGATAAAATTGGTTGTCGGGGCTGTTACACAGTTGGCTCTCTCCTTGTGCTTCTGTCTTTTTTTCCTGCCAACTGCTAAGTCTCTTCGACTCGCCACTCTTTAGCCCCGCCTTTATGCCTGTCTGCCAGCTCTGGCGATCACTAGCAACTGACTCCCACGACTTGTGGTCAATGTTACAGGACTTCATGTCGTGTTTGCTGACGTCTTTAAAGTGGAGACATATGACAGCCGGTGGGTCTGATACCAGCAACGAGCTCACTGTACAATGCGTCCTTGGAGATCCTGCCATCTTCCATGCGGCTCACATGGCCAAACTATCTCAAGTGCCGCTGGATCAGTAGGGTGTATATGCTGGGGATGTTGGCCGCCTTGAGGACTTCTGCGTTGGAGATATGGTCCTACCACCTGATGCCAAGGATTCTCCGGAGGCAGCGAAGATGGAATGAGTTGAGACGTCGCTCTTGGCTGACATATGTTGTCCAGGCCTCGCTGCAGTAGAGCAAGGTACTGAGGATACAGGCTTGAGACACTCGGACTTTTGTGTTCCGTGTCAGTGCGCCATTTTCCCACACCCTCTTGGCCAGTCTGGACATAGCAGCGGACGCCTTTCCCATGTGCTTGTTTATTTCTGCATCAAGAGACAGGTTACTGGTGATAGTTGAGCCTAGGTTGGCGAACTCTTGAACCACTTCCAGAGCGTGGTCGCCGATATTGATGGATGGAGCATTTCTGATGTCCTGTCCCATGATGTTCATTTTCTTGAGGCTGATGGTTAGGCCAAGTTCGTTGCAGGCAGCCGCAATCCTGTCGATGAGTCTCTGCAGACACTCTTCTGTGTGGGATGTTAATGCAGCATCGTCAGCAAAGAGGAGTTCCCTGATGAGGACCTTCCATACTTTGGTCTTCGCTCTAAGATGGGCAAGGTTGAACAACCTGCCATCTGATCTTGTGTGGAGGAAAATCCCTTCTTCTGAAGACTTGAACGCATGTGAGAGCAGCAGTAAGAAGATCCCAAACAGTGTAGGTGTGAGAACACAGTCTGAAGAGACCACGTCTGCTGACGAGGTCAAAGGCTTTGGTGAGATCTATGAAAGCAACGTAGAGGGGCATCTGTTGTTTGCAGCATTTCTCCTGTAACTGGTGAAGGGAGAACAGCATGTCAATGGTGGATCTCTCTGCTCGAAAGCCGCACTGTGCCTCAGGGGTAGACACGCTCTTCCAGTTTCTGCCCATTACACTACTATTATCCCAGTCTATGTTTGGATAGTTAAAGTCCCCTGTTGTAACTACCCTATAAATTTTGCACCTCTCTGTAATTTCCTTGCAAATCTGTTCCTCCACATCCTTCCCACTAGCTGGTGGCCGTAGACAACACCGAGCAATGTAACTGCACCTTTTTTGTTCCTTCGCTCTAGCCAAATTGATTCTGTCCTCGACCCTTCTGGGACATCCGTTCTCTCCAGCACTGCAGTGCTCTCCTTAATCAATACTGCCACCCCTCCCCCTTTTTTCCCTTTCCTATTCTTCCTGAACACCTTGTATCCAGGAATATTTAAACCAGTCCTGCCCTTCTTTGAGTCAGGTCTCTGTTATAGCCGCAACATCATATTTCCACATGTCAATCTGCACCTGCACCTCACCAGTCTTGTTAACCACACTCCGTGCATGCACATTAACCCTGATTCAGACTTTATTACTTTCTCCCTTACTCTGATCCCATTTAATAACGTGCTATTTCCTACTCTTGTGCTATCTATCTCCCTCAGTATTCTATGCATCTTGGTATTCCTCTCTAATACTTGCTCCTGGTTCCCACACCCCAGACCAGTTACCAGTTTTGCTTCACTCCAATCTGAGCTCTGTTACGACCAGGTGAGCAATGTGCCTAGGGGTCTCTTGCTGTCTTTGCTTGATTTAAACAGGGTTTCATTTTAAACACACTATGTTTTGTGCTTCCCCTTTGTGAATCCTTGTTCACAGTTTCCAATTATCAGGCAAATAACTGAGCACAAACAGGCTTTATTTGGTTTAAAGCAGAAAGAGGAAATTTATTAAAACCTTAAAACTTAACCTCTAATACGGTTCACGCCTACGGATATACAACGCACTCACACTAACATGCACACGCGATATAAACATGCATATAGGAATAGAAAAGAGCAGAAGATAAGTCGAACAGTTTGAGGCAATATCTTGTTACTGTTTCTCAAGCTTGCTGTAGTTCTTGATTGAAGTTATATTCTTGCATTTCGTTGGGGCCCAGTAATCTTCTTAAAACTTTGTTTATGTGGCAAATCTTTCTCTCTTTGAGTTTCATGTGTCTTCAATGGTTTCAGTTCCCCAAGAGATGAACAGGCAGCAGATGTTCTTGCTCCAGTTCCAGGAGCACACGGCATTCTGCCCTCAAATCCCCTTTGTTGGGAGTTCAAATTTTTAAAAAACTCCCAAGTTGCCCAGCAGGCTAGTCATGTGACTAGCTCCTTATATGGAACAGTCTCTTCAAAAATCCTTTGTGGGAAGTGCAAATTCTCTGCAACAGCCATAGTCATGTGACTAAAACTGGTCTGACCACTTCTGTGTATTGGGAAGCAACTGCTGGGGCCCCCATTGTTTCAACATTGTCTGGTATTATGCAAATGTCCTTCTAGTCAGGGCTTGTGATTTTAAGTTTCTGTTCATGTGGCTAAATAATGTAAGCTTCAGTCTTGGCAGGTGGGGGTTTGCCTGACAGCTCCCTCTCAGATTTCCATCCCCCTGACAATTTATTTTAAACCCTCCCAAACAGCACTAGCAAATCTCCTTGCGAGGGTATTGGTCCCAGTCCTGCTAAGATGCAACCAGTCCATCTTGTACAGGTCCCAATGCCCCAGAACCGGTTGCAATGTCTCAGAAGTCTGATGCCCTCCCTCCTACACCAGTCCTCCAGCCATGTGTTGAATCACTCAATTCTCCTATTCTTATGCTTACTTGCACATGGGACTTGGTGTAATCATGATAGGGGTTCCTGTCGCATACTTATTACATGGGGTGATGGTGGGGGGTGGTGGGGTGGGGGGTGTTGGTTGGCGAGGGTGGAAGGCAAGATGTAGGGGCTGATTTCCCTGGACCTTGAGCCCAGACAGGAGTGCACATGCAAAGTGTGCTGCACCTGTCTGGCCTGGTCACACCCCCAGCATAGGCTTGCCTTCTGACGAAGCCATGCATCGGCAAATGGAGAATGAAAGAGGAGTGCTGCAACAGGCCTATGGGATGATTATCTTTGACACAAGTTGGTAACAGTAAAATCTGAAGTAGAAGGTTGAGAGTTCAACTACAATTACATAAAATTACATAGAATATACAGAACTGAAACAGGCCATTGAACCTAACAGGTCTATGCCACTGTTTATGTTCCATAAGAGCCTCCTCCCACCCCTCCTCATTGAACCCTGTCAGCAAAGTCTTCTATTCCTTGCTTTCATATGTGTTTATCTATCTTCTGCTTAAATGCAACAGTCGATCTCATAACACATGCTAGCAACAGCGACAGGAGATGTTTATAAAAACCTACCTGCCAGCTCTGTCGCAGACAAAGATCTCATAGCACGAATCCCAAAGTCAGAGGGTAAATTTTCCATCTGCTGTTCCCAGCACTGATCTTCTGTGACCAGGCTTGCACATTGGGAAATCGCACAGATGCAGCTCATGGAGTTTTCAACCCATTCGTTTTAAAGGATTTCCTGATGTTTATTATGCTCTATGCTGGAATCATGCAGTCAGAAAAACTATTCTTAGGAGCAATGCTAGCCTAATGCTGAAACTTCCTTCAAGAGCATTCTTCTGGTACAATGTTTCATAACACATTCCAGTGTAAACTGGTCTCTTTGCACCCTGATTAAATATCCTGAAGCAAATGAAAGCATAAACCAAGATGACTTTATTTCCCATTTTCTTTCCAAAGAAATATTTTTTCTGTAAATCTTTTTTTAACTGATGTGCAAGGTGACCTATTGTGGCAGATATTGGCGAGGCTGTAATGAACAGAAGGTAAGGATTAGGTCACTCCAGGCTTGGGTTTGAAAAACCTTCAGTTTGAAGGAGGAATGGAAGAATCAGGGAGATATACGTTGTGTAGTTTTGATAAGAGAAAGCTGGAATAGGAGAATTGTTTTCAACAAACTGAGGAGGGACAGCATGCAGGATGATATATTTATTGCTTATATCAGGGGTCGGCAACTTTTTTTCCCTGAAGAGCCTTTTTTAAAAAATTGCCTCAAATAAAAACTATTTGGAGCCGCAAGATGAAAAAAATTAAAGAATGGAGTAAAGGCATAAGCATACCTTGGGAGGAATAAAATGTTTATCAAGAATCTAAGGATCATTATACACTTATTAGATGCTGTAAAAAGTAATTTGTTTTAACTTCTCTCTGATGCTTGTAAGAATGACCTCAGTTACTTCTGAATTTCATAAAATTTCAGTCTTGTATATAGATCAGGCAAAAATCCAGTTTCTACACCCCCAGGAATAGGTAAAAACCATTATTTTTGTTTTCAAAGTTGAATCTTGAAGCTACCCAAATCTTAAATTTGTCTTTGGCTTTTGGCTTTATCAACTTTTTCTGGAGTCTCGTAATGGCCCATTTTCTTTCACTTCTAGGTGGATATTTTTCAGCAAAGGTTTTGAGCTTTGCTAACAATTACTGGGCATTATTCAATTTTTTGTCAACATGAAACATTTCATCCCTTATCAGACACATGCAAGTCCTGTTAGGCTTGGCAGCAAAACAAAACTCAGTCATCTCTAAGATAAGGTCATTATTTTCATCTTTGATGATTCTCTGTTTCAGTGTAATTCAACCCTTGATTGAGTTCATTTTTTCTAGGTATAATGCTTATAACCCTTTTTTCCTTGCAAATCTTTTTGTAATTAAACGAACATTTTTTTGAAACATGTTCTCAAAAATCAGAGGTATATGCACATTAAAACATTTTTTTTTGCATCTTGTGATATTGATTGTTAAGGCTATTCAAGTGCCATACCATTTTTGAAGCCGACAATGCAGAAACTAAATTTTTGATTCAGCAAATGAATAACTCAATAAGGAAAATTCTTTGATTTGTCATTTTCTTGATTTCATTTCTTTTAGGCCTTTTTCATGATAATGCGATCCAACTGAGAAAGGTTGGGAGCTGCAAATGAGATGTTAAGGAGTCGCATGAGGCTCCAGAGCCATGGGTTGCTGACTCCTAGCTTAGGAAGAATGAGGCAGGAAAGTTCAAAGGAGCACTAATCCACAGACTATCAATAAAACGAGAGATGTGCAGGATTGTTCTGTAGCTAACAACACCATTAAGAAGGAAAATGTCAGGCGAGCCTGCCAAGAATGAGGAAAAATTAATTTTGCCACATGAACCTTGATTTTAAACTATTGTTGGTGAAGAAAGAACTTGCTTTAAAAAAACAATTGGAGACTTTGGCTGGAGAGAGACATTAGCATATCAACCGACAAGTACTTCAAAGGACAAAGGAGCTATTCCCTGCTCCAATTTAATCCACAATGGACTTTTGATTACCAGATGATGAAGGTGGAAAGGCTAGCATTCCAGGTTAACTGCTAAAATGGTCAAATACACAAACAGGCGTGGTCAGATTAGTTTGGTTACATGACTGGCTGACCGTTGGAGTTTTTTTGAATTTGAATTTCCAACAGGGATTTTGAACCCAGAAGGCTGTTTTCTATTGGATTGAGAACACCTCTCTCCCATCTGTTCTCATCTCGCTCTCACCAGCATCAGAAACCATTGAAGACATACGAGCACTAAAAGAGAAAAGTCTCCTACAGTGAACAAGGTTTAAGAAGAATACTGGGCCCCAAAGAAAAGTAAGAGCTGTCTACAATTAAGGACTCTACGGCAAGCTGGAAACACAGAAACCGTAACAAGAAGCACCCTTTAGAGACTGCCTTAAACCTCTCCATTTTATTTTTCTTCTCTTTTCTGTCCCTATTTGCATATGTGTATCACGTGTGCATGCTAGCATGGGCGTGTCGTATATCGTAGCCATTAACTGTATTAGAGCTTAAGGTTAAGGTTTATTAAATTTCACTTTTCTTCTTTAAACCTAAGAAAGCCTGTTTATGCTCATTTCTTTGCCTTATAATTGGAAAGCTGTGAGCAAGGATTCACCAAGAGGGAGCTCAAAACACACTGTGTTTAAAAATAAAACCCTGTTACAATAAGACCAGGTGAAGACAGTATAAGACCCCTGGACACCTTTCTCACCTGGCCGTAACAAAAATCATTTAAAAAAAAATCTTTTTCAAATCAGCTTTGTGATATACCAGAAAAAAGTTTAGATGTGACAAATCATTGTGCTTCCTTATGTTCACAATGTAATTCTTTGGAGGCTCTGTGATGTATAGTCCTCTCCATAGCAGAGGAATCCTGAAGGCAACATTCCATGAATAGAGGTAATCACTTTACATGCACCAGTAAGCTTTGACTCCTCTACTGTAATATCACACTGGCATCTGACTTTATATCTCTTTTCTCACCAGTTCTCAGTCATATCCATTCTTCCCACCAGTACTAGTACACATGAGAAGTTTGTCAATGCTGAACCGATGATGGATAGGTACAGGACTGTGGGTCTCATGCTGACACTGCCACAATTTCCTATGCCTGCATCCAATTGATCAGTTGAAACGCTGTTGGAAGCATTGATGGCAGTGAGTTTCTGCCTTTGCTGTTTGCTCCCCATAAACATTGACCAGGAATTTGCGATTGTAATGATGGCAAAACTGTCAGCGCTTGCCGCCATTACTGTGTAAAACTGACAGCAGCTTCTGAAGTCTACACATGCACATTTAAAGACAGAAATTCGGAACTGATACCTTTCTCCTTCACACAGTGTAATCTTCACAGATGCATTCAATACAATGTCATGTTCGGAAGGAGCTATGATAAAATAAACAGTGAACAGGAGGAATTATGAAATAAAAGTCTACCTTTGAACAGAACCACAAGAAAATGGGCACATTTGTACCACAGACAAAGTGGAGTAGAGGTCAGGTGACCCCCCTGTACTGCAATTAACAAGACTGTCTGCAAAGACGAAACTCATTAACTGCGTCTGAATTAGCTCTGCAGAGAAACCATTGGAATTGAAAGGAGCCCATTACATTTTGATGACTCCCATCTACAGGGATGAACTAACAAAGAGTCTGTAGAGAGACTGACTTCACAGCCCAAACCAAGATGGTTAGGTGTGGAGAAGCATCGTTGTAACAGAGTGGTCCCCATCCAGATGCCAACAGATAGCAATGGTTTCCCTATCCTGGACCATTGTATGGTCACACCAGGGGAAAGGGCCCTATGTCACCTGACAGAGACTCAAATGTGATGGATTTTTACCTTAAAAGGTAACCTTCTGGAGAGGGGAGATCAAGCAAAGACCACAGAAAGCCAGTGCCAGGCAAAGGCAGTAAGATCGGTCCAGTTAAGGAAGAAGCCCTGCTGTTGATACTTCTCTTCTTCTTTGGCCTCCTTGTCTCGAGAGACAATGGGTAAGCGCCTGGAGGTGGTCAGTGGTTTGTGGAGCAGTGCCTGGAGTGGCTATAAAGGCCAATATTAGAGTGACAGACTCTTCCACAGGTGCTGCAGAAAAAATTGTTTGTCGGGGCTGTTACACATTTGGCTCTCCCCTTGCGCTTCTGTCTTTTTTCCTGCCAACTGCTAAGTCTCTTCGACTCGCCACACTTTAGCCCCGCCTTTACGGCTGCCCGCCAGCTCTGGCGATCGCTGGCAACTGACTCCCACGACTTGTGATCAATGTCACAGGACTTCATGTCGCGTTTGCAGACATCTTTAAAGCGGAGACAAGGACAGTCGGTGGGTCTGATACCAGTGGCGAGCTCGTTGTACAATGTGTCCTTGGGGATCCTGCCATCTTCCATGCGGCTCGCATGGCCAAGCCATCTCAAGCGCCGCTGACTCAGTAGTGTGTATAAGCTGGGGACGTTGGCCGCCTTGAAGACTTCTGTGTTGGAAATACGGTCCTGCCACCTGATGCCAAGGATTCTCCGGAGGCAGCGAAGATGGAATGAATTGAGACGTCGCTCTTGGCTGACATATGTTGTCCAGGCCTCGCTGCCGTAGAGCAAGGCACTGAGGACACAGGCTTGATACACTCGGACTTTTGTGTTCCGTGTCAGTGCGCCATTTTCCCACACTCTCTTGGACAGTCTGGACATAGCAGTGGAAGCCTTTCCCATGCGCTTGTTGATTTCTGCATCGAGAGACAGGTTATTGGTGATAGTTGAGCCTAGGTACGTGAACTCTTGAACCATTTCCTGAGCGTGGTCGCCGATATTGATGGATGGAGCATTTCTGATGTCCTGTCCCATGATGTTCATTTTCTTGAGGTTGATGGTTAGGCCAAATTCGTTGCAGGCAGCCGCAAACCTGTCAATGAGACTCTGCAGATACTCTTCAGTGTGAGATGTTAAAGCAGCATCGTCAGCAAAGAGGAGTTTCCTGATGAGGACTTTCCATACTTTGGTCTTCGCTCTTAGACAGGCAAGGTTGAACAACCTGCCCCCTGATCTTGTGTGGAGGAAAATTCCTTCTTCTGAAGACTTGAACGCATGTGAGAGCAGCAGGGAGAAGAAAATCCCAAACAGTGTGGGTGCGAGAACACAGCCCTGTTTCACGCCACTCAGGATAGGAAAGGGGTCTGATGAGGTGCCGCTATGCTGAATTGTGCCTTTCATATTGTCATGGAATGAGGTGATGATATTTCGTAGCTTTGGTGGACATCCGATCTTTTCTAATAGTCTGAAGAGGCCACGTCTGCTGACGAGGTCTGCTGATACTATACTTCAACTTTCTGCAGCAGAGAACTTAAAAGGTGACCACCATCTCCAGACTGAAATTTTAACCACAGGAAATCTACAACACCCAGCAAGTTCACGACTACAAACATCCAGGCCTGCACCTTTGAAAAGACTTTCCTCCCTAGAACATTCAACAGGTTTCTGTGAACCACAAACTCTTACATCACTTCAGACTTTAATTGCATCTTACCCTTTCCCTCCTATACATCTATCTTTATGTGTGCACCTGTGTGTGAATGCATGAGTGGGTGAAGGTTACAATCAATTTCGGTTTTGCTGTTTAAATAAAAATTTAACCTTCCTTTTTTTAAACCTACAAGAAAACCTATTGTTTGTCTGTTTATTTGACCCTAAAAAGCACTCAAGGACTGACACACCATTTTTAACAAAACACTATTTGCGGTCAGTTGAGAGGTGAAAAGTGGAAGCCACCCACACCACTTACCACCTGTCCATAAGAAGTGAATCAGTAATTTGATGTGAACTTCAACTTTTTATACATTATTCTCACTGTTAAAACCATTGAAAATGTAAGCTTTGTTGAGTAACGTACCTGAGTTCTTAACAGTGAACTAAATCATAATTACTGTTCAACAACCTCTCTTATCCTGAAAAACTGGTTTTATAAGTATTGTTACGACTGAGGCTGGAGGAGTGCACTGTCTTTCTCTAGTTGCACTTCTCCACAGGTTACAGCATATATTTAAATGTTTACCCACTTACCGATGTGGCCAAGTATATACTCATTTTTATTTCAGAATAAAATCCACCAACCATGTTTCTTCAATAAACAACAAAATTATCAACTTTTTAGAAAGTAAGATTTATTTCATAAAGATGCAAAGCATTAACACACAGATTGAAATCTGAACGTTCCCTTTTAAATTAGCCTGACACACTCACTCACACTGATTAAAGAAACAATTAAGACGTTTTCTCTGCCGACATCTCTTTACAAAAAAGATTTTAAAATACTTTGGCCAAATCTTTGTTAATTCTTGAAGGAAGAAAGGATAAGATATGCGAAGTTCTCTGCTTGCCTTTTTATCAGTCTGGTGTCTGGATACTCGTAGACGGCTGTCACTGGGATCGATTTTGGAGCAGTTCTCTTCAGGCGACATTAAGGATTAGTCTGGCAGGCTTTTCAGGAGAAATGCAGAAACAATTTGTCCAGTCCACACACACTGGATTCTCAGGGTTCCTCAAAGAGGTGGAAAAAGGATGAGCTGGTGTCTTCTCTCTTAGTAGGCTGACTCCCAACTGACTCAGGTAAGCTGCCATTTTTTCATCTTGCCACCGATAAAATCCAGGCCTAGGTCACACTCCAGGTGCACCCGATACAAAGGTATGGTTTTATACTCCCTGCCAATACCATTCACTAAAACCTTGGCATTCAGTGCGCTCTCTGGTGGAAAAGGTATGCCTTTCCCCAGCAAAAGAGTTTGGCTGGTTCCTGTATCCCTAAGTATAACTATTGGTTTACTTGCCTCACTTGATGGATAAGGAGTTACTTTTCCTTTTGACAAGAATTCCCTATAACTCTCAGGTATCTTGTTCACATCTCCTGCACTCACAGCAGTTTTTGTGCTTGTCCTTACAGCTGCAGTCAGAGCTACAGCCTGATCTGTTGTACTTTCGGTCAGGGCCCCTTTCACTGCATTGGCCTTGTGTACCCCAATAAGTCCCATGGGTTTACCCCACAACTCCAGCATCCTACATGAAGGTGTCCCACCTTGTGGCAATGTCAACATTCGGACTCCACTTCCACCCTCAGCATCTTCCTTTCTGGCCTGAGGTGGAGATCCCGGGGCATTCCAAGCCATCCCTTCTTGTCCCCGGCTACATGCATTCCTTTCATTTTCTCAGCTTCTATCCTTCTCGGGTTTGTTGGGGTGACAGACAAAGGGTTTGGGCTTTTAAACAAGCTCATAATCAACAACGATCTCAGCTGCCTGACTGGCTCTTGAAACCTTCTGGTTTTCTATATGGGTTCTTACTAATGGAGGGAGTGAATTTTTAAATTCTTCCAGGAAAATTATTCCCTAAGGGTCTCATTACATGACCTCTACTTTTAGTGCCCGTATCCAACAATCAAAATTAATTTACTTTACCTCTCAAATTCTATATAAGTCTGCCCAGGCTGTTTCCGGACGTTCCAAAATTTCTGCCTGGAAGCTTCAGGGACTAACTCATAAGGAGCGAGAATAGCCTTTTTTGCCATCTCATAATCTGTAGAAGCCTCCTCAGAAAGCCCAACTTGCATAGCATAAACTTCATGAACTCTGCCCATCAATCTGCTTTGCATAAGCAGTGTCCACCTTTCCTTCAGCTACTTCATCTGTCTAGCTATCTTTTCAAAATAAATGAAAATGCCTCTACGTCCCTTTCCTGAAACTTGGGGAGGGCTTTCACAAATTTAAACAAGCTCTTCACTGGGTCCTGGGCTGGAGTCAGGTCTTCCCTCACCAGAATTTTCACTGGCATCAAGGCCACCCATTTTTTTTAATTCCAGCTTTTTTAATTTGATGTCCTCTTTCCCTTTGAAATGCCCTGTCTTTTTCCTTTTCTTCTGTTTGAAGTGCTTCTCTTTCAAGTTCAAGTTTCTTCATAGCCAATTCTCTTTCCTGTTCAAGCTGCTTTATCTGCAACCTAATTCTAGCTAATTCAACTGAATTATCATCTGGATTCCCTTTTCCTTCGTCTAATTTCAAATGTGTTATTACTTCAATTATGTCTTCTTTCCTAGCACCTGGTTTTAAGTCTAATTCCAACTTTTCTGCCTATTCTTTTAACCTAGCCTTGGTTAAGTTTTTCAAATCACTCAGGGATAAGTCCTCCCTCCCCAGAAAGATCGTAGCAACTGGCAAAGCCATTCTGGTAGTGTAAACTTTACTCTAATGCACAAGAAACTTGGTGTTTTCCTTTTCCCCTTTTCAATTATTATGACCCCACATACAATTGCACATCGTCAGCTTTGGGTTATCCTGCACAGAGCCCCCAATTATATGTTACATCTGAGGCAGGAGGAGTGCACTGTCTTTCACTAGTTCCACTTCTCCACGGGTCACAAGATATATTTAAATGTTTACCCAATTACCGATGCAGCCAATTATATACTCTTTTTATTTCAGAATAAAATCCGCCAACCCGGTTTCTTTAATAAACAACAAAATTATCAATTTACTATAAAACAAGACTTATTCAGTAAAAATGCAAAGCATTAACACACAGATTGAAATATGAAGGTTCCATTTTAAATTAGCCCAACACACACAATGGTTTAAGAAAGAATAAAGACGTTTTCTCTGCAGAGATCTCTTTACAAAAAAGACAAAAAAATACTTTGATCAAATACTTGTTAATTCATGAAGGAAGAAAGGATAAGAAATGCGAGGTTCTCTGCTGGCCTTTTTATCAGTCTGGTGTCTGGATACTCGTAGACGGCTGTCACTGGGATCTTTTTTGGAGCAGTTCTCTTCAGGTGACATTAAGGATTAGTCTGGCAGGCTTTTCAGGAGAAATGCAGAAACAATTTGTCCAGTCCACACACACTGGATTCTCAGGGTTTCTCAAAGAGGTGGAAAAAGGATGAGCTGGTGTCTTCTCTCTTAGCAGGCTGACTCCCAATTGACTCAAAATAAAATCCAAAATGAAACTAACTCTTGACCACCATATATCTTGACATGTCACTTCTCTGTAAACAACTCCCCTTGTCACCAAGGCTGTTTATTTAGCTTAAGGCATGTGACATCCGGTCAGGATTTCTTTTTAAACAAAGTTCCCCAAGTCCTTCCAGTAACCTTTTTTAAAAAAAACAAATTCCAGCATCTATGTCCTGAATTTTATGAGCATACTGCAAATTGCGGCAGCGCGCTGATGATGTAGAGGGGGCGGCCGCTCCGTCCCCAGCAATGGCATCCAGCACTACCGTTCTGGCACGGTGCCATTTTTAAAGGGCTTCAAGACCTGACAGATCATTTGAATGTTTAAAGGGAACATGACCTGTAATTTAAATAAAAATAGTAAAGTTCACATCAAAGACTCTTTTCCACCCCACCCCACCCAATCATCAAGCAATACATTTTTTTCCCTCTCCCCCCGAAAAACCATTTTTGCCAGTCCTGTCCTTTCACCCCCAAACTGTATGATCTTTGCCCTTCAACCCCTTGCCCCCATCCTCTCAGCCAATGGAATCAGTTTTCTCCGCTGCCCACCCCTGACCTGAAAATTACCCTCCACCCACATCGGATCCCCAAACGGTTAAAATGCAGCGGGGCCTTCTAGGCGCGGGGGTCCTGGAAGTATTTTCCGGCCCCCAACTCCCGACGCTGGAGGGCTGGTAAATTTCAGCGCTATGGAATCATTTCAATCCGTCAAAGGAATCCATTTCCACAATTTTAAAGCATGAGTCCTCACAAAATATCAAAAAATGGAATTACTTTCATAACAGTATGGAGCGTCATTCGCTCAGAATAACTCTTACAAATTTCATCACCTTTATAATCATAAAAAAAAGTTTACTTATGATTATTTAGCTTCTATGTTCCATGTGTATGTCTCAACGTTTAATTCACTCTCAGTAAAATGATTTAAAAGTAAACTATAATTTGTGCTTTTTACTTCCTGGATTGCTGTTTCTGAGAATTCTTCAATCTGTCTGGCTGATCAGCCTGCTCGATGACTTGCTGGACACTACAGGCTGGAATTTATGACCTCGCCAATCTTGGTGACAAGCTTCAAAAATGGTGGTCTGTCCGTGCAGACCGCACTTCACAGAGCTGCTGCGATACTCAGTGTGGCGGATCATTTGAATGGCCAGGGCAGACCCCGTCCCCACCCCAATGACGTGGAGGGGGCAGGCCATCTGGCCTCAGCAACAGCGTCAGGCACAGCACCATTTTTCAAGGGCTTCGAGCCCTACATTGCAATTTAAATTTTAAAGATACAGTGCTTTTAAAAAATGAATTAAATTTATCCTGACCCTCTCCCAGCCACCCAGCAATAACCATGGAAATAATATCCTGCCCTCTCACCCCACAAAACTCTAACCTTGTGCTCCTGACCTTCCCCCACCCCCCCCCAAAGTTCATCAACTTCAAACTTTACCCCTTCCCACCATCCCCTAGACCAATGAAATTAGTTTTACCCACCACCCCCCCCCCCCCACTCTGTAAGACTTACCTGCTCCCCCCTCCTCTCCAGTGTTCTGCCATAGATCACCAGGTGGAGATCTGAAGGCACGGGAGTGCCGGCCACTGGCACCAATATGGCACCGGAATGGACAGCAGGAGCGGGTAAGTAATCAATTCATTTATTTTATTAAATTAACATATTTAAATTTTGGTCCCGTCGCCGAGCAGCAGGGGGCCCACCATCAGGCCTCAGCTCTGCCGGCAATATTGGGCTGGGACTTCCCGGTGTTGAGGCCCATTGTGGGCCTCTGCTGGAGGCATTTTCCACACCCCCCCACCCCAAGCGACCATGACCCCTGGCGTTGTGGGGGGGGGGGGGGGTGGGGGGGGGGTGGGGGCGGTGCTGTAAAATCCAGCCCTACATATCTGCAATATTTATGGAATGCAAATGGTGGAGAACTGTTTTAGCCATTTGCCTCCAGATCTCCAGATTTGCTGGACGATATAAAGTACTATTGTGTCCTGGTCTCGTCTGACAAATCTGTTCAGGATAGTTCAGACACTTTCTGAAATGGAAAGGTAAACGGTCTGTAATTCACTATTGCCTGGTTTGTGCTTTCACTGAAGACCAATTTAACCCCCTCGAGAATAGTAAAGGGGGTGGACCTATTAAAGATACAGGTGAGAGTATAATGACCAAAGGAGATCACAGACTTGTGCCATGATTATTTTATATTCATTTTAACAGTGGTAGACAAAATACCATTGGTACAAATGTTAAGGGGAGGAACTAAGCGTCTTTAATATAGAAACAGTAATGGAGCAAATAATAGGACTTAGTATAGACAAATCTCTGAGATCTCATGATTTCCACTCAGAGTTTTATAAGAAATACATGGGAAAGTTGCAGATGCTTTCAGTCAGAATTTTCCACAACTCTTGATTCATAAATTGTGCTATTGGATTGGAAAATTTCAAATGGCACCCCATTATTTAAGGAGTGAGAAACCACAGACCACAAGTAACTACAGACATAAGTTTAACATCAATTGTGGGGAAGTTACTTGAATCTATCATCCGGGCCAGAGTAACTCAACATACCGAATCAGCATGGAGTTGTGAAGGGTGGGTCATGTCTGACTAATCTAGTAAATTGTTTTTGAGGAGGTCACTAGCATGATGGATTGAGTAATTTTTATGAATGTTATCTATATGGACTTCCAGAGGTATTTGATAAGGTTCCACATAAGAACATACGAATTACGAGCAGGAGTAGGCCACTCTGCCCTTCAAGCCTGCTCCACCATTCAATGGGTTCATGGCTGATTTGATAGTTCCACATTTCCACCTACCCCTGATAACCATCCATCCCCTTGCTAATCAAGAATCTATCTACCTCTGCCTTAAAAATATTCAAAGACTGCTTCCACCACCTTTTGAGGAATTCCAAAGACTCACGACCCTCTGAGAGAAACAATTTCTCCTCATCTCTGTCTTAAATGGGTGACCCCTTATTTTTAAACAGTGACCCCTAGTTTTAGATTCATCCACAAGAGGAAACATTCTTTCTACATCCACCCAGTCAAGACCCCTCAGGATCTTATATGTTTCAATGAAGACGCCTCTTACTCTTCTAAATTCCAGCGGACACAAGCCTAGCCTGTCCAATCTTTCCTCATAAGACAGCCCACCCATTCCAGGTATTAGTCTAGTAAACCTTACCTGTGCTGCCTCCAACACATTTACATCCTTCCTTAAATAAGGAGACCAGTACTGTACACAGTACTCCAGATGTGGTCTCACCAATGCCCTATATAGCTGAAGCACAACCTCCCTACTTTTGTATTCAATTCCCCTCGCGATAAATAATAACATTCTATTAGCTTTCCTAATTACGTGCTGTACCTGCATACTAACCTTTTGTGATCCATGCACTAGGACACCCAGATCCCTCTGCATCTCAGACCTCTGCAATCTCTCACCACTTAGATAATATGCTTCTTTTTTATTCTTCCTGCCAAAGTGGACAATTTCCCACTTTCCCACATTATACTCCATTTGCCAGGTCTTTGCCCACTCACTTAAAGTATCTATATCTCTTTGTAGCCCACTTAGGTTCTCTTCACAACTTATTTTCCGACCTATCTTTGTGTCATCCGCAAATTTAGCAACCATACCTTTGGTCCCCTCATCTAAGTCATTTATATAAATTGTAAAAAGCTGAGACCCCAGCACAGATCCCTGTGGCACACCATGTGTTACATATTGCCAACCAGAAAATGACCCATTTATGCCTACTCTCTGTTTCCTGTTAGCTAGCTAATCTTCTATCCATGCCAATATGTTACCCCCTACACCATGAGCTTTTATTTTCTGCAATAAGCTTTGATGTGGCACCTTATCAAATGCCTTCTGGAAATCTAAGTACAATACATCCACCAGTTCCCCTTTATCTACAGCACATGTAACTACCTCAAAGAACTCCAATAAATTGGTTACACATGATTTCCCTTTCACAAAACCGTATTGTCTCTGCCTGATTACCTTAAATTTTTCTAAATGCCCTGCTATAATGTCTTTAATAATAGCTTCTAACATTTTCCCTAAGACACACTTAAGCTAATCGGCCGGTTGTTTCCTGCTTTCTGTCTCCCTCCCTTTTTGAATAAAGGAGTTACATTCACTATTTTCCAATCTAATGGAACCTTCCCCGAATCTAGGGAATTTTGGAAAATTAAAACTAACGCATCAACTATCTCACTAACCACTTCTTTTAACAACCTAGGATGAAGTTCATCAGGACCCGGGGACTTGTCAGCCCACAGCTCTAACAATTTGTTTAGTCCCACTTCCCTGGTGATCTCCTTGAGTTCCTCCCTCCCTCCCATTTCCTGACTTACAGCTAATACTGGGATGTTACTTGTATCCTCAATAGTGAAGACCGATGCAAAATATCTGTTCAATTCATCTACCATCTCCTTATTATCCATTATTAATTCCCTAAAGTCACTTTTTATAGGACCAATACTCACTTTGTTAACTATTTTTATTTTTAAATATCTATAGAAACTCTTACTTTCTGTCTTTATATTTCTAGCCAGCTTTCTCTCGTACTTTAATTTTGCCTTCCTTATCAATCTTTTAGTCATTTTTTGCTGTTTTTTATATTCTCTCCAATCATCTGACCTGCCTCCCATCTTTGCACAATTGTAGGCTTTTTCTTTAAGTTTGGTACTATCTTTAACTGTTTTAGTTAACCACGGATGGCGGGTCCCACATTTGGAATTTTTCTTTCTCGTTGAAATGTATCTATTCTGTGTATTCTGAAATATCCCCTTAAATGTCTGCCACTGCATTTCTATTGAGCTATCTCTTAACCTGACTTGCCAGTTCACTTTAGCTAGCTCTGCTTTCGTGCCTTCATAATTGCCCTTACCTAAGTTTAAAATACTAGTCTTGGACCCACTCTTCTCTCCCTCAAACTGACTGTAAAATTCAATCATATTATGATCACTGCTATCTAGGGGTGCCTTAACTATGAGGTCATTAATTAATCCTATCTCATTGCACAATACCAGGTCTAGTATAGCCTGCTCTCTGGTTTGCTCCAGAATTTATTGTTCCAAAAAATTATCAAGAAAACATTCTATGAACTCCTCATCTAGGCTACTTCTGCCCATATGATTTTTCCTGTCTTATATGTAGGTTAAAATCCCCCATAATTATTGCTGTACCTTTCGGACAAGCTCACAATATTTCTTCCTTTATACCCTGTCCCACAGTGTGGTTAATGTTGGGTGGCCTGTACACCACTCCCACAAATGAACTCTTGCCCTTATGATTTCTCATCTCTACCCAAACTGCTTCTACATCCTGGTCTCCTGAACTTAGGTCATCCCTCTCTATTGCACTAATACTATCATTAATAAACAGAGCTACCCCTCCACCTTTTCCTAACTTCCTGTCCTTCCTAAATGCCATGTACCCTTCAATACACAGGCCCCAATCTGTGTCGTCCTGCAGCCATGCCTCTGTAATGGCTATCAGGTCGTACTTATTTATTTCTATTTGTGCTCTCAGTTCATCTGTTTTGTTTCGAATTTTACGTGCATTCAGATACAGAGCCTTTAGTTTTGTACTTTTGTTATTTTTGTAACCTCTAGCCTTATCTGTTGATTTACTCTTAGATTTGTACGGTCTGTCCCTTCTTGTCACAGTCTGTTTATCATTTCCTATATCAATACCTTTCTTGCCTTGTCTCTACGCCTTGATTTACCATAGCTTCCCAAATTTGATCCCTTGCCCCCACTACTCAGTTTAAAACCTTCTCTACTTCTCTACAAGATTATTAGCAAAAATGAAGGCGTATGGAACTGGGGATAACCTTGTGGCATGGGTAGGTAATTGGTTGGCGATAAAGGAAATGTACCTTGAATATGATAAGTGGTGTTTTTCAAGGATCTGTATTGAGCCTCAACTTTTCACCATACATATTAATGACTTGGATGAAGTAATAGAGTTGTATATTCAATATTGGATATGGAACAAGGTTAATAGGCACAGTAAGTTGTGTAGAAGGGAGCAGTAAGATACAAAAGAACATAGCTAGACTTAGTGGGCTGGATTTTGTTCTCCCCAGGCATCGGGTTCTGTGGCAGGGGTGGGGGGGCGGCCTGGAGATGGTTCCAGATGAGGCCCGCCATGGATTTCGACGCGATGAGGGCCCGACCCAATCCTCCTGGCGGCAGCGAGGCTCCATGGCGGCCCCCCTGCCGCTGGGTGACAGGACCTCAATTAAAATATTCGAATCAATAAAATGAATACATTTAAATAGACTTACCTGAGGCCTGCCGCAGTCGTCGGCGTGGCGGCCTCACTCCCGCCCCTTCAAACCCCCGTCCGGGGAAACATGGTGCCACAGTGGTGGGGAGGAGGGTTGGTGGGGAGGTGGAGGTAAGATTTTCAGTGCAGGGGGCTGGACAAGTTTAAATAAATGTAATGGGTGTAGGGGATGGTGGGAAGGGTTGACCTTTAAAATTTGTGCAGTTGGGTGGGGGGAAGGTCAGATATAAAAGTGAAGTGTTTTGGGGGGGAAAGTGCAAATAGTTACTGTAATTGTTATTGGGGGAGTGGGAAATGGGCGTTATAAATTTCTTTATTTAATTTTGGGGGGGGTTACTTCTTTAAAAATTTTAATGTGCTGGTAAGGCTGGCTGCGCACAGGCAGCTGATGCCATTGCCGGTGACGGACAGCACCCGCCCCCATGTGATGGTGGGGGGCGCGGGTGGTGCAGACTGCCCCGGCCATTGTTTGAGCTCACCACCGAGATCGGCGGTGAGCTCTTAAAATCCAGCGCAGTGAGTGGGAAAACTGTGGTAGATGAAATTCAATGTCGGGAAGTATGAAATCATCCACTTTGGATCCAAGAAAGACAAATCAGCATATTTTCTTAATGGTGGAAGCTCAGGAGCTGTGGACGAGCAAAGGGATTTGGGTGTTCATGCGCTAAAAGCTAGTGCACAGGTACAAAAAGTAATCAAAAAGAATAATTGAATGTTGGCCTTTATCTCAAGGATATTGGGATTCAAAGGAGAGGAAGTTGTACTTCAGTTGTACAGAGCCTTGATCAGACCCATTCTGAGTACTGAGTTTAGCTTGTGGCACCACATCTCAGGAAAGCTATGGAGGGGATTTAGGGCAACTTCACCAGAGTGATACAAGGACTTAAAGAATTAAATTATAAGGCTAGGTTGTGTAAGCTTAACTTGTATTCCACTGAGTTTCAAAGATTGAGGGGTGATATAATCAAGGTATTTAAAATGATAAAAGCATTTAACAGTATAGATACAGAGAAACTATCTTCTCTGATGGGAAAATCTTAAGTGAGTGAAATCAGGAAACACTTTTTCACACAAAGGGTTGTGCTATGTGGAACTGTCTTCCCCAGTAGGTTGTGAATGCTAGGCCAATTGAAACTTTTAAGACTGAGATCAATAGACTTTTCTTAGGGATAGAAAAGGATATGGGATAAGGTGGGTAAATGGAGTGGATGTACAGATCAGCCATGGCTAAGAGAATGCGAGAACAGGCTGAAGGGGTTGAATGGCTTTTCTCCTATTCCAAAGGCTCAGACATGCAAATTTTACCTGATTCAATCTAATTTTACAAAGTGAAAGAACAGGGCAGATTTTTTTTAGTCCTGTGCTAGAATCATAGAATGGTTATAGCACAGAAGGAGGCAATTCAGCCCATTGGGCTAAAGTTTATACCTCCGCCGCGAAGGATGTAAACAATGGCGGTCCATCCGCACGGGCCACATGTCGCGGAACTGCCGTGATATTAAGTGCGGTGGCTCATTTAAATCGTCGGGGTGGACCGTCCACCTTGGCAATGACGTCAGCTGCCTTTGCACAGGCACTGACACCATTTTTAAAGGGCTTCAAGCCTTGTATTTCAATTTAAATATTTAAAGCTAGATTGATTTTAAAAAGTTAAATAAATTGATCCTGACCCTCTCCCAACCCCCCCCCCCAATAACCATCGCATTTTTTCCTTGCTCTCTTCCCCCCCAGCAAAATACTTACCTTGTGACCCTGACCTTCCCACCTCTGAAAGTTCATAAACTGTGCACTGTAACCCTTTCCACCATCCCCTACACCAATGAGATGAGTTTGACTGCGCTCCCCACCCTCCCGCACTGAAAAACTTACTTGCTCCCCCCTCTCCACCAGTGTTCCACCTCGGATCCCCAGATAAGGATCCAAAAGCATGGAAGTGTCAGCCATTGGCACCAATATCACTCTGGGACGGACAGCGGGAGCGCAACAGTAATTAATTAATTAATCTGAATGATATTACATATTTAAATTGGGCTCCTGTCGCCGACCGGCAGGAAGGCCGCCATGAGGCCTTGCCGCCACCGGCAATGTGGAGCCGGGCCCTCCTGGCGTCAAGGTCCATGGCGGGCCTCTCCCGGAGGCATTTTCTGGCGCCCCACCCCCCCCTCACCCCCGGCACAACCCCCAATGTCGGAGGGGTCTGTAAAACGTAGCCAATCGTGTTTGTGCTGGCTTTCGGCAAGAGCAACTCAGCTAATCCCACTCTCCTGCCCTCTCCCCGTAGCTCTGCAAATTTTTTATCTGCAGGTGCTTATCCAATTCACTTTAGAAAGCCACGATTGAATCTGCCTCCACCACACTCACAGGCAGTGCATTCCAGATCCTAACTACTCGCTGCGTAAAAAAGTTTTTCCTCATGTCACTTCTTTTGCCAATCACCGTAAGTCAGTGTCCTCTGGTTTTCGTCCCTTCTGCCAATGAGAACAGTTTCTATCTACTTAGTCTCAACCCCTCATGATTTTGAGCACCTCGATCAAACTTTCTTTCAACCTTTTCTTCTCTAAGGAGAACAACCCCGGCTTCTCCAATCTATCAATGTAACTGAATTCCCTCAAGCTGGAACTATTCCCATAAATCTCTTCAGCTCTCTCTCTCTTTCCAAAGCTTTCACACCCTTCTGAAAGTACAATGCCCAGAATTGGACACAGTGCTCCAGTTGGGCTGAACCTATGTTTTAAAAAGGTTCATCCTCATAACTTCCTTGCTTTTGTACTTTATGCCTCAATTTATAAAACCCAGGGATTTGTATACCACTTTCTCAACCTGTCCTACCACCTTCAACGATTTGTACACATATACCCCCAGGTCCATCTGGTCCTGCACCCCCTTTAAAATTGTACCCTTCATTTTATATTGGCTCTCCTTGTTCTTCCTACCAAAATGATCATTTCACACTTCTCTGCATTAAATTTCATCTGCCGTGTGTTCTCCCATTCCACCAGCCTATGTCTATGTCCTCTTGAAGTCTATCACTATCCTTCTCACAGTTCACAATACCTACACGTTTTGTGTCATTTGCAAATTTTGAAGTTGTACCCTGCATGCTCGTCTGGGTCATTAATACATATCAAGAAAGGCAGTGGTCCTAATACTGACCTCTGAACTTAATGGATCAGTTGGGCACAATGAACACAGAAAAATTGTGAGGGGAGGTCCACTTGCTCTTGAGGGAGCCTGTGATGAACAGAAAATCAGGTGGGCTCCCTTATACACTTGTGGCCCTTCTCACCGAATTTTCTTATACTCACTGTATCCAAGCAATCCAAAGCGCAGGACCAAGAAAGTCTTCCCAATGTCAGCAAAATCTGCTTTCAAATTTTAAACTCAAACTGCAACATTGGTGAAGCTACCAAGTGGACGTACTTTATTGATGTCAGTGATGTGTGTTTAGTTTTGTGCAAAGTATTCCATAGAATTTTACAGCTCACAAAGAGACTATTCAGCCAATTGTCTCCCATGTCCTAAAAGCCCCCTGTACAAATGTTTTCTCCTATCCTCTCCTTTTTGCCTTTGGTAATGATCTTAAATTGATGCCTTCTAGTTACTGACTCCCCAACATATGGAAATATATTTCTCCTGATTTATCTCATATAAACATCTCAATTTTGAATATTTTATGTTAAATTTCTTCTTAATACAATTTTTCTTGTCTCCTTTCATAACTAAATCACCTCATCCCTCTTATTGTCTGACTGATTTTTTTCTGTACTCTCTCCTTAGCTTCCTAAACTAAGGCACCCAAACTGTGTCCTAACCATGGTCAATGCAGCTTATCAATGTGTCCTCCCATTTTTAATCATTTGTGTATCTGAATCCCTAAATCTCTCTGATCCTTTTAGAGTTTCACCATTTAGCCCTATACAATTATAGCAAGACTTCCTTGTTCTTGTACTGCAGTCCTCTCACAATAAAGTCCAACAAGCCATTTGCCTTCCTAATTGCTTGCTGTCCCTGCAGGCTAATTTATGTGCCGCATTTTATTCCAGCGGTGGGGGTCCTGCCGGTGAACCCAGAAGGCAAAGGGAAACCCCTGTTTCAGTCCTCAGTTGGTCTTACCTTGCTATTTCATGGTGGGCAGGCAATTAACTGCCTGCTGTCGGAGATGTTGTCCCTTTAAGGGATGAGCTCCCGCCTTCAGAGTTGCCGGCCAATTAGAAGACCAGCAGCTCTGCAGTACCAGCAGCAGCACCACTGGGAGCGGCGGCCACTGCCGTCACTGCAGGAGGCCCTGCAGAGGAGCAGACTGGAGAAAACCCCTGTGGAGTTAAGTGCGATCGGGGTTGTCAGAGCCATTCGGGTAGGCCCCAGCAACAGGGTGGTGGGAGGATATTAGGATTTGGGGAAGGTCTTCCTGGGAGGGGCGGTCATTGCCGCTGGGGGGCATAATCTCTGAGTATGACACTTTAATTCTGATCTGGTCATCCAAACAACAGCACAGTGATAAAAGAATTATTCATAGTCAGTTGGAATATAGAAAGGCTGACCTGTAAAAGGCAAAAAACTAATGGCATGTTGTGAGTGCAGAATATATGAATTTTCAAGATACTTTAAGATGCGGTGTGGATGAGAACAGGATTGTAGGGTGGATGGGCAAACTGACCATAGCATCATGGTGCAGGAAGCCATTCAATCGTGGGAGTGAAAAGGAATATGGTAGTTATTAGGGACAGTGTAGTCAGAGGAATAGATACTGGGCTGGATTTTACCGTAGACGGACGGGAATTCCCCACCGACGTAAAAGTTGGTGACGAACCCGCTTCTGCCTAGCTCAGGGATCCGTCCCACATTTTACAGGTCCCTGGGCTTTAATTGTCCCAAGGCGGGACTTTTACCTACTTGAGGGAGGAGGGCCCACCTCAGTGAGCTGCCAGCCAATCAGTGGACCGGCAGCTCTTAGTCCCAGCAGCGCCACTGGGAGTGGTGGCCACTGCTGGGACTGCAGCCCAGCTGACGTAATGGAGCCAGGAGCGAAGGTAAGTTGGGCATGTCTCACCAGGGAGATCGGTCCTTCCCTGGTGAGGCTGGAGTGGTCGTTTGGGGGGAGGGGGGCGTCTTGGGTCCCGGGGGTGGGTTGGGAGGCAGGGACGGCCCTCAATCAGGCACCCTGTGCCCGACTGCCATGGCCCCCTCCCCACCATTGTGCGGAAAGGCCGGCAGCTAGATTTAAGGTAATGGGTAGGAGGTTTAGAGGGGATTTGAGGAAAACATTTTCACCCAGAGGGTGGTTGGAATCTGGAATGCAGTTCCTGATGAGGTGGGCGAGGCAGGAACCCTTACAACATTTAAGAAATATTTAGATGAGCACTTGAAATGCCATAGCATACAGGCCAAGTGCTGGAAAATGGGATTAGAATAGTTAGCTGCTTGATGGCCAGCATGGACACGATGGGCCAATGGGCCTGTTTCTGTGCTGTATAACTCTATGACCGGGAGTCAAAAGGTTATGTTGCCTGCCCAGTGCTAGCATTAAAGACATCTCCTCGCAACTGGAGACAAATTGGAGTGGGAAGAGGAGAATCCAGTTGTTATGGTCCAACAAAATAGGTAGCCATGGAATGATGTTCTGCTGAGAGAGTTTGAGGAGTTAGGAATTAAAACATGGAACCTTAAAGGTAATAATCTCTGGATTGTTACCTGATCCAATCATCAATTGGCATAGGGTCAAGCAAATTAGACAATTAAATCTGTGGCTCAATGAGTGGTGTGGGAAAAGGGGGCACTGGCATCAGTACTGAAGAAAGAGGGAGCTGTTCTGTTGGGATGGGCTGCACTTAAATCGGGCTGGGATCAGTGCCCTGGCAAATCTTATAACTGGGGCTGTGGATAGGGCTTTAAACTAGAAGTGGGAGGGCTGGTCAGGTAAAGAGCGACTTAGAAATTTAAAGAGAAAAGTTGAGGCGATAGAGCAATGCAGCGATTTGGGTAAGGAGAAGCCGAGTGGGACACAAAGGGACGGAGAGTTTAACGGTAATAGTCCACTATTGAATAAGGTCCATGCAAAGAATAGTGGTTAAAAAATTAAAGGGGCTTCATCTGAATGCAGAAAGCAATCATAATAAGATAAACGAACTAGCAGCAAAAATAGAGATAAATCACCATTACAAAGGCTTGGTTGCAAGGTGACCCAGGTTGCAAAATAGTACACAACATTTCGAAGGACAGGCAGAATGGAAAAGGAAGAGTAGCCCTGATACTAAAGGATAAAATAAGGACAATAATGAGAAACAATCTAGGTTCAAAAGATCACGAAGTTGGATAAGTATGGGTGGAGATTCGGAATAACAAGGGTCAGAAAACGCTGGTGGGAACAGCTTATTGGCCTGCCAACAGTAGTTATACTGTTGGACAGAGCATTAAACAAGAAATAATTGGAGCTTGTAACAAAGGCGATGTTATAATCATGGGGACTTTAATCTTCATATAGACTGGACAAATCAAATTGGCAAAGATAGATGATGAGCTTGTAGAATGCTTTTGTGACAACTTCCTAGAGCAGTATGTTGTGGAACAAACTAGGGATAAAACTATTTTAGATCTAGTATTGTGTAATGAGGCAGGGTTAAATAGTAATCGCATAGTAAACGGTCCTCTGGGAAAAAGTGATCATTATACAAATGAATTCCATATTAAGTTTAAGAGCGACATATTTGAGTCCAAAACAATAATCTTAAACTTAAACAAAGCCAATTACCTTGGTATGAGGAGGGAGCTGGCTAAGGCTGATTGGGTAATTTGACTGAAAGGTATGGCGGTAAATAAACAGTGGGAAACATTTAAAGAAATGATTCAAAATTTTCAACAAAAATATGCTCCATTATAAACAAAAACTCAGTGAGAAAGAGCCATCCATGCCTTACTAGGAAAGTTAAGGATAGTATTACATGAAAAAAGGCTTATAATGTTATGAAGAATAAGTTTGAGGATTGGGAGAGTTTTAGAAACCAGCAAAGGCCACCATAAGGTTAATAAGGGCGGCGCAGTGGTTAGCACCGCAGCCTCACAGCTCCAGTGACCCGGGTTCAATTCTGGGTACTGCCTGTGCGGAGTTTGCAAGTTCTCCCTGTGACCGCGTGGGTTTTCGCCAGGTGCTCCGGTTTCCTCCCACCGCCAAAGACTTGCAAGTGATAGGTAAATTGGCCATTGTAAATTGCCCCTAGTGTAGGTAGGTGGTAGGGAATATGGGATTACTGTAGGGTTAGTATAAATGGGTGATTCTTGGTCGGCACAGACTTAGTGGGCCGAAGGGCCTGTTTCAGTGCTGTATAAAATTTTAAAAAAAGGTAAAAAAATAGAATATGTGAGTAAACTAGACAGGAATATAAGAAGGGATTATAAGACCTTCTACATATAAAAATAAGCGTAGCTAAAGTAAACATTGGTCCCTTAGAGGCAGAGACAGGAGAAATTATCATGGGGAATGATGAAGCAGAATAGATGTTGAACGAATATTTTGTGTCCATCTTCATAGTAGAAGACACAAATTACATACCAAAAATAGAGGTTGACCAAGGGGCTAATGAGAGTGAGAAACTTAAGGTAATAAATATCAAAGGAGAAAGAGCATTAGAGAAACTTCAGGGACTAAAAGTTGACAAACCTCCAGGATCTGATAGCCTACATCCTAGGGTTCTAAAAGAGATAGCTGCAGAGATAATGGATGGACTAGTTAAGATGTTCCAAAACTCCTTAGATTCTAGAACGGTGCCAGCGGATTGGAAGTTAGCAAATGTAACACCAGTATTCAAGAAAGGAGAAAGAAAAAAGGGCACTACAGGTCAGTTAGCCTGACAACAGTAATCGGGAAAGTGCAGCAATCCAATATGAAGCAAGTCATAGGGCTGGATTTTAAGAGCTCACCATCACTTCCGGCGGCGAGCTCAAAAAATGGTGGGACACACACTGAACAGCTGTCATGATATGCTGCGTGGCGCTCATTTAAATAGCTGGGCGGCCCACACCCCCGATCACATTGAGGGAGCAGGCTGTCCGTTGCAGGCAATGGTGACAACTGCCTGGGCGCTGACGATGGTGCCATTTTTAAAGGACAGCCAGTCCTGCTGACAAATTTGAATTTTTAAAGTGAACTCTGCCCCCCAAAAAGTAACAAAAAATAAATTGCAATGCCCCTTTCCAACACCCCCCCCATAAAAATTACAGTACGTTTTTGCCCTTCCCTCCCAAAACACTTAACTTTGAATTCTGACCTTTACTCCCCAACAGAATGCTCAAAGTTGAAAGTGCACCCCTTCCCACCATCCCCGACACTGATGATGCTTATTTGACCCTGTCTCCCCCCACAGTATAAGTCTTAGCTCCTCACCAGTATCATGCCTGCTTTCCCCAGGCGGGAGTGCTGAAGATCACGGCAGGCCCAGAATATTCAAGGTAAGTTGATTTAAATTTATTCATCTCATTAATTTAAATATTTAAATTCAGGTCCCATCACCAGCAGCGATCCTTGGCACTGCTGGGAGGATGGGGCCAGGCCCTCCCGGCCTCGGCCTCTGTGGCGGGCCTCTGCCGCAACCATCTTCCAGCGCCGCCGCCTCCCCCACCCCCCCCCCCCCCCCACGGAGCCCGACGTCGTGGGTGTGGTAAAATCCAGCACATAGTCAGAGCGCTGAATTTTACAGATCCCCCCCCCACCGACGTCAGGGGTCAGGGTTGGGGGGGGGGCTCCGGAAAATGCCTCTGGGAGAGGCCTGCCGTGCACCCCAACGCTGGGAAGGCCCGGACTGATATTGCCAGTGGCAGCAAGGCCTCCTAGCAGCACCCCCTGCCACTTGGCGACAGGACCGCCATTTAAATATTTAAATAAATTAAAATCTATGAATTACTTATATTTACGTTCCCGCTGTCTTTCCTGGTGTGATCTTCTTGCTGCTGGCCGCGCTCCCGTGCTCTCGATTCCTGTCTGGGGAACTGAGGTGGAACTCTGGGAGGGGGGAGGAGATAAGTTTCTTAGTGCAGGGGTCAAAGAAACATCATTGGTGTAGGGGTTGGTGGGAAGGATTTTAGGTTAAAGTTCGTGCACTTTGTGGGATGGAAGGTCAGGTGATCAAGTTAAGTGTTTTGGGGGGGAGAGGGAAAGTAATTAATTTTATGGAGATTGGGGGGTGGGAGAGGGATGTATTTAATTTTTTTCATTCATTGTTTCTTTAAATATTTAAATTGAACAGTAGCACTCAAAGCCCTTTAAAAATGGCATCAGCACCTGCACCATTGCTGGGGACAGACAGCCCGCCCACTCTACATCATCAGGGGGCGGGGGGTGCAGTCTGCTCTGGCTATTTAAATGAGTCACCACACTTACGATCGCGGTGGCTCTGGGACGTTCGGCCCTCATGAGTGGGCCGCCATTGTTTTCACCGGCCGCTGAAATCTGTGATGGGTGTATAAATTTCAGCCCAGGGAGTCTTAATTTAGAAAATCATAATATGATCAGACAGAGTACACATGGTTTACAATAGGAAAACCATGTTTAACGCATTTATTAGAGGTTTTGAGGTTTTTTTGTAACTATTGGGTAGATAAAGGGGAACTAGTTGATGTAGTATACTAGGATTTCCAAAAGGCATTCGATATTAAAATGTTAATACGCAAGATAAGGGCTCATGGGGTTAGGGATAAACATTTGCATTGATGGAAGATTGGTGGGATAAACAGAGCATTTTCAAGTTGGCAGGCTGTAACTAGTGGAATGCTGCAGTGCTGGGGCCTCAGCTGTTTACAGTCTATAATTAATGCAAGATGCACTGCAGCAACGCTCCAAGGCTCCTTAGACAGCGTCTTCCAAACCCGCGACCTCTACCAACTAGAAGGCAGCAAATGCATGGGAACACCATCACCTGCAAGTTCCCCTCCAAGTCACACACCATCCTGACTTGGAACTATATTGTCGTTCCTTCACTGTCACTGGGTCAAAATCCTGGAACTCCCTTCCTAACAGCACTGTGGGTGTACCTACCTCACATGGACTGCAGCGGTTCAAGAAGGGAGCACACCACCACCTTCTCAAGGGCAATTAGGAATGGGCAATAAATGCTGGCCTGGCCAGCGACGCCCACATCCCATGAATGAATAAAAAAAAGAATTAGCGCTACAGTGTGTAACCGTACCTCTCCTCTTCAGCACAGCCCAATGCTAGGAGGAGTACTGAATTATTTTTCACTTCTTACTTAAAAGAGACCTGATGGTGAGACTTTCTTTTGCTTAATAGCCATGAGAAGTTGAGTTGAAGTGTGGCAGAAATATGTATCCTGCACTCTCAAGACTCACCCATTTAGTATCTGACTTCCTGGCACTTTTCAACTGCCTGAATTTACATCTGTTACATGACCTCAGTCATTAAAACAAAGTATATTTAAAAGGACACAATATTAGAGATGTCTGTAATATCAGTAGACAGGTGCTTCACACTGTCACATGACATTCCTTTGCCCACTATTTCAGTGGACACGTTAACCCATCGAAAATAAATAGATATCATCTCCATTAAAATAACAGATAAAGGAATCTCATACCATTAGTCTAAAGACTGGTCCAGAATGATTGTCAAAAGTACTTCTGAGGCTACAGTCTTTACAAATTATTTATTTGAGAATAGGCAAGAGTTATTTGTCACTTTTAGCATGGAGACTCTACAAGCAAGTGGTGTAATGTTGCTTTTGGGAAAAATTACATCATTACATCAGTGTGTTTGTGAATAAACATGGAAAAAGAATTGCAAAACCTTCTTCATAAATACTGGGGTCCTTTCATCTTGATTTTGTCTTACTCCTGCTGTTTTGATTTATCTACTGATGGTCTTGATTCTGAATAAGCCTGACAACACAGTTGTCACTTGATTCTGAATACTTGGAGTGGATCCGACAACTGATGAGGACTGCATTGTGTTGCAGCTGTAATGACGCCAATTTTATTGATATCTCAAATAAGAGAATCTGAATTTAGTTGGGCCATTGTATGTTTTCATTAAATAATAATGAAACATTTGAAAGCTAATAACTGGTATTAAAAAAGCAAGAGATTTAGGATATAATGGAACTGGTGTTTTCAGCTTTATGTTTTGATTGTCATGAGTCAGGGATGTCTCTATAATTAATAACGAGTTTTGTCATTTAGAATCATAAGGAAGTTTCCATATCCAGCAGCTAACCTCTTTCTGGCAGCTCTCTCCCCTTCTACGGATGGGTACAGTGGTTATGTTATGAGACTAGTAATTCAGAGGCTTAGGCTAATGAGCCAGAGATGTGAGTTCAAATCCCACTATGACAGCTGAGGAATTTAAATTCAGTTAATTAAATAAAACTGGAATAAAAAGCAGTATGGTGACCATGACATTGAGATTGTTATACAAACCCGTTTGTTTCACAAATGTCCTTGAAGGAAGAAAATCTGCTGTCTTTACCTGGTCTAGCCTATATGTAACTCCAAACCTACACCAATGTGGTCCTCTGAAATGGCCTGGCAAGCCACTCAGTTGTACCAAACCACTATGACGAAGAATAAGAATAAAACCAGATAAATCACCCAGTATTGACCTAGAGGTTGGATTCAAACACAACAAAGGCATACCTCGTCCAGTTCATCCTGCAAAGTACTCGTCACTAACCTTATGGTGACTTGTGTCAAAATTGGGAGGGCTGTTCCTCAGATTTGTCACACAACAGACTGACATAGTCACACTAACAATGTCATAGCATTAGTCTAAACACTGGTCCAGAATTATTGCCAAATCATACCTCCCGGCCAATGCTCCAGACTCTTCCATCACCATCCCTGGGTATATCCAATCATAAATGGTGATGAACAATAAAACAACTGACAGAAGGAGGAGGTTCCAGGAGCATCTCCATCCTCAAATAATGGTGGAGCCCAGCATGTGAGTGGAAAAGACAAAGCTGAAGCATTTGCAAACATCTTCTGCCAGAGGTACCAAATGCATGATCCTACTTGGCCTACTCATGTGGTCCCCACCATTATAGAAGCTAGTCTTTAGCCAATTCGATTCACTACACGTGATATGAAGAAATGGCTGAGCTCATTGGATGCAGGCAATGGGCCCCTACAACATCCTGAATGCTGTGCTGAAGACCTGTGCTCCAGAACTATCCATGCCTTTAGCCAAGCTGTTTCAGTACAGCTACAACACTGGCATCTACGTGACAAAGTGGAAAATTGCTCAAGTATTTCCCATCCGCAAAAAGCAGGACAAATCCAATCTCGCCAATTACCGCCCCGTCCGTCTACTCTTAATCTTCAGCAAAGTGAAGGTAGATGTTGTCGACAGTGTTATCAAGCAGCACTTAGCAATATCCTGCTCACCAATGCTCAGTTTGGGTTTCACAAGGGCCACTTGGCCCCAGAACTCATTACAGTCTTGGTCCAAACATGGACAAAAGAGCTGAATTCCAGAGATGAGATGAGAGTGACTACCTTTTACGTCAAGGCAACATTTGACTAAGTGTGGCATCAAGGAACCCTAGTAAAATTGAAGTCAATGGGAATTAGGGGGAAAAATTCTCCAGTGGCTGGAATCATACCTAGCACAAAGGAGCAGGGCTGTGGTTGTTGGAGGCTAATCATCTCACTGCTGCAGGAGTTCCTCAGGACAGTGTCCAAGGCTCAACCAAGCTGCTTCATCAATGACCTTCCCTCCATCATAAGGTCAGAAGTGAGGATGATCGCTGGTGATTGCACAGTGTTCTGTTCCATTTGCAACTCCTCAGATAATGAAGCAGTCCAAGCCTGCATGCAGCAAGACCTGGACAACATTCAGGCTTGGGCTGATAAGTGTCAAGTAACATTTGTGCCACACAGATGCCAGGCAATGGCCATCTCCAACAAGAAACAATCTAACCACCTCGCCTTGGCATTCAATGAAATAATCATCATTGAATCCCCCTCCATCAACATCCTGGGGGTTACCATTGACCAGAAAGTTAACTTGAACAGACTCATAGGGCTGAACTTTATAAGCCTGCCGCCGAAAGAAATGGCGGGCCACACGACAAAGCGTGGCGGCTCATTTAAATAGCCGGGGCAAGCCACACCCCCCCTCACAACCCCGATCCCAAGGAGGGGCAAGCTGTCCATCCCTGGCATTGGCCTCAGCTGCCTGTATGCAGGCGCTGATGCCATTTTTAAAAGGCTGTCAGCCCTACCGGGAAATTTAAATATTTAAAGGGGAATTGAATTAAAATAAATAAAACTATCTAATTTGTCCCTCTTCAACCCCCCAATAACAATTAACTTAATTATTTGCCCTTCCTCCCCAAAACACTAACCTTTACCATCTGAACTCACCCCACCCCACTCCCAACTGCACAAACTTTAAACTATAACTCTTCCCACCATCCCCTACACCCATGATGTTAATTTGACCCCATCCCCCAAACCCCCGCACTGAGAAACCTACCTCCTCCCCCCTCCCCACCAGTATTGTGTCTCATTTTCCCTGGACGGGGATATGATAGCTCGACAGTGCCAGCCGCTGGGGTGAAGGTCGCGGCGGGACATCAGGAGACGACAGGAGAGTAATTAATTCAGGTATTTTAATTTATTTAAATATTTAAATTTCACTCCCATCGCTGAGTGGCAGGGAGGCCACCACAAGGCCTCACCACCGCTGGTAATATCAGGCTGGACCCTGCCAGCTTTGAGGTCTGTGGCAGGCCTCATCTGGAGCCATCTTCGGCCCCCCCCCCCCCCCCACCATGGTTCCCAACGTCGAGGGCTCCTTAAAATCTAACCCATAGTTACTGTGGCTACAAGAGCAGATCAGAGGCTGGGAATTCTGAGGAGAATAACTCACCCCCTGACACCCCAAAGCCTTTCTATCATCTACAAGGCACAAGTCAGAATTGTGATGGAATACTCCCACTTGCCTGGATGAGTGCAGCTCCAACAACACTCAAGAAGCCGAACACCATCCAGGACAAAGCAGCCCGCTTGATTGGCACCCCACCCATCACGTTAAACATTCACTCCCTCCACCTCTGACACACCATGCCTGCAGTGTGTATCATCTACAAGATGCATTACAACAACTCGCTAAGGCTTCTTTGACAACACCTCATTCACCCGTAACCTATACCACCTAGAAGGACCAGGGTAGCAGGAGCATGGGAACACCAACATCTACAAGCTCCTTTCCAAGTTACACACACCATCCTGACTTGGAAATACATTGCCTATCTTTCATTGTTGCCAGGCCAAATTCCTGGAACTTGCTACCTAACAGCACCGTGGACGTATCTCCACCACATGGACTGCAGCAGTTGAATAAGGCAGCTCATCACCACCTTCTCAAAGGCAGTTGGGGATGGAAAATAAATGTTGGCCTTGCCAGCAATGCTCACACCCCATGAATGAATAAAGAAAAAATTTTGGTAGCTCTTTTCCCTCCAACTCCTGATTCAAGCAGCTTTCTTCCTTTCTACTCCTGATTCTGACAGCTCTCTCCCTTTCTTCTGGTGTGTTTCGAGCCCAACGAGAAAGGAAGCAGTACTGAAGCTATTCTGGGAAATGAAGTGAGGCATTTGGAGCATGTTAAGTCAGGGAGTATTTGGGGAACAGTGATCATAATATCATCGTGTTTAGAATAGTTATGGAAAAGGACAATGAACAATCAAGTGTAAAAATACTTAACTAGAAGGGAGCTATCTTCAGTGAGTTAAAAAGGGATCTGGCACAGGTAGATTGGAATTAAAAATTAATAGGAAAAACTGTCATTTGAAAAATGGGAGGCCTTCAAACAGTAGATGGTTTGGGTACAGAAAAGACACATACCCACAAGGGGGATTGAAAGGACATCCGAAGATAGAGCTACCTGGAGAATAAAAGATATAGGGATTAAATTGTGGCAGCAAAAGGTTACTTAAAAGGTTAGCAGCACACAAAGTAGAAAAGTCACTCAGTCCGGATGAGATGCATCCTAGGTTACTGAGGGATGTAAGGGTGGCCAAGGCTCTGGCCACTATGTTCCAAATTTTCCTTGAGTATGGGGTTGGTGCCAGAAGACTGAAGGATTGCAGATGTTCCACCCCTGCTTAAAAAGGGGAGAGGGATAAACCCAGCAACTACAGGCCAGTCAGCCTAACATCGCTGGTGGGGAAACTTATAGAGACAATGAACTGTGACAAAATTAATTGGCATTTAGTACGGGCTAATAAATAAAAGTCAACATTGATTTGTTAAAGCCAAATTGTGTTCAACTAACTTGATCAAGTTCTTTGATGAAGTAATGGATAGGATTGATGAGTATAGTGCAATTGATGTTGTGTATATGGACTTTCAAAAGGGGTTTGACAAAATACCACATAAAAGGCTTGTTAGCAAAGTTAAAGCCCATGGGATAAAAGGGACAATGGCAGTGGATATGAAACTGGCTAAGGGACAGACAGCAGAGAGTAGTGGTGAATGGTTATTTTTAGAGGTTGGTATTAAGACCAGTGCTCTTTTTGGTACATATTAATGACCTGGACTTGTGTATACACATAATTTCAAAGTTTGCAGATGGCACAAAACTCAGAAGTTTTGTAAATAATGAGCAGGATAGTAACAGACTTCAGGAAGACATATGCAGACAGGTAAAAATGGGCAGACACATGAAGTGTTACCTGTTGGTTGGAAGAATGAGAAGTGGCAATATGAACTATAATTTTTAAGGGAGTGCAGGAACAGAGGGACCTGGGGTGTATGTATGCAAATCTTGGAAGGTGGCAGGACAAGTTAAGATGGCTGTATAAAAAGCATTTGTGATCCTTGGCTTTATAAATAAAGGCATAGAGTGCAAAAGCAAGGAAGTTATGTTAAACCTTTATAAAACATTTGTTCGGCCTTAGCTGGAGTTGTGTTTAATTCAGGGCACCATGCTTTGGAAAAGATATCAAAGCCAGTGAGAGAGTGCAGAAGAGATTTACTAGAATAGTACCAGAAATGAGGAGGGTTTTATGGAGAGATTGGACAGCTTGGGCATGGAGTTTGGAGACAGAACTGAGTGAATTGCAAACAGAGTGGAAGCTGAGAATTTTTTGATAGGAATTCCACAGAGAGAAGGAAGGTTTCGCATGCCGCACGCAAAAGGAGTGGAGTGGCAGACGCCGAGAATTCTCAGGTGAGTATCTAGGTTAAGTATCTAGATATCTAATATTTAGGATATTTGTGTTTCGTTTCTTATTTTATTTTTATTTTGTCAATCTTGAGTGTATTAATTTAGTCTTTAGTTAGTTTGCTTTAAGTAGTGAATAGAAAACTAGCAGTGTTGTTTAGACACAGTTAACAGCAATTATATAAATCATCACCTTATATCATCTAAGGAGTTTATTTTAAGTTTCTAATTAGAATGGAGGGACAGCTACAGCCTGTAACCTGCAATTCCTGCACCACGTGGGAACTTCAGGATGTTTCATATGTCTGAGTGGCCCATGTTTTCAGAAAGTGCCTCCAGCTGCTTGAACTCTCTGAGGATTTCTGAGCTCCAGAGCATACGAATGGCTTAATGTTTCATGGATCACAGGTTCCAGGAGGTGATTACCCCACAGCCAGATGGAGTTTAGAGTAGCAAGTGTGTGGTCACCCAGAAGGGTAGGAAGAGGCAAGCAGTAGATGAATCCTCCGGGTGTATGACAATCTCAAGCTGATACTCAACATTGAATACCAGAAAAAGTCATGACAACTCAAAGGAGTGCAGTCCCGAGACTGGCACACAGGAACAGGACTGCACTATAGGATACACCAAGGTGAGGAATGCAGTAGTAATTGGGGATCTGATAGTCAAGGGGACAGATAGGTAGTTCTGCTACAGTTGAGTTGAGACCTGTATGGTATGTTGCCTTCCTGGTGTCAGGGTAAGGGACATCATCAAGTGGGTGCGGAACAATCTACAGGGGGAGGGGAAGAACCGGAATTTGTGGTCCATGTTGGAACCAATGAGATAGGGAACAAGAGGGTTGAGGTTATGCAATCAGAGTTTAAGGAGCTATGGAGGAAGTTCAAAAGCAAGACCTCAAAGGTAGTGACCTCTGGATTACTCCCAGTGCCACACACTAGTGAGAGTAGAAATAGGAGATATGGCAAATGAATATATGGCTAGAGACAAGGTGCAGGAGGGAAGGCTTCAGATTCCTGGGATATTTGGACTAATTCTGTGACAGGAGGGACCTGTTCAAGAGGGATAGATTGCACCTGAATAAAGCTGGCACCAAGATCCTTTGAGCAGGTTAACTAGTATTGTGGGGAAGGGCTTAAATTAATTCAGCTGCAGGTTGGGCACCAAGATGTACTATTAAAAAATAGAAATAAACTGCACAGAGGACTGGGAGAAACAAATAGAGTTAGAAATAATACAGAATTAGGTGGGATCATAGAAAATACAAAGAGGTCTAATTTAGGTTTAGAGTAGGTGGGCTGAATTTTGTTCTCAGCCCAACATTGGGTTCAGTGAAGGGGGGAGTGGGGGGGTGGGGGGGGGCACGGGTGGAGAATCAGAGTGGCAGCAGCTGCCATGGAACCCTACGTTGGGATTGCCGGGACCGATCTTCCCAGGGGGCGGGATAGGTCGATGTCGGCCTTCCCACCCAGAGGCCAGTTGAGGCCCTTATGTGGCCTATTGACACCAATTAACGGCCTCTTCCCACCGCCTTTCGGATCTTGCCAGTGGCGGGGTGGGGGGGGTCTCCGCCGTGTCGGGAGGATGCTTTGGAAAATGAGCCGCCCTCCCTGTGGGCTTGGTGAGAGGCGTCCCTACTTTGTGGGCAATTTTTGGTCCACAGAGGACACCCCCCTCCCCACCCCAGGAACCACTGCACCCACCAGGACCCCCGTCCCCCCTGGACCAAACGCCCATCCTCCCCCAAGCCTCCCACCACCACCCCTCCCCTCGCTGGGGCCTTCCAGACTGGCCCAGCAACACTGTCTTACCTACCTCGAGTCCAGGGTTCCTGGGTCCGAGGCCTCTGCAATACTGGCAGGGGCCACCGCTCCTGGTGGCACTGCCAATACTAATGAACTGCCGTCCCTTTTTCCTGTTCAGTGAGGAAGGAGGCATTGCTTGATCTGTCCTGGGGAATCAAGTGGGTCAAGTAAGGAATGTTGCAGTAGAGGATTTAAATTAGTTCTGGAGAAGGGCGAGGAGCAATTTAGAATAAAAATACATAACTGGAGGAGGGCTAATTTCAGTGAATTGAGGAGGGATCTAGCCTGGGTAAATTAGAGTCAAAAGTGGAAGATAGTAATAAACTTCAAGAGGACATAGACAAGCTGATGTAATGGGCAGACACATTCAGATGAAATGCAATGCAGAAAATGTGAGGCGATACATTTTTTCAGGAAGAATGGGGACAGACAATACAAGCTAAATGGTACAATTTTAAAGAGGGTGTAAGAGCAGGAAGACCTGGGGGTATTTGTACACAAATCTTTGAAGTTGGCAGGACCGATTAACAACACGGTTAATAAAACATGCAGGAACCTGGGCTTTATAAATAGAGGCAGAGTGTTCAAAAACCAGGAAGTTGCGCTGAATCTATATAAAACACTAATTTCAGCCCCAGTGGAGTATTTTGTCCAATTCTAGACACCACACTTAAGGAAGGACATGAAGACTTTGAAGAGGGTACAAAAGATATTTACTAGAATGGTTGCAGCGATGTGGGATTGCAGTTATTTGGATAGAGTGGAGAAGCTGGAGCTGCTTTCCTTAGAACAGGGACGGCAAAGAAGAGATTTAATAGGGAAAGTGCGGGGGAGTGAGACCAACTGGATTGTTTTTTGAAAGAACCAATGCAGAATGGCCTCTTTCCGTGCTGTACTATTATATGATTCTATTAATCCAAGCTGGGGCTGTTTTTCTTAGAACAGATCTAAGGAGTGGTTTGATAGGGCTTTTCAAAGTTATGAATGGTTTTGAAGGACACAAATTTAAGGTGATTGGCAAAAGAACCAGAATTGGCATAAGGTAACGTTTTTTATGCAGTGAGTTGTTGTGATTTGGAATGCGCTACCTGAAAGCATGGTAGAAACAAATTTACTTTTAACATTCAGAAGCAAATTGGATAAATATTGAAGGGAAAAAAATTAGAGCTATGTGGAAAGAGCAGGGGGCTAATTGGATTGCTCTATTGAAGAGCTGGCACAGACATTGTGAAGGAATCCGGCCATAAAGAGGAGTTATAAGGTTAAAAGAGTTATTTTCCCATGAATGAGGGATTAAAAAAAGGGTTCGTCTTCCTCAAAGGTTAAAAATGTTCATCTTTATAATACTAACTGGGCAAAAGCCTGAGTGAAAAAGCTTGCCTCATCTTAGAATCAAAAAGGCAACCTTTGCTGAGAGGGATTCACTCCTAAAGTTACAAAACTCACCACAGGGTAAAACATTGATAACATAGTTCTGCAAATGTCATGAAAGCTACCACAGTGTAATATTTGCTAACATGGTTTTATGCTGAAAGCCCGAAACCACAGTCAACTGAATTTTTGGCAAAACTATTCAAACCCAAAAACTGGATTATAATCTTGAAACACAGTGAGACAACTAATGATAAATTGACCATCACCAGGCTCACAGCTTGGCTTTCTTAGAAATGAAAGAGGCTTGGACCTTACCTAGAAATTAACAGTTATACAACCTTACTTAGGAATCAAAGAGGACGGAACTTACCTAGAAATTAATCATTCTACAGCCTTATTTGGGAAATAAAGGGGGACGAACTTGCTTGCAGTTGATGTAAGACCCCATTCCTAAGAAATTAGTTATGAAATTTGAAAAACAGTATAAATATTGGAAGCACACATTGGATTTTTAGATTCGTTGGACTCGATGTAGTATCTCTCATGGTAAAGGTACGACAATTGGAGTAAGGCGATGATAATTCTCCCCTTAACTGGGACAAAGGTATCTTGCTAACTCTGTAGTCTTCTACTTGAGGATTTAAAATAAATGTTACTTTAATAATTGATGGATATCCTACTTAAATATTTTACTGTAACAATATTTAGATTTAAAAAATTGGATTCTCTACTAGAAATAAGATTATATTTTCGATATTTTCCTAGAACTATTAATGTTGCGATTGACTGTCTCACCAAACGTGAATTGTATGTTTTGTTCTTTAATAAACTTTTATATAATTTAGAATTTATATTGTCTCACATAGACTTCTGTATCACTAACTTGTGAACTCGTCTCCATACACTCTTTGGTGGGGAGGTACATTACTGATGAAAGATTCCCAGGCTGTCATAATATCCAGTTTATTAAAGTTTGGCTGAAACTTGTTAAAAAGGCTATCTGGAGGTTGGTAATATTCTCAGCTGGTTCCTTACCTTTAGGAAGAATTAGGTTAGTCTTTCAGACCCATTCAGTGTCTTTAGGATCTGTCTTTCTCAACCTTAAGTTGAGCGTGATCATCTGAGAAGTATACCTGACCTGGGCTGGTCCCAAAAAGGGGTGTTATGGTAAGACCAGGTGAAGGCTGAGAGGGAACCCTGGACCCCCTTCTCAAATTTCCAGGTGTGACGGGAGTCTAGTGTTCCCTTGTGCCTTCACCTGGTCTTACCGTAACAGGGTTTAATTTTTAACACACCGTGTTTTACCTCCCTCTTGGTGAATCCTTGTTGACTTCTTTCCAATTATAAGGTAAAGAAACCAGCACAAACAGGTTTTCTTGAGGTTAAAGAAGAAAGATTGAACTTTATTAAACTTAAACTCGAATATGGTTAATGCCTACGGATACACGACGCGTCCACACTAGCATGCATATGCGATACACACTTGCAGATAGAGAGAGAAAAGAGCAGAAGAAATAAATCGGAAAAAGTTTGAGGCAATATCTGAAGATGGTTTTGGTTGCTGTTCTTCGAGCTCACTGCAGAGTCCTTGATTGGAGGTAGGTCTTGCTTTTCGTTGGGGCCCAATATTATTCTTAAACCTTGTTCGATGTAGGAGAGTTTTCTTCCTTGATGTACAAGTGTCTTCAGTGGGTCCAGAGGCTTGTGAGAAAGATATGGGAGCAGACAGGAGATGTCTTCTCAGTTCAGGAGCAAACAGTCTCTGAGTTCAAAAAACTGTCGGACAATTCAAAAGTCCCCAAGTTGGTTAGCAGGTTAGTCACGTGACCATGATGATTATGATTAGCTGGATGAAAGCTAGTTTTCTGGCTGTTTGCCTTCTAATGGCAGTTTAATAGTTTTGGATTGGTGCCTACTCTTAGCCTATTGGCAGTGGTGACTGGCCAGCTACAGGCTAGCTACTGGTGGTGGCTAGCTGTGATTGGCTACCTACTGGCAGTGGCTAGCTGTGATTGGCTGGCTGCTTGATGGTGGTGGCTAGCTGTGTTTGACTGTCTGCAGGTGTGACTAGGTGTGATTGGCTGCCTGCTGGTGTGGCTGGCTGTGATTGGCTACCTGTTGGTGGTGGTCTGGTGTTTAGTGAAGTGCCTAATATGTTAATCACTAGTCAGATCTGGTTAATTGGGAATACAAATGGGGCTAAGTGCATTTCTGATAAGGAAATAAATAACAGGTTCCATCTTTCATCATGTAATCTCTACATATTTGCCTGGCATAAGCATGTGAACTTTAACATTTTTATGCATTTGTTAGTAAGGCAAAATGCAGAGGGTGTGAGTGTCATTTTACTGTCTTGGTTACAGAATGGTGGTAGATGTAAGGTAAGTCTGTAAACATGACATGCATTTACCTGTGTTGTGTGTAAGGTGTTTGCTACTAAAATTAGTGGAGTTGCTGTTTTTTTTGGGTAACACTGGTCTAGATGCTAGTTGCTTGTTCTAGATGGGCGGTTGCACAGATTGGTGAATGCTGCCTAACTGGCAGGCTAATGGGCTAACTACAGACTGGCTTTCCCAATGACTTGCTCAGCTACTCACTCCCTCAAGTGCCAGCCTAGATTTTGTGTTCATGTGTTGAATTTTACCAGCCCTCTAGGGATGGGCTGGGAGGCAGGGGGCCCTGTAGAATGGTGAGGGAAAGTGAGGGGTAGAGTGCTGGTTGTCTTCCCACTGCCATGCCATCTAGTAGGATAAGGGCAGTGAGTGCATGAGATCACCTGCAAGTTCCCCTCCAAGTCACACACTATTGTGACTTGGACATATATTGCTGCTCCTTCACTGTTGCTGAGTTAAAATCCCAGAACTCCCTGCCAGAGACCCCACACGGACTGCCATAGTTCAAGAAGAAGGCCCACCACCATCCTTTCAAGGGCAAGTAGAGATGGGCAATAAATGCTGGCCTTGACAGTGATACCTTAAGTCCTGGGAATGAATATCTGAAAAAGCTACATAGCACCTTATAATGGGCCATAATTTGCTGTAGGAGTGAGTGTGCCATTAGCTCAACTTGCCCTTGCCTGTTTAGGATTTTACATTTTTTTTGCGTGGCAAGTTGCTGAAAGTGCAATCTGATATTGTAGCAAGCAAAACAGGGCATCTGTGAGCTGAAAGAACAGGGCAACCCGCACGGTATCTCTTTAATCAGTCAGATTGACGGATTGTGAAATAAACACAGAAGGACTGAAAAGGAAGTATAAATTAGTGGGTGGATTCACTGTTAAATCAAGTACAGGGTGAGAAAGAAAGAGTAGATTGAGAGAGTAAAAAGGCAGAAATAAAAAGTAAAATAAAAATGACACTTAATATTTTTGGATCTCTAACAATAATTAAAATCTGAAAAAATAAGACTCCACATTTGTAAGAGTTAATTTTCAGTGAGAGAGAGATTGATTGGCAGTAACTAACACTTAACATCTTGGTAAAAGGGTACTTAGACTGAAATGGGCACGATTTAGCTTACTGTTGTGAGTTTCGCTTGTACCTACTGTTACAACCAGGTGAGAGAGATCTAGGGTTCCCTTTCAGCCTTCGCCTGGTCTTACTGTAACAGGGTTTAATTTTAAACACACTGCTTTATTAGCTCCTCCTTGGTGCATCCTTGTTCACCACTTTCCGATTATAAGGCAAAGAAACTAGCACAAACAGGCTTTCTTAGGTTTAAAGAAGAAAAGTTTAAATTTATTAAACTTAAACTCTAATTCGGTTAAAGCCTATGGATACATGCCATGCCCCACGCTAGCATGCATACACGATAGACACATGCAAATAGAGACAGAAAAGAGTAGAAGAAAAATAAAGTGGAAAGGTTTGAGGCAATATCTGAAGAGTTTGTTACAGTTCTTCGAGCTGACTGTAGAGTCCTTGATTGTAGGTAGATCTTGCTTTTCGTTGGGACCCAGTATTCTTCTTAAACCTTGTTCGCTGTAGGAGACTTTTCTCTCTTGGGGTTCATGTGTCTTCAGTGGATTTGGAGTTCTGTGAGAAAGAGATGGGAACAGGCAGACAGACAGGAAGTCTTCTTCAGTCCAGAAGCATTCTGCTTTCTGCAGGCTCTCAGTTCAAACTGTACAATTCAGAAAACCCCAGGTTGCCAAGCAAGTTAGTTATGTGACTAACTGGTCTGACCATGTCTTGGCTCTGTGTATTGTATGTCAGGGATTGGTCCTTTGTCCTTTCCAAGCACTTTCTGTTAATATGCAAATGTCTTTTTTCCAGCCAAGGTCTGGCAATTCTTGTAACAGGTCTTCTTCCCAGAACCAATTTGAAATTTAATGTCCATGTGGCAAAATTAATATGCCTCATTCTTGGCAGGTGGGGGCCTGCATGACACTACTGAGCAAATACAACTTCACATCATTCAGTGCATTTCAACAGTGAGACAGACAGTGAGATGTTTTTATGAAGCTAACGATGCAGTGTGCACCTTGAGCACCAACTTTGAGATTTTCTGCATTTAACTGCATATCTAACGCTCACCTGAAGTTGTTGTGCCATTTATGCCGTTAGCTTCACCATTATTTTGATACCAATATTTCACAGAAATGAAGTGCAGTGGCTATTATGTAGACAAGTGTGGAAACAGCAAGACCCCAGACATTACAATGAAGTGAATGATGTTGGTTGGGAAAAGAATGCTGGCCAGGGCTCTGTAAAAGCTCCCTACTCTTCTCTGAATTGTACTATGGAGTTTTCAATCTCCACCTGATCCATTCAATCAGAGAGACAGGAACTTGGCTAACATCTTATCTCTGGGGTAGCTTTTTCAATAATGCAGCACTCCAGGTATTGGAGTGCCAACCTAGATTATGTGCTCAAGTCTTGGAGTAGTTCTTCTCACTCAGCAACAAGGCTGCTATTGAGATAAGCTGATCTATTAAAGTATGTAGTATTTGTTTGGTTTTCCCTTTTTCAGTTCACTAGTTATAGGGATAAGGGAAATTGAAAGTAATTTCCCTCCCTAGATGGCCCAGACTCTCCTTAGAGCTGCTCCCGCTCCTCTGCTGCAACTTTACCAGAAATGCAGCAGAAAAGCCGTGTATGTGAGCAAACGACAGTTACGGCGCTGGAGCGGGAGCAGCTCTGAGGATATTCTGGGCCTCTTACTTTACTTTTGCCAGATTTCACTGTGTTCTGTAACAAACTGAATGAAGCAAAGGTTTTGCAATATATATTTTTTAAAAGCAGCAACCTGATTTATTTTACCCACATCACTCCTGAATTTCTTGTTTCTTTGTATATTTTTTGTAACACGAATGTCAAAGCTACAAATTAAGTATATAACTCATGCATGAAATATATTTTGTTTTATCTGTTGTATTTTTAACTCATTGCTTACTCACATGTTGCTTCTCCTTTCCTTCCCCTGGCCATTTTGCTTTCTTAACACTGTTTATGCTTCACTGTTCTTTGCCTTTCCTACAACTTTTCCATATATACCTCTGGCTTCCCTCTGCTCTTTCATTCCTCTTCTTTGCTTTTCTCATTCACTCCATCCCATCAATATTTACCATTACTTTCTGTTATTTTCTGCTGCATCAGACAGGAGATACTTTTGCCTGCTGAAGCTTCTTCGCCTTTTATGCCTGATTCTATCACTGAAACAGCTTCTCACCACCTGCCTGACCTGGCTGCCTGCCTCTGCAAATGTCTGGTGTCTCCTGATCTTACACTCAGAGCAAGAGTCATGGAATATGTGAAACTATCCCTGACTCCCCTGGAGTGTGAAACTGATTAATTGCAGGTTACAGAGGAGGCTGGGTTTACTGGTAAATAAAGCTCATTGGCTTTCGCTGCCAGAGCAGGAATGGACTGGTTGAAAAAGGGACAAGGAAGTGCATCAGATTGGAATTGCATTTGACTGAAGATTTTTAATGGCTCCTTGACAACAAACAAGATCACCAAAGGCCCAACTAATTAAGGCAGTGAATTGCTAAACAACACAAACAAGAACGTTTTGGGTTCAGTCCCATGTCTATGCTGAGTTAGCTGACCTTGCCTGGGCAGTAGTTGGGAAATTGTATAGATTGTAAACCAAAATATTGGTTTATTTTACATGAAATATGTAAGTGAACGGAATAAAATTTACACCATGAGATTCAATCAATTTTCTGACACTCATATAAAATGATAAAGAATATGACTTGGCCTCCAAAATAAACCAAATGTTCAAGTTAGCTTTCCCTGTGCTAACTGCCTTTCAGATAAGATGTTAAACTGAGGCCCCATCTGCCCTCTCAGGTGTGTGTAAAAGATCCACGGAACTATTCAAAGAACAGCAGGGAAATGTTTTCAGTATCCAGGTTATCTGGTCATTATCACATTGCTGTTTGTGGGAGCTTGATGTGTGCAAATTGGCTGCTGTGTTTCCTACATTACAGCAGTGACCACACTTTAACTGTACTTCATTGGTTGTGAAGTGCTTTGTGATATCCAGAGGTTGTGAAAGATGCTATAGAAATGCAAGTTTGTTATATCTTAAATCAACACCTGACTACTTCTGTTGCAAGCTGTTTGTCTTCATATCTAGACTGAGTTTCTCAATATTCCCAACTGACCTGTGAGAAAGAGAGACCTCTTCATGTCTCTCTGATTCATATTGCCACTCCATAGGGAGAGAAAAAATTAAATATTGGTTTGCATATTGTAACACCACAAGTCCTGGCCGAAATGAAAATGATTGCGTAATTCCCACGCTTGGAGACCACCTGCTCTAAGTTCCTGGGATTGGTATTACACGTTGTAATGTGTGTTTTGTAACTATCCTCCACTCACTGCATCTTGCTGGTGAAATAATCCTGCATTTATTGGGAGACTCTCAGGAGAATTTCAATCATGAGTTCTGTTTGCTGTAGTTCATAAATAATTTGTTGAAAGAGACATGTTTCCTGATTAAATAGACTCTATTTGCTGCTTGCTGAATAAATAGACTCTGTCAGTTGTTCGCTGTAACATAGACTCTGTTTGCTGCTTAAAAGCTAAATACTGCAGATGCTGGAAATCTGAAATAAAAGAAAGAAATGCTGGAAATACTCAGTTCTGATGAAGGGTCACTGACCTGAAATGTCAACTCTGCTTCTCTCTCCACAGATGCTTCCAGACCTGCTGAGTATTTCCAGCACTTGTTTTTATCTCTGTTTGCTGAGTAAATAGACTCTGTTTGCTGTAAGATCTGCTGTAAGCTATGTGCCGACTCCAACTCATTGGCTGACACAGTGGTGTCAATACTCTGTAAAAATTGTCCTTTGAGTCCTCCCTTATGTCTGCATATGGAGCTGCCTATTAAACTTACCACCTTGAATTAAAAGTTGCTTCCTTGGTGTGGAAGTTTCCAGCACCTGTATGCCTATTCATCTAAATAACCAGTGGGTATTAAGTAAAAACCCATTCTACCATAATGACATGAAATACCTGGAACCAAACATTAAAGAACTACATTGAATTACAGTAAATAAATTGATGTCTGTCTGAGGTTCACTTCCAACGCCACCCCCCACCCCCCTCCTCCTCCTCCCCAGAACAATGCTAATTTTTTTTTTGTATATCTGGGAGCTATCCTTTGTCCTTTATTAAACTAAATCTGACCTTATATCAATAACATAACATGTGGTAAGACTAAACCACTTTCAGACCAAATAGGTAAAATCCCAAGATGTTACACAAATGTTACACAATTTTGATATACTGTTTGATTTGGAGATGAGCTTTAACATTGCTTCTCTCATCCATCACTGATACATTCTTCCATCTCTGCAACATTGCCTGCCTATGCTTCACCTTGCCCCCAAATGCACTGAATCTCCTTTTCATGCTTTTATAGTCACAGTATTTACATGGCAGGTTCAGTTAAGTTTCTGGTCAATGGTAACTCCCAGGATGCTGATGGTGGGTGATTCAGTGATAGTAATACCTTTGAATATCAAGGGAGGAGATGGAGATGGTCATTGTCTGGCACTTGTGTGGTGTGAATGTTATTTCCCAATTATCAGCCCAAACTTGAATGTTGAAGGTCTTACTGCATGCGGGTATGGATTATGGCATTTTCAGAGGAATTGCAAATGCAACTGAACACTGTGTAATCATCGGTGAACATCCCCACTTCTGATCTAATGATAGAGGGGATGTCATTAATGAAGCAGCTAAAGATAGTTAGACCTAGGACACTGGCCTGAGGAACTCCTGCAACAATGGCCTGGGGCTGAGATGATTGGCCTCCAACAACCACAATCATCTCTCTTTGTACTAGGTATGATTCCAATTAGTGGAAAGTTTTCCCCCTAATTCCCATTGACTTCAGTTTTACTGGCACCCCTTGGTGCCACACTCGGTCATATGCTGCCTTAATGTCAAGGGCAGTCACTCTCACCTCACATCTGGAATTCAGCTCTTTTGTCTTTGTTTGGACCAAGGCTGTAATGAAGTCAGGTGTTGAGTTGTCCTGGCAGAACCTAAACTCTGTTCTGGTGAGCATATTGTTGGTAAGTAAGTGCTGCTTGATAGCATTGTTGATGACACCTTCCAACACTTTGCTGATGATTGAGGGTAGACTGATAGGGCGGTAATTGACTGGATTGGATTTAGCCTGCTTTTGTGGACATACATACCTGGGCAATTTTCCACATTGTTAGATAAATATCAGTGTTATAGCTGTAATGGAATAGCTTGGCTAGAGGTGGTTTCATGCTATGAGCAGTTGTGCGAGAAGTTCCGAGAGCCATGGGACCACTGTGAGCAGGTGAAGAAGAGAAACCGAAATTGTGGGAGGAGTTTGCAGTGAGGAATAGTGAGGAAGTGAGATACTTTTATTCCTCCAGCAACTAATAGTAACTCTTGAAATTGTCAATGACCAGTTGTAATGCTGGTAACACTCAGATTTTCACAACCAACAATAAATCACCAATAGTCTACATGTAACTGGTAGTGATAGTTGTAATACCTGCAACTAGTAGTAATCCCAGTACTCACTCATATTCACCCTGGCAATTACAGTTTCAGGAGGAGTGATCACGTACAGTCCTTGTGGAGACTAAATCCCGTCTTCATACTGAGGACACCATCCCTCGAGTTGTGTACCACCATGCTAAATGGGATAGATTCGGAACAGATCTAGTAGCTCAAAACTGGACATACAAGAGGCACTATAGGCCATTAGTAGCAGCAATTGAGCACAGTCAGTAACATCATGACCCAGTCTATCCCTTACTCAATCATTACCATCAAGTCAGGGGACCAACCCTTGTTCAGTGATGTGTATAGGTGAGCATGTCAGGAGCAGCTCCAGACATACCTAAAAATGAGTTTCCAACCTGGTGAAACTACAATACAGGACTGCATGTATACGAAACAGAAGAAGTAGCATGCTATAGACAGACCTAAGCAATTCCATAACCAATGGATCAGATCAAAGCTCGGCTATCCTGCCACATCCAGTTGTGAATGGTGGTGGACAATTAGACAACTCACAGGAGGAGGACACTCCATGAGCTACCCACCCTTGATGATGGCAATGCCCAGCATGTGAGTGCAAAAGTCAAGTTTGAAGCATTTGCAACAATCTTCAACCAGAAGTACCGGGCGAATAGTCCATCTTGGCCTCCTCCTGCAGTCTCCACCATCACTGAAGCCGGTTTTCGGCCAGTTTGAGACACTTAAAAGTGATATGCAGAAACTGTTGAGCATACTGGATACAGCAAAGGCTGTGGGCACCAATAATATCCCACCAGTAGTGCTGAAGCTGTACGTTCCCGTACTAACCAAGCCTTAGTCAAACTGTTCCAGTTCAGCTAAAACACTGGCATCTACTCAACAAAGTGGAAAATTGCCCAGGTATGTCCTGTCCACAAAAAGCAGAACAAATCCAATCCAGCCAATTACTGCCCCATCAGTCAACTCAGAGTCATAGAGTTATACAGCACAGAAACAGGCCCTTTGGCCCATCGTGTCTTTGTCAGCCACCAAGCACCTAACTATTCTAATCCTATTTTCCAGCACTTGGCCAATATCCTTGTATGCTATGACATTTCAAGTGCTTATCTAAATACTTCTTAAATGTTGTGAGGGTTCCTGCCTCTACCACCCCTTTAGGCAGTGCATTCCAAATTCCAACCACCCTCTAGGTGAAAAATGTTTTCCTCAAATCCCATCTAAACCTCCTGCCCCTGACCTTAAATCTATGCCCCCTGGTTACTGACCCCTCCGCTAAGGGAAAAAGTTTCTTCCTATCTATCCTATCAATGCCCCTCATAATTTTGTATACCTCAATCGCGTCCCCCTCAGCATTCTCTGCTCCAAGGAAAACAACCCTAGCCTTTTCAGTCTCTCCTCATAGCTGAAATGCTCCAGCCCAGGCAACATTCTGGTGAATCCCCTCTGCACCCTCTCCAGTGCAATCACATCCTTTCTATAGTGTGGTGCCCATAACTGCACACGGTACTCTAGCTGTGGCCTAACTAGCGTTTTATATAGCTCTATCATAACCTCCCTGCTCTTATATTCTATGCCTCGGCTAATAAAGGCAAGTATCCCATCTGCCTTCCTAACCACCTTATCTACCTGTGCTGCTGCCTTCAGTGATCTATGGACAAGTTCACAAAGGTCCCTCTGACCCTCTCTACTTCCTAGGGTCCTACCATCCATTGTATATTCCCTTGCCCTGTTAGTCCTCCCGAACTGCAGCACCTCATACTTCTCAGGATTAAATTCCATTTGCCACTGCTCTGCCCATCTTACCAGCCCACCTATATTGCCTTATAATCTAAGGCTTTCCTCCTCACTATTTAAGACACCACCAATTTTCATGTCATCTGCGAACTTACTGATCATACCTCCTATATTCACGTCTAAATCATTAATGTACACTACAAACAGCAAGGGTCCCAGTACCGATCCCTATGGTACACCACTGGTCACAGGCTTCCACTCGCAAAAACAACCCTTGACCATTACCCTCTGCCTCCTGCCACTAAGCCAATTTTGGATCCAATTTGCCAAATTGCCCTGGATCCCATAGGCTCTTACTTTCTTAACCAATCTCCCATGCAAGACCTTATTAAAAGCCTTACTGAGATCCATGTAGACTACATCAACTGCTTTACCCTCATCTACACATCGAGTCACCGCCTTGAAAAATTCAATCAAGTTAGTTAGACACGATCTCCCCCTGGCAAAGCCATGCTGACTATCCCTGATTAATCCCTGCCTCTCCAAGTGGAGATTAATCCTGTCCACCTAAATTTTTTCCAATAGTTTCCCAATCACTGATGTTAGACTCACCGGCCTGTAACTACCTGGTATATCCCTACTACTCTTCTTGAATAATGGTACCACATTCGCTGTCCTCCAATCCTCTGGCACCTCTCCTGTGGCCAGAGAGGATTTGAAAATTTGTGTCAGAGCCCCTGCTATCTCCTCCCTTGCCTCACATAACAGCCTGGGGTACATCTCATCTGGGCCTGGTGATTTATCCACTTTTAAGCCCGCTAAATCAGCTAATACTTCCACCCTTTCATTGCTAATATGTTCAAGTATATCACAATCCCCCTCCCTGATCTCTACACCCACATCGTTCTTCTCCATAGTGAACACAGATGAAAAGTAATCATTTAAAACCTCACCTATGTCCTCCAGCTCCACACACGGATTGCCACTTTGGTCCCTAATGGGCCCTACTTTTTCCCTGGTTATCATCTTGCCCTTAATATACTTATAAAATGCTTTAGGATTTTCCTTTATCTTGCCTGCCAGTGTTTTTTCATGTCCCCTCTTCGCTCTCCTACTTACTTTTTTAAGTACCCCCCTTACACTTTCTATACTCCTCTAGTGCCTCCGCTATTTTCAGCCCTATCTGCCATAAGCCTCCTTTTTTTTTCCTGATCCAATCCTCTATATCCTTTGACATCCCAGGGTTCCCTGGACTTGTTGTCCCTGAACTCTTCACCTTCATGGGTACTTGTTGTCCCTGAACTCTTACTATTTCCTCTTTAAATGACTCCCACTGGTCTGATGTAGACTTGCCTACAAGTAGCTGCTCCCAGTCCACTTTGGCCAGATCCTGTTTTATCATATTGAAATTGGTCTTCCCCCAATTCGGTACCTTTATTTACGGTCCATCTTTGTCCTTTTCCATAAATACCTTAAATCTTAGAGTTATGGTCACTATCCCAGAAATGCTCCCCCACTGATACTTCTACCACTTGTCCGGCTTCATTCCCTAGGATTAGGTCCAGTACTGCCCCTTCTCTTATAGGACTTTCTACGTACCGGCTCAAAAAGCTCTCCTGTATTCATTTTAAGAATTCCGCCCCCTTTAAGCCTTTTGCACTAAGACTATCCCAGTTGATGATATTGGGGAAGTTGAAATCCCCTAATATTATTACCCTATTATTTTTACACCTCTATGAGATTTACCTACACATCTGCTCCTCTATCTCTCCCTGACTGTTTGGAGGCCTGTAGTACACTCCCAGCCAAGTGATTGCCCCCTTTTTGTTTTTAAGTTCTACCCATATAGCCTCATTTGAGGAACCTTCTAAGATATCCCTCCATACTGCAGTAATTGACTCCTTGATCAACAGTGCAATGCCCCCTCCTCTTTTACCCCCTCCCCTGTCATGCCTGAAGATTCTATACCCTGGAATATTGAGGTGCCAGTCCTGCCCCTCCCTCAACCATGTCTCTGTGATAGCAATAATATCATAATCCCATGTGCCATTCAATGCCCTCAATTCATCTGCCTTACTATTAAGACTCCTTGCATTAAAATAGATGCAATCCAGCCTTGCATTTTTCACTTGTGCCTTAACAGGTCTATATTTGCTCTGCCTTCCAGTTTCTCTTCTATATTTGACTGTGCACCACCCCCTACTGTACCTCCACTCTGTATCCCATCCTCCTGCCAAATTAGTTTAAACCACGCACCCACCCCCCCTTCACCCCCAACAGCACTAGCAAACCTCCCAGCAAGGATGTTGGTCCCATTCCGGTTCAGGTGCAATCCGTCCAACTTGAACAGGTCCCACCTTTGCCAGAAACAGACCCAGTGATCCAAGAAACTAAAGCCCTCCCTCCTGCACCATCTCCTCAGCCACGCATTCATCTGCTCTATGCTCCTATTCCTATAGTCACTAGCACGTGGCACCGGGAGTAATTCAGAGATTACAACCTTTGAGGTCCTGCTTTTTAATCTGCTTACCCTAGCTCCCTAAATTCTTGTTGCAGGACCTCATCCCTCTTTCTACCTATGTCGTTGGTACCAATGTGTACCACGAGCTCTGACTGTTTACCCTCCCCCTTCAGAATGTCCTGCAGCTGCTCCGAGACATCCTTGACCCTAGCGCCAGGGAGGCAACATACCATCCTGGAGTCATGTTTGCGACCACAGAAACGCCTACCTGTACCCCTTACGATAGAATCCCTATCACTATAGCTCTTTCAATCCTTTTCCTCCCCTCCTGTGCAGCTGAGCCACATGTGGTGCCACAGACTTGGCTCTTGCTGCATTCCCCTGAGAAGCTATCTCCCTCAACAGTATTCAAAGTGGAATATCTGTTAGAGAGTGAGATGGACCCAGGGGACTCCTGCACCACCTGCCTAGTTCTTCTACTCTGCCTGGTGGTCACCCATTCCCTTTCTGCCTGAGCTGTCTTTACCTGTGGTGTGACCACCTCCCTGTATGTGCTATCCACGATGATCTCAGCCTCGCGGATGCTCCACAGTGTCTCCAGCTGCCGCTCCAGATCCGAAACGCGGATTTTGAGTAGCTGCAGCTGGAGACACTTCCTGCGCACGTGTTCGCCTTGGACACTGGAAGTGTCCCTGACTTCCCACATTGTACAGGAGGAGCATTCCACACTTCCGAGCTGCCCTGCCATGATTACCCTTAATTTATCCCCTTAAATTACCCAAAAATTAGATTATTTACACTAGGGACCTTGATTCCCTAAAAATAACCACTACCTACTACATTAAAAAAAAACTGTAGAAGTTTCCCTTTACTTTTAGTTACTTACCCAGCTATTTAGATTTATTCCCTAACAGCTGTTACTCACCAATCAATCATCTTGCAGCTTTCCTGTGATGTCACTGCTCACTTTGTTTTCAAACTCCGGCACGCCTGGACTGCTCTCCCGGAAGGTAAGTGACTGGGCCGCCATCCTCGGACTCAATTTATTGGCTCCACTCTCGGCATTCTCCCCACAAGTCCGCTCCTCTATGCTCTGCTCCTGGAAGGTAAGTGACTGGGGCTCGATCCTCTGGCTCAATTTATCCGCTCCCCTCTCGGCGTTCTCCCCACAAGACCGCTCCTCTCCGCTCCCGGAAGGCACTCTCAATCATCAGCAAAGTGATAGAGGTGTCGTCGACAGTACAATCAAGCAGCACTTACACAACAATAACCAGCTCAACCAAAACAAGAAATGCTGGATTCACTCAGCAGGTCTGGCAGCATCTGTGGAAAGAGACGCAGAGTTAACGTTTCGGGTCAGTGACCCTTCTTCGGAACCAGCTCACTCTAGCTCAGGTTGTATTCTGACGGACCACTTGGCTCCAGACCTCATTTACAGCCTCGGTCCGAACATGGATTTGAATTCTAGAAATGAGCTGACAGGGACTGCTCTTGACATTGAGGCAGCATTTGACCATGTGTGGCATCAAGGAGCACTAGTAAAATTTGAGGTCAATGGGAATCGAGGGAAAACTCTCCACTGGCTGGAGTCATATTTAGCACAAAGGAAGATCATAGAATCATCGAATAGATACAGCAGAGAAGGAAGCCATTTGGTCTTTCGTGGCCATGCCAGCTTTCTGCAACAGCAACTCAGCCAGTCCCACTCCCCAGCCCTTCACCATAGCCCTGCAAATTTTTCATCTTCAGGTGCTTTTCCAATTCGTTTTTGAAAGCCACGATTGAATCTGCCTCCACCACCCTCTCAATCTGCCTCTCACCCTCTAGATCCTAACCACTTACTGCGTAAAAAAAGTTTTTCCTTGTATCGCCATTTGTTCTTTTGCCATTCAACTTAAATCGATGTCCTCTGGTTCTCAACCTGTTTTTTCAATTGGTTCATGGGATGTGGCGTTGCTGGCTAGGCCAGCATTTATTGCCCATCCCTAATTGCCCTTGAAAGTGTTGGTGAGGTGCCTTCTTGAACCGCTGCAGCCCATGTAGGGTAGGTACACCCACGGTGCTGTGAGAAAGGGAATTCCAGGATTTAGACCCAGCGACAGTGAAGGAACGGCGATATAGTTCCAAGTCAGGATGGTGTGTGACTTGGAGGGGAACTTGCAGGTGGGGCTGTTCCCATGCATTTGCCGCCCTTGTCCTTCTAGGTGGTAGAGGTCGCGGGTTTGGAAGGTGCTGTTTAAGGAGCCTTGGTGCGTTGCTGCACTGCTTTTTGTAGATGGTACACACTGCTGCCGCTGTGTGTCGGTGGTGGAGGGAGTGAATGTTTTTGGATGGGGTGCCAATCAAGCGGGCTGCTTTGTCCTGGGATGGTGTTGAGCTTCTTGAGTAATTGGAGCTGCACCCATCCAGGCAAGTGGAGAGTATTCCATCACACTCCTGACTTGTGCTTTGTAGATGGTGGACAGGCTTTGGGGAGTCAGGAGGTGAGTTACTCGCTGCAGGATTCCTAGCCTGCGACCTGCTCTTGTAGCCACGGTGTTTATATGGCTACTGCAGTTCAGTTTCTGGTCAATGGTAACCCCCAGGATGTTGATAGTGGGGGATTCAGTGATGGTAATGCCGTTAAATGTCAAGGGGAAATGGTTAGATCCTCTCTTGTTGGAGATGATCATTGCCTGGCACTTGTGTGGCACGAATATTACTTGCCACTTATCAGCCCAAGCCTGCATATTGTCAGGTCTTGCTGCATTTCTACATGGACTTCTTCAATATCTGAGGAGTCGTGAATGGTGCTGAACATTGTGCAATCATCAGCGCACATCCCCACTTCTGATCTTATGATTGAAGGAAGGTCATTGATGAAGCAGCTGAAGATGGTTGGGCCTAGGACACTATCCTGAGGAACTCCTGCAGTGATGTCCTGGAGCTCAGATGATTGACATCCAACAACCACAACCATCTTCCTTTGCGCTAGGTATGACTCCAACCAGCGGAGAGTTTTCCCCCTGATTCCCATTGACTCCAGTTTTGCTAGGGCTACTTGATACCGTACTCGGTCAAATGCTGCCTTGATGTCAAGGGCAGTCACTCTTGCCTTGGCTCTGAGTTCAGCTCTTTTGTCCATGTTTGAACCAAGGCGGTAATGAAGTCAGAAGCTGAGTGGCCCTGGTGGAACCCAAACTGAGCGTCACTGAGCAGGTTATTGCTAAGTAAATGCTGCTTGATAGCACTGTTGATGACACCTTCCATCACTTTACTGATTGAGAGTAGACTGATAGGGCAGTAATTGGCGAGCTTGGACTTGTCCTGCTTTTTGCGTACAGGCTGTACCTGGGCAACTACTGAACAGCTTGGCTAGAGATGCAGCAATTTCTGGAGCACAAGGTCTTCAGTACCATTGCCGGAATGTTGTCAGGGCCCATAGCCTTTGCAGTATCCAGTGCCTTCAGTCGTTTCTTGATATCACTGAATGAATCGAATTGGCTGAAGACTGGCATCTATGATGCTGGGGACTTCAGGAGGAGGCCAAGGTCGATCACCCACTTGGCACTTCTGGCTGAAGATGGATGCAAATGCTTCAGGCTTATCTTTTGCACTGATGTGCTGGACTCCCCCATCATTGAGGATGGGGATATTTGTGGAGCCATCTCCTCCAGTTAGTTGTTTAATTATCCACCAACATTCACGACTGGATGTGGCAGGACTGCAGAGCTTAGATCTGATCCGTTGGTAATGGGATCGCGTAGCTCTGTCTATCGCATGCTGCTTATGCTGTTTGGCATGCAAGTAGTCTTGTGTTGTAGCTTCACCAGGTTGACACCTCATTTTGAGGTATGCCTGGTGATGCTCCTGGCATGCCCTCCTGAACTCTTCATTGAACCAGAGTTGGTCTCCTGGCTTGATGGTAATGGTAGAGTGGGAGATATGCCGGTCCATGAGGTTACAGATTGTTCTGCCAACAGGATCAGAGTTTCTCCTGTTCTACTCTGTCGACCAATTATTATATTTTGAGCACCTCTATTAAGTCTCTTCTCAACCTTCTGTTCTCGAAGGAGAACAGCCACAGCGTATCCAATCTATCCACTTAATTGAAGTCTAATTCCTGGAACCATTCTTGTAAATCTTTTCTGCACCTTCTCCAATACCTTCACATCCGTCCTAAAGTGACCAGAACTGGATGCAATAATCTAGTTTTGGCCTAACTAGTGTTTTAAAAAGCTTCAGTGTAACTTCCCTGCTTTTGTACTCAATTATGAAGCCCAAGATCCCATATACTTGCTAACTACTCTCTCAATATGTCCTGCCACCTTCAAAGATCTATGCACATGCATCCCAGGTTCCTCTGCCCCTGTACACTCTTTAGAACTGTGCCACTTAGTTTATATTGCCTCTCCCCATCCCTGTGACAAGATATGTCATCTCACACTTCTCTGTATTAAATTCCATCTGCCACTTGTCTGCCCTTTCTGCTAGCCTCTCTATGTCCTATTGCAGTCAATTGGTATCATCCTCACTGTTTGTCACACCTTCAAGTTTGGTATCATTGGCAAATTTTGAAACTTTTCCTTTTTATTCCAATATCTAAGTCATTTACAGATATATGAGAAAGAGCAGTGGTCCCAGCACTGACCCTTGGGGAACACCATTGTCTACCATCCTCCAGTCTGAAAAAACAACCATTTACCATGATTCACTGTTTTCTGTCCTTAGGCTAATTTTTTTTTAATACAAGCTGATACTGACCCTTATGAGCCATATTTTGTTAACCAGCCTTTTAGGTGGCTCTTCATCAAATGCTTTCTTAAAATTCATGTAGACAACATCCATTGCTTTCACTTTATCAACCGTCTCTGTTAGTTCAGCAAAATTTAAGTTGGATTAGTCAAGCACAATCCAGCTTTTACAAATCCATGCTCACTCTCCTTAATTAACTCAAACCTCTTCAAGTGCCTGTGATTTTTTTTCACTGATTATTATTTCTAAAACCTTACCCACCCCTGATGTTAAACTGACCAGCCTGACATTGCTAAGAATGTCCTTACACCCTTTCTTGAATAAGGGTATCAGTCTCCAATACTCTGGCACCTCCCCCATATCTAGGGAAGATCGGATGATTATGGCAAACCCTTCCTTTATCTCCAATCCCACCTCCTTTAGCAACCTGGGATGCAAGTTGTCCAGACTAGGCAACTTATCCAAACTGAGAGATTCTTCCAAGAGCAGTGAGCTTGGTGTTTGGGGCACTTTTTATAGGTCACAACATCCTAAACTCCGCTCAGCACCAACATATTTTTATTTAGAGATACAGCACTGAAACAGGCCCTTTGGCTCACCGAGTCTGTGCCGACCAACAACCACCCATTTATATTAACCCTACAGTAATCCCATATTCCCTACCACCTACCTATACTAGGGGCAATTTACAATGGCCAATTTACCTATCACCTGCAAGTCTTTGGCTGTGGGAGGAAACCGGAGCACCTGGCGAAAACCCACGCAGTCACAGGAAAAATTTGCAAACTCCACGCAGGCAGTATCCAGAATCGAACCCGTGTCCCTGGAGCTGTGAGGCTGCGGTGCTAACCACTGTGCCGCCAGGCTTAGACGCAATAAAGGGGAAATTTCATAGAATGATAGAAATTACAAGGAGGCCATTCAACCCCCTGATGGCGGTGCTAATGCCCTCTCCTGTAACCCCATTCCCCAGATCCTTTCATATTTCTTCTTTTCAAATACTAATCTCATTCCCTTCAACTGATGTTCTAGTCTCTGCTTCAATAGTCACTTGTTGTGAAGGATGCCATGATCTAATAGCCATCAGTGCAATAATCTCTCTTCTCCCTTCCCCTTTGGCTCTTCCAGTGAGAATTCTTGTGTCTTCCTACCTTTGTTCCTCATTTGCTCATCAGTGGAAACAAGCTTTCATGACTTATCCATGGTGACGTGCCCAGGTTTCACTCACCTCTTTACTTAATCCTCCCTCTGTGTTGCTCCCACTCAACACAATACTGTTGCTGCTGCTCTCAGCTCCTTATATTGCCAAAATAATGCCAGTTAAATCTACTAGAATTGTGTATGCGTCTACATCAAGTGAAAGAAACAACTTGCATTCATAGAGTAGGGAAATCTTAAAGCACTTTATGGCAATGAAGCATTTTGAAGTGTAGTCACTGTTATAATGTAGAGATATGCAGCAGCCAATTTGTGCACATCAAGTACCCACAAACAGCAATGAAATACTTATGCTCTGATTTAGTTATTTTGATTGAGGGATAAATATTGTTCATGACGCCAGGGAGAACTCCACTAATCTTCAAAACAGTGCCATGGAATCTTTTACTTCTACCTTAGAGGGCAGATTAACATCTCTTAGAAAGATGGTACCTTTGGCAGTGCAGAACTCCCTCAGCACTGCACTGATGACAGCCTGGATTATGTGCCCACGTCTCTGGCGTGGAATTTAAATCCCTGATCTTCTGACTCGGAGATGAAAGTGTGTGCAGTGAGCCCAGGCTGATGTCCAGGTGAAGACCAGATCAAGCTGTCTGTCAAATCCACTGTAACCTGCCAATATGTAAACATTTAGAATGGCTACTTGATGGTGAGGTACTGATGGGGACTGATATCTATAAAATATACCACTGCAGAAAGTCAATACCTTCAGGAGATGAGAGGCAGTAGGGAAAACCGATGGGAAAAAACAGTATTGAGTATTTGACCTTTTTTTTTTGTAATTTCCCATATGAATGAAAACTGAAAATGCCGGGAACTTCACAAGATTTGGAGTGTGAATCCTTTACTGGTGATCATACTATGGAAGGCTAGTAAAATTGTTATTCATGCAGTATGGGGTCTGCAGTTATGTAAATTTAGTATAATGTAAATCTGATTAGCAATATTGTTATAATTCTTTGACCTACCTGCAAAAAATGTTATTATAGCATGGACAAAAGATCTGAATTTCAGAGGTGAGGTTAAAGTAACTGCTCTTGACATCAAGGCAGCATTTGACCAAGTGTTGCATCAAAGAGCCCAAGTAAAATTGAAGTCTATGGGAATCAGGGGGGAAATTCTCCATTGGTTGGAGTTATATCTAGGACAGAAGAAGTTGTTTATGGTTGTCGGAGCCGAAGCAATCATCTCAGCCCCAGGAGTTCCTCAGGGTAGCATCCTAGACCCAAGAATCTTCAGCTACTTTATCAAAGACCTTCCCTCCATAATAACGTCAGAAGTGATGATGTTTGCTGATGATTACACAGTGTTCAGCACCATTCACAACTCTTTAGGAACAGTCTGTGCCTGCATGCAGAAAGACTTGGACAACATTCAGGCTTGGGCTGATAAGTGGCAAGTAACATTCGCACCACACAAGTGCCAGGCAATGTCCATCTCCAGCAAGAGAGAATCTAACCATCTCCCCTTGATGTTCAACAGCATTACCATCACTGAATCCCCAACCATCAACATCCTGGGGGTTACCATTGACCAGAAGCTTAACTGGGCCAGCTATATAAATATCGTGGCTACAAGAGCAGGTCAGAGTGGGAATTCTGTGGCGAGTAACTCACCTCCTGACTCCTCAAAGCCTGCCCACCATCTACAAGGCACAAGTCAGGAGTGTGATCCACTTGGCCTGGCTGAGTGCAGCTCCAACAACACTCAAGAAACTTGATACCATTCAGGACAAAGCATTCCGCTTGATTGGCACCCCATCCACCACCTTAAACATTCACTCCATCCACCACCAGCACACAGTGACAGCAGTGTCTACCATCTGTAGTAACTCACCAAGACTCCTTCGACAGCAGCTTCCAAACCCATGACCTCAACTACCTAGAAAAACAAGGGCAGCAGGCACATGGGAACACCACCACTTGCAAGTTCCCCTCCAAGTCACACACCATACTGATGTGGAAATATATCACTGTTCCTTCATTGTTAAAATCCTGGAACTCCCTCCCTAACAGTACTTTCGGTGTACCTACAAGGACTGCAGCAGTTGAATAAGAGAGCTTAAGGGTAATTAGGGATTGGCAATAAATGCTAGCCTTGCCAGCGATGCTCACATCCCATGAACAAATAATTTTAAAAATTGGTTTAATATGCTATTGTACATCACAATTTGTGTATTGTGGGAAGGGGACCTTATCAGTATTGACACTGCTGCCTTAATATACTGATTTAACATCACCTGAGATTTGACTGTTTTGAAATTTATCACCGCTGAGACAACAGGATTCTATGCATTAATATAGGGGATTAAAGGACCATATCTTGCTCCCACCATTAAATTTCAGCATCAATGTTTCATGCCACAAGAATTGTTAATCCTCATCTAATTTTTAATCCAAAGTTCTGAATTCATATTAAATTCACAGATTTGATAGAAAAAGGCTGTTGCTTACAATGAATTGCAGATCACAATTGTTGGAGGTTGGGGGATGTTCTGTTGCCTGACTTAGACTAAAGTTCTAAAGTATTTTTTTTCAGAAGAGTCATGAACAATGAAATAAATTATAGGTTTTTTTCATGACATTAAATTGTTTTTTTTACTTTTCTTGTGTTTGAATAAATTAATTGTACTTGCAGGCTTAGAGGCTGAACAGTTTCTGTAGAGGGAATCACAAGCACCAGTTCTCTTGTGTGTTATAATTTATAATCTAAGAAACATTGGGATAGAGATTCATCCTGGACAGCAGTGCAGATGGATGATAGTGAATTGGCTGCCCATGTTACAGGCTGCCAATCTTCTTTTCCAGTTTTTCTCCTGCTCCTCCTGGCCCACAAGGGACCTTTAAAAAGTAAACAAAAACACTTACCTGGGCCTCCTCCAGCCCGGATAGTGTTTCTCTTGGCGCGGTCGAGACCATGCAGCCAATACTTAGGCCTGCGGTTATAATGGGGTGGCATCTTGATTACTTCCATGGGACGCAACTTCATCATTTAAATTAGGCCCCGCTCCTCTGGGTCAGATGGTCTTTCCATGTCTGCATGCAAGTTAGTTAAGATAGTGTGTGTAGGAATGAGTCAGAAACACTGTGCAAAACTACTGCACTCCCCCACCCCCCTATAAACCTCCCCGACTGCATCATTCCTGCAGATCAGGAGGGATTAAACTTGCCCTTATGTTAAAATCCAAGATTAGCTAGATCGGAAAAGGAGTTGAAGGGATATGGGAATAGAGCAGTAAAATGTGATTAGGACCATTTGCTCACATGAGGGCAAATGCCAAGATGGACTTACTGGGCAGTATGACCTGTTTCTGTGCTGTAATGGCTATGTAATTTAAAATAGACATTTTTACCAACTTTCTTCTCTTTCCTCTTATTCATATATAAAAGATGTACATCTTGATAACTGAGTAGGTTGCGAGTTTTTTTATCTTCATGCAAGACTCCTGGTAAATGAATTTTTATGCATGTTTCAATATGTGCCACACAAGTGGGCCTAGATGGTACAGTGTGTTTGAAAACTGTTCTTTCAGCTGTGGGTGGAACCTGGGTTTGTGTCAGCTGTGGTTCAGTTAGTAGCATGCTAACTTTTCAGCCTGAAGGTTCTGGGTTCAAGTCCCTCTCCAGGACTTAAGCACAAAAATCAAGGTTGACACTCCAGTGCAGTACTGAAGGAGTGCTGCACTGCTGGAGGTGTCATCTTTCAGATGAGACATGAAAATGAGGCCTTGTCCACTCTCTCAGATAGACATAAAAAAATTCCATGGCACTATTTCGAAGAAGATCAGGGAGTTATCCCTGGTGTTCTGGCCAATATTTATCCCTCAGTAAACATCACCAAAACAGGTTATCCAGTCATTATCATATTGCTGTATGTGGGAACTTGCTGTGTGCAAATTAGCTGCCACATTTCCTACATTACAACAGTGACTACATTTCAAAAGTACTTCATTAGCTGTAAAGTGCTTTGAGACATCTGGTGGTCATGAAAGATGCTATATAAATGAAAGTCTTTTTTTTCTTCTTATTTTCTTTCTCTCTTTTTCTCTTCCTGTCTTCAGACTGATGTGCTTCTCTAGCTGCTGGCTGTGCTAAGTGAGTTTGGAGAATACCAAACTATTCTCCAAATAGATGGTGTTAACTGAACATACAAATCCTCTCATAACCCCACACAAAACTGACAGTCTGGGCTGAATTTTATGCCACCCCAGCGCTTCAGCTGGTGGCATCGGGGCAGTGTAAAATTGAGCAGGAGGCTCTGGGAGGCCTACCCGCCCCGCTTCCGCCTCCAGTCGACTTTATGGCAGTCGGGTGGCGGGGTTTGGGGGGGGGGGGAACAGCCCTCCCGCCCAAGGTCAATCAAGGTCCTTAAGTGGCCACTTAACGGCTGCTTAAGGACCCGCACCCGCCTTCAAGGGTATTTTACCCGTGGCAAGCGGGTGTGCTGGGGACGTGAAAGGCTGCTGGCCTTTCCGCGCCCCGAGGGGGGACGCGGGGGGGGGGGGGGGCCATGGCAGTCGGGCACAGGGTGCCCGATTGAGGGCCGCCCCCGCATCCCAACCCACCCCTGGGACCCTAGATGCCCCCCTCCCCCCAAACGACCACTTCAGCCTCACCAGGGAAGGACTGATCCCCCTGGTGAGGCATGCCCAACCTACCTCATCTCTAGGCTCCTTGGCGTTGGCTGGGCTGCATTCCCAGCAGTGGCCACCACTCCCGGTTGCACTGATTGGCCGGCAGCTCACTGAGGCAGGACCTCCTCCCTCAAGTGGGTGGAAGTCCCGCCTCGGGACAATTAAAACCCAAGGGCCCGTAAAATACGGGATGGATCCATGGGCTAGGCGGAAGCAGGTTCGCCACTAACCTTTACGTCGGTGACGAATTCCTGTCAGCTTAAGTTAAATCCAGCCCTCTTATTCTAAAACGTCAAAAGGGTGATTGGTATGAGAAATAGACATGTCACACTAGTGCAAGGCTAATATGGCTACATCATGCATAGAAACATGGAAAATATTTGGCATAGAATGACGCCATTCAGCCCATTGTGTCTGTGCTGGCCAAAAAAGGGCTATCCATCCTAATCTCACTTTCCAGCTCTTGGTCTGTAGCCCTGTAGGTTACAGCACATCAAGTGCATATCCAAGTATTTTTTAAATGTGATGAATGTTTCTGCCTTGACTACCCTTTCAGGCAGTGAGTTCCAGACCCCCAACACCCTCTGGATGAAAAATGTTCTCAATTTCCCCCTAATCCTTCCACCAATTAGTTTAAATCTATGACCCCTGGTATTGACCTCTCTGCCATTGGAAATAGGTCCTTCCTAACCATTCTATTTAGGTCCCACATAAGTTTATACACCTGAAACGTTAACTCTGCTCCTTTTTCCACAGATGCTGCCAGACCTGCTGAATATTTCCAGCATTTCTTGTTTGTATAACATTAGCACTCCTCCCATCCCATGGCACCATGCCTATAGCCAGGGAGGAGTGGAAGATGGTGGTCAGAGCTTCTGCTCTTTCCTCCCTGGGGCTGAATTTTACCAGCGCCCCCGATATCAGGGGTCATGGCGGGGGGGCCCGGAAAATACTTCTGGGAGAGTCCCGCCACAGGCCTCGACGCCGAGAAGGCCCTGCCCCATTTTATCAGCGGCATCGAGGGTAAACAGTTCCTATTGGTTGCGGGGATGGTGGGAAGGAGTTGAGGGTCATGTTAGGGTCTGAAGTTCTGTTAATGGATGATAATACCTGGTAGTTCAAGATAATAGGGTGAACAGGTGTTGGGTGTTAATTGTATTCAAGTGTGTATATATAAAGAAGAGCCAGCCAGCATTGGCTATGGGTGTTGCTAGGAGTGCAGAAGTAAGCTCTGTGTCAAGCAATAAACAATCTCCACCAAAGCATCCTAGTCTCAGCATCTTCTTCACAAGCAGGCTTGGAAGCTTCTCTAACACTGGTATCAGAGAATGGTTGCCTGAAAGTGAGGATCGGAGATTAAGATTTGTTTTCAGACAGGAAATTAGAATTGGAGTTTGTTTTTTGAGAAGGCTGTATTTGGAGTTTTATTTTGAAGAAAGATGACTGAAACTGGGGGTAATGGGTCAGGATATGATTTTCCACTGCTGTTTTGTGAAGCTGAACCTTACGATCAATGGAAGAATGAAGTTGATCTATGGACATGGGTTACAACTTTATCTAAAAGGAAGCAAGGGATAGCCCTTGCACTTTCACTTCCTGCCAGAAGCAAGATTGGGGCAAAGTGTTCTCAGAGCTAGAGCCTCATCATTTGGACAATGAGGAAGGTTTGGACAATCTCTTGAAATTTATGGATAAAATTTATATGAAAAATGACTTATTAAGTGCCTGTGAGGTGTGGTTGGACTTTGATAAATTTAGAAAAATAGATGGTTCTTCTATAGAAGAATATATTATGGCGTTTAACCAACTAGAATTAAGGTTGCAGCGATTCTGCTTGTAAATTCCTAGATCAGTACTTGCCTTCAAATTGTTGGATTGTGCTAGGATATCGATAGGCTCTCGGTATTAACTGGAGTTAGATTCAAAGAAAGAGATATGCTTTTTGATCAGATGTCTGATGCCCTAATAAAACTTTTGGGAAAACATTCCTTTCTGGCTGCTTTCATGGCGCAGATGGGCTCTTCAGTGGTGACAGCGAAGGTAGCAATTTTAGCAGCATTTCGAAGCTGTTCAAGTATGGGGCCCAAACGTCAGTATGAAAGGGGAAACACACGCGAAACGAATGAGGATAGAGACCCTTTTGGCAGCTATAACAGACGGCAGAAATTGGGCAATTACGGCAGCAGGATGAACCCCAGGAATAACCAAGGGGAGGTCAACAGGTGTTTCTGAAGTGATTCAAAGTATCACTATGTGTTGCATTGTCCAAAAAGGACTAACAGGGTATTTGGGATGACACATGGCATGGAAGACAAGGATGACACTACTGATCAATCAGAAAGTGGAAAGGTTTGAGGCAATATCTGAAGAGTTTTTGTTACGGTTCTTTGAGCTCACTGTAGAGTCCTTGATTGTAGGTATATCTTGCTTTTCATGGGGGCCCAGTATTCTTCTCAAATCTTGTTCGTTGTAGGAGACTTTTCTCTCTTGGAGTTCGTGTCTTCAGTGGATTCAGAGGCTTGTGAGAAAGGGAGAGGAGCAGACAGCAGAGAGAACTTCTCAGTCCAGGAGCAAACAGCTTTCTGCCCAAACTGTTTGTACAAATTCAAAAAACTCAGGTTGCCCAACAGTTAGTCATATGATTAGCTGGTTTGACCATGTCCGTTTGTGTATTCGGCCATCTTAGCAGTCAACCTGGAATACAAGCTCCCCCACCTTCAACGTCTGTTGATCAATAGTCCATTGTGGGTTGAATGTCATGGAATGGCTGTTTTGCCGTTCCAAGCACTGTCTGTTAATATGCAAATGTCTTTTCCAGCCATGGCTGATTTGTTCAACAAGTCCTCCCCTCCCTCCAGTAACAGTTTAAAATCAATGTTCATGACAAAATTAATGTGCCTCATTCTTGGCAGGTGGGGGCCTAGCATGTCACTTATTCACTCGACTCCTTGCATTGAAGTAAATACTACTAATTATTGAACAACTTCTTTGTTGTCTATTTTCTAGCCTTTGTTTTCTCTGCCTTCCATGCTCACTTAATACTTCCCTGCCTTCTACTTCCAGCTTTGCTTCTCTCTCTTCTGAACTTATGCTTGGGTTCCCATCCCCCTGCCAAGCTAGTTTAAACCCTCTCCAACAGCTCTAGCAAACCTCTGTCACGTTTTTGGTCCTGGCCCTGTTGAGGTGCAACCCATCTGGCTTATACAGGTACAAGATGGAGGCGCCCGCTAAAGACTTTTTCAAAACTTGAAAAATAAAAAGAGGCCGCAGCTGTGTGACTGTCATTGTGGAGGGGGAACTGTGTCATCTCGGTATGTCAGCTGTGGTGTTGGGGGGTTAAAATGATGTTGGACTTCTGGCTGTCCAGTCAGCCGCTAGGAGGTTGCCTCCTTGCATTGACTGGGTTTAGGCTGCTGCAGGTGGCCTGCTGGCCAACTGGAAAACTGGGGTTGCCCCCCCCACCATCCCACCAACCAGGCTCTTCAAAAATGGTCCCATGGTGGGGCCATGCCTACAAACTGGCACGCCGACTAGTGTAAAATAAAAGCAAAATACTGCGGATGCTGGAAACCTGAAATAAAAACAAGAAATGCTGGAAATACTCAGCAGGTCTGGCAGCATCTGTGGAGAGAGAAGCCGAGTTAACGTTTCAGGTCAGTGACCCTTCTTCAGAACTGAGTTCCGAAGAAGGGTCACTGACCTGAAACGTTAACTCTGCTTCTCTCTCCACAGATGCTGCCAGACCTGCTGAGTATTTCCAGCATTTCTTGTTTTTATTATGCTGACTAGTGACTGGCTCTGCCTCCGGTCCCGCCTTCCTGGCTGTTTAAAAATTTGGCACATGGTGTCAGCTTCCAGTGTATGCTGATGACACCCAGCGATACTTCTCCATCACGTGTCTCAACCATTCTACTGCCTCTGTGCTGTCAGACCTCTTGGCCATCATCCAGTGTTGGATAAATCACAATTTTCTTGAGTTAAACATCTGAAGACCAAAGTCATGTCCTTGACCTCCATCACAAACTCTGCACCCTTACTGCTAATTCCATCCCCCTTCCTGGCTACGGTCTCAGGTTGACTGTTCACAACCTCAACATCCTATTTAAGTCCAAGTTCTATCATCTGTAAACTTCAGCTTATGCAAAATTCTACTCCTAAAACTCCTATCCTTCATCATGATCGACTCGACCATCATCCCTGTGCTTGATAACTTACATTGGCTCTCAGTCCCCACTTCCTCAAATTCAAAATTCTTATCCACGTTTTTAAATACCCTCATGGCATTGCCCCTCCCTATCTCTGTAATCTCCTCCACCCATAGACCCAGCCCCAGAACTCTGGGCTTTTCCAACTCTTGGCTCTTTCCCTGCCTTCATCCCATGATTGGCAGTTGTGCCTTCAGATGTCTAGGCCCCATGCTCTGGTATGGCATTCCTATTCCTTTGCCTCTCCATCTTCCTCAACTCCTGTAAGGCCCTCCTTTAAACTGAGTTCTTTGACTAAACTTTTGGTCTACTCTCCTAATATCTCGATCTTTGCTTCGGTGTCCATTATTGGCAGATTATGCTTCTGTGAAGTGCCTGAGGAAATTGTTCTATGTTAAAGGCACTATGTAAATGCAAGTTGTTGTTGTTATTTATATAGCATGATGTACATTTCTAATTTCTTCTACAATTTTTCCTGCGTGACCTCCTTTAACTTCATGAGTTTAGAATTAAATTGGATTATCCAGTGGCACACCCCTAAAAGTAGCATGTGGATTTGTGACTGCAGTTCTCCATATAATGAGGCTGATTTTTGTTTACTGGCATAAGTCAGTTAAAAATAGTACAAATGCTGCCAGAATGGTATATTGCTAATAGCACTTAATCCTCTAGTGTAAGCTCATTTACTTAATTATTAACAGAACCAGGTGCAGACTTGGACAAGTTGAAGGCGTGCACCAATGGCAGCAGCAGGACATTGTGTGTGAATAAAATTTAAAGGGATGTCACACTGGGGTGACAAAAATTCTGAAAGTCTGAGTGTGAGAAGGCATCGTGACCCATTAGCTGGCAACTAAGAAGTGGCTGGCAAAAATAAAGGGAAAAGAAACCCAGGGTTCAGGGATGAGTTAGATGATTAATAAAAGAGCAGCCCAGCAACTGATCACTATTTGATGGCTGCAGAGGTTGAGGTTGTGCTGCATGAGGAGGTGGTTGCAAGGACGATTGTTCCTTGTGCTACTGTATGACACTGCCCCATTGGTCAGAATTGCAACATGTCTGCAAGGCAACGCAGGCAAGTTTTGGAGCTCTGCTTGCTGTTGTGCTTGCAGATGCCAGCCTACATGATAGCTGCAGGTGCTGTTGCAGCAAATGGCAGCGCTCTGTATCTGGTTCTCCGCTGACTCAGATCCTGAGAACGTTGGCCCAGAGATGGTCATGGCCAGGTAGGTGGATCTTGGCCTGCAGAAATTGAACACTTTTAAATGCAAAAATTTCTCCAGAAATTAAAGCATCTAAAGAGAGAAAAGAATAGAACTTGCACTTATGTAGCACATTTCATGACTTCACAATGTCGCAAAGTGCTTTTACCACCAATGAAGTACTTTGGAAGTACTTTTGCAATGTAGGGAAGCACAGCATCTAATTTGCCCACTGCAAGCTCCCACAAACAGCCATGAAATAATAACAAGATAATCTAATTTTTATGATTGGGGGATATCTATCAGTCAAGATACCAGGAAAACACCTGTTCTTTGACTAGTACCGTGGATTGGGCGCAATGGAAAGGCTTAAACTTTCTTTATGGGGCCTGTTCTGACCCTGATTCTACCCTGCCAGGTTGGCCTGATGAGAAAGCCACAACAGGCCTCAGGTTAAAATAGCAGTTAGGTTCCGATAACATCATCAGAGCCTGATGTGAGAATTTAAAGAAGGAACTCTGTCAATTGCTGACAGGGGTCCTTCCTGCCTCCTCAGAACAGCAGATTAAAATCAGTGGAAAGAGGGCAGGTCCTCAGCAAGCAAGCCCGACACGTAATTTTAACTGCCCACCAGTTTCCACCAGGCATAGTGTTAAAATTGTCCCTTAAGTGTTCCGAACTAGATTTATGATTTTTTTTTTTAGATTTAGAGATCTGAAACAGGCCCTTCGGCCCACCGAGTCTGTGCCGACCAACAACCACCCATTTATACTAATCCTACACTAATCCCATATTCCTACCACATCCTCACCTGTTCCTATATTCCCCTACCACCTACCTATACTAGGGGCAATTTATAATGGCCAATTTACCTATCAACCTGCAAGTCTTTTGGCTGTGGGAGGAAACCGGAGTACCCGGAGGAAACCCACATTGACACAGGGAGAACTTGCAAACTCCACACAGGCAGTACCCAGAATTGAACCCGAGTCGCTGGAGCTGTGAGGCTGCGGTGCTAACCACTGCACCACTGTGCCGCCCACCCACTGTGCCGCCCACTGAGCCTGTGGCACAATTTCCGCTTCACTGTGCCTTTTGGTTCCTTGCTTCCACACCAATTATTTCACAAGTTGGCAGTAATTGTAGATGTCACCCGTATACCCAGTTACCTATGATCTGAATTCTTCTGAATCTGGTTGCAACCATTGCACTAGTTCACATGCCTTCTTTTTTGCTGTTATTTGTGATCTTGCAAATTTTGTTTTCAATGCCTCATGCTAATGGGTTCCTGAATATTAACAACAGCTATAATCCAAAATAAAAACAAAATACTGCAGATACTGGAAATATGAAATAAAAGCCAAGTGCTGGAAATGTTCAGCAGGTCAGGCAGCATCTGTGGAGAGAGAAGCAGAGTTAATGTTTCAAGTCTGTGACCTTTCATCAGAAAGATGTGCTTGGGGTGCTGATTTTGTAACTTCTTTATGGCCTGGAAAATTCATCCATAGTTTTCTGTTTTAAGCCAATCATTGAGCCAATGTGATATTTTACCCTTATTTTATGACTCCTTAACTATTAATAGCCGGCCTAATTCCTTGTCAAAAGGTTTCTGAGAATTCAAATATATGTCAACTGCATTTCGCTGTCCTTCATGTCACCATATTCTTGAAAAACTCAAGCAGGGTTTTTTACTCTTTCACAGGATGTGGGCGTCACTGGCTAGGCCAGCATTTATTGCCCTTCCCTAATTGCCATTGAAAAGGTGGTGGTGAGCTCCCTTCTTGAACCACTGCCGTCCATGTGGTGTAGGTACACCCACAGTGCTGTTAGGGAGTTCCAGTGACAGTAAAGGAACGGCGATATAGTTCCAAGTCAAGATGGTGTGTGGCTTGGAGGGGAACTTGCAGGTGGTGCTGTTTCCATGCATCTGCTGCCTTTGTCCTTCTAGGTGGTAGAGGTCACAGGTTTGGAAGGTGCTGTTGAAGGAGCCTTGGTGAGTTGCTGCAGTGCATCTTGTAGATAGTACACGCTGCTGCCACTGTGCGTCATGGTGGAGGGAGTGAATGTTGAAGGTGATGGATGGGGTGCCAATCAAGAGGGCTGCTTTGTCCTGGATGGTGTTGAGCTTCCTGAGTGTTGTTGGAGCTACACTCATCCAGGCAAGTGGAGAGTATTCCATCACACTGCTGACTTGTGCCTTGGAGATGGTGGACAGGCTAATTAAACAGGTTAATAAACTATAACACTTCTTTCCTTAACCCATTCCACTTGCCCCTTAAGAAGTTATGCTTTGCAAAGTATTGCCCCAAAAAAAAAAATCCCTCAAAATTATTTCAAAGGCTTTCCTAAGAACAGGTGTGCAACTTTATATAGTCCAAATCCACTATTCTGAATTCACTTGAATACTCAACTATGCAAATTGCTATCTCAAGTGTTGCATTGATATTTGTATCGAAATATGAAAAACAAATTGGTCTTGTGGCACTCAAAGCCAATGGTATATATAAACCATACCCTGTTCCACTGGTAATTCAACTATATTACTTCAAATAGTACAGCACTAAGCTATCTCCTGATCTCCTATGTAAGACAGGAGATTGGTGGAAGCTCCTCAAGAAAAGGCATGGCCATTTTTAGACATTTCTCCATTCCTCTTGCCCATCCTTCACTTACTCTGTGCAATCTACACGATGCCCTCAACAAAGCTCTTCAACAGCACCTCCCAAATCTGAGACCTCCACCACTTAGAAGGACATCACCACCTGCAAATTCCTCTCCAATTCCCACAAGATTTTGACTTGGACATACAATGCTGCTCTTTCATTGTCACTGGGTCAAGATCCTGGAACTCCCTAACTAATAGCATTGTTGGAGGACTTTCACCACATGGACTGCTGTGCTTCAAGAAGGCTCACTACCACCTTCTGAGGGCAACTAGATGCTCACATCTCGAAATTGAATTTTTACGTATATTATTTTGTATGGGAGGGGGAAGGGGAGAATAACAAAAGCTCCAACAAGTTGGAGACAGAAGGAGGCAAGCCTAAGATCTTGGCTCCTTATGAGGAGAAAGCCCTGAAAAATTGTACATCTGGAGACATTTGAGGGATTGAGAGAGTTTAAAGTCTGAGGCTTCTCCACAGGTCTGGCTTAGATGCTTTGTGAAGCTTTCTCTTACTATCACAAATTCTTTGAAACAGATGCATACATCGTCCACAGCAGCATAACACACAATATCTTACTGGCAGTTAGGAACATAGGAGCACAAGTAGGCCATTCAGCCCATCGAGCCTGCCCCACCATTCAATATGATCTTGGCTGATCATTCACTTCAATGCCTTTTTCCCACACTATCCCCATATCCCCTTCTATCATTTGTATTTAGAAATGTGTCAATCTCTGCTTTAAATATACTCAATGACTGAGCTTCCACAGCCCTCTGGGGTAGAGAATTCCAAAGATTCACAACCCTCTAAGTAAAAAAAAATTCTCCTCATCTCTGCCCTAAGTGTCTTCCCCCTTATTTTGAACTTGTGTCCCCTGGTTCTAGACTCCCCAACCAGGGGAAACATCTTAGCTGCATCTACCCTGTCTATCCCTTTAAGTATTTTGTAGCTTTCAATGAGATCACCTCTCATTCTTTGAAACTCTAGAGAATACAAGCCCAGTTTCCCCAATCTCCCTTCATACGACAGTCCCGCCATCCCGGGAACAAGCCTGGTGAATCTTCATTGCACTCCCTTTATGGCAATATCCTTCCTAAGGAAAGGGGACCAAAACTGCACACAGTACTCCAGGTGCAGTCTAACCAAGGTTCTATACAATTGAAATAAAAGCAAAATACTGCGGATGCTGGAAATCTGAAATAAAAACAAGAAATGCTGGAAATACTCAGCAGGTCTGGCAGCATCTGTGGAGAAGAAGGGTCACTGACCCAAAACGTTAACTCTGCTTCTCACTCCTCAGATGTTGCCAGACCTGCTGAGTATTTGCAGCATTTCTTGTTTTTATTTCTATACAATTGAAGCAAGACTTCACTACTCCTGCACTCAAATCCTCTTGTGATAAAGGCTAACATACCATTTGTCTTCCTAATTGCTTGCTGCACCTGCATATTAGCTTTTAGTAACTTATTGACAAGGATACTTTGTACATCTACACTTTCTAATCTCTTACCATTTAAGAAATACTGTGCGCATCTGTTCCTCCTATCAAAGTTTTGTAACATAATGTCCTTCTGATCCTATAGATTCCTATGCAAGGAGACATGAGAGGGCAATGTGCACTTTTGTCTCCTTGTCACTCACTCGTTCAGTGGCAAGCATCAACACAGATTCATTCATTCTGGGAGAGAGGGGAGAATCAACTAGTGAGTTGTAGGAGGGAAGTGAGAAGAAGCAAAGCAACCTCCTGGCTGAAGGAACAGCTCATGTGCTTCTCCAGTTGCTGAGTGAGGACCCATATCTCGCAGGACCTTTCTAAAATACAACTAGATAGCTTAGTGTCAACAATTCATTCAGTTGTTTGAGAGTGTGCTGGACATCTGCATAATTTGGGGGCACATTTTGTAGAAACCCCAACCCTCAACTATTCAGTGCTACCTGATCTAACTCCAAATGTGAAGGTGGCTATTGCAGAGCCTACAGCAGGGAAACCTCCTTTTCTGAGATCCTAAGGTCAGGCGTAGCTTCCATTATGAACACTCTGGCTGGGGCTCTGAAGACTTGCACTTCAATCTGCAACGGTTTGTCTGGTCTAGATTCAATATGTTGGAAAATCAGGTTAAAATAAGCATAAAGCTAGACTTCAACAAACTCATTGTTGCCCAGTGGTCTACTTGTGCATAAATGTTCAACTATGCTGAAGGAAATCCCAGCAACAGGCTGGAGCTGGCACAAATGGTGAAGGTATCTCTCAATGTTACATTCTTAACACCTCGCCTTCCTAATCACACTGCAAGTATGTCAGATATCGTACAGACACAGGTATCCACAGAAACAATGCCTGCACCACCTTCAATTGTAGGACATCTACCAACCCAACAAAAAAGGTAGTGAACCATTACCATCCCTTGAAGCAGACCCAGCAAACATACGTCACAGGAAACAGGAGGAGTACACAGTTAGGAGGTGGAAAAGACACACACCATACAATGTCACAAAGGGGAAAATACTCCTGCACCACACACTTTCAGCTACAGTCATATTTGAGTTAAAGGGTCACGCCAGTTCATCTGGAATGGAGTAGATTAAGGTACATTTGAAGAAAGTTGCAGTATTCCTGGTTGCTGATTTCAGGCTGGGAGCAATGGATCTTTTCTTTCTCATTGCACTCAACACCTGAGTAGGTGCCCTTGTACACTGAGTGATACAGATAGTTTGGTAATATTGCAGTCTGTTAGTGCTGTGATATCCAATCTGTGGCACTGGACTCATTTTCCGCAGGCCACACCAATGTGTTCCTCAGCTTAAACAACTTCGTCCCTTTTGCATTTATGCTTTACTCGTCTGGTTTAAATTTTGTGCTGTATGTTTCAAAAGTGCTGTGTTTAATGCTGATGCCTCAATTGGTGGTTAAATCTTAAATCAGAACACCAAGATCTGTTGGTATCAACAACTTCAGATATATGCAAATTAATGGAAATATGGATTTAAATTATATATGTGGCCTCCAAGGCTCCATTATACACGCTTATGTGGCCTAAAAAGATGAAAGCTTGGATACTACTGTATTACACCCAACATTAAGACTCTTGCTGACTGCTTTTAAACCTCCATCCTCTCCCAAGTCCACGTGCTGCTCCAAATTAAAATTCACCGCAATGTTGGTGCAGATATATATTATAGTTGGAGTTCTCTTTTACCACTCATCAAGACAAGTTCTTTTCTCCATCTGTACTATGGACCCTTGCAGCACAAGGTTGTGTAAAGTACATCAAATTGCAATTATTTTGGCCTGTACAGCATGCCTCCCCTGATCATGTTCGCCTTGTTGCACTCTGACTTGGATGAGAAATTCATGGGTTCAAGCACTATTCCAGAGACCTGGAGCTTCCAGACTGACACTTCAGTACACTACTGTGCTGCACTATTGGAGGTGCCATTTTTTTTGGATGTGTTATTAAACTGAGTGCCCTTCTGCCTGTTCAAGTGGGCATGAAAGATTCTAAGGCTCCATTTGAAGGGCAGAGGTGTTCTTCCGATGTCCTGGCCAACATTTATCTGTGAACCAATATCACCAAAGCAGCTTATCTAGTCATTTATCTTATTGTTATTTGTGGGATCTTGCTGTACACAAATTGGCTGTGGTGTTTGCCTACATAGCAACAGTGACTACATTTCAAAAAGTGTTTCTTTAGTTGTGAAACACTTTGACATCTTGAGAATGTAAAAGGGGCAACAAAAATGCAAGTTTTTTATTTCTTGATACTACTTGTTCTTCTACAGGACCAGCAGATAGAAAGGGATGGCCAGTGGAATACCCATAGCTCAATTACTGTTCTTTCGGCTAACAGCTCCAGGTGGTAGAAAAGCACAGTTTAAGAGACTGTGAATAGCCAAATAGTGAAAATAAAGCACACCATGAAATAAATAATGCGGTTGCTGGCTCAACATGCAGGTACTTGATGCAGCTATCAGTCAGACTTTCCTTAGCAACAAGGACCAATCTGGCCCTCTGTACAATGCACATTTCATATGAATGCTGAGCTCCAGAAGTGCTGTTCAACTGCTGAAGCCACATTCCGGGGCAAGACCCAATTACTTTTTTTGAGGGCCTAATGAACCTGGTGCGCAGTGTCACGATTACTTATTCATTGCATTATTCTGTGCCATTAGTGACAAACGACAAGTCTCAGTGCCCAATAATCCAAATTTTCTGTGCCCGATGCCTATCAGCACTATAGAATAAAGCACTGGAACACAAGATTAGGCCATTCAGCCCATTGAGCCTGTTCTGCCATTAAATTAGATCATATCTGATCTGTATTTTAACTCCATTTATGTGCCTTGGTTCCATTCTCTTAATACCTTTACCTAACAAAAGTCCATTAGTCTCAGTTTTGAAATGTTCAATTGACCCTCAGCCTCAATGGCTTTTTGGGGAGAGATAGTTTCAGATTTTCACTACCCTTTGTGTGAAAAAGTGCTTCCTGACATCATCCCTGAACAGCCTAGCTCTCATTTTAAGGTTCTGCCCCATTGTTTTGGACTCCCCAACCAGAGGTAATAGTTTCTCTCTTTCTACCTTATAAAATCCTTTAACACTTCAATTACATCATGTCTTAATCTTCTGCATGGAATGCAAACCTAATCTATGCATCCATTTCGCCCTGGTATCAGTCTGATGAATCTGTGCTGCATCACCTCCAAGGCCAATATATCCTTCCTGAGGTGTTTTCCTGATGCACAGTACTCCATTGCTTACTCTGATATCACAAAGCATTGAAAATTACAGGTACAGCTAGAACCCTCAATCCAATGATAACAATGTAGCAATGTTTCCCAACTGATTTGCAGTAATCCAAAATACTTATTAGCATTGTTGACTATTTTGTTGAGAGAAGTATCTGCAATCTTTCTCATTATATGAAGGATTTCTAAATTCAGCAGTGAAAGTGCTATCACACCAACAGGAGTTTTAGTTAACCTTCTCATCAAAAGCTGTTAACAGAAACATTGAGGTGAATTTTAATTTGGAGTAATGCATGGGTTTGGGAGCGAGTGGGGGTTTAATCGCACTGAAATTAACAATGCATTGGGAAGCCAGCTCCAACCTCCCGACTTCCACATTTAATTGCAATGTGTTGTGCTGCGTGCGAGCAAATTCATTGGGAGAGGTGGGCTGTCAATTTCAATATGTTAATTACCCAATTACGGTGATAGTAATATGGCTTTTGATATTTAACTGTGAGTGCAGAGGTTTCCTGAGCTTCCTGAAACTCACCAGTGAAAGTAAGGTGAGAACACAAGTACAATTTAGGGGCCTGAAGACATGACCGGGAAATATGCTAATGAGTATGAAACCCCACAGCTGATTTCTTGTCTGCTTGTGTGAAAGGCTTTGTTCACAGTACTTGTGCTGAGAGGTTACTTCCATAACTTTGGAGTTTTGTATGTCTGATCTCCAGTTTGGAGCTGTGATCTGTCAGATCGGTGTGGGTCCTGTTTTATGCTGTTTTACTTTGGACCTCTTTTTTTTTTTACTTTGGATCTCAGCTGAGGACCAAGATGACCAGCAACAGAACTAGCAGCAGGAGCAGCACCAGCAGGATCAGGAGCAGTAACCACCTGCTCCTCACAGACCTGCTGCTCCACAGGAGAAAGGGCTGAGGAGAGAGGTGTTGCTCTGAGAAGGCCACACCCACAACACAGGGTGTACAGGCAAATGGGAGCACCCCCCCCCATCTCCCCAATTTCAGCCACGCACCCCAAAACTCCACTAATATTCAATTCCTCCTGCTCTACAGCTGTCTTTTATGAGATGGCTGGAGGGCTACCTCCCTTGTGTTCAGTGCTCTCTTCTGCAAGGTAAAAAAAGAAACCTATGAGTGAGAGTAATGCATGGATGGACAGCATTTGTTGAGGGTGACTATGCAGAGGAGGCATGACATTGCATAAAGATGAGGCTGAGTGTCAGTGGTGGATGAATAAATAGGGATGTGAGGAAGTGTGTAGACTGAGAAGGGTGGGTGTACTTGCAAGGTAATTTGGTATGAGGCGTGATGTGCTGGAGTAGGCTTGAGAAGGCAGAGTGAGGAGGTTGGGGTGATACAGGATGTAGATGAATGTGCCCCTGATCGCACCTTTTCTGCCCTTCTTATGTCATTAAACCGCTTCCTGCAATAGATCCGTGAGCGTGACACCATGCTCCTGCTGCTGATCTCCTTCACTACCTCCAGCCACTCCTTCATGGAGGGCTGACTGGACTCTTATAGTATCTGGGTTGTCATAATCTGACTAAAACTTGTTAAAGAGGCTCTCTGGAAGATGGTAATATTTTCAGCTGGTTGCTTTCCTTTGGGGAGAGTTAGATCAGTTCTTCAGACCCATTCAAGTGTCTGTGAGATCTGTCTTTCTCAACCTTAAGTGAGAGTGATCATCTGAGGAGTACGCCTTATCCAGGATGGTCCCAAAAAGGGTCTAGGATTGTAATTCATTTACAAGCATTGTGTTTATTTCTGGGCACCACATTTTAGGAAGGCTGGCAAAGCCTTGGAGAGGATACAGAAGTGATTTCCTGGAATGGTATCAGAGATTCAGGACTGCAGTTAAGTAGAAATATTAAGTTGGGGTTGTTCTCTTTAGAGCAGAGAACGTTAAGAGGAGATTTGATAAAGGTGCTCAAAATTATGAATAGTTCTGGTAGAGTGAAAAAGGAGAAACTGCTTTCAGTAGAAGAAGGTATGGCAACAAGAGGACACAGATTTAAAGTGATTGGCAAACGAACCAGCGGCGACATGTGGGAACATTTTTTGCACAGCGATTTGAAATGCACTGCCTGAAAGGGTGGTGGAAACGCATTCAATAGTAGCATTCAAAAGAGAATTTGATAAAGACTTGAAGGGAAAAAAATACAGGGCTATGGGGAAAGATCAGGGAAGTGGGACCAATGGATAGCTCTTTCAAAGAGCTGGCACAGGCATGATAGGCTGAATGGCCTCCTTCTGTGCTGTATGATTCTATAATTCTATGATTCTAGGTCAGGTAGCATCTATGAATTGAGAAATGATGCTGCCTGACCTGCTGAGTAGTTTCAGCATTTTCTGATTTTATTTCAGATTTCCAGCTTCTGTAGTATTTTACCTTTGTATTATTGCCTATTCTCTGTTCTAACTCCACCCAGCTTCAGAAATATGCTGCCTAATTGACCAGCAGCATGAACCATTCTGCTGAGAGGCTGTGGAATCATTATTATTGTTACAACACCCTATCTTGTGTAACCTCCTATAGATGCCCATGTTAATAATTGAAGAATTAAGAAAAATAATTAAATTTAAATGTTTTGAGTTTCTATTTCTGTTGACGCAACTATCTACAGTTCTATATAAAATTACATACATAGAACTTACAGCACAGAAACAGAATCATCTCAGCCCCAGGTCATTGCTGCAGGTGTTCCTCCAAACAGTGTATTAGGCACAACGATATTAATCGATATTAACGATATTAACATGCCTCCTGTAAATATCTAGCTTTGTCTGAAATGCATCAATACCATGTGGTAATGAGTTCCGCATTCTAACCACAATCTGGGTAAAGAAGTTTCTCCTAAAATCCTTACTGTATTTATTAATGGCTATTTCATGCTGCAAACGCGACTTGAAGTTCTGTGACATTGATCACAAGTCATGGGAGTCAGTTGCCAGCGATCACCAGAGCTGGCAGGCAGCCATAAAGGCGGGGCCAAAGAGTGGCGAGTCGAAGAGACTTAGCAGTTGGCAGGAAAAAAGACAGAAGCGCAAGGAGAGAGCCAACTGTGTAACAGCCCTGACAACCAATTTTATCTGCAGCGCATGTGGAAGAGTCTGTCACTCTAGAATTGGCCTTTATAGCTACTCCAGGCGCTGCTTCACAAACCACTGACCACCTCCAGGCGCTTACCCATTGTCTCCTGAGACAAGGAGGCCAAAAAAGAAGAAAGAAGATGTTATATTTATGGTCGCTCGTTTTGGACACCTCACAAGTGGAAACACCTCTAGTCTACCCTATTGAGCCCCCTCATAATTTTAAAGACTTCTATTAGGCCACCCTCAGCCTTCACTTTTCTGGAGAAAAGGGCAGGTTACAAATTGATATTACTGTGACAAATATGCACTTTAAATAAGACTATTGTCTACACAAATAATGCAGAAATTTATTGAAACTCTATAACATTATGACCAGTATATGTCCTGAATTAATGCAAAAGGCCATTAATGCAGAACTTTCAAAGAATGAACTGGGTAGCTGTAAGATCTTATTTGGATATTGTAAGCTTGCAAGCAGAGTCTGTCCCAGCTTTCTGGAAGTGCGTCTCACTCAGTTCTCTTAGCTTTCCTTAGTTAGAAATATAAATAACAGAGGGGTGTGCTGCATTTTTCAATCAGGATGTTGATGAAACCACTATAATCACAGGACTGTTTTATTTAATGTTTTACGTGATATTTCTATTCATGGGATTAGCTCATGAAACCATACCACCAAATATTACGTGAATCATTTCAGTGGTGATGATTCTTTTGTGTTCAATATAATATTTTTGAAAATAAATAAATAGGACAATTGGTTTTGCTTTATGATTTTTATGTTGGCGATATATGTATTTTTGTGGCCTTTACTGCCATAAAATCCAGTTATCATTTGTGCAAAATATACATAATTTAAAATGTGCTGCATACCAAGCAACAACAAAACAACAGCTTGCATTTCTATAGCATCTTTAACATAGTAAAATGTTCCAAAGTGATGCAAGATATATACAGTTGAGACATTTTGAAGAAGAAACATTGATGCCATCTTGAGCTTATTGGTACTTTAGTGACACAAGGTAGTCTTTAGTTTTAGTCTTCAGAAAAGGATTTTTGTTTTCAGTAGCACAGAAACTGCTGTGACACCCAAAAACAAAACATTTTAAAATGGTAAAAGCTTTCTTAAAGACGATCTGGCATATAGAAAATGCCAACCGTCTGATGAAAGTCACCGACCTGAAATGTTGGGCTGAATCACAGAAGAAAATTTTCAGGCGTTGGGTCCATTTTTGGGACCCCGATCCTGTTACGCTGCAGCAACGGGACTTAAGGCTCAATCTTAGGGGAACCAGCCAATTAAGAACCCGCCTCTGGGATCTCAGTCCAATTTGGGACAGTGAGTGGGCAGAGGAAGCGGGAGGGCCAATCAGCACCTGTGATATGAGGGCAGCCGGCATCCTTCACTTTGGCTGGATTGGGAGTATAGCTATAGCGACTGGGACACAAGAGAGAGCAAAAGGGAGAAGAGGATGAAGGCGCTGGAAGGCTTTTCTTTAACCTGAGTCCTCTCCATGATGGCAGTCTCCATGAGAGAATGTTGCAATGACAGGCCTGTGCCACAGGCTTTCCATTTCGGCAAGTAAAGATCAGATTGCATGTAAATGTCAAGCTGCTGGGACCTCCCACTATGAAGTTGCCTCCTGTGAGCTGGCAGGTTATGTATACTGTGGGGATCCCAGTTACCTCTGGGAAGATTGGAATGTCTGAGATTAGATTAGATTAGAGATACAGCACTGAAACAGGCCCTTCGGCCCACCGAGTCTGTGCCGAACATCAACCACCCATTTATACTAATCCTACACTAATCCCATATTCCTACCAAACATCCCCACCTGTCCCTATATTTCCCTACCACCTACCTATACTAGTGACAATTTATAATGGCCAATTTACCTATCAACCTGCAAGTCTTTAGGCTTGTGGGAGGAAACCAGAGCACCCGGAGAAAACCCACGCAGACACAGGGAGAACTTGCAAACTCCACACAGGCAGTACCCGGAATCGAACCCGGGTCCCTGGAGCTGTGAGGCTGCGGTGCTAACCACTGCGCCACTGTGCCAATAAAAATCCCCATTGATTACTTCTTTAACTACCTTAACTGGCTTCCCATCGCTGCCAGGTAGGTTGGCATCATAGCTTTGAATCCACCTCCGGTAAAAGTGCATGAAGCACGTGGGGGAGCTGGCCTGACACATCTTCCTGCCATTTTTCGGACTCCCCGCCTTCAAACCCGCCTCCAAGGTGCTGGGAAAATTCTCCCCCCCCATCTCTATTTCTTTCTTCACCGATGCTGCCTGACCTGCTGAGTATTTCCAGTGTTTTCTGTTTGTATGCCAACCTTTTAATGTTTTGTTTTTAATGTAATTTTTTTCATTTGGTGTTCATGATGTGAACAACACTGGTATGACCTAATTTATTGGTCATCACCAGCTGCCCTGAGAAGGAGTTGGTGCCCCTTTTCCTTGAACTGCTGCAGTTCCTGTAACAATGCTGCTCCCATGATGAAGTTAGTTAGGGAATTGCAGGATATTGACCCTAAAATGAAGATGAAGTGGTGGTAAACATCCAAATCAGGAAGATGTGTGACTTGGAGTTAAATGTACAGGTGATGGAGATCTTGCTGCTCTTGTCCTTCACAATGTTAAAGATCATAGGGCTAGGAGAAGGTGTTGAAGTAACCTTGGTCACTTGCTGAAAATCATCCTGCAGGTGATATGTACTGTAACCACAGCGCACCAGTAGTGGAGGAGGTAAACATGAGTCTAGTGGGATAGGACACAGATAAAGCTGATTGCTTTGTCTTGGATGATATTGAATGTCTTGAGGGTTAACGTGGCTGCACCCATTCAAGCAAGTGGTGAATATTCCATCACACTCCTTACACATCCTGTAAATGGTGAAGATGTGTTGAGGGGGTCAGGATGTAAGTCTGCTCTAGGGCCAAAGTGTTACTATAGCGAGTCCAGTTAAGCTTCTGTTCAACGGTGATCTCAGGATGTTGATGGCAGGGGACTTGGTGATGGTAGTACAGTGCAGAGATGTTGGGCTTTTTCTTGTTGATGATCATTGCCTGACACTTAAGTGACATGAATGTCACCTGCCACTTGTCAACCCAAGATTGGAGGTTGTTCAACTGCTGCTCTAGGCTGCCATGCGCTACTCCATTACTCGAGGTATTATGAATGGAGCTGAACACTCCTGGTTACCTGATTGTCCACCACCATTCTCAACTGGATGTGATGGCTTTTGTGAGCTTTGCTGTGACCCATTGATTGTGAGTGCTTAGCTCTGTCTACAATTGGCTAATCTTTCTATTCAGTTTACCTATAACCATCTCTTGTAGCATCATATCTCTTGTCCTGATCAGACACCTAAATTGTTCCTAATATTAACAACAATTTTTTAGTCGTTTGGTAGTACAGAACTTGAGAATTGCTGAAAATCGAGACATGTTGTCGAAGCTTTTCGTTTTGCACTCATCAGGACAATACTCAAGAATAACCAATGTAAGGGAAATCAACAACTTATACTGCATGAGAAGAGAATGCTGATTGGTTGCCAAGTAAACTCTGGTAGAGGCGTTGCCATGGAGAATGCACTGACAGTTAACTGCCAAGCTTTGTTTGAAATTTAAACCAGGCAGCTTGACTCTGGTCAAGTTATTGCCCTGAGGAATGAACCAGCGAATGGCTGTCACTTATTTTGTTCCGCTGAAACAGGTGCAATGTGTGTACACGTTCTTTCTGTCTGCAACGAACGGAGCCCTGTGTATTAATATATGTAGCTTACAGTACGCGCAAATGCGCCACACTATGAGCTCTACTGACAATTTTAAATTGGTTGTCAGTGTAATTCTTAGCACACTACGGATTATTTAGCAAATATTGTCCAATCGTGGAATCACATCTAATAGTGGACGCTGTGTTTTGAGTTTTGCAAGCACAGGCTGGTTGAGTACGGCCTGTACCTTGCCCATTGTGAACAGCGGAAGGGACATGTTTGCTACGATCTGCCAGTCTTTGGGATGTAGGACCTATATACCTAGCATCACACTGGCATTGAAATTCATATTCACTTGCCAACCAATCAGTACTCTCTTCTCATGCAGTGTAAGTAGTTATTTCCCTTACATTGGTTATACTTGTGTATTGTCCTGATGAGTGCAACACGAAAAGCTTTGACAACGTGTCTCTATTTTCAGCAATTCTCAGATAATGTTTTTCTGTTTTCTTTAAAATAATAAATTGTAATGCACCATTACCTCTGGAGTCTCCTAAGAATCTATCTTTGCTCCCTTCTGTTTTGCATCTACATGATGCCCTTTGCTGAAATCATCCAAAAACATGCCAGGTTCCACATGTCTGCTGACAACACCTAGCTCTATCTCACCCACCATCTTTCTCAACCCCTCTACTGCCTTTATGTTACACACTACTTGTTTGACATCCAACCCTGGATAACAAAATTTCCTCAGATTAAACATTGGGAAGACTGAAGCCATTGTCTTCAGTCCCTGCTACTAACTCTATTCCCCAGCCACTGGCTCCAACCCTCTCCCCGACCGCTGTCTCAAACTAGACTGTTCGCAATCTTGTTGTCCTACTTGACCCTGAGATGAGCTTCTGACCCCATATCCTTTCCATCACCAGGATCGCCGCCTTCTACCTTTGTAAGATCACCCATCTCTGCTTTTGCAGCAGGTCATCTGCTGTTAGAACTCTCATCTATGCTTTTTTTTTAACCTCCAGAGTCAAATATTACAATGCTGTCCTGGTCAGCCTCCTATTTTCCACCCTACATAAACTTAAGCTCATCCAAAAGTCAGTTTCCTGTACTTAGCTCTCACTAAATCCCATTCACCCATCAACCCTGTAGTCACTGAACACCAGGAATTAAAAATTCTCATCCTCATGTTCAAATCCCTCCATGGCCTCACTGCTGGAACCTACTCCAACCCTACAACTCTCCAAGAACTCTGTGTTCCTCCAATTCTGCCCTCTTGTGCATCCACCACTTCCTTCACCCACTATTGGCACAAACCTTCAGTTGCCTCGGCCTCCCTAACCCTCCCTATACCTCCCCATCTCTCTGTCCTCCTGCAGGACCCTCTGTAAAATGTACCTCTTCAATCAAGCTTTTAGTCACCTGTCTTAAAGTCACCTTCTTAAGTTCGGTGTCAATTTTTGTTCTCTTTACATTCCTGTGAAGCACCTTGGGATGTCTTCCTACATTAAAGGCACTATATAAATGCAAGTTGCTATAATAAGTCTATTCAATAGTAAACCAGTTAAACGTTTACAGCAACCAGCAGCTTTCATCGTCATTTTTTGTGCTGCTAGTCCACAGCTGATCAGATTTATTGAATTCAATTTCACAACTTGCTCTGGTGGTATCCAAATACATAGGACACAAAATTTGGCTCCATGATGCCTGATTTTTTTTTTTGCTGCTATGACTACATCTAAAATCACATTCAGGCATGCACACACACTTCTGGTGCTAGCCACATGAGACACAATTTTGGTGAGAGTGTTAGCGCGTGTGCAGGTTGCATCCACTGGAATTATGCAGAGTAGGCGGATTGTGGCGTGTACACAATCAGTGTGTAATGGTGCTTTGACGACAACACTGCTATTTTAGATAAATTCTCCAGCTAACACTATCTATTAAACACACACATCTGAACATGCATTCAGCAGCAGGGAGGACCACCCGACTAGTGCTATTTAAAGAGATCATCAACTACTTGCTGTGATTGTAGAAGTGTTTGCTGGTTTCCAGAGTTGTTTAAAGTTGCTCAGGTTTACAGGAAGTGATGTGGCACATGCTGCAGAACTTTATCCTGAATTCAAGGCTTCTGCACAAACTACTTGCTCCAAGTCATGAGTGCAGTAATATGCCTTCCCTTGGACTGCAGTATGACAGGGAGAAATGGCAGAGGCAATACAGAGCAGCACAAGCTACTCGAAGCAGGAGGAGTAGGAGGGGGAGAAGGGCTCGCAATAGGATATGAGAGTAAGCTGGCAAGACACATTAAAACAGATTGTAAAAGTATCTATCGGTATGTAAAAAGGAAGAGATTAGTGAAAGTAACTGTGGGTCTCTTACAGGCAGAGACAGGAGAAATAATAATGGGGAATAAGGAAATGGCAGAGACATTAAAAAAATGCTTTGTATCTGTCTTCACAGTAAAAGAGAAAAAACATTCCAGAAATAGTGTCGAACCAAGGGTTTAGTAAAACTGAGGAAGTTAGGGATATTATCAGAAAAAAAATAGTACCGGAGAAATTGATGGTACTTAAAGTTGACAAATCTCCTGGGTTTCACGGCCTATATCCTAGGGTTCTACAGAGATAATGGATGGATTGGTTTTGATCCTCCAGAATTCCCTGGATTTTAGAACCATTCCCATGGATTAGAAAGTAGCAAACATAACTCCACTATTTAAAAAAGGAGGGAAAGAGAAAACAGGGAAACCACAGGCCAGTTAACCGAACATCAGTAGTAGGGAAAATAATAAAATTGATTATTAAGGATGTTGTAACAGAATCAATATGGCTTTATGATCATGTTTGACAAAACTGAAGAGTCTTTGGAGGTTGTAATGAGTACGGTAGATAAGGGGGAACCAGTGGACGTCATGTATTTGGATTTTCAAAAAGTGTTAAATAAGGTGCCTGTCAGGCAAAGCCCCCCCTCCCCCCCCCGCCCCGCCAAGACTGAGGCACACATGATTTTGTCACATGAACATTAAAACTTAAAATTGCAAACCCCTGGTTGGAAGGACATTTGCATAGAACCAGATGGTGTTGAAACAAAGGAACCAGTCCCCGCCCCACTACACAGAAGAGACCTGCTGGCCAACTAGGGGAGTCTTAAACTGGAAAGACAGAATTTGAACTGAGAACGCCATGTCCTCCTGGAACTGAAGCAAGAATTACCTCCTCTCCTGTCTGTCCTCATCTCCCTCTCACCAGCTTCGGAAACCATTGAAGACACGTAAACTCAAAGAGAGAAAAGTCTCCTACATGAACAAGGTTTAAGAAGAACACTGGGCCCCAATGAAACGCAAGACCATATCTTCAATCAAGGACTACAGCGAGCTCGAAGCACAGTAACAAGATATTGCCTCAAACTGTTCCACTTTATCTTCTCTTCTCTTTTCTGTCCCTGTCTGCTGTCCCTGTCTGCATGTGTATATTGCATGTGCATGCTAGCGAGGGCGCGTTGTATATCCGTAGGCGTGAACCATATTAGAGTTTAAGTAAGTTTAATAAATTTCACTTTTCTCCTTTAAACCAAAGAAAGCCTGCTTGTGCTAATTTCTTTGCCTTATAATTGGAAAGTTCAAGAGCTCAAAATACTGTTTAAAATTAATACAATAAGACCAGGTGAAGATAGTAACAGACCCCTAGACACCTTTCTCGCCTGGTCGTAACAGTGCCACACAAGAGGTTATTACAAAAATTAGGGCTCGTGGGATTAGAGGTAATATATTAGCATGGATTGAGGATTGATTAATGGACAGAAAATAGAGATTCGGAATAAATGTGTCATTTTTGGGTTGTGGGGCTGTAACTAGCAAAGATCAGAGTTTGGGCCTCAACTATTTAAAAACTGTACCAATGACTTAGATGAAAGGACCAAGTGTAATGTATCCATGTTTTCTGACAATACAAAGTTAAATGGGAAAGTAAGCTGTGAGGAGGACACAAAGATGCTGCATAGGGATATAGATGGGTTAAGTGATTGAGCAAAAAGATGGCAGATGGAATATATTGTGGGGAAATGTGAAGTTATCCATTTTGAAAGGAAAAATAGAACAGCATAATATTTTTTAAATGGCGCAAGACTGGGAAATCTTGGTATTCAGAGGGATCTGGGTGTCCTTGTACTCGAATCACAGAAAGTTAACATGCAGGTACAGCTGGGAATTAGGAAGGCAAATGGTGTGTTAGCCTTTATTACAAAGTGGTTGGAGTATAAGAGTAATTAAATCCAAGTGCAATAATAGGGCCTTGGTGAGACCGCAGCTGGAGTACTGTGTACAGTTTTGGGACGGTCTGCACTTGAACTGTGCTGGGACCAGTGTTCCAGCAAACTGTATAACTAGGGAAGTAGAGAGGGCTTTAAGCTAAACAAGGAGGGGTGAGGGATCAAGCCTGGGTAGATGTAGTAAACCAAGGGGTAGAGTCAAGGCAGGAGAGCAGAATAGTAATATGGGAAATGAAGGTCAGAGAATGGCAGGAAGGTACAGAGAAAAATCCAAATAACACACCAACAGTCAAGACTAGATGTTACAAAGATAGCAAAACGACAAAACTGATTGCAAGTAGCTTTCATAACAAGGCAGACAAACTGATAGCGCACAATGAAGTAAGTCAATATGATCTGATAGCCATCACGGAGACGTGGCTGCAGGATGACAAGGATTGGGTCCCGAATATTGAGGGGTATATGACGTTCAAGAAGAAAGTAAAGGTGGAAGAGTAGCACTGTTAATGAAGGATGGCATTGGTGCAATAGTTGGAGATGACCTTGGTTCAGGAGATCAAAATGTAGAATCGGTTTGGGTGGAGATGAGGAATAGTAGGGGAAAGAAGTCACTAGTGGGAGTTGTCTACAGGCCCTCTAACAGTAACCATAATGTAGGATGAAGTACACAAGAAGAAATATTGGGTGCTTGTGATAAAGGGACGGCAGTAATCATGGGTGATTTTAATATACATATAAACTGGAAAAATCAGATTAGCAATAGTAGCCTGGATGAGGAGTTCATAGAATGCTTTCATGATAGTTTCTTCGAACAGCACATTCTGGAACCAACCAGAGAGCAGGTTATATTAGACTTGGTATTGTGTAATGTGACAGGATTAATTAATGACCTCAGACTAAAGGCATCTCTAGGAAGCAGTGGCCACAATGATTGAATTTTATGTCCAGTTTGAAAGCGAGAAGAGTGGGTCTAAGAGGAATATTTTAAACTATGTGAGCATGAAAGCTGAGCTAGCTGAAGTGAATTGGGTTACTAGGCTAGGAGATAGCTCCATAGAGAAGCAGTGGCAGACATTCAAGGGGATATTTCAGAATACACAGGATAAGTATATACCTACTATAAAGAAAAATTCTAAGGGAAGGATCCACCATCTGTGGTTAACTAAAGACGTTAAGGAAAGCATCAAACTTAAGCGAAAGGCATATAATTGCGCAAAGATGAGTGGCATGACAGATGATTGGTCAGAATATAAAGAATGGCAGAGAATGACTAAAAGGTTAATCAGGAGAAAGAAATTCGAGAATGAGAGGAAGCTAGCTAGAAATGTAAAAATGGATAGCAAGAATTTCTACAGGTATTTAAAAAGGAAAAGAGTAAGTAAAGTGAATGTTGGTCCACTAAAGGGTGAGAATGGGTAGTTAATAGTAGATAATAAGGAAATGGCGGATGAAATGAACAAATATTTTCCTTCTGTCTTCACTATAGAGGATACAAAAAACATTCCAGTAATAGCTGTAAATCAGGAGGTGTAAGGAAGAGAGGAACTTGGTAAAATTACAATCACCAGGGAAGCGGTACAGACCAAACTGATGGAGCTGCGGGTTGACAAGTCCCTGGGTCCTGATGGGCTTCATCCTAGGGTCTTAAAAGAGGTGGCTAATGGGGTAGTAGATGCGCTGGTGTTAATTTTTCAAAATTCGCTAGATTCTGGAAAGGTCCATCAGACTGGAAAGTCGAAAATATAGGTCTTGTATTCAAGAAGTTGGGGGGGGTGGGGGGGTGGGGATGGGGAGGCAGAAAACAGGTAATTATAGGCCAGTTAGCTTGACGTCTGTTATGGGGAAGGTGTTAGAATCGATCATTAAGGAGGCTTTAGCTGGGCACTTAGAAAAACTCAAGGTAATCGGGAATAATCAGCATGGTTTTGTGAAAGGGAGATTGTTTAACCAATTTATTGAACTTCTTTGAAGGAGTAACATGTGCCTTGGATAAAGAGGAGCCCGTTGACGTACTGTACTTGGATTTCCGGAAGGCATTTGACAAGGTGCCACATAAAAGGTTATTGCGCAAAGTAGGAGCTCATGGTGTAGGGGGTAACATATTAGCATGGATAGAAGATTGGCTGGCTGGCAGAAAACAGAGACTATGCATAAATGGGTCCTTTTCTGATTGGCAGGATGTGACAAGTGGAGTCCCACAGGGGTCTGTACTGGGGCCTCAACTTTTTACAGTTTATATCAATGACTTAGATGAAGGGAGCGATAGCTTGGTAGCTAAATTTGCAGATGACACAAAGACATGTATGTTATGCAGAGGACATAAGGAGATTGCAGACCGATATAGATAGGTTGAGTGAGTGGGCAGAAATCTAGCAGATGGGTATAATGTGGAAAAATGTGAAGTTGTTCACTTTGGCAGGAAGAATAAAAAAGCAGAGTATTACTTAAACAGAGAACAACTGCAGAACTCCGAGGTGCAGAGGGATCTGGGTTTTTTAGTGCATGAGTCACAGAATGTTAGTATACAGGTGCAGAAAAACATAAAGAAGGCTAATGGAATGCCATCCTTTATTATGAGAAGAATTAAAACAAAAGTAAGGATGTTATGCTTCAGTTATACAGGGCATTGGTGAGACTACATCTCGAATACAGTGTGCAGTTTTGGTCTCCTTCTTTATGGAAGGATGTGAATGCATTGGAGGTGGTTCAGAGGAGGTTTACTAGATTGATACCTGGAATGTACGTGTTGTCTTATGAGGAAAGGGTGGACAGACTGGGCTTGTTTTCACTGGAGTTTAGAAGAGTGAGGGGAGACTTGATTGAAGTATACAAGATCCTGAATGGTCTTGACAAGGTGGATGTGGAGAGGATGTTTCCTCTTGTGGGGGAGTCCAGAACTAGGGGGCACTGTTTTAAAATTAGGGGTCACCCTTTTATGACTGAGACGAGGAGAATTTTTTTTCTGAGGGTTGTGCGACTTTAGAACTCTCTGCCTCAGAAGGTGGTGGAGGCGGGGGTTATTGAATATTTTTATGGCGACGGTAGATAGATTCTTGTTAGGCAAGGCAATCAAAGGTTACCGGGGTAGATGGGAGTGTGGAATTTGAGACACAAACAGATCAACCATGATCTTATTGAATGGCGGAGCAGGATAGAGGGACCAAATAGCTTACCCCTTCTAATTCCTATGTTCATATGTATGTCTACTTACCTAAGGATGGACATACTTGCCTTGGAGGAAGTGCAACAAAGTTCACTAGACTAATTCCTGGGATGAGGGAATTGTCCTTTGAGCAGAGATTGAGTACACTAGGCATAGATTTCCTAGAATTTGGAAGAATGAGAGGTGATCTCTTAAGGGGCTTGAAAGGGTGGATGCTGGGAAGGTGTTTCCCCCAGCTGGCAAGTCTAGTATAGGGATCATAGTCTCAGAATAAGGGGTTGACCATGTACAACTGAGTTAAAGGGATATTTCTTCACTCAATGGGTTTTGGATCTTTAGAATCCTCTACCCTAGAGGGCTGTAGGTAGTTGAAGACAGAGATTGATAGAGTTTTGGATAGTAAGAGGATTAAGGGATACAGGGATAGTTGTGGGAAGGTGGAGTTGAGGTAAACGATCAGGCATGATCTTATTGAATGGCAGAGCAGGCTTGAAGGTTTGGATGGCATACTCCAGTTCCTATTTCTTATGTTTTTTTGGTTTTTACATTCTTATATCTGCCCAGAGTGCTTAGGAAACAATTCTCTTCCATGAACTCATCAGGGACAGTGTGTCAGATGTCTCCACTAAGGACGATCTCACTGAAATTTGCCACCTCCTGCAGCCACAGCTACAGCCTCAGAGCAAGGTGAGGTTGGCATTGTCAGTGGCTTTGGATGTGACCGTGGCCACGAACCTTTATGCATCTGGCTTCTTTCAGGCTGCAGCAGGTGATGTTTGCAACATCTCCCAGTTTGCTGTCCACTGTTGCATAAGGGAGGTCACTAAGGCTCTGTATTCTGAGAAAGATAAATACATTTCATTCTCTCTTAGCAGAGAGAAGCAGATGGAGAAAGAATACAGCTTCACGAGGATTGTAGACTTCCCCATGATGCAGGGTGCCATTGACTGCATGCATATTGCTTTGCGGGTGCCGCATGTCAACTCAGTGTTATACCGCAACTGGAAGGATTCGTCCCCTTGATGTCCAGCTGGTATGTGACCATACGCAGCAAATCGGGCAGAGCAGTGCCTGATATCCTGGCAGCAGTCATGATGCCTTCATTCAACAACAGTCCACAGTGTCATCTGCTTTTGAGCCATGATGACATACTAGAGGGTGCCTACTGGGTGATAAGGCTATCCTTTTGACTACATTGCTCATGACTCCAGTGTGCAACTAATGCACACGTGGGCAACAATCATATAACAAGGAGGAAGGGAGGAGCAATCAACACAGCCCCTTTCTGATTGAGCTGTCCGTGATCAACCTATCTGACTGTGCTAGCAGTAAGGGCAACCCCAATTCCCCATTCACTAACAGTCCCATGCCTTACATCCCCTCTGCCATTGACCATCACAGTGTCAGCATGACCATAAAGCAAAAATAAAAACCACCATAAAATAACCATACCAAATCAAATTTATAAATCAAGCCATACCATATTACATATAAACATCAACTAATCATCCTTGTGACTATCTTCTGTGTGCCTTTACCTGTCCTCGTGCTTCTATGCAGTGCTATCCCAGTTGCTACAGCATGGCTGATGGAAGGCTGCAGACTCAGTGGGGGAGACTGCAGATAGCCTTGGATGACCTTGAGCAGCTGTGGCCCTAGAAAACCTGGTTTCAGACTACACCATCTCAGCATAGATGGCAACAGTCTGAGCTGGTTGGCTGAAAAGCAATAGCAGGGACACTGTTGGAGTGGCAGTGATGGGAGGTCAAATGTTCTCATCCTGAGAGAAGACAGCAATTTCCTGCTCCATGGTGCCACTCTCACTCTCCCAGGGCGACTCCTCAGCAATCCTAACAATCTGTTGGAGAACAGATTACTGGACTGCAGCAATACCCTGCAAGCCCCTTTGAACACTGGTACCTGCAACCATAATTGCATCAGGCTGAGCTTGCATAAATTTAGTCTGAACATCCACTGCAACACTCAGACATTGGGTGGCTTCTGCTTGTGCTGCAGTGAAACCTGAAGCATCAGCCACCATTTGGACAGCAAGTGTGCTAATGGAGTGTCAGTATCTGAGCTGGTGGCCACAAGTCTGCGTGCAATTGACGATGCTTCTTCATCACTTCCTGCTCTTTCACTGCTTGCTCCTCCATTGCTGTCTGGCCACATTGCAGTTCTTGGGTATCTGAAAGGAGAAAGGCACAAGGCTAGGTTGTGATGAGTGGAGTTTGGAGAAAAGCAAGAGGTGTATGCTTACACCATCTACAGCTTGTAAATCAGAAGAGATTGTGGGATGAGGGGGATGTGAGAAGGAGAATTATGTGTGAGCATACCATCATCTTCAAAAGTTTCAGCTCCACTACTGGTCACAGCCTCAGTTATGGCTGCTCCAATGATGGTGAGCATGGTCTCCTCCATGGGGATTAGGATGTGGCACTGAAAACAGGGACTAGACTCCAGGCATTGACTGCTGCCGCTAGCTGGTCCTGCTGCATTTTCTAAGTTTGTCTTGAGGACCTCCTGGCCCCTTTGGATAGATGACATCACTCCTCCTCCTTCACCACGGCATCCAGTGCAGCATCAGGAAAACTTGGAGCTCACACTCCGCCATTTTGTGCCATTCTTGTCTCTTTCCAATGTCAAAATTACATTTTGAATAACTTCCACCATTTGCTCCAGCCAATATGCACTTCCCCTTTAAGAAGTGTTTTTAGTTTTTTAGAGATACAGCACTGAAACAGACCCTTCGGCCCACCGAGTCTGTGCCGACCATCAACCACCCATTTATACTAATCCTACACTAATTCCATATTCCTACCACATCCCCACCTGTCCCTATATTTCCCTACCACCTACCTATACTAGGGGCAATTGCTAAATGACCAATTTACCTATCAACCTGCAAGTCTTTGGCATGTGGGAGGAAACCGGAGCACCCGGAGGAAACCCATGCAGACACAGGGAGAACTTGCAAACTCCACACAGGCAGTACCCAGAAGTCTGACTTTAAATAATACAGGCTAATTTGAACTCGTGCTCACCTGTCATGATTTTGTATCCCATGTTCAGGGGTGTAGCCACTCAACAGCATGCTTAGTACTGGCTGCACAATACAATTATTCTAATGAGCAGCCAGCACGAGGTTTGGGTGCTGCCTGCATCAGGAGTAATGGGTGCGAGTTAGTGTGTGATCCCCATGCCCTCATTTCCAGGCATTATCGAATTGCACATCCATAGTCCCCAGGTAACTAGTACAGTATCCGAACCACTAGGCTACCATATCCATGTATCCTCCCTGTTGAGTTGTGAGAAATAGCAGCTTTGGCAATTACTTTGTTCCCATTACCTTTTATATTGCACGGTGTGGTACTGTGCCACAGGTTATTTACACATCTGTGAAGAGTAGTGTATCTGTCCCTAAGATAGCACTGGCATTATTTATATTTTTGAGCAACTTTTGATTTATTAACATGGACCTCATTGCTCTAACATGCCATTCCGGGACCCATCTGCTGCTGATACGACTTGACTTAAAACCAACAATCCAGCATCATCTTTGCTGGATGATTATTCAGAACACTCTCTTCCCCCTCTTTGGCCTCCTTGCCTCGAGAGACAATGGGTAAGCGCCTGGAGATGGTCAGTGGTTTGTGAAGCAGCACCTGGAGTAGCTATAAATGCCAATTCTAGAGTGCCAGACTCTTCCACAGGCACTGCAGATAAAATTGGTTGTCGGGGCTGTTACGCAGTTGGCTCTCTCCTTGCGCTTCTGTCTTTTTTCCTGCCAGCTGCTAAGTCTCTTCGACTCGCCACACTTTAGCCGCGCCTTTATGGCTGTCCACCAGCTCTGGCGATCACTGGCAACTGACTCCCACAACGAGAAAAGCAAGAGGTGTATGCTTACACCGTCACAGGACTTCATGTCACGTTTGCAGACATCTTTAAAGCGGAGACATGGACGGGCGGTGGGTCTGATACCAGTGACGAGCTCGCTGTATAATGTGTCCTTGGGGATCCTGCCATCTTCCATGCGGCTCACATGGCCAAGCTATCTCAAGTGCCACTGGCATTCAGAACACTATGATCAAGGAATGTATGGTATGATAATCAGGAGTGAGAACCTTGGATAATTTTGTAAGTCATTGTTCTGGGTATAAAGAGCTGATCTCATTATTCCAGTTGAGATCAACTAACTTAGTACAATCTAGGGATTGAACCTGAGACCTCCCCAGCCTCTATAGCTCTGAATGATGTACACTTAAATACTGAATCATAATAATATTCCTTAATAACAGATTTGATAATGTTTTGTTTTTGGCATTGACTGCATGTTTACTGTTTTACAAATAACTGTTCCTGACAGAAATTTGTATTTGTGATTACGTTTGTAGTTGTGAATCTTTGTGTTCTGAAGCACTTTTACTGAAACTAAATATTGCTGTAGAATTGAAACAAATGATAAATATCAATTGCTACTTTATTTCATAATGCATTGAAAGTACCAATGACTAAAAGGGATGTGGGGATAGTGTGGGAAAAAGGCATTGAAGTGGATGATCAGCCATGATTGTATTGAATGGTGGAGCAGGCTCGATATGCTGAATGGCCTACTCCTGCTCCTATGTTTTTTCTCTGGTGAATGCTCAGACTTGGGTCCTATATACTAAAAATTGAGTCTTGTCCATTTATGAACTGGGAAATGTTGCAGTTCAGATGCCCCTATGCCTGATTGATGAGGGCCAGGGTTCTTCAAATATTGGGCCTTGGGCCACATTTAATTATTCCCCAAAAGAGTCCGCCAAGACATAAATGTTGTCAGAATTTCGTGCCTGGATGGGATTCAGAGGCGTGGATTGGGCCAGGGAGTTGGGTCCAGGCCCAGGATCTGACATCGCCAGAGGAGACCGGTGGTCAGGGATCAGGGTTCAAGAAAGGAGGCCGGAGGAGGAATCAAGAGAGGAGGCTTGGGGAAGGGAAAGGAGGTTGAGAAAGGAAGACATTAGTGCAGTTGGTGGTTGGGAGTGGTGGTGATCAGGGAGCTAAAATATAGGGTCAAAAGTAGCAGGAGTGCTGACATTCAGATAAGTAACTTGCCTTTTTGGACGCAAAAACCATTTTTGGTGTGATGGCCTCAAACAGGTAGTGGGCCCCTTATTTGCACATGCAGAGGGCCTAATGCCTGCTTTAGGTGTGAGTAAAGGACACCTTTTCTTTACCAGTTCCAATATTTGGCAGGTGCATTTCCAGCTGGAAATGTGCGCAGGTTTCCTGCCCGCCTTATTGGGGCCATAGCAGTCCGAGATGCGCCTGATAAACAGGTGCTGCATGAACCAATTTCTGGGTCCACGAGCACCAAGGGGACAATTCTCACTTCTACAGCGTTCACTACAATTACAGAGAATGCTGGAAATACTCAGCCTGTCTGGCAGTATTTGTGGAGTGAGAGATCATCGACCTGAAATGTTAACTCTCTTTTTCTTTCTCCACAGATGCTGCCAGAGCTGGCATTTTCTGTTTTTATTTCAGATTTCCAGCATCCGCAGTATTTTTCTTTTGTTTCACTACAACTACCCTTGACTGCCATTATATTCTGCTACTTTCTGTTTTACAATCATTCAAACCTACCTTCATACTGTTAGCCCTGAAATTCCAGCATTTTGGGGGCAAGTTCTGGGCCTTTGTGTCTTGCAATATTTCTACTCAAGATAGTCAGTTTGTTCAGTTGAGTAGAATACTGCTTTTGTCTGAACAAGCTGAGGAATCGGCCAAAAAATCACAAAATTGATTTTTTTCAGAAAGGCTTTTTAGCTTCATCAATTCTGCTTCAATCTTGATTTAATTGCAGGATTTGGGGTGTAAAGTTTTTCTGTTTCTAAATGGACTTGAAGGTGAAATGGATGAAGGTGATCAATTGCTACAAAGAACACATTGGTTTCTTGGGATCATGTTCATGCTGCCTGTGGGGCCAATTAGCCAGAGTTGAATGGGTTGGTTCTAATGCTGCAGGTATAGTCCAGCAACTGTTTGACAGCAGTTTGTTTTTAGAGCAGTAGGAGCAGGTAGGACAAAATGACACTTGCTCACTTGTTTAGTCAGGGGAGGCAGAGCTCTGTTCCACAAACTTAAATACTGCCTTGTGATTACTGGTAGAATCCCCAGTGTTAGAAAATTGCCAATGAGACAATTGCTTAGAAACGTAAAGGTGATTCAACAAACAGCTTGGTCTCTTTTCTCCACTTTCCTCTTCACCAGAAGGCATTGATTCCTTGCTGCTGTTAGGTGCCACCCAACTGGCCATTATCTGTGTGTGCACCTTGATAGTCAATGCAGGCAGGTGATTTAACTGTGGAAAAAGAAGAAAGGGCAATGCAACCAAACCCAACTAATCCTACATATATCGTCGCCAATCCTCACCATTATTCCCTTCTGTAACCCAGGATGAACGAGGCAATAGGAACAGGAGTAGGCCACTCATCCCATTGAGCCTGTTCTGCCATACAGTTAGATCACAACTGATCTGTACCTTAAGTCCATCTACCCACCTTGGTTCCGTAACCCTTAATGCCCTTTCCTAACAAAAATCTATCGATCTCAGTTTTACATTTTTCAATTGACCACCAGCCTCAACAGCTTTTTGAGGGAGAGAGTTCCAGATTTCCATTACCCTTTGCTTCCTGACCTCACCCCTGAATGGTTTACCTCTAATATCACTTGTCTTGGACTCACCCACCAGAGGAAATGGTTTCTGTCTATCTACCCTATCAACTGCTTTAATCATCTGAAACACTTCAATTAGATCACCCTTAATCATCTTTACTCCAAGGAATATAACCCTAGTCTATGTAGCCTGTCTACATAATTTAATACTTTTAGCCCTGGTATTAATCCAGTAACTTTGCACTGCATCTCTGCAAGGCCACTTTTAACACATTTGCCACTGCCTTGGCTGAGATTGGCTAACTCAGCACATTCTGGGGCTGATACCTGGAACCTTCCTAGCCTTTCCACTCATTTACTTCTCATCTACTACTGGATAAATGTGCTGAGCTATAGGTGCTGGGAAGTTTTTATAATCTCAAATCTTGAAGTGTGAAAATTGGTTTTGGAGGAGCCGCAAATGTGGCATTTCATTACGGAGACGATCTCCCACCTGGTAGTAAAACCTAACTGTTCAGCATATGTGGTGCTTGGAATCTTTTGATTTCTACTGCCCAATTTATAATTGGAAATTGTTCCTCAAAAACTGGGCTGACTCTGGTCTAGTGACAGTTATACTCTTGTGACATTGCAGAGCAAACAAAAACACTATTCAGTGTTGTCAAATTGTACTTTATATGCACAGTGAAATTGGGTTAGTTTCCTGGCATTTCCCTTGTTTGCCTAGAGGGAAGGGGAAGATCAGTGAGGAATCTTACAAATGTTTATCCATTTTACCTGTTATTTGTAGATTTCATCAGGAGATTGTATGGGATGGGTAGAATCCTTAACAAGTTTAATTGTACATTGCTTTTGGAGGGAATGGACTGGATGATGTCAACAGCCTTTCTTTGGGTTCTGACGGAAGGTCCTTGACCTGAATCGTTAACTTTGTTTGTCTCCACAGATGCTGCCTGACTTGCTGTGGGTTCCTGGCATTTTCCTGTTTTTGTTACTTTGGTCCATGCTTATTCCCTTCATGTTCTTATCACCAGTTCTCAGCTCCAGATGACGACCTGAGTGGGCAGTAGACACCATCCATGCTATTACTGAGACTCTGGTTGTCCGACATGAGGCATGCAATGGGAGGATGCAAATTCACTCATTTCGCCACTCTTCCTGTTTGACATTTTGCCCATTTTGTGGTCTTAAATATCAAAAATTTCCCAACTTCCTTTCAGTGGTGATCATAGGACCTGAACCAATTGAATTGGGAGGCAGTTCCTTTATTATCTAGTCACTTGGTTCTATCCAATTTAATTTTTCATCATTTTATTTTAATCCTCCAGCCTTTGTATTGTACCTCAACTGAGAAAGCTCACAAGCATTAACAAAGCCCTGTCTTCAAAATTACCTTGTTCTCATAATTTCTTACTCACTTGCCTGTCCTCTCTTTACAGAAACGTCTAATCCCTTTAGCCGCCTTTCTCAGATGGCTCAATGGGAACATTCCTACTTTCACCGTTTTTAAAAAAAAATGCTTTTTTTTACATGTACATTAGAATTCCATTTCACTACAAATTATTCATTGACAATATTTTTTTTTAAAATTGACATTTTCCCCATTTAATTTACTGCCAAGTTCAGCTTCCTGCTCCTTCAGCTTTAGAGTAAAGATGTCAGAACCACAGTTGCTTTGTGACAGGCGTTTGAAGGACGGCTCCACAATAAAGCATAAACAAACACATTCCATGATTAAAACTGTCACTTTCCACCTTCCTCCAATGAATTGATGTGCTGTGTTGTGAAATAAGCCCTGTGCAGTAATAACAGTAAAGTTAATGAAATTAATCAACCGCCTAGGTGCTGGATTAAAGTATGAGACTCTCCTGGGCCATGAAGTCGGGTCTATAGAGATGCAAAATGTGCAAATAAACAGCTTCATTATTGGGACACCTAAACAGTGTAAGCTATTGACCTACTAGGTAGATTACTAGTTACATTACATTCCCATTCAGATTCCAACCTTGACAATCCTCTGGGCGAGTGACAGATGCACCTTAGATAAAACATGTTGTGGCAGCAGAACGCACTGTTCTGACAGCATGAGGAGATTTTAGTAAAACCTGTTCCACCCTCTAAAATATGCCTGTTGACAGTGATTGTGGCCATGCAATGATCACGCATTGTCCTGCCCGTCCAATTGTAGGTGCAATTCTTGCAGACAAAGATGCTGAAAGTAGGTGAATATAAAGGGGATGTTTGATTTTAATTCCTAAATTGGTTACCCTCTTATCCAACCTTCAGGTGGGATGTGGCAGTGTTTCAACAGCATCTGTGACTGGATCCACAGTCTGGATCCCAGCCTCAGTAAGTAGTCCAAACGCAGAAGGGTCCAGCTTGATCTGTCCCTATGCAAGCTGCATTCAGAATGTACCTATTGAAATCCTGGCACAAAATATCATACAAGAGGACAGGCAAAAAAAAAATTCTCAATTCAGATACTTTGTAGATGACATCATTACAGTAAATGAAAGAGAAGCTGATTACTGATGCTCACAGGCTGTATAAAATAGCATACATTTCCCTGGGTGTCTGTCATATCTGAAATGGCATCATGAACAAATGCTGTCCCATCCTCTTTCTAAAGAAGCCAATATACTCTGTAGGTTAGAAATGCTAGCAACAATATTCAGTGAGCTGTAACAAAAGCCTCAAGCATTATAATTTTTCCCTTTTCTCAATAAAATTTTTCTGTCAGAGAAACCCCATGAGACTGGGTCTTATATTTTTTTATATTAGTATATGGAACCATTACTTAGGAAGAACATTGCCACAATTATAGCTGAACAATCACAGAATTATTACAATGATATTGAATCATTCATAAGTGCATTGCACTGCAGTCCGGAGGTACTTGAATACCATTGATACCCAGATCAATTTCCCACGTCCTCATCCTTGTCCTCACGCCCAATCCATACACTGCTTTTTCTAACACTCTAGAGCAAATTATTTATGGGGGAATAATGGCAGCAAGCCAGGATTCACACACCAGTACATGGACCAAAAAAAAGCCTTTATTTGAAAGTACAGCAAACCCACAAGAGCGCACAGCAAGTGGGTGAGTATATTGAGCAAAAGACAGGAGAGCTCCACTTACCCCTGCATGCTCCAGCAGTCAGCTTCTTGTCTTGCCGGGCTGTTTTGTGTACACACACTGTTAGAGTACCTCCCTGTCCTTCACAGCAGCATCAATGCCTGCCGGGGGAGGAAGCCAGGATCACTGCAGTACTGTGTGTCGAAGACAGATCCAGCAGCCAGCAGCTAGCAGCACTCTTCCTTTCCCCTGCTTCTCCCTGCTTCCTCCAGAATGTGTATGGGTGTGATTTAATTCGAGTGCAGTAATCAAGCTGTCGTATGTGTGTGTGTGTGGAGGGGATGTGGGGGGGCGCCCGGGTAGGTCCACCCCAGGACCAGCTACACAGCCGATATTCCTTTTGACAGGAAGGCTTGAGCAGCTCTTACCGAGACCCACTCACAGCAGCTACAGTAGCACAGCTGATCAGTTTGAGGTACGCGCTAACAGAAAACCAGAATGGCCCCCGATTGGCTGCCAGTGGAGGATGCTGCCTGGACTGCCATTACTGCTGGCAAATCATTTGCCTGCTGCCTGCTCCATAGCTGTTCAGGGAAAAAGGGGGGATTTGGAAATAAAGCCTACACTCTATAATTATTTCTATCCTTCATTAATCAGACACCTTTTATTTAACAAGCACCAACAAAAATATAGCATATATGTGGATCTCTTTTATAATTAAATGAATAAAAGAGTCAGTATTAAAACTCATCTTGTACAAGTATCGTCAGCTTTTCATCTGGATGGTGCAGTGTGCACGAGCATCCTCACACACTGCGAGCAGAACTGGCATTCCAGTAATGCGGGGAAGCACAAAGCTGTGTTTGTTAGAAGCACATTGCCAGCATGAGGGATATTTTTCCCAATTATTCTATTCTTTGGCCTTGTTCCATGCAGTCAATTCATAATAAAATGGTCCAGTGATGTTTTGTGCTGCTGAAGTATATCTGCGAGATTCTTGGCTGATGTACCAAATGGCTGAATTGCGAAGTTGATGAGAAATTGTTCTCCGCAGTAGTGTCCCTTTTATAAATCAAACTGACTCAGAATTGTCATTGATGCCCTTTTCTTTCTGTCTCTGCTTTCCTGACAGCATCGATCCATGCTACAGTACAATCAGTACCTCCATGTGAGGCTGTGCAAATTGAGTCCGTTCTCGCACACCCTCACGCCCAGTTACTTTTCTGATTCTTGTCATTGTCCTTGTGTGCACTACTGCCCTGTACTACCAGGGTGTGGGTCTCTCCCAGTTTCCCACCAGACCATCAGTGGGCGATGCATGGGACCCTGAAGAAACATAAACAACAAATTCTTACATTTATATAGCAACTTTAACATAGTAAAACATCCCAAGGCTCTTCACAGGAGCATTATCAAACAAAATTTGACACTGAGCCACATAATTAGGTCAGAAGCCTGTTTGCGGCAGTTTATGCTGTTTCTCCAGAGGTTTCACCAGCTTTCTGCTGAAGCTACAATGGGAAATCAGGAGAAGAAAACAAAAAAATAAATTATTAGTAATTTTTTTTTTAAACAAAACTTTAATCCTCCAAAAAGCACATGCTCTCGCTTTGGAGGCATGTTTTACACCAATCTAACTAGGGATCAGCACAAATCTTGGCCAAAAATCTGAGTTCATCTGAATATAACTATTTCAAGTTTGTCAGAAAAATAGATAAACCCGTTATTTAGGAACACAGGAATCTGTGCATTACCTCCGTTTAGCTGCCTTGGTTCCATGAACTTTAATACTCTTGCCTAAGAAAAATCTGTCAATCTCAGTTTTGAAGTTTTCAATTGACCCCAACATCAACAGCATTTTGGGGAGAGAGTTTAAATTATTTTAATTTTATCAAATTCATCCTTTATTCACTGGCAGGGTCTGGGTTGGACACAAAGCAAAATCTCATACAGCCCACTTCTACCTCCTTCCCAAGGTCTACATTTTCTCCCTTGTCTGTTCTATTCAACTTATTTCTTACCTCAACTCAATTTTGCTCCCTTTTCCAGTCCTACCTAGCTCTGCGACTCTTCTGATAGCTCTGCCACTTTAACAAATTTCTTTTTCTAGCCCTAAGCATTTTGTTTTTTGCAGTGGCTGTAAACATCCATTGACACCTCCATCTCACCAGGATAGCCAGTGGGCCCTTTGCTTCTTCCTCGAACAGCAGCTCCCATCCACCACCACCTTCCTCCGCCTGGTTGAACTTGTTCTCACATTGAACAATTTTTGCTTTTACTCCATTCACTGCCTCCATATAAAAAATATCACTATGGGAACTCATGTGGCTCCTAGCTGACCCTGTTTTTTGTAGGCTGTATTGAACACTGTTTGTTTTGGGCAGATTCAGTTTGGCTCTCCGATCTCTTTTTCCATTACCAAGATGACTGTATTGGTACCATTTCCTGGTCTAACGCTGGAGCTTGTACCAGAGAACATTACATTGTATCCCCTATTTTGAGTTTTGAGGTAATCCCCATCTATGCATTTTTTATAACATCTATATTATTTCTCTGAATGTCATTTACCCCAATGTGGATTACCATCACTAGGTCTCTTCCTATCCCACTCAGTACCTCTTCTACCTTTTCTTTAATATCTACTGCTCTAACTCCTGAAGGTATTGTCCTTAAGTACAATGGCTTTCCACTTTCCTGAGAAAAAAGTCCGACTACAATTATATTAAAAAATTCTTTCTTTTACAATTATAACCTCTGTTATTTAGTCATTCTGTTCCCTTCATAATGGCCACATTGATTTGGAATTTAGCCCAATTTAAAATAGAATACAGAATCTTTCAATGTGCTAAATACAGGGTGCATTCTAAAAATCTGATGTTATCTAAAACAGAGTGTGAAAGTTTTCTCTCTTTTGCATGATCTTAATCCCTTTTATAGAAAATCAGTAAACAAGCATTCCTGTAAGAATTTACTGGTGTGGAAGAGCCTCAGTTTTTCATAGAACTTTGGGAAATCAACCCCATTGTTTGGGAAGTGTGAGCAACATCATTATAGATCATTTGGTCTGGGAATAGATTGAAACATAGTGTAATGCACGAGCAACTCAGAGATCATTCCTGCCATATCAAGTTATGAAAATGAATTCAATAAAACTGTTTGTTTATTTGTGGGTTGGCAGGAAGGAAATAATCATGGAAGCTTCCAAATTGTTGTGCAATCCCAACTAATGCCCTTCAGGGAAGAGAACCTACCATCCCTACCCAGTCTGGCTGACAGATGACTTCTTCTTATACTATGTGGTTGACTCTTAATGCCCTCAGGGCACCTAGAGACAGGCAACAAACGCTGCCTTGCCAGCATTGCCACATCCCAAAATCAAAAGCAATGTCTATCAGAGGTGACATTTTGGGTGTAACATCAATGTGGATTATTTTGTATTTACCCAGAATGCACTGTGAACAACAGGAAAATCAAAGGCAAATGGGGCAGTTGAGCCTTTGTATGTGGAACTTAACCAGGAGAAAATTGGAGACCCCAAAGTGGTCCTGACAGCACTGAAGAGTGCTGCATAATGATGTAAAAGAGACTCCCTACAACAACAACTTGCATTTATTAGCACCTTTAACACAGCAAAACATCCCAAGGTGCATCACAGGAGCATATCAAACAAAACTTGACACTGAGCCCACATTAGGTGGTATTAGGACAGATGACCAAAAGCTTGATCAAAGAGGAAAGCAAGTGAAAGAGGCGGAGCGATTTAGGGAGGAAATTCCAGAGATTAGGGCCTACGCAGCTGAAGGCACAACCGCTAATGATGGAGTGATTAACATCGGGGATAGGCAAGAGGGTAGAATTGGAGGAGTGCAAAAATCTCGGAGGGTCGTAGGGCTGGAGGAGGTTACAGAGATAGGGAAGGGTGGAGGGAATTGGAAACAAGAATGAGAATTTTAAAATTGAGGCGTTGCCAGACTGGGAGCCAGTGTAAGTCGGTGAATGCATGGGGTGGTGGGTGAAAGGGACTTGGGGCTGAATTTTCACATTGGAGTGGGAAATAGAAGTCAGGTTTGTTTCTGGGTTCGAAACCACCCCCAGGGGGAACAAAGAACAAAGAACAGTACAGCACAGGAACAGGCCATTCGGCCCTCCAAGCCTGCGCCGATCTTGATGCCTGCCGAAATTAACACCTTCTGCACTTCCGGGGCCCATATCCCTCTATTCCCTTTCTATTCATATATTTGTCAAGATGTCTCTTAAACGTCGCTATCGTATCTGCTTCCACCACCTCCCCTGGCAGCAAGTTCCAGGCACTCACCACCCTCTGTGCAAAAAACTTGCCTCGCACATCACCTCTAAACTTTTCACCTTGCACCTTAAACCTATGTCCCCTAGTAACTGATTCTTCCACCCTGGGAAAAAGCTTCTGACTATCCACTCTGTCCATGCCACTCAGAACTTTGTAAACCTCTATCATGTCGCCCCTCCACCTCTGTCGTTCCAGTGAAAACAATCCGAGTTTTTCCAACCTCTCCTCATAGCTAATGCCCTCCAGACCAGGCAACATCCTGGTAAACCTCCTCTGTACCCTCTCCAAAGCCTCCACGTCCTTCTGGTAGTGTGGTGACCAGAATTGCACGCAATATTCTAAGTGTGGCCTAACTAAAGTTCTGTACAGCTGCAACATGACTTGCCAATTTTTATACTCTGTGCCCTGACCGATGAAGGCAAGCACGCCGTATGCCTTCTTGACTACCTTATCCACCTGTGTTGCCACTTTCAGTGACCTGTGGACCTGTATGCCCAGATCTCTCTGCCTGTCAATACTCCTAAGGGTTCTGCCATTTACTGTATACCTCCCACCTGCATTTGACCTTCCAGAATGCATTACCTCACATTTGTCCGGATTAAACTCCATCTGCCATTTCTCCGCCCAAGTCTCCAACCGATCTATATCCTGCTGTATCCTCTGACAATCCTCATCATTATCCGCAACTCCACCAACCTTTGTGTCGTCCGCAAACTTACTAATCAGACCAGCTACATTTTCCTCCAAATCATTTATATATACTACAAACAGCAAAGGTCCCAGCACTGATCCCTGCGGAACACCACAAGTCACATCCCTCCATTCAGAAAAACACCCATCCACTGTTACCCTCTGTCTTCTATGACCGAGCCAGTTCTGTATCCATCTTGCCAGCTCACCTCTGATCCCGTGTGACTTCACATTTTGCACCAGTCTGCCATGCGGGAAGTAGATTAAAGTCATTATTTTTGCAGGGGCAACCCCTTAATTGGATTGGAGTAGGGTTCGGCAACCAATTCGAGGTTGAAGGGGCAGGAGCGGAGGCAGGGCAGATGAAGTGCCGGCCTGATTTAAATTCCACACGACAACCTTTACTGTGGTTGCAATTTGAATGTTGAGGAAGCAAGCGGAAAAGTTCCTGCAAGCCTTGGAGTGGACGACAGTGTGCAATATGTCAATGGAAAGCTAGAACCTGGCACCTGGGGCAGGACAGCCCTCCCCCCTGCCCCAGTTCTGAGATAACCACATGGAGGTGATGCTTGAGGCTGTGAGGGAGAGGAGGGAGCTCTTCTTCCCAAAGGGTAGCAGGAGAAGGCCACCCATCCACACTAAACGGACCTGGGTTGAGATAGCTGCCACTATCAGTGGCATAAGTGTAATTAGAAGAACTTGGATTCAGTGCCGTAAAAGGTTCAATGACCTCATATGCTCTGGCAAGGTGAGTACAACCCCTAACCCTCAGGACAGGACTCAGGGCTTGCACCCTCCAGCAAACATACTACCTGAGGCACCTCAGGGCAGAAGCTGCTCCTTAACATGGAAGTGGTGAGTACCCAGGGCACTTATGCACCCCTCAGAATGGCTCAGAGTCATAGTACAGCTGAGGACCTATCACCACTAAATCATGCAGCTTCCAATGAATAGGTGCAGATGCCATTGGCTGGAGAGGAAAGAAGTACCTTTTTTCGCACTCTTTTGCCCTTGCAGGAGAAACGGGCGCATAATGCCCGGGACAGGGCGCTAACAGGCAGTGGAATAACACCAGTGGAAGAATGAATAATGGAGATAGCCATGATCCCGGGCGAAGACGAAGTTGGGCCTGGTGGGGTGGGAGTTGCAACCATTCAAGCAAATGGAGAGTATTCCATCACATTCCTTACTTGTGCCCTGTAGATGGTGGACAGGCTTTGGGGAGTCAGGAAGTGAGTTACTCGCCACAGGACTCCTAACCTCTGACCTGCTGTTGTAGCCACGGTATTTATATGGCTGCTCCAGTTCAGTTTCTGGTCAATGGTAGTCCCTAGGATGTTAATAGTGGGGGATTCAGTGATGGTAATGCTGTTGAATGTCAAGGGGAGATGGTTAGATTCTCTCTTGTTGGAGATGGTCATTGCCCGGCACTTGTGAGGCGTGAATGTTACTTGTCACTTATCAGCCCAAGCCTGGATATTGTCCAGGTTTTGCTGCATTTCTACGTGGACTGCTTCAGTATCTGAGGAGTCCCGAATGGTGCTGAACATGGTGCAATCATCAGCGCACATCCCCACTTCTGACCTTATGATTGAAGAAAGGTCATTGATGAAGTAGCTGAAGATGGTTGGGCCTAGGACACTACCCTGAGGAACTCCTGCAGTGATGTCCTGGGACTGAGATGATTGACCTCCAACAACCACAACCGTCTTCTTTTGTGCTAGGTACGACTCCAACCAGTGGAGAGTTTTCCCCCTGATTCCCATTGACTCCAGTTCTGCTAGGGCTCCTTGATGCCATAATCAGTCAAATGCTGCCTTGATGTCAAGGGCAGTCACTCTCACCTCACCTCTTGAGTTCACTCTTTTTTCCATGTTTGAACCAAGGCAGTAATGAGGTCAGGGGCTCAGTGGCCCTGGCACATGCTGCTTATGCTGTTTGGCACACAAGTAGTCCTGGGTTGTAGCTTCCCCAGGTTGACACCTCATTTTGAGGTATGCCTGGTGCTGCTCCTGGCATGCCCTCCTGCACTCTTCATTGAACCAGTGTTGGTCTTCTGGCTTGATGTTAGTGGTAGAGTGGGGGATATGCCGAGCCATGAGGTTACAGATTATGGTTGTGTACAATTCTGCTGCTGCTGATGGCCCACAGCGCCTCATGATGCCCAGTTTTGCATTGCTAGATCTGTTCGAAATCTATCCCATTTAGCACGGTGATAGTGCCACACAAAACATTGAAGGGTACCCTCAATGTGAAAACGGGACTTTAGTTCCACAAGGACTGTGTGGTGGTCACTCCTACCAATACTGTAATGGACAGATGCATCTGCGGCAGGCAGATTGGTGAGGACGAGGTCAAGTATGTTTTTCCTTCTTGGTTCCATAGCCACCTGTTGCATACCCAGTCTAGCAGATATGTCTTTTAGGACTCGGCCATCTCGGTCAGTAGTGGTGCTACCGAGCCACTCTTGGTGATGGACATTGAAGTCACCCACCCAGAGTACATTCTGAGCCCTTACCCCCCTCAGTGCTTCCTCCAAGTGGTGATCAACATGGAGGAGTACTAATTCATCAGCTGAGGGAGGGTGGTAGGTGGTAATCAGTAGGAGGTTTCCTTGCCCGTGTTTGACCTGTTGCCATGAGACTTCATGGGGGCCTGAGTTGATGCTGAGAACTCCCAGGGCAACTCCCTCATGACTGTATACCACTGTGCCGCCACCTCTGCTGGGTCTGTCCTGCCAGTGGAACAGGACATACCCGAGGATGGCGGTAGTGGTGTCTGGGACATTGTCCGTAAGATATGATTCGGTGAGTATGACTACGTCAAACTGTTGCTTGACTAGTCTGTGAGACAGCTCTCCCAACTTTGGCACAAGCTCCCAGATGTTAGTAAGAAGGATTTTGCAGGATTGACAGGGCAGGGTTGACAGCTCAAGCTCCAGCTTTCGGAGCTTGAGTAGCAACTGGCATCACTGCAGTTCCTCCGTGAAGCTGGGAGCTACATGCATAGCACATTTCATTAGGAGGTCACTCCACAGAATAAGAGTGCACAGGAAGAGAGGGAATGGATGACCGCCAGACAGAGAGGGAGGACCAGGCAGGAGTTCCCTGAGTGCATCTCGCTCTGTGATCAGTATTCAGTTCTGAATAGTGGTGAGGCCAATGGTTTCTCTCGGGAACACAGCCAGAGCCAAGTCCATGGCACCATAGGTGGCACGGAGTGGGGAGGGAGGGAAGGATAGAAAAACAGTAGTGGTAGGGGATTCAATTGTTAGTGAAGCATACAGGTGTATCTGCAACTGCAGTTGTGATTTCATGTTGCCTCCATTGTGCCAGAGTCAAGGATATCACTGAGAGTTTGCAGACAATTCTGAAGCAGGAGAGTGAGCAGCCAGAGGTTGTGGTTCATATTGGTACCAATAACATCGGTAGAAGGAGGGATGAGGTCCTGCAGGAAGATTTTAGGAAACTAGGAAAGAAATTAATAAGCAGGGTCTCAAAGATAATAAACTCTGGATTATTCATGGTGTCACATGCAAATAAGCATAGAAATGGGAGCGTAGTACAGATGAATGCCTGGCTGGAGAGGTGATGCAGGAGGGAGAGCTTTAGATTCTTTGGGCATTGGGACCAGTTCTGGGGGAGAGATGGCACCTGTCCAAGCCATGTTAATTGTATATTCATTGTGTTTAATTGTATGCAGTTGGTGGGCATTAACTGGGAATTCATTTGCATGCCTACAGGCACAAACTGAAACTATGGTTGCTGGGTTAGGAGGTATATGTTTGTAATGAGTAACTCTGTAACTAAATGCTTATAAAATATATCAAGATTGTTTCCAGTTCTATCTTTCACCAAATGCCTTTCTGGAATATAATATGATAGCAGATGACAGTTGCCTAAAGGTGACGGTTGGAAACAAAGAAAAAAATTTCAGGCAGAAAACTACAACCCTAGTGACCATTGTGGAAAATGGCAGAATCATAAGTAAAGAATTTTGTGAGATGGATCCCCATCAATTGGATAGTGATGAAGTTTTGGACCTTCTACTAGAGTTCTTGAAGACTACAAGAAAGATGATCAGTTAAATATCTGAGGCATGGTCAAACTTTGATAGATTTCAGAACACAGATGGTAATTCCATGGAAGATTATATCATGGACTTGAACAGATTGTATCAAAGATTGATGAAATTCAATTTGGGGAATCCCTGGATCAGTACTAGCGTTTAAATTGCTGGATTGTGCTAAGTGTCTCATATGGACAGACTACTGGTTCCAATTGGTGTTCGGTTCTCAGAAAGGGAGACTCCGTTGGATCAGATGTCAGCTGCCTTGAAAAATTCCTGGGAAAACAATTGTCTCCTTCAAACTTCATGGAACAAATGGGACATTCTGACACAAAGAATAGAGGACTCAATGATTGCCAGAGTTTGAAATGGTCCAGACAGTGGACGCAATGGAAAGATTAAAGACAGCAGAATGAGGTTGAAATCATCTTTAGTAGATCTGGCTATTGCAGCAAAATATATAATTGGAACAGCAATAATAGGCAAATGAAGCCCAGGAATGCCTAAGGAACAGCAAATAGGTGCTTTAGATGTAACTGAAAGTATCATTATCTGGTGAACTGCCCAAAGCAGAGAGGCAGGGTTCTTGAAATGAAACATGATGAAGGGAATTCTGAAGAAGAGGATGAAGATAATGATGTATCTGAAAAAAACTATACTGGTCACAAGGAGTTTTAGTCCTGTGATAGAGGAACATAGAAACATCGAGAAAATACAGCACAGAATCACAAAAGGTTAGTATGCAGGTACAGCCAGTGATTAGGAAGGCAAATGGAGTGTTGGCACTTATTGCAAGGAGAATCGAGTATAAAAGTAGAGAAATTTTACTGCAGCTGTACAGAGCCTTGGTGAGACCACATCTGGAGTACTGTGTACAATTTTGGTCTCCTTATTTGAAAAAGGATAAAATTGCATTAGAAGTAGTTCAAAGAAGGTTTACTTGACTAATTCCAAGGATGAAGAGCTTATGAAGAAAGGTTGAAGAGGTTGGGCCTTAACACATCAGAGTTTAGAAGAATGAGATGTGATCTTATTAAAACATATAAGATCCTGTGGGGATTTGATAGAGTGGATATGGGAAGGATGTTTCCTCTTGTGGGGAGACTAGAACTAGGGGACACAGTTTAAGAATAAGAGGTCTCCCTTCTAAGGCAGAGATGAGGAGAAATGTTTTTCTCAAAGGGTCATTAGTCTGTGGAATTTTCTTCCCCCGAAAGCAGTGGATGCTGGGTCATTGAATTTATTCGAGGCTGAGTTAGATAGATTTTTGATAGAAAAGGGAATCGAGGGTTATGGGGGCAAACAGGAAAGTGGAGTTGAGACCAGATAAGCCATGATCTGATTGAATGGTACAGCAGGTTCAAAGGGCTGAATGGCCTACTCCTGCTCCTATGTTCCCAGAAGGATGCCATTCAGCCCATCATGTCTGTGCTGGCTGAAAAACAGCTTTCCAAATGCATCCTACTTTCCAGCTCTTGGTCCATAGCCCTGTAGGTTAAAGCACTTCAAGTGCATATCCAAGTATTTTTTTAAATGCAATGAGAGCCGAATCTGTTAGTCACAGATTCCTTTAACTGTGTAGTAATAAATAGTCCTTGCACTTCAACAATATGTGGAATCTTGATTCACTAAGTAGCGAGGATTGACTCAAGGTTAAGGAGTGTAAAATTAATCCTTGCTTTGGGTTTGGTGATGACAACACATTGAGGTCATGAAAGATAGTTGTAATCCTATGCATAATAGCTGGAGTAAGCCATTTTATAAGTACTGATGTAGTCTCTAGTGAGATACCTATGCTGATGAGTAAACCTTCTATGAAAAAGACACAAATAAAATGTGACATGCAACATGATAAGGTGATTATTTTTGGAAAGGCAGTCGATTTGCAGTTTACCCAGTCAGGACGTTATTGTATCACCTTAACAAAACCTGATGTTTCTCATCAGAGTGTAAGACAACTTTTAATGGCATCTGGTGATAAAAATCAGAGAGAAGAAAAGCAAATTGTCTGAATATTTAAATGGGTAAGTTGCTCACCCTATTTGTCAAAGATTCAAAATCCTGCTAAAATATGCAGATGTGGTTGATGAAAACTATAAAAGGCTAATAGAGATTAGTGTGAAGTGTGAAATCTGTAGAAAATATTGGAGGGCACCACCATCTCCTATTGTAAGCCTTCCATTGGCACGTGATTTTAATGAGGTAGTTGCCATGGATCTAAAGATGAGGGACAAAGACAGAGGTATTTTCAGTCTACATTTTGTAGACCTGGCAACCAGATTTAGTCTTTCTACAGTAATAGTTAGGACAGAAGGGTTATTATAGACATAAATGGAAATGGATAGGGATCAGACTTGGGGCACCAGTGAAGTTTTTGACTGATAATGGAGGGGAATTTGCCAATGATGAGTTCAGCGACATGTGTGAAAAGATGAACATCATGATCATAAATACCACAGCTGAAAGTCCTTTCAGCAATGAACTGTGTGAACGGAATCCAGTGATCAGTGAAATGCTGCACAAAAGCTTAGCTGATCAACCAGACTGCAAGTTGTCAACTGACCTGACATGGGCAGTTCATGCAAAGAATTTACGCCAGATGGTTGGAGGGTATAGTCCCTCTCAATTAGTCTATGGGTAAAATCCTAAATTGCCTTCTGTGCTGTGCTGTCGTCCTCCTGCTCTAGAAGGTACGACAATGAGTTCAATTTTTTCTGCACATCTGAATGCTTTACGGGCGGACAGGATTTCATCAAGGCTGATGTCTTGGAGAAAATTCAGAGAGCACTGAGGCATCATATAAAGCCATCTGAAACAGAGTTTAATTCAGGAGGTTTGGTGTATTATAGAAGAGAGGTTCACAGGGAATGGAAAGGCCCTGGTAGAGTACTAGGTTCTGATGGTAAAATAGTACTTATCAAACGTGACAAACAAACTGTGAAAGTTTGTTCTCCATGATTAATTGGAATTAATTACAAAATCTTGGGCTCTGGGCAGCTGATAGAAGTAAACAAGGCATCTTGCACCTCAAATGCTCATCTGTTTTGTGGTGAAGGTCCTGAGGAACAGAATACAGTAGATCAAGGACTAGATAGGGGTAATATAAGTGATCATGACACACAGGACAGAGATATCATATTCAAAGGCTAATTGCCCAGAGTAGGTACTCGAATGACATATATTCCAGAGGGGTCTAGTGAATGGTGGGGGGGGGGATACGACAATTGTGCGACATGCAGGAAAAGCTACTGGCAAGTTTAAACTTTGGTTAAATGTTCAGGATGATGGCCAAGAAGTGAGGTCCGTGGACTGGCAGAATGGGGTGAAAGAGTGGAGAGTAAGAAAGCGCAATGCAAGTACTGATAGTGGATCTGGAAGTGACTCTTGTGTCACAAAACATCATGTTACCAGCGAAAGACCGTCTGATAGTGTAAGAGAGCGATCTTGCCGTTGTAGTCTCAACAGACATAAAAGTGCAAGTAGAGGACATAGCTTGAATAGATTAGATAATTAAATAAAGGCCATGGAACAGTCTCGGAATAGAACTAGAATCAGAAGTCCACATGATCATGAGGTTTTCATGACAGCCAGTAAACTTGAGGATAAACTAATATGACAGGCATTGGTGAACTGGTTATTGCTGTGTAAGTGGCGCTTGATAGCACTGTTGGCGACATCTTCCATCAGTTTGCTGATGATTAAGAGTAGCCAGATGCGGCGGTAAGTGGCTGGATTGGATTTGTCCTGTATTTTGTGGACAGGGAATTATGGGCAGTTTTCCACATTGTCGGGTAGATGCCATTGTTGTAGCCATACTGTAACAGCTTGGCTAGGGGTGTGGCTAGTTCTGGAGCACAAGTCTTCAGCACTACTGCTGGGATGCTGTCAGGACCCATAGCCTTTGCTATTTTCAGTGCCTTCAGCCATTTCTTGATATCCCATGGAATGAATCAAATTGGCTGAAGACTGGCATCTGTGATGTTGGGGACCTCAGGAGGAGGACACAATGGATCATCCACTTGGCACTTCTGGCGCATCCCAGTTAATTGTACTTTGTTCTTACAGAAGGATGATATATCTAAAGAAGTGAAAGCACAATTGTGAAGCTTGATTGGTCAGTTCAATATGTTGGGCACTCCGACTAGATCAGATGGTAGTTTTGGAGTTAAGTACTACGATGAAACACTTTAAAGTCGAGAAATTTTTAAGGGCAAATAAAACATTGAATCATTAAATCTGGAGAAATGAGTACATAAGTTCCCATCCTTAGGTGACCCAAAGAATGTGAAACTGGTCATTTTTAGCAATGCTTCACATGTTAATCTTCCTGATGGGTATTCTAGTGTCGCTGGTTTCATAATACTTCTTATGGGTGAAAATGGGAAATATTGTCCTTTAGCTTAGGCAACTAAGAAAATAAAAGGGGTTATAAAAAGTACTTTGACTGTGTAAACACTGGCTCTTGTGGAGGTAGTGGATATGGGATTCTATTTGTCCAATATTTTAATGAGTTTCTGTACAATGGACGTACTAAAGATTGTGTACCCAGTTGAATGTTATGTAGATAATCATCTATTGTGGGATAATGTGCACCCTATGAAAACTATGAGTGAGAAAAGGTTACAGAGTGACCTTGCTGGCTTGAAATAAATGCTGGAGAGAAAGGAAATTGATGTATGCAAGTCATCAACTATCTGATTGTTTTGATTTACAAAAAGAAATGCATGTATGAAAAAATTGTTGGTTGCGCATATAAACTCTAATTTTTATTTAAAGATAGAGAAAGGAATCTGTTAATTATATATTAATTGAGTTTAATTGTCTACAGGTGGTGGGCATTAACTGGGGATTCACCTGTGCCCCTATAACTAGACACAGACTGAAACTGTAGTTGCTGGGTTAGGACATGTATACTTGTGATGTGTAACTCTGTAAGTAAATGCTTATAAAAGTGTGTGAAGATTGGCTCCAGTTCTATCCTTAACATGCCAGATGGATTGCACTTCAACAGGGCCGGGGCCAATATGGTCATGGGGAGGTTTGCTTGTGCTGTTGGGGAGGGTTTGAAACTAACTTGGCAGGAGAATGAGAACCTGCAGATGGATTCAGAAGGGAGAGAAGCAAAGCTGGAAATTTAGTAAGCAAATGTAGAAGGCAGAGGAAACAAAGGTTAGAAAAGAGAGAACAAAGGAATTTGGCAGTGGTTAATGCTATATACTTCAATGGTATATATAATGGTATATTCTTCAATGCAAGGACACTGGTGAATAAGACAGATGAGCTGAGAGCACATATAGCACTCAAGGAAGAGATAGTGAGGGTTCAGAGAAAAATATGTTCCCTCAAAAAAAGGGTGGGACTCCCAAATCTAAATCCCACTGGATGTCAAGGAGCATACAGAGTAAGATCAGGCAAAAAATAGAAGCTTATGTCAGATATCGAGAGCACAATACTGCAGAAGTGTATGGAAAGTGCAGGGATAAAATTAAAAGGGACATTAAAAGGAAAGCAAAGAGAGGCATGATCAAATATTGGCAAGTAGAGTGAAGGAAAACATAAAGATGTTTCATAAGTACACAAAGAGCAAGAGGATAACTAAGGAAAGAATAGGGCCTATTAGAAAGCAAAAAGGTAACCAGTATGTGGAGATGTGGGCATGATTCTTAATGAATACTTTGCATCTGTCTTCATAAGATGGGGACAATGAAGGCATTGTAGTTAAGGAGAAGGGGTGTGAAATATGTATGGGATAAACATAGTGAGAGAGGAAATATTAAGGAGTTTAGTATCTTTCTAAATGGAAACAGGACTAGTTGAAATTCATCCCAGGCTGCTAAGAGAAGCAAGGAAACAAATAGCGGAAGCTCTGGCCAACATTTTCCAATTCTCTCTGGATATAGGCATGGTGCCGGAGCACTGGAGAACTGCTAAAATTGTATTGTTGTTTAAAAAGGGAGAAAGGGATGGACTGAGAAATTACAGCCCAGTCAGCTGAACCTCAGTAGTGGGCAAATTATTGGAAAAAATGCTGAAGGACAGTATAAAATGTCATTTAGAAAGGCATGAATCAATCAAGGACAATCAACATGAATTAGTTAAGGTAAAGTCATGTTTGACTAACCTAACTGAGTTCCTTGTGGAGTAACAAGAAGGGTCAAAAAATGTAGTGCATTTGATGTAGTTGACATGGATTTTACCAAAGCTTTTGACAAGGTTCCACCTGGGAGGCTGGTCAGAAAACTAAAAACCCATGGGATCTAAGGGGAAGTGGCAAGTTGAATCCAAAATTGGCTCAATGACGGGAAGCAAAGAGTAATTGTCAACGTGTGTTTTTGTGACTGGAAAGCAGTTTCCCTTGGGACGCTGCAGGGTTCAGTACTGGGTCACTTGCTTTTTGTGATATATATCAATGATTTACACATAAATGAAGGATGATTAAGAAGTTTGCAGATGATACAAAAATTGGCTGTGTGGTTGAATATGAAGAAGAAAGCTGTAGACTGCAGGAAGATATCAATGGACTAGTTAGGTGGGTGGAAAAGTGGTAAATGGAGTTCAATCTGGAGCCGTGTAAAGTAGGTTTAAGGAAGGCTAACAATAAATGGTAGGTTACTGAGAAGTGTAGATGAACAGAGGGACATTGGAGTGCATTTCCACAGGAAGGGATATGGAATACATTCCTTTATTAATCAAGGCATAGAACATAACTGTATAAAATACTGTATAAAATAAAGCACTTCTGAGATGTATTCCTTTTTCCTCAACCGGGGATCCCCCCACCCCCCAACCACTGTGGTTGACAGGGTCCTCAACCGTGTCTGGCCTATTTCCCGCACCTCTACCCTCACCCCTTCCCATTCCCTCCCAGAACCGCGACAGGGTTCCCCTGGTCCTCACTTTCCACTCCACTAGCCTCCACATCATCCTCCACCATTTCCGCCACGTCCAGAGTGATGCCACTACCAAATGCATCTTCCCCTCCCCTCCCCTGTCAGCATTCCAAAGGGATTGTTCCCTCCATGACACCCTGGTCCAATCCTCCATTACCCCTGACATCTTGTCCCCTTCCCACAGCACCTTCCCCTGCAATCGCAGGAGGTGTAACACCTGCTCTTTTACCTCTTCTCTCCTCACAATCCAAGGCCCCAAACACTCCTTTCAGGTGAATCAGCGATTTACTTGTACTTTTTTCAATTTAGTATACTGTATTTGCTGCTCACAATGCTCTATATTGGGGAGACCAAATGTAGATTGGGTGACCGCTTTGCAGAACACCTCCGCTCAGTCTGAGAGCATGACCCCGAGCTTCCTGTCTCTTGCCATTTCAACTACCGCCACCCCCCCCCCCCACCCCCCGCTCTCATGCTCACATCTCTGTCCTGGGCTTGCTGCAGTGTTCCAGTGAACATCAACGCAAGCTCGAGGAACAGCATCTCATTTACTGATTAGGCATGCTACAGCTTGCCGGACTGAACATTGAGTTCACTAATTTCAGCGCATGACAGCCCCCCTTTTTTATTTAGTTTTCTTTTTTCTTTTTATTTTATTTCAGTTTGTTTCATCATTCATTTTTTTTAACAAGTGCCTGCCCACAGTTTTTTTCATGTTTGTGCTTTTGGCCAGGGCTGTTCATTATTCAGTTATTTAACACCCTCTCTGCACAAACGCTTTGTCTTTCACCACACCATTAACACACCCTTTGCCTTTGCTCCATGACCTTCTGGTCAGTTATTCTCTGTGACCCTCTGTCCTATCAACACCTTCGCTTTTGTTATCTTTTGCCCCACCCCCACTTTATTTGCTGAAAACCTATTACATTTCTAACCTTTTCCAGTTCTGATGAAAGGTCACTGACCTGAAACGTTAACTCTGCTTCTCTTTCCACAGATGCTGCCAGATCTGCTGAGTATTTTCAGCATTTTTGTTTTTATTTTATATTGTATAAAACACTACTTGGGCAACAGCTAGAATACTGCTTACAATTCTAGTCACTGCTTTACAGGAAGAATGCTATCGCACTAGAGAGGGTACAGAGGGGATTTACGAGGATATTGCCAGGAATGAAGCATTGTAGCTATGAGGAAAGATTGGACAGACTGGGCAGTTTGTTTTTTTGAATAGAGGAGGTAGAGGAGAGATTTAATTGAGGTGTATAAAATTATGATGGGTCTAAATAGAGTAGATAGGAAGAACCTTTTTCCCCTAGCAAAGAGGCCAGTAAGTAGAGGGCATAGATTTAAAGTATTGGTAAAAGGATTAGAGGGGAGTTGAGGAGAAATTGTTCCACCCAGAGGGTGGAGGAGATCTGGAACTCACTGCCTGAAAAGGTGGTCAAGGCAGAAACCCATCATCACGTTTAAAAAGTACTTGGATAGGCACTTGAAGCAGCGTAATCTACAGGGCTACGGACCAAGAGCTGGAAAGCAGGATTAGGCTGGATAGCTTGTTTTCAGCTGACACAGACATGATAGGCCAATTGGTCTCCTTCTGGGTCATAAATTTCTTTGGTTCTATGATTTTTACAGCAGAAGTCCTTAATAGCAATTAGGAAGGGGAACCCTGGCTGCTTCTTTAATCTTCCAGGAATGTCTCACAAATTGTCGTGCTCTTACTGCTGCCTTGTAGGAATCAGAAACTATCACATTCTATCTGATGTAAGTCTTGTGATGTGGTCTTGTGCTTATCTCTTCAATCAGCTCTGTTTGATTGAACACAGCATTCCTTTGTAGTGCTTTTGTTACTCCCCAGAAATAAACCCTCAGTTGAAAATACAGTGAAGCACTGTTAGTGCTAATTTATCAAAGCAAAATATCAACTAGGCAAAGTCAGTTGCAAACACAAGTACATAGAAGGGCATTCATGCATAAATGAAAATAAATGAATAAGCTTTTATCGAGGATTGGGAACTGAGGATTTATGTTGTAAAGCAGCCCTGTGGTATGGCACTGAAGTGAATTGTTGGTGCTGCAGTCCATTGTACTTTGAGAGTGCTACAACTCTGGGTCAACCACATGGTTTTCCACAAGAAGGATTTCCAGTCTTGACTGTGCTATTGGGGCATCCCCACATAAACCATGAGTGAGATACCTAGCAGGTGTATCTTATGCTAGCAGCATAAACAGACACCTTGGGAATGGGTCAGCTGCTCGAATCTGTTAGCTGAGGAACAGAAGATGGTAAGGGGAGATACAACACAGTGAAAGATGGAAACTGTAAAAGAAAGTCTTTCATGCAAAAAACATATCGCCAGTCACCTTAATGCTCTATTTTCCTAGCTTGGGTGTCCACATATTCTTCTGCTAACCCAGTGGGCCAGGTTAGTTCACAAGGAAGCTACTAGCAAAAGATGAACACAGGTCTGTTTTTGTTAGTCTCAGCATTGCCTTGACTTAAAGTTGAAACAGAGCTGCCTCAGTTAATTGAATTAAAAACATTGAGTAGAAAGCAACTGAAGTATTTAAAAAAATCAAAGACATAGGTATGAGAGGTGAGTTGGTGAAGGTAGATTGGGAAATTAGATTAACAGATATGGCAGTAAATAAGCAACGGCGAACATTCAAAGAAATAATTCATAATTCTCAACAAATATACATTCCCTCCAGGGTCCATGGTAAAAATGGCCCAAACATGGCCAACGAGAGAAATTAAGAATTGTATTGGATTAAAATAACAGGCTTACAATGTTGTCAAAAAGAAGAGTAAGCCTGAGGATTAGGAGGGTTTTAGAATCACCAAAGGATGACAAAGAAATTGGTAAAGACAGAGAAAATAGAGTATGAAAGTAAATGAGCAAGAAATATAAAAACAGATTGTAAGAGATTTTACAAGGAAGAGATTAGCAAAGGCAAGTGTGGGTCCCTTAGAGGCAGAGATAGGAGAAATTATAATGGGGAACAAGGAAATGGCAGAATGTTAAAAGTTTTGTATCAATCTTCACAGTAGAAGACACAGAGAACATATAGGAAAGTCTGACGAACTAAGGGTTTAATGAGAGTGAGGAACATAAAGTAATTAATATTAGTAAAGCAGAAGTAATGGAGAAATTAAGGGGACTAAAAGCCAACAAATCCCTTGGATCTGATGGCCTCCATCCTAGTGCTTTAAAAGATATAGTGGATGCTCTGGTTTTGATCTTCCAAAATTCCCTAGGTTCTAGAAGGGTCCCCATGGATTGGAAGGTTGCAAATATAACCTCACTATTCAAGAAACGATGGAGAGAGAAAGCAGGGAACGATAGGCCAGTGACCTTGGTATCAGTAGTAACGAAGCAAAGGATTAGCACACCGATTGAAATATTAAAGTCCCCTTTTACCTTAGTCCCTCACATACACACTCTCACATACACGCACACGCACACACTGGTTAACTGGAAAAAAATAGAGATTTTTGTTTGAGTTCTGTTACAAAAAAAGACAAAAAATAATACTTTGGCCAAATGCTTGCTAATTCTTGAAGAAAAAAGAGATGGTATGGAAAGATGTCAGTTGACCCTTTTTTGGTTTGGCGTCCCAAATTCGTATAGATGGCTGTCACTGGGATCTTACTCTGGAGCAATTTGTTCAGGTGGCGTTGAGGATTTATCCGGCAGGTTTTTCCAGCATCTCAGCAGAAATGCGGCAACTGGGGTTTCTGGCAGGCCTTTCAGGAGAAATGCATGATCAATTTCTCTATTTCTTACACTCACTTCTAAGAGCTTCTCAAAGAGATGAAAAACAGGCAGGTTTTTCAAAGAGATGTGAAAGGCTGAGTTGGGTTTCTTTTATCCTTCAGGTTGATTTTTAAAACTCCAACTGACTGTCCAAAGTGAAACCAAAAACAATCTTAATAGTCAAGCCTCCTGACCCCTATACAACTTGACCGTAATAATCTTCTCCAAGGCAAAAAGCCCCTGCTGGGTATTTATCTGAAGACAGGTGACTTCCAGTACTTGCTGTTTGCAAACAAGTCCAAAAGACCTTACGATGACCTTTTTTAAAAAAAAACACACAAATTTCAGCATCTATGGAATCCTTTCTCCAGTTTTAAAACACAAGTCCTCAAACTTTAACAAAAATGGAAGTACTATCGTAACATGTTGCAGATCCTATATTTGGACTTGACAGTTTTCCTAGCAGCAGCTGTGAAACTGCTGGGTGAATTTTCTCAGTTTCAATTTATTTTTACATTTTGCTGGAGATCGTCAACAATGGCCTAGATTTTGCGGTAATCATGATGGTAAAGCTGTCAGTGTTCACTGCCATTGCTCCTCTGAAACTGACTGCAACTTCTGGAGGCCACACATATGCAGTTAGATGCAGAAATCCAGAAGTTGCTGTCAGTGATTTCCTGCTTCTCCATAGGGTGCACTGTTCAAGTCTCAGAAGATGGAAATCAATTAGAAATCACTGAACTGGCAAAAACCCCTTTTATCCTGTAATATCACAGTTAAACCGCACCCCCCCAAAAAAGTTATACATTGTTAATGAGGTGTAACTAGATTTTTAATAATGTACTAAGCAATAACTACTGCTGAACAATCTCTCTGGTCTTGGAAAACTAATTTTATATTTGTGTAATGTCAAATTTTTTCATTATGATGAAAATTCCATAATTCTTTAAATATTTTTTCAAAAGTTTGTTTATGGTAACTTAGCTTTGAATGTGTATGTCTCAATCTTTATTTCTGTAAAATTTATAAAAAGCAAAGGATAATCAGCACATTATACTTCCTGATTTGCTGTCTGTGAGAATCCTTCAATGTGATTGGCTGCCTACCCTGTTTGATGACATCACTTACTGGATGCCTGGAGATCCCCTTGACTTGGAGCCAGTTTCAAACTAAAGTCGGGAAAGGGGAAAACTAAGCCACAGAGATCACTGGATTTATTTTTCGAGTTTTCATCACATGATCCCACTCTAATAGCCCTACCGTCACACTCCTCCCATCGGTTGCTCAGCATGTCCATTTTCGCACACATTATCTTCCCACACCAGTTGGAGAGTGAACAGACTCTTCAGTACCTAATTGGATGATTCTTGACTGTTCTTGCCTTTTCTTCCCTGTCTCCAACATTTTTATAATTAATAAGCCAATATGTTGAAAGAAAAAGTTTCCTTTTAATGCCCCAATGATTTTTCTTCTAGGTTACTCCCAGCAGTGCCCTGGAAGTCATTTTTCAATTTTTGGAGACTCCAGGACAAACCTGGATGTTTGGCAACATTGCTGGGGCATAACAGAATCATAGAATTTTACAGCACAGAAGGAGGCCATTCAGCTCATCGTGCCTGTGATAGCCCTCTGAAAGAGCAATCTGCTTATTATCATTTACTTGCACTTTTACCAAATTCTTACATTTTTTCTTTCTCACCTATTTAGAAAGCTGCTATGGTTTTTTAATCACTCTTTTTTGTATTCCATGTTCTCTGTGTGTAAAAACAAACCTCCTAACCTCACCCATTGTTCTCTTGATGGCGATCTTGGCCTTTCTTTACCTGCTCACTGACCAGTAGATTTTCCTAACTTAATTAATCAAAACCTCTCATCATCTTTTACACGTCTATCAAATTTCTTCTTAACCTGCACTGTTCTCATGAAAAGAACTGCAGTTTCTCTCGTCTCTCTTTGAAGCCAGATTTCTTGCAGAGGTGGGCCCAGTGTCTTTTTGCACCACATGCCTGCACAGGTCTTGAAATGCAGGACAACTTCGCAGTGAGTGGGACAAACCACACCTACGACACAGCTTGCTTGTTTTTTGCGATCTGTCTATCAGCTGCACCTAGTTCTTGTAGATGCTGTTATCCAGCTACAATGGCTTTGTATTTCCTGCCATCTTCTAGCAGTGCGTCATTGCTGTGACCTTTTTCCCCCAAGAGGTCTTTTTGAAACGCTTCAATCAGCATCGAGACAATCACCAGCTCCATTATTTGCTCCAACAGCTCAGTTTCCAAAAAATTGCATTCATTGCCCTTACTGCGGCATCTATTGATGAATTGATCTATTGATTCCTGTGGCTGTTGCCTGTAGGATATCAATTCCAGGCGATGAATTCTAAAGTGCACTCTTACTCGAAGCTGATTGACTAGCACTTTCCATATCTTTGCGGGATCTTTCTGGTCCTCTTCAGGTAAGCCAGAGGTATTGATTCTGTATAACCCCTCATTCACAACTGCATTCTTTTTTTAAAAAAGTTTGATTTCAGATCAATGGCCTTCCAGTTCATGCTGGGAAATTTGATATGCATGTTTCTGCTGTTCTTTTGCTTTCTGCTCTGTACTTCACTTTGTTCAGCTCTGTGTGTACCTGCAGCACTGTATTTGTTATCACTTTTCTATGTGTGGTTTGAAACTTGTTTTAAAACTTGTTCTATTAACTCTGCACTGTTTCCCTTTAAGAAATTCTCTTTTATTTAGACGAGCTGCTTTGATGGAGAGTATCAAGTGCTTGACAGTGTTCTCTGTTTATTTTGCTTTCAGCAATTCAGCCTGTATGTTTACACAGCTGTTTGATAAGCAGTTCAAGGGTTTTTCCCTTTTCTTTTTTTTTGCTAGAGTTTATTTATCTTCTTCACGTTTGAGTGGTTTAATGATTTTTCAGCTTGACTGCTTCAATGGATCCTCTGCAGCATTGGGGGGGGGGGGGGTTACCTCGCTTTTTTTGGATGCCTCCTGTAATGGTGCCGACCTCGATGAGCCTGAGAGAGGAATTGTGTTTACCCCTTTTTTTTCTCTCTCCCACGGAGGCTTTAAAAAAATCAATTTTTAAGCACTTCAAAGCTTTTTTTTAAACAGGGATTCCTTGACCATCAGCACAACGACTCACCGGATCACAGGAATTTATTTGCAGCCAGTCATTCAGTGCTCTCTCTCACACAGGTGGAGGTAAGTTTTTTTTCTTCTTTCTATTGTTTTGGCCAGTATTTCTTTCACTCTTTTCAGGTACTTTTTTTTAAAGTTTCTTCACTTGTTTGCTGTTTTTCCTGTGGTCTTCAAGATTAACGCTGGTCTTTTCACCACAGCTACCACTATGTCATTTGTTCTTTGTGTTATCTTAAGTAACACAATGAGGTACGTAGATTCCAGTGCCTTGAAGATCGCTAACAGGTTTATTAACAGCTAAACTAGTATATACAGTACAGAGCAAACTACTCACAGAACCTTTGTCTAGGATGTTACAGTTGCAGAGTGACTATAGCTTCTAGTCACATGACTACATCCTGGTACTTAGATCATTAGCATACTGAGTTCTTAAAGGGACATCACTCTTGAAATGATCATGCAACACCCCCATGACCTGATTGTGGCCTTAACTCCACTTTCCTGCCTGTCCCCCATCACCCTTGACTCCCTTGTAGATCAAAAATCTGTCTAACTCAGCCTTGAATATATTCAATGACCTACCCTCCACTGCTCCCTGGGGAAGAGAATTCCCAATACTAACTACCCTCTGAGAGAAGAAATTCCTCCTCATCTCCGTCTTAAAAGGCAGACACCTTATTTTGAAACTCCTTTTAAAGTTTTACCATTTAATGCTGTGTTGTCTCCATATTCACCCACCCACAATATATCTACTCACACTCCTCCACATTAAAATGAATAACTTGTACCAGAATTTGCCTCGGCACTGAAAAGGAAAATTCACTGTCTCATTTGAATCAAGGCAGTAATACAGCAGCACAGAGAGTGGGACCTGCATTGTGTCAGCTTGCTCAGTTGGTACTACTCCTGCCTCTGAGGCAGGAGGTTGCGAATTCAGTGAATGCATGATCTATAGATTGAAAATGCCGTGCAGTGCAGTAGTCAGGGAGGACTGCTTTACCAATGTATTAGCCTTCCAATGGCCTGTTAAACCAACATCCTGTTTGCCATGTTCAGGTGGATGTTAAACCTCTCACAGCACTAATCAAACACTAGTGGCTAATGTCCCTCCTTGGCCAATACCACTAAGAATAAGTATCAATTACCTCATCGACAGTTGTGTGACTTTGCAGCAATGTGCAGCTAAATATACTTTTGCGATTTGATAATCAACAAAATACATCTAACAAAATTCTTATTCATGTGTAAAGCACTATGGGGTGAAATTCAACTTCCATGGAGTGCAAAATGGAAAGTAAAGTTGGGCAGAAGGCCAATCGGCTATGGTCTGCTGAAGTTAAATTTCATCCCCTGTCTGTCTAAACAATCGTAAACTAAATAGTAAATGAAAGAACAGCTGAAGCTTTACACTGCCTTCCTGATGCTCCCAATCACAATGTTGTTTGAGAATGATTCACCTATTTATATTTGCTTCAGTACATTGTTTAAACCCTTCACAGATCATTAGTACACATCTCAATGTTAAGTGTGCAAACAAGGAACTGAGTAACAATATCTGTGTAATATTTCTCATCAAATCAAGTAAATAAAAGCCATCGCAGGTCACTGAGTAACAATTTCTGTGCCATATGCTACAATGGAGGCTCTGTTCCACAGGAGATGCATGACGCCAAAATCATCACACCATACAAAAACAAAGGCAACAGAGGAAACTCCAACAACTACAGGGGCTCTCATGCCTTAGCATCATGGGGAAGGCGTTTGCGAGGGCCATACTTAGCAGCCTCCATTTACTTGCAGACCGAGTGTACCCGGAAGCACAGTGCTGTTTCTGTGCCGGCAGATCTACTGTGGATATGATCTTCTCCATATGCCAGCTAAAAGAAAAGTGTAAGGAACAGAGTATAGCCCTTTACCTCACTTTTGTAGATTTCACTAAGGCATTCAATACTATCAGTATAGCAGGGCTCTACAAGATTTTGGGAAAAATTGCCTGTCCACCAAAGCTCCTCAGTTTCATCCGCTCCTTTCATGATAACATCCACTGCACTGTACAGTTTGATGGCTCCACTTCCGACAGTTTTGGAGTGAAGAATGGAGTGAAACAGGGTTGTATCCTAGCCCCCACTCTGTTTGGCATCTTCTTCTCCATACCCCTGATCTTCACCTTCCTTACAGATATGGAAGGAGTCTACTTGCACACTAGGTCAGACGTCAAGCTCGACAATTTATTAAGGCTGAAAGCAAAAACAAAAATACATCGCATCCTGATCAGAGAACTCCTCTATGCTGATGATGCTGCGCTGGTCACTCACATGGAAACTCAGCTACAAAGACTCCTGGACTATCTCTCCCATGCCTGTAACTTGTTCTCCTTGACAATAAGCGTCAAGAAATCTGTGGCCATGGGACAAGGTGTTGCATCTCCACCCCTGATCACATTAAATAACACCCCACTGGAAATGGTTTGCAAATTCTGCTACCTTGGATCCACAGTGACAAACAATCTGTCCCTTGATGCAGAGCCTGATACACGTATAGGAAAAGCAGCTACCACCTTTGGCCGACTCGCGAAACGCACATGGGATAACACCAAGCTGACCCTTAGGACCAAGCTGATGTTTCATAAGGCCTGTGTTCTCAGTACCTTGTTGTACGTCTGTGAAACATGGGCGCTTTACAGCTACCAGGAAAAGAAGCTTCATAATTTCCATCTTCACTGGCTGTGGCACATTATGGGTATATCCTGCCAGGACAAAATCACAAATGTGGCAGTCCTTTCAAAGGCAGAGCTCCCAAGTGTGTTGGCACTAATCAGACAGAGGCAGCTTCAGTGGATCAGACACGTCCACAGGATGGAAGATGGTCACATACCCAAGGACCTTCTGTATGGTGAGGTAGCCGGGGCCAGTCGACCAGTGGGCGCCTAAAGCTCCGCTTCAAGGATGCTTGCAAGCATGACATGAAGGCCCTAAATGTCGACCAGTCACTAGCTGGCGAAAGAGGGAAATGGCGACACATCCTGTGGACTGGTGTGCACTACCACGGCGACCAGTTGATACAGCAGCTTGGCAACAGGTGCCAAAGTTAAAAGCAACAACTCACAGCATCACTTGGCAGCTTCACATGCGCCACTTGTGACAGAACCTGCCTCTCAAGGTTTGGCCTTCACAGCCATGAACAAAGGTGCACCAAGAGAAGACACCCCACCTAAATGGATTGTTTGCTGCATGTCCATCATCTTTCATGGATGGAAGGATGTTAACCAATGCTACACTGGATTAATGTGTTGGCCATGGCTCAGCAGTAATGCTGTTGCCTCTAAGTCAGATAGTTATGGGTTCATCTCCCACTCCAGAGGTTTGAGCGCAAAATCCAGGCTGATATTCCAGTGCAGTACTGATGGGGCTACACTGCCAGAGATATTGGGCTGAATTTTATTTGAGAGATGCTGGTCCCACCACCGGGTGCAAAGCGGCAGGTCAGCCACATGCAACTCAGTGGCAGCTAGTCGAATAAGTCTAATGAGCCTTGACAACCGACCAATTGGTTGGGGTCGGGCAGGAGGCGGGCAGCATGGCATCAAGTGATGCCTTGGCAGTTGCTGGGAACATTTTTAACCCCGTGCGGCCCCACACTTCCTTGATGCCTCCCGCCAGGTGCTCCTACAGGCTGCCAGGGAGAGGAGGGACATCTTGTTTCTAAAGGACAGGAGGAGGAGACCTGTGAGTCAAATGAAGCAGGCATGGCTGCATATCACGGAGCAGGTCAGCAGCCATGGGGTTACACAGCGCAGCTGGATTCAGTGCCACAAGTGGCTCAAGGAGCTCATCTGGGCTGAAAAGTGCAGATCATTTAATGTTATCATCCTCTTGGGCCTTGCATATGGTGAAGCAGGACAGTGTGTTGGGAGGAGAGAGATCAATCCCCCAGACGTCGGCAAAGGGGCAGGGGATGCAAGATGACTGACAGTGGCCTGTTGCGGTGGCCCTGAAAGGGGGCCTCCTGTCATAGTGGAATCTCGCGAGATCCCTGAGAAGGAAACACATGGAAGAGACGTCTGTGTTTCCACATCAGTGGCAACTGAACTGCCAGCAGCCTATGTGTTGAGATTGATGTTGCTGGGGGACCAACATCTCCTTCCCTCTGTCTGCAGGAGAAGATAGCACATCATCATAGACAACGGGCCAAGATCAGAGTGGGGCTGCCTAAGCTGCATGTTATCACACCAATGGAGGAGGAGGCCTTGGAGCTGGCTGGACCACAAGACAGCCAGAGCGCGGCGGATGGAGAAACAGGGGAACCTTCGCAAGAAAGTGAGTAAGGTCGCCATGGGGCCCAGTGCTGCATCTGCAGTGATGAGGCCATGCTGTTCATCAGGCATCCAGTGCTCACAGGGTTTTGCATTGTAGGGGTGTGTGCTATGGAGCGAGGGCAGGCCCTTGAGCCTTACATATCTCTGTTCTCTCATGCAGGTCAAGCAGTACCAAATCAGCAAACAACCAAATCTGTGCTGGATCCTGCCACCTCTGAGGGGGAGGATGGAGCCTCAGAAGCTCATACTCCTACACACTCCACCAGCGCAGATACATGCACCTCCTTACAGTTTACCAGCCCCCTCCTGGAGGGTCCTCCTAATGACAGTACAGTACATAGGGGTGGGTGCAGGTTTCACTGTAGGTTGGGGTTTCCCCTCAATCTGGCACATGTGGCAACTCCTGCAGTATTCCAACACATCTTTGTGGGGTTTTGGCCAAACCAAATGCAGTCTTATGCAGGCTTTGGTTTTTCGTATACCAGCAAGTACAGCCACTGTAATCTCGTGGACCTTCTTAATATTTCTCCCCGATACCTCTGTGACACCACTAACTGGTGAACTACTGTCCATTCCTTGCCCTCAGGTCTGTGAGGAGAACTCCATTTCCTCATCAGTACCTCATTCTTTAAATAGTAGCAATCAGGGACTCCCTCTGCTTCACTTTCAGATTGGGCAGCCTATGCTAACTCTCACAATACTGAGTTGGCTTGCTGAGCCTCACCTCGGGAAAATCCATTTAATTCACTTCCTGGGTCTCCTAATTTTCCAAAGAAAGTCTTGGACAGGCAGACCTCATGGTCATCTGCCTGAAGTGCCGATGCAGTCTCCTCTGGGGGAGCGGGTTTGATCATGGCCTGACTCACTACACATTCAGGGACTCTGCAGGGAACCGTCTCCTGCTACTGCCCGGTCTCTCTGTTCTCCTGCGGTCTTTCTTTCCTACTGGGAGGGAGCTACCACCTTCCCCCCTGCCAGATCTGTGGGCAGGTGAACCCCGTCCACAGGCAAACTAGGGACAATCCCTACGGTCACCAGTCCCAAAACTAGGTCGCACTCCAGGTGAACAGGTATGGGCATACACTGCCCTCCAATACCATTCACCACCATTTTGGTGTTCACTGCACTCTCTGGGGGGAAATGTCAGGCTTTTTCCCAGTAAAAGGGATCTGGTGGCCCCTGTGTCCCTAAGAATCACTATGGGCTTGCTTGCCTCACTCGAGGGATATGGGGTTACTTTCCCTTCAGATACAAAACTCTGATAACCTTCAGAAATCCTATTAACTTTTCCTGCACTGGTTGTAGTAAGCTTCCTGGGTTGCACTCTTACTGCAGTTAAAGCCACAGCTTGAGCTGCTGTGCTTTGCATCAGGGTCCTGTCGTCACTGAGCGGGCATGCCCTGATTAACCCTATCGGTTTCCCCTTTAGTTTCCAGCAGTCAGCTTTTAAATGCCCTGCTTTATTACAATGGAAGCACACAGGTCTCCGGGTCTCACTCTTGCTCACAGCACCTTCCTTTTTGGCTGGAGGAGGACCCCCCCTGTGTCTCCTGTTATCCTTTCGCTTCCAGGACTGCCTGGGCTTCTATCACCTTCCCACCCTTTGTTCTTTTCGGATTTATGGGGGGTGATTAGGAAAGGTTCATCCCTGGGAAACCGACTTATAAATTAAAGCAAGCTCATCGGCCAGAACTTCCGCTTGCCGGGCTCTCTGAACCCGCTGCTCCTCTATGTAGGTTTTTATTGAGAATGGGAGAGAGTTTTTAAGTTCTTTTAACAGGATTACTTCTCTGAGAGTCTCATAGCTGAGCTGTATTTTTAAAGCCCTCAGCCACTGGTCAAAAGCCAGCTGCTTGCTTCTTTCAAACTCCAGATAAGTTTGATTGGCTTGCTTTTTGAGTGTTCTAAACTCCCAGCGATAGGCTTTGGGTACTAATTCATATGCCCTGAGGATAACATCTTTGGTCAGTTCATAATTTGATGAACTCTCATCTGGCAATGAAATAAACCTTATGGGCTTTTCCAGATAGTTTGCTTTGAACATACGAACATATGAATTAGGAGCAGGAGTAGGCCACTTGACTCCTCTAGCCTGCTCCGTCATTCAATAGGTTCATGGCTGAACTGATTACTCCACATTTCCACCTACCCCCGATAATTTATACAATAAGAGAGACCAGGTCTCAGCTGGCCATTTTAGCTGCCTTGCCAGTTTCTCAAAAGACACAAAAAATGCTTCCACGTCTTCCTCATTGAATTTTTGAATTAATTGAGCGAGGTTTAGTAATCTTGTACCCAGCCCTGAATTATGCTTCTCCATATTGGCCATGCTTTCACCAAGGTTACTCTGTCACCCCCTAGTTGACTCAAGCCTCTTCAACTCTCTTTCTTCGCATTCTTTCCGGAATATTCTTTCTCTCTCTCTCTCCTCTCTCTCTCGTTCCTTCTCCTGTCTTTCTTTTTCTTCACATTTCTTTTGGAAGGCTCTCTCTTTCTCCCTCTCCTGCCTCTTTCTCTCTTTTTCCCTTCCCTCAAATTCAAGTTTCCTTTGTTCCAATTGTATCTTTGCTAGCAGTACCCTCTCTGGATCTGCTTCTAACACTGCTTCTGCTTCTTCAGATTCAAGGGAAAAATGGTTGGCCACCAGCCTTAGGAGTTCAGACTTCCGAGCCTTGCCATGTACAGTGATCCCACACTGCTCAGCCATTTTCCTCAACTCCTCCAAAGACAGTGCTTTTAACTTATCCCAAGTTACTTCATCCTGCCTTGGAGAGCTACTCACCTCAGTTGCAGACATGTTAGTTTTCAATCACACACAACCACAAGAAAACCTGTATTGATATTTTGCTCTTTTTGATTGGGAACAATTTGGCTTCCCACTTCCAATTTCACTCGTTTGTCTGTGGGTAAAATCCTGGACACTAGCATCCAAATTTCTGTTACGATCAGATGCGAAAGGTATCTAGGGGTCTGTTGCTGTCTTTACCTGGTCTCATTGTAACAGGGTTTTAATTTTAAACACACTGTGTTTTGAGCTCTCCTTTTGTGAATCCTTATTCACAGCTTTCCAATTATAAGGCAAAGGAACCAACACACCAGGCTTTCTCAGGTTTAAAGGAGAAAAGTGAAATTTGTAAAACTTAAACTCTAATACAGTTAACGCCTACGGATATACGACGTGCCCACACTAGCATGCACACATGATATACACATGCAAATAGGGCAGAAAAGAGGAGAGGAAAATATAGTAGAGAGGGGTTTTGAGGCAATATCAGAAGAGTTTCTTGTTTACTGTGCTTTGAGCTCACTTGATTGTAGGTAGTCTTGCTGTTTGTCAGGGCCCAGTGTTCTTCTTAAACTTTGTTCAGAGACTTTTCCCTCTGTGAGGTTCACGTGTTTTCACAAGATTCAGTTCCGTGGGAAAGAGATGGAGGCAGGCAGGACTGGAGAGGTTCTGCTTCAGTTCCAGGAGCACACGGCTTTCTGAGTTCAAATCCTCTGCTGGAAGATCAAATTCAAAACCTCCAACAGTCAGTCAGTCATGTGACCAAAACTGGTCTGACCACTTCTTCTGTGTATTGGGGAAGCAACAACTGGGTCCCCACTGTTCCGACACCTTCTGTTACTATTCAAATGTTTTTCCAGTCAGGGGCTTGCAATTTTAAGTTTAATGTTCAAGTGGCAAAATAATGTGTGCCTCAGTCTTGGCAGGTGGGAAGTTTGCCTGACAAAACATTCCAACAAGAAAAAAAAATTCCAAGTGGAGGACCCACCATCCATGCTTAACTAAGAAGTTAAAGATAGTATCAAAAGTAAAGAAAAAGCATATAATTGTGCAAAAATGGGTGGCAGGTCAGAAGATTGGACAGAATATAAAAAACAGCAAAGAATAAGTAAAAGATTGATAAGGAGGGAAAAATTAGAGTACGAAAGAAAGCTAGCTGAAAATATATAAACAGATAATAAGGGTTTCTATAGATAATTAAAAAAGAGGAGTTAACAAAGTGAGCATTGGTCCTACAGAAACTGAGTATGGGGAATTAATAATAGAAAATAAGGAGATGGCAGATGAATTGAGCAGGTATTTTGCATTGGTCTTCACTACAGAGGATACAAGTCACATCCCAGTAAAAGCTGTAAATCAGGCTGGAAGGGAGGGAGGAACTCAAGAAAATTACAATCACCAAGGAAGAGGTACTGAGCAAATTGTGGGAGCTGCGGGCTGACAAGTCTCTGGGTCCTGATAGACTTCATCCTAGGGCCTGAAAAGAAGTGGCTAGTGAGATAGTTGATGCTTTGTTTTTAATTTTCCAAAATGCCTTTGATTCGGGGAAGGTTCCATAAGATTGGAAAATAGCAAATGTAACTCCTTTATTCAAAAAGGGAGGGAGACAGAAAACAGGAAACTACAGGCCAGTTAGCTTAATATCTGCCATAGGGAAAATGTTAGAAGCTATTATTAAAGATGTTATAGCAGGGCACTTAGAAAAATTTTAGGTTATCAGGCAGAGTCAATATGGTTTTGTGAAAGGGAAATCATGTTTAACCAATTCATTGGAGTTCTTTGAAGAAGTAACATGTGCTATGGATAAAGGGGAACCAGTGGATATACTGTACTTAGATTTCCAGAAGGCATTTGATAAGGTGCCACATCAAAGGTTATTGTGTAAAATAAAAGGTCATGGTGTAGGGGGTAATATATTGGCATGGATAGAAGATTGGCTCGATAACAGGAAAGAGGGAAGGCATAAATGGGTCATGTTCTGGTTGGCAAGATGTAACGAGTGGCATACCATAGGGATCAATGCTGGGGCCTTGACTCTTTACAATTTATATAAAATGGCTTGGATGACAGGACCAAAGGTATGGTTGCTAAATTTGCTGATGACACAAAGATAGATAAGAAAATAAGTTGTAAAGACGACATAAGGAGGCTTCAAAGGGATATAGATAGGTTAAGTTAAACATCAGGCAAATGGAGTATAATGTGGGAAAATGTGAAATTGTCCATTTTGGCAGGAAGGATAAAAAAGAAGCATATTATCTAAATGGTGAGAGATTGCAGAGCTCTGAGATGCAGAGGGATCTGGGTGTCCTAGTGCATGAATCGCAAAAGATTTGTATGTAGGTACAGCAAGTAATTAGGAAAGCTAATAGAATGTTATTGTTTATTGCGAGGAGAATTGAATACAAAAGTATGGAGGTTATGCTTCAGTTATACAGGGCATTGGTAAGACCACATCTGGAGTACTGTGTACAGTATCGGTCTCCTTATTTAAGGGAGTATGTAAATGCATTGGAAGCAGTTCAGAGAAGGTTTACTGGACTAATATCTGGAATGGGCGGGTTGTCTTATGAGGAAAGGTTGGACAGGCTAGGCTTGTATCCGCTGGAGTTTAGAAGAGTAAGAGGCGACTTGATTGAAACATATAAGCTCCTGAGGGGTCTTGACAGGGTGGACTTGCAAAGGATGTTTAAGCAAGGGAGTGAAAGGTTATCAGGGGGTAGGCAGGAATGTGGAGTTGAGATTGCAGTCAGATCAGCCATGATCTTGTTGAATGACAGAGCAGGCTCGAGGGGTCAAGTGGCCTACACCTGCTCCTAATACATATGTTCGTATGTTCGATCCATTTACAGTGGTCATAGACAAGTTGTACTTTGAGGGTGTGGAAGCCCTTCCTGTTGCTGATGGCTGCTGGCTTCTATTCCGGAGCCTTGATGGCCACATACATGCAGTTGATGGGGCGGCACAGTGGCGCAGTGGTTAGCACCGCAGCCTCACAGCTCCAGGGACCCGGGTTCAATTCTGGGGACTGCCTGTGTGGAGTTTGCAAGTTCTCCCTGTGTCTGCGTGGGTTTTCTCCGGGTGCTCTGGTTTCCTCCCACAAGCCAAAAAGACTTGCAGGTTGTTAGGTAAGTTGGCCATTATAAATTGCCACTAGTATAGGTAGGTGGTAGGGAAATATAGAGACAGGTGGGGATGTTTGGTAGGAATATGGGATTAGTGTAGGATTAGAATAAATGGGTGGTTGATGGTCGGCACAGACTCGGTAGGCCGAAGGGCCTGTTTCAGTGCTGTATCTCTAAACTAAACTAAACTAAACACCCTGCACCTGGAGGAATCCAGAGATGGGGGTAGGTGGAAATGTGGAGTAATCAATTCAGCCATGAACTTAATGAATGGCGGAGCAGGCTTGAAGGGCCAAGTGGCCTACTCCTGCTCTTAATTTGTATGTTCGTATGTATGTTCATAACCCAATGGCCCTCTCAGCTTGAGAGTTGGGATCTGTGCAGAAGTGCACATAGTCTCTGGCCCTCCGGAACAGGGCATTGGTGTCCTCCTTGATGCACCAATGTGCCGTTGACTGCGAGATTCCACACATGTCCCTTGTGGATCCATTGAATGATCCGGTGGTGTGGATGTTGAGTAACACAATGACCTTCAGGGTCACTGGCATTGGATTTCCACCAAGTCCCCTGGGGTACAGCTCATCCTGCATCATGGCACACAAGTCTGTTACAGCCTCCCTGGAGAAGCGTAGTCTACATTGGCACTGCCTGTCGGACATCTGTAGGTAGTTGAGCCTCGACCTGTAGACTCTTGCTGGAGGGTATCTCCTTCTGGGTGGGGCAGTTCCCTCTCTTGCTCCTCTTTGCCTTTCTGCAGCTTCCCGAGGCAGCTGACGACCCTCCTGAAGGCTCACAGGTCATTGTGGCGCTGTTGCAGGTGCCTGGCCCTCCTTCCTGCTCTGCTGCACCTCGTCTTCGACAGGGTCTCCAAAGCCTCTCCCTGAAAAGCAGTCCTTCCCTGCTCCCACACCCAGGTGTCACTTGCCTGTTGCCCTCCTTGTAGTGGCCCAACTGCAGCTCACCTTACCTTCCCTTCACTCCTGACATGCTGCACTCAATCCTCCCTTCATCGCCCTGCCAGGCCCTGGCTGGTTTCCCACCCGATGGCCTCTCCTTGTAGCCAGTCATGATCTGCCGCCTCCATATCATCTCCTTGAAGGAGGCGTGCCTTTGAAGCTCTGTGAGACCCATTCGCCGTTTACAAAGTTAAATCAGCTCCATAAAGTTGCATTCAATTTGCCTGTTAACTAACTCAATTACCTGCTTACCACACGGCACTGGACCTCCACCTTCCATTTTGCTGCCATGGACAAATTCGGGATGGGATGTCACAGCGTTGGACTTCCCGATTTTATGTCTCCCTCCTCCGCACCCCCATTCCTCTGTACCCTTCACTTCATTCCCTTAAAATTCAGCTGGCCCCATCTTTCCTTTCTGGTGGACAGAAAAGATCCCATGGTAATTCAAAAAGAGCATGGCGGGGGGGGGCTTCCCGGCCAATATATATTCCTCAACCAACATCACTAAAGTGATGATTTATGACATTGAGCAGAATTTTATGTGGTCATTGGAGGCAGGAATGGAGGCAGGGAACATTAAATTGGAACAGGAGACGTTGGACAGGAAGTCGGACATCATGACATCCTATCCCGATTTTATGGATGGCGGCAAACATGGCAGGCAGAGAGCCGATATCAACACAGAGGCAAGCAATTTCGGAGGTTAAGAGGCTCATTGACAGTGATTTTACTCTTCGTTTTAAATTTTATTAATGGCGCTCGGGAATCATGGGCCTTCAGAGCCTCACCTGGTTGAGGGAGGTGACATGGCTGCAAAGGGAGGCCAACGGGAGAGGCAGCATCAACTACCAAGAAGAGTGGAGAAGGGAAGGCACCAGCCATGGTTTGAGGAGTGGGGGCAAAGGTGCCAGCACTGTGAAGGTGCCATACTAGAGGGCAACAGGCAAGAGTCACCTCATCAGAGGTGGCAAGTGGGGAGGAAGGAGGAAGAGGCCTCCTGTCATGGTCCTCATTCACCAAGCTTTGGGGATCCCATTGAAGAGGAGGTGCAGCAGAGTGGAGGGAGGTCCAGGCACCGGTATCACAGTGACCTGTGAGCCCACGGGTCGGTCAGCATCGGCCTCCAGACAGTGGAGAAGGATGCAGAGGGGAAAGCCAGCAGCCTCCTCCATGCAGAGGAATTCACCCTTCAGAGAGGGTCTATCAGTCAATGCTCAACTACTTACAGATGTCCGAGAGGTTGTACTGATGAAGACTCCACTTCTCGCCTCTCCAGGGATGCCGTCTCTGATCTCTGCACTATGATACAGGACGAGTTGTGCCCCAGGGACTTGGTGGAAATTCAATGTCAGTGACACTGACATTTCTACGCCTCTGGATAATTTCTTGGATCCACAGGGGATGTGTGTAGCATCTCAGTCAGTAACCTATTGTGCATCAAGGAGATCACCAATGCCCTTTTCAGGAGGGCCGGCAACTGTGTGCGCTTCCATATGGATCCCAACTCTCAAGCTGGGAGGTCCTACTGGTTTGGGGCCATTGCTGGATTCCCCCTGGTGCAGTGTGTCATTGACTGTATGCATGTGGCCATTAAAGCTCCTGCACACCAGCCAGTGGCCTTCATCAACAGGAGGGACTTCCACTCCCTCAATGTACAACTTGTCTTTGACCACTGTCAACAGATTCTGCAGGTCTGTGCGTGCTTCCAGGGAAGTTACCACAATGCCTACATTTTAAGGTAGTGCCAGGTGCCAGAACTTTTCCGCTTTCCACACACCTTCAGGAATGAATCCTTGGAGACAGGGGCTACCCACTGAGGACGTGGCAACTGATGCCTTTGAGGAACCCTCGCACGGATGGGGAGGAGAGGTACTACACATGCCATGGGACAATGCAAGTGACCATCAAGCAGGCCATTGGTTTGCTCAAGATGAGATTCAGGTGCCTAGATCAGTCTGGTGGAGCCCTTCAGTATGCTTTGGTAAGGGTCTCACATATTGTGGTGATCTGGACTGCACAACCTGTCGCTATGGATGGGGGAGTCATTGAACAATGAGGGTAGTAAGGAACGTGCTGCCTCCTCAGATGATGAGGATGCGGCGGAGGATGTTGGCCAAGCATCGCTGGATGAAGGACCCCAGGGACAATAGGAAAGATGCCATGAGATACATTCAAGAGAGACTCGTGATGCCCTTATTCATTCATGTTTCCTTTGATCCATGCTGCCAGTTGTAGGTTGACCAATAAAGACTTGCCTTTATGCAGCCCTTTTGTCTCTTCCCTTCCATCTGGAGGCCTTCATTCAATGTCCAGGTGCGCAGCACTCAGCTGGCAAGGCTCCAGAGGTGACCCCTGGCAATATGATCCCTCACCTTGAGCTCCTTGACAGAGGCAGTTTCAATTGATGCAAAAGGCCATAAAAAGAGGAAGGAGATCTTGTGCGATAGAAAATAATGTGTCTTCTCCCTGACACCAAATGTTACCCTTTCTATTTACATTACACATTCACCTGTGAATCCTCTGTTTTTCTAGGTGCTCTTCCTTATTCTTCTGTGTGCACTCCTATGCGGTGCTTCCCCTGCGCTATCAGCTGAAGTGGAGGCAGGCTTCTGACCTCGCTGCCCCTTGGCTAGGGATGACCTTGGTTGCCGGCCTCTGGATGTCTTAGGCTTGGAAGGTCCCAGCATGCTGTGGGCTACATGCACAGAAGCAGTAGCACCCTTTGTCAGCAGGGATGAAGGATGATCTGGCGTTACTGGCAGAGGGGCAGAGGAACTGCTGCCTGCACCAGGAGACCCTGAGCGAAGCCCCCAGCTGCAGGAGGCAGCCAGTTCTCCTGACTTGCAAGGTAGACTTCTGCCTCCCTGTTGACCAGAGTGGTTAAAGAACCTGGTGATGACTCGAAGTCCCCATTCCACACTCACCTTGCCAGTGCTGCCTTGAGTCCATGGTCAAGATGAGGGTATGTAGGTCTGCACGAATATTCTGCAAGCACTGAGTGCTCTGCTGGATTTGGCTCTCAAGGAGAGCCGCCAGTCTCATTCCACCACCGGTTTTGGCCTGCTATCTGTGCACGAGTCAGAGACAGTGCAGCACCCAAGGCCTGGATGGACTCCTCCATCATCCGCACTTGGGGACGCCAAGCCTCTGGCATTGCTGCCACATTTTGCCTGACCTCTCGTAGCAGCTGCAGAATTTCCTGTGATCCTGGTGACACCAGAGGCACATCATGAGCCTGGGGCTCAGCAAGGGCCTGGCCTCCCACCGTGCTCCAACTGTCTCAGAAGTCTGGCCTGTCACAGAATCCATCAGCTGCTCAGGCACATCTATGCTGTGTGAAATCGGTTGTGTGCCGGAATCTTACTGCAAGTGCATACCCACTGATGTGAGAGTATCTGTGCTTGTGAAGTGTGCGAGAGTATGACGTGACAATGCACCCTCTGTGGCTCTGTTCTCCAGCTCAGAGGCAGCAGTCTCTCCCATAGTCTCGGAGGCTCTTTGTTGATGTTTTGCTTGACCTGTATGAGAGAACAGAGACATTGAAGGGTCAAGAGCCTCCCCTCCTGACATAGCAAACACTCCTATGTTGGAGACCCCTGTAGGCACTACATGCCTTATGAGCAGCATGGCTCCATCGTTGTTGATGCACCCTAATGCCCCATTGCAACCTTACTCATTGTTTTGGGAAGGTGCCTCTGTCTCTCCATCCGCAACACTCCATCCGTCCTGTCGCCATACCAACTCCTTGGCCTCCTCCTCCATTGGTGTCAGGACATGGAGATTTCGCAGTCCACCACCGGTTTTGGCCTGCTATCTGTGAATGTGTGCTATCTTCTCCTGCAAACACAAAGATGAATGTTGTTGGTCTCCCAGCGGGGACAAGCCCAAGACATATGCTGGTGGTAGTCCAGATCTTAATAATGGGGACACACAGATGCCTCCCACTTGTGCCCCCTTTTCAGGGACTTTTTGAGGGTCTCCAATGACCAAAAAGCTTCCTTTCAGTGTCATTTCGCCGTGCCTCAGGCAGCTTGTCTGTATGCCCTAACCCTTTGCTCACATCTAGATAGGCACTCCCTCTCGACCCAATGCATCCTCCTCCTCTGACAAATGCAATGCGCAAAAACTGATGGCTTTAAGAGGTCCTCACTTTCCCTGACTGGATGCGGTCATTGAGCTGCTTGCAACACTGAATCCATGTCCTTGGAGTGACTCCACAGCTGCTGACCTCCGCTACCTACAGCCAGGCTTACTTGGTCAGGTGCCTAGCTCTCCACCCCACCCCACCAAACCCCACCCTGTAGAAGAGTACCTCCTGCCTTTCCCTGGAAGCCTGTAAGAGAACCTGGAGGGAGGCATGACTAAAGTGTGGGGCCACCTGGGGTCTTCCTTCTGCCATTGTTCTGCACCCTTTGTGTCCTGACGAAATCCTTATACCTGGAAATGAAACATTGAATGCAGGTCTGGTACCCTTTAAATATGGCACGAGCAGCTACCAAGGCATCAGCTAATGCTGGCATCTCCACCTCTGCCCACAACTGTCCATTGCATTGGACAGCCCCTGCTCCTCATTCAAATTAATTATCTGGCCACTGCTTGATAACGTACAGCCGACCACGTATGGCCCCAATGGAAACTGCACCCTTCGGGACCTCCGACTTCAGGTTAAAATTTGGCCCATTATCACATTGCTGTTTTTGGGATTTTGCTGCATGCAAATTGGCTGCCACACTTCTTACATTACGACAGTGATAACACTTCAAACAATACTTCTTTGGCTGTAAATTGCTTTGGGAAGTCCTGCGGTTTTGAAAAGTGCTATATAAATGTTAGTTCTGTCTGTCTGCAGCGTGAAATATTATATTCTTTACATAGTTTGTCTATTTTCACTTGCCAGAGGTGCTGCTGAAGGACTCAGAGTGTGTTGGAGAACCAGTGCACAGTAACACAGCGTGGGGATAATGCAAAATTGATCCTCTCACCCACACTATTTGGGGAGAAGCTGAGCAGAGGCCTAGCTTCTACCCAGGGGAGTTGGAGAGAAAGCAAACTAGCTGTCTCCATATTTCTGCTATTGCAGACATTTTGGTAGCTGGCAAAGATGATGCCTGTGGTGGCCCGGGACATTCCTGCAAGGGGAGAAAAGACCACAAGAAAGTAGTCTATTCTTTTTATAGAGAACAGTATGCATCCAAAAAGCAGAGTATGATGGATTGCTCTTCCTCCAGTAATGTTCCCTGGCAGCATGTCACCGTTATATGGGCAGTGAAAGAAATTGCCATCTTTTCAAGTAACAGATCACAAGGTAGACTGCGACAGCACAAAGCATGTGAATAGCATGGTCAGTCTGTGATTTCAGTTTCCTATGTTTTGATGAATAGTACATTATCCTGCCTTAAGGCCATCTAACAATACAGCTTCATTATTTATAGGTCCTGTATAAAACTGCAGGAACATAGGCACCTCCTGTGATAAATTGATATTTCTCTCCTTTTCAAAAAATGCAATGCTCCATCAGAACAATGATCCGTCACTAAAGGGAGGTTTGGGTAGGTATCGAGCCCCAGTAGATAGTTATTGCGATCGACACAATTCATTGTAACCCTACGTTACAGGGTGTACCATTTCACAGTACCAGTTTCGTAAAATCTAGAGTTTATGTGTGGTTATCTATTAGTAACAGCAGAATGAATCATCATTGGTATTAGGATAATACAGGTTCTAAATATTAACAAAGCAGCCATCCCTAGTATTGCTCATAACATTACTGTGTAGATGAAGGGCAGAAAAGTTGATTTGATCGGTTGTGTAGATAATCAATAACCTAATTAGTGATCTTTGCTTTTCTTTTTCATGCCCCGAAAGCATTGACGTAACATCAAAGCTTACTGTAGTATAAACAAATGGTAAAAATGAATTTGGGTTATCAGCATGTGGTGCACCTAATTATATGTGACATCAGATCAGAGTGCATCAAAGAAAATGCTCAAAATTACAAAAGTTTAACCATTTGTTTGGAAGAGTTACCATTCTCCTGCTTGTGAAGTGATAGGAAACATAAGCTGCATTCCCTTTTATCCATTTACTGGATGGGAGATTCCTATACCTGAATGGTGAGGCTCATGCAACCCCCGATATTGGGCCTCAGCCTTTATTTCCAATGAGCTGACGAGCAGCGGAGAGCAGCAGGCAGCCCATCGACAAAGCATGCTTAAAGATTGTGCTGCTACTGGAGTGGCAGTGGCCCTTTGGTAAGTGAGAAAGGGGTGTGACTCAGTCAGGTGGGACGCAGTGATCGTGGTGGGGGAGAAACCAGCAAAATAGGACTGGAAAATCACTCCTGCTCCTTCTGGCTCCACATTCAGGTAAGTATATTTTAACGATTCTCTTGTTGCTTATTGCCTAACAGGCAATCTCTTTAACGGGTGCCTGTTAGGCCGCATACAGGCCTGCTTTTCCTGAGTGCAGCCAGCACTATCTGCCTCAGGACAAATTAATTTTGCAGTGGGGGCCTCAACTAGGCATTAGGTCCCTATTTGTGTATGCAAAGGACCTAACATCTGACCTTTACTAATATGGCACCTGGCTCACTTCCACTGGTAATGAGCGTTTCTGACCACCATATTGGAAGCTTAAGGGCTTGTTTAGTACTGGCAAGTTTCTCAGCCACTAAATCTTTTGCTGTTGTGTGGTGTCCTTCCAAAAAGGCGAGCCTACTGATGCTTTTTAGAATCCCGAATGTAAATGTAGTATAGCTGTTCGCAATGAAATGACATATATTGGAATTCTCCTGTCCAAGGAGGAATGGAGAAAGTTGTAAAAAATAAATCAATATCCTGATTCCTAATGATATTATAGTGACTGGGCCTTGTCACAATAAATCTAGAATATGAAACTGCTGCCATTGTTTTATCAACAAGTGACAAATGCCTCACAAGATTCTAAATGATTTACTATGGTATCAGAATAAAGGAACTATTATTTTTTTCTCAATATTCCTTTCACACAGCATAAAACATAGAAGGGCTGAAATTTTATGGTCCTTCCACACTCGTCATCACAACACTATCGGAAAGGGCCGCAAACTAGTGAGGGTCATGGTCCGTGCTAGAATTCCAAAATGGCTCTTTTAAATGCTTCAGACTATGCTTGCCCCTTACAAGGCCAGTGATGGGTGTGGGACTAGGGGTGGGGACTCATTGGGTGTGCCCATTACCTCAGCCTCATAGAAGGTCAGAGCATCATGGAGGTTGGTATGTCAAGCAGGAAAAGACATACCAGCCTCAGGATGGTGGAAATGGGGACCTCATTAGATGCTCAGTGATCACCCCCTCCCCATCTGAAGACAAGGTAGGCCTAAACATTTTTAGAGTATCTTCTGGTTTTGTCTGGAAAAGATTTGACATTCCCATCCCACCCAGCTCAACTACCAATGTCACACTTTTCATGAGCTGGATGATGCTGTGCTTTGTGGGTTGGATTACTGCATAGAAAATGGGTGATTTCTCCATGATCTTGCATGCTTCAGAATAGTCAACATGATCCCATTTTAACTATTGGGATTTTAGCAGAAATCTTTTTCCAAAAAAAAAAATAGTCAGGAGAGGTGATAAAACCTCTGTAGAAATGATAGACAGCACTACCATGATTGGTCAATGCTGAGTGCCAGGAGTGGGTTAATTAACCTGGCCACCCCCAGAAAGTGCCTTTGGCTTCAGGTGGATGAGGCCCCTGGAGGAGGTTCAGTTACTTGATGGAGGAAACACCATCAAAAAGGCAATGAGTGTTCATAACCTGCAGCCATGACACAGCCAAAGGACTGAACAGGTCAATGAAAGGGCAACCACGGACCATTGCAAACACAACACCAGCATTCAGGTCCATGCTTTAAATCGGAGGAGCATCACAGGAGCTCTGCTAAGAGGCGACTGATGGCAAAGATATCGTTTCCATATCGTTGCACTTCCCCTTTGGAGAATTGTGTGAAGTAGTGGAAAGATTTGCAGGCTGATTAACAATCTGACAGGTTGTGACATGAATGCTCCTCCCATGGGCATAACCACCTTTTTACCATATATGGGGAGAGAGTTTGCTGGGATCCTACAACTTATACAATCAGGAGTGGGGGCACCACACCCATTGGCTACAAGTACCCTCAATGCCAAACTAGAATTCAAAACTGAGTTCAGGTCTGATGGTTTGAGCCCTGGACCATCTGACCTAGAGGCAAAATTGCAACTATTAAGCCAATGATAAAATATAATAGATATATTTATAAGTTTTGTGTCTTGCTTATGCCCTTCATTCTTCAATGTGTCAAAAGTGTAAGAAAAAGCCTGTTGTTTCCGATTGTTTTTTCTGTTCTTTATAACCTGGCCTCTCCCCAAGTGCAGGATTTACAAGCAGCTCTCAACCTACAAAAACTTCCTCAACATTTAGCCATTATTTTAGCCTAGTATCTGCCCTCTTTGACCATTTTCTTACACAGATTACCTGAACACTGGGCTTGAAAGGACAGATAAGGTTACATATAACTCCAGTTTATTGCCCATCCCTAATTGCCTTTGAGAAGTGCTGGTGAGATGCCCTCTTGAACTGCTACCGTCCATGTGGTGTAGGTATTCCCACAATGCTGTTAGGGAGGGAATTCCAGGATTTTGACCCATGCATGATGAAGGAACGGTGATCTATTTCCAGGACTTGGAAGGGAACTTGCAGGTGGTGGTGTTCCCATGCCCCTTCTGTCCTTGTCCTGCTAGGTGGTAGAGGTCGTAGGTTTGGTAGGTGTAGTCAAAGAAGCTACCATGCATCTTGTAGATGATACACACTGTTGGCACAGTCTGCCAGTGGTGGAGAGAGTGAATGTTTAAGGTGGTGGATGAGGCACCAATCAAGCGGACTGCTTTGTCCTGGATGGTGTTGAACTTCTTGAGTGTTGTTGAAGCTGCACTCATTTGACAAGTGGAGAGTACTCCATCGCACTCCTGACTTGTACCTTGTAAATGGTGGAAAGCCATTAGGAAACAGGAGGTGAGTCACTCATTGGTCAATGGCGACTTCCAGATTGTTGAGTACAGGGAATTCAACGATGGTAATGCTTAGATAGATTCTCTCCTGTTGGAGATGGTCATTACCTGGCATTCGTGCAGTGGAAATGCTACTTGCCACTTAACAGCCAAGGCTGAATGCTGTCCAGGTTCTGGCTGCACACAGGCAAGGACTGCACACCACACTACCAATGAACAATACGATGGAAGATCTGCTAGTGAAACCAAACTATTTCATGGGACATAGAATTTACATTAACACTTAGCCTGACATTGTGTGACAGATCTCCTAGAGTGTCCTTATGGAGCTCAGTCTTTGTGTGAATGCCATAACTGGTTGGAGAAAGCTCTTTAAAGAGCGAGGAAATTAAAGTAGCTGCAGGCAAGAGTGTAAATAAAAAGTTGTCAGTATTTGATTTAATTCCGAGTGGGAGTGTTTGTTTTTAAACCATGGCAAATGTTTGTATCATTACTAACCAGTATTATCTCATCATCTCCAGTCCCTAGTTTTAATTGTAAGATTTTTTTTTTAAAAAGCTTTACCCTGATGATTTATTTGACAATTGACTCTGATTTTTGATTCATGGAAAACATTAATAAATCTGTGCGAATAATTGAATGCATTTGCTTTGTTTCAGTAGGAACTGGAATTTAAGGCTCCTTTCCTTTGAATTTTGTATGTTTTTTTGAATTATTCACTGCTAAGCCTCTTCAGTTACTTGCACACAGAATGTGGTAGCAGATGGAAAGAGAATTACTGGTTTACAAAAAGCCATTACAGGAGTGAACTAAAAAAAAAACATCTTCAGTTCTGTGCTTTACCTGCCAAATTCTGCAGATAGGTAATTTTAAATTTGCCATCCAGGTGTAAAACTGGTTGTGGTTTGCTCACCCAATATATAAACCGCCAGACTTTCAATTCCACTGAAGTCACCATGCTCAGGTGGACGGTTGAAAATCTTCCTCATTGTATAGATACAATACCACATTGGGGTCGCTAATCCATTCTTGGGGCACTGTGCATCGGTACCCCACATTACAGCAACAAGAACACCTTGTATTTATATCACGCCTTTAATGTCCCAAGGCACTTCACAGGAGTGTTACAAAGCAAACTTTGACACTGATCCATGCAGGAAGATATTAGGGCAAATGACCAAAAGCTTGGTCAAAGAGGTAGATTTTAAAGAGTGCCTTAAAGGAGGAAAGAGAAGTAAAGAGGCGGAGAGGATTGGGGAGGGAATTCCAGAGCTTAGGGTCTAGGCAGCCAAAGGTGTGACCACCAATGCTGGAGCAATTACAGTCAGGGATGCTCAAGAGTCCAGAATTAAATGAAGGCAGATACCTTGGAGTGGGAGTATACATTATGGGACTGGAGGAGATTACAGAGATAGGGAGGGGTGAGAACATGGAGGCATTTGAAAACAAGGATGAGAATTTTAAAACCGAGGCATTGCTTATCAGGAATCCAATGTAGGTCATTGAGCGCAGGGGTAATAGGTGAACAGGACTTAGTCCGAGTTAGGATACGGGCAGCAGAGTTTTGGATAACCTCAAGTTTATGGAGGCCAGAATGTAGGAGGCTGGCCTGGTGTCCATTGGAATAGACAAGTCTAGAGGTAACAAAAGCATGGATGTGGGTTTCAACAGGAGATGATATGAGGCGCTGGATTTTGTGTTGGAGGCAGGGCTCTTGGTGCCAGGCCAAAAAAGCAGAGGAAAGCCCGCTTCTGACTTTTTGTGCCCCCCTGGAGTGATCCTCCAGTCATTTTAAACCAAAGTTTAAGGAGCCAGGATCTCTGTCTCTTTAAAGACTGGGATCCCACCTCCAAGAGCTGCCGACCAATCAGAGGGTAATCAGTGGTGGTGGGAAGAGGCCCTTAATTGGCCGCTAATAGGCCACAAGGGCCTTAATTGGCCTCTGGGTGGCAAGGGTAATTGACCAATCCTGCCCCGGAATGATCGCTAGGTGATGGGGAGGCGATGGGCCCTCTGCCCTCCTGCCCCCCCCCCCCCACCACCCGTTGTGATATTCTATGCCCCCCTCCTCCAACCCGCCTCAGGGGGCCACACAAAATCCCGACTGAAGTGTGGGTGGATTTGGCCAATGTTACAGAGATGGAAATAAGTAGTCTTAGTGATGTCACGGATCTGTGGCTGGAAGGTCATCTCAGGGTCAAATATGCTACCAAGGTTGAAAACAGTTTGGTTCAACCTCAAACGGCTGTCAGGGAGAGGGATGGAGTCAGTAGTTAGGGAAAGAAGCTTATGGTGGGGATTGAAGACAATGGCTTCAGTCTTCTGAATATTTAATTGGAGGGAATTTCTGTTCATCTAGTACTGGATGTCGGATAAGTAATCTGACAGTTTAGAGACACATTACAGGATAGGAATGTCTCCTGGAAATAATAATGTATCCTAGAAGGTAGTAGTGCTCAGAGCCTGTGCACCTATTGTACACAAGGCTCATTTTGCTTCCAAAAATATTTTAATTGGCACTGCATCTGAAATGTCTGAACAGATTTACGGACACTCAGTCACTTCTCTCATTTTGGTTCTTTGCAGGACCTTAACTTATGTTTTATTTAGAAAGAAAGAAAATAACTTGCATTTACATAGCACCTAAATCATGCCCTCAGGATATTTTAAAGTGTTTTACAACCAATGAAGTACTTTCTGAAGTGGCACTATTGTAATATGGGAAACACAGCAGCCAATTTGCACACAACAAGCTCCCACAGACAGCAATGTGACCAGATCACCTAATTTAGTGTTGTTGATTGAGGGATAAAAATTGGCCCAGACACTGGGGAGAACTCTCCTCTTCTTTGAAATATTTCCAAGGGATCTTTCACATCCACCTGAGAGGGTAGATGGGCCTCAGTTTAATGACTCATCTGAAAGATGGCACCTCCGACAATGCAGCACTCCCTCAGTACTACCCTGAAGTGACAGCCTAGATTTTGTGCTCAAGTATTTGGAGTGGGGCTTGAACACACAACCTTCCAAGTCAGACACATATTTATTTCATGTAAATGTTTTGCTGTTTATTTATTAGCTGCTTCAGGATATAGGAGCAGTAAATATTCTGCATGTTAAAGTAGCTCTCCATTTGCTGGATCTGCTTGTTTCCCTGGGGATATTTCATACTGGGCTGTCCTTATGAGGATCCCTCTGAATTTGTAGATTTTAGAAGAGGATTGTGAGCTTCAGAGGAGATAAGCAGATGTGTATCTTAGATGTTCAATTAGGTGTCACCCTTAGGCCATCAGTGTAAAGGGCTGGGCAGTTATTGCTGGACATATCTGAAAGCTGCTGTAGTCACCAACCTTATATCAATTGTTTTTTGGATTAAAAATCTATCACTGTGAAGTAAAATAGTGTGCTATAACTAACAGAATGCATAATTTTTAATCTAAACTTCAACATTATTCGGAGGAGGCCTGACCCTGGACAGCCTTGGGAAGGTAGCCCTTGCAGAAAGAAGGTAGAGTTCAGGAGGATAATGTACATTTTTAAATGTGTCACCCACAGACCTGACTCCATTAGAAGATCTAATAATGCACCCAGGTTTCTTAAACATCCCCTTGCTACGAGGCTCTGTTTCGACACACCCACTGTTCTATGGGAGAAAAAAGCTTTCAATTGACTGAAGCCGCAAACCATCTCTTAGTTTAGGCAAGATGCAGGATTATAAAAGACTTACATTTCTATATATTGACCATGCTGTTCACGTGAATATACATGTGCCTTATGTTGTCGCAGTCTACCTTGTGATCTGCTACTTGAAAAGCTGGCAATTTCTTTCACTGTTCATGTAACGGTGATATGCTCCCAGGGAACATTACTGGAGGAAGGGCAATTCCATCATTCTCTGCCTTTTAGATGCATACTGTTCTCTATAAAAAGAATAGACTACTTTCATGTGTTCTTTTCTCCCCATGCAGGACTGTCCCGGGCCACCAAAGGTATCACTTTTGCCAGCTACCAAAATGTCTGCAGTAGCAGCCATATGGAGACAGCTGGTTTGCTTTCTCTCCAACTCCCATGGGTAGAAGCTAGGCCTCTGCTCAGCTTCTCCCAAATAGTGTGGGTGAGATGATCAATTCTGCATTATCCCCACGCTGTGGCACTGAACTGGTTCTCCTACACACTGTGAGCCCTTCAGCAGCACCTCTGGGAAATGAGAATAGACATATGAAGAACACAATCATTCACTATACACACAGACAGAACTTGCATTTAAGAGCAACTTTCACAACGTCGGGACATCCCAAAGCAATTTACAGTCAATTACATTCTGTTTGAAGTGTAGTTTGTGTTGTAAGGTCTAAGTGCAGCAGTCAATCTGCACACAGCAAGGCCCCACAAACAGCAGTGTGGTAATGACCAGTTGATTTATGATATTGGTCCGGTGAAAAATATTGTCCAGGACACTGTGATGAACTCCCCAGCTCTTCCTTGAGTCGTACCATGGAATCTTTTACATCCACCTGAGACGATGTGACTTACCTAGAGTCCACATGGTTACAGTATGAACATCCCTGAGGTGCTATTTCTAATTTTACAGGCTCTCCGATGGGGTTCTCTGCTATTGCTAGTCCTGGAGTGACCACATTCTTCACCTTGGACTGAAGAATTTAGGTGTCACAAATGTGAGATACAGAATCCTCTGTGCTTGTCAGCTTATCAGTATACTGTCCAATGTTTCCAGCCACCTTTTATGATCAGGAAACATCTTTCTCTTAAAATATAGGCCACTAGGCTCAGTATCCATATCCCCTACAGCAGCGAAGTGACATGAGCTGGCTGTCCCTACAGCTGGTTCCTTTTCCTCCTTTGTCGCTGTGACGTCCTGCTGTTCCCATCGTTTCTGTCAATTGCCCATAGTACTCCCTTCATAGGCACTGTCTCATTCATGTAGCTGAATATTTCAGATTTGGTGAAAATGAGTGATGTTGCATCTTTAAGTGGGCTTTTTACATCCTTTTCCTTGACCCCCTAATCCAAAGCATCTGTTACACCTTGGGAAAGAGAAGGATACAAAGAGTAGGATGTAGGTTCGTTGGAAAGAATCTGTCAGGTCACTTTTCATGGAATGCTGGACATGCTGTTGTTGTTGAGTTGCTGATGTGGCTGCAAAGTGTGAGAGTATGACTCAAGGAGGCAGGAAAGTAGTCACCTGATCTTATCCAGGATCAGGCATTCAGTTTTCTTGTATCCTGTTTCTGCCACATTGTTCACACCCCTGATTTCTGGCACAGTCTCTTCAAATGTGGTGAGAGTCCAGAGTTTGAAGAGAGGACCTCCTTTTCTGCTTCTCAGTGTCTTCGTCCTATGCGGTTCATTAGTAGGACAAGGAAGTGAAGCAGATGGCACAGTTTCCCAGTCTACCGGTTTAGGTAAAGGTGCTCCAGAGCCTCCTAGACCTGGGTTTCTAGCTGGTTCTGCACTACACGTACCTTGGAAATTGTTGTGGTGGGTGTCTACAGAATCCTGTGTAATGGCTCTATAGTCATTTAAGCACAATAGTCAGGTGTTACAGATGTGGAGTTACTCTGAGACACATCGCCACTGTCCATACCAGCTCTTGTCATTCCCCTACTGCTATGCGCTCCCTTGGCAAGGCTAGAGATCGATGTGAGAACAGACTGTCAATCAGGTTGTTGAAGCCTTAAATGTGTCAATCTTACTCCCAATGTGATGAATTGAGAGAAGAATTCAGCCTCCGACCTGCTGTTGTAGCCACAGTATTTATGTGGCCAGTCCAGTTGAGTTTCTGGTTAATGGTGACCCCCAGGATGTTGATGGTGGGGGATTTAGTGATGGTACTGCTGTTGAACATCAAGGGGAGGTGTTTAGACTCTTTCTTGTTGGAGATGGTCATTGTCTAACATTTGCGTGGTGCACTTATCAGCCCAAGCCTGAAAGTTGTATGTGGGCACAAACTCCTTCAGTACCTGCACAGTTGCAAATGGAACTGAACATTGTGCAATCATCAGCGAACATCCCCACTTCTGACCTTATGAAGAGGGATGGGCATAGGGAACTGCCCTGAGGAACTCCTACAGCGATGTCCCGGGGCTGAGATGATTGACCTCCAACAACCACAACCATCTTCCTTTGTGACTCCAGACAGTGTAGTTTTCCCCCGGATTCCCACTGACTTAAACTTTACTAGGTTTCCTTATTGTCACACTTGGTTAAATGCTGCCTTGATGTCAAACGCAGTTATTCTCATTTGACCTCTGATATTCAGTTCTTTTGGCCATGCTTGGATCAAGGCTATAACGAGGTCTGGAGCTGAGTGGTCCTGGCAAAATCCAAACTCAGCATTGGTAAGCAGGTTATTGCTGAATAAGTGTGCTTGTCACTGTCGACAACCTCTTCCATCACTTTGCTGATGATTGAGAATAGACTGATGGGGTGGTAATTGGCCACATTAGATTTGTCCTGCTTTTTGTGGACAGGACATACCTCGACAATTTTCCACATTGATGGGTAGATGCCAATATTGTAGCTGTACTGGAACAGCTTGGCTTGGGGTGTGGCTCGTTCTAAAGCACAAGTCTTCAGCACTATAGCCAAAATGTTGTCAGGGCCCATAGCCTTTTCTGTATCCAGTGCATTTAGCCATTTTGTGACATCAAGTGAAGTGAATTGAATTGGCTGAAGACTGACATCTGTGATTCTGGGGACCTCAGGAGGAGGCCGAGATGGATCATCCATTCTGCACTCCTGGCTGAAGATGATTATAAATGTTTCATCCTTGTCTTTTACACTGACATGGTGGGCTCTGCCATCATTGAGGATGGAGATATTTGTGGAGCCTCCTCCTCAGTTTAGTTGTTTAATTGTCCAGCACCATTCAAAACTGGATGTGGCAGGACTGCAGAGCTTTTATCTGATCCATTGGTCGTGGGATCGTTTAGCTCTGTCTATACCATGCTGCTTCTGCTGTCTAGAATGCATGTAGTCCTGTGTTGTAGCTTCAACTTGACATCTCATTTTTAGGTATGCCTGGTGCTGTTCCTGGCATGCTGTTCTGCAGTCCTTATTGAACCAGTGTTGGAGCCCTGTATTGATGGTAATAGTAGAGTGAGGAATATGCTGAGCTATGAGGATGTGATTGAATATATTTCTGCAGCTGCTGATGATCCACTGTGGCTTATTATTGCCCAGTTTTAAGCTGCTAGACCTCTTCTGAGTCTATCCCATTTAGCATGGTGGTAGAGTCATAGAGTTATAGAGTCATTACAGCATAGAAGCAGGTCATTTAACCCATCAAGCCCACACCAGTGCCACACAACACGGGACACTGTGTCCTCAGTGTGAAGATGGTACTTTTTTTACGCAAGGACTGTGTGGCGGTCACTCCTAACACTGTCCATGGATAGAAGCATCTTCTACAGGTAGATTGGTGTGGTGAAGGCCAAATAGGTTCTTCCCTCGTGTTGGCTGTCTCGCCACCTGTTGGCCCAGTCTGGCAGATATGTCCTTCAGGATTCAGCCAGCTCAGTCAGTGCTGGTGCTTCTGAGCCACTCTTGGTGATGGATATTGAAGTCCCCTACCCAGAGTACATTCTGTTGTTACCTTCAATGCCTCTTCCATGTGCTGTTCAGCATAGAGGAGTACTGATTCATCAGCTGAAGGAGGGTGGTAGATGGTAATCAGCAGGAGGTTTCCTTACTCATGTTTGACCTGATGCCATGAGGCTTAATGGGGTCCAGAATCAATGTGAAAACTCCTAGGTCCACTCCCTCCTGACTATCACCTCTGGTGGATCTGTCCTGCCAGTGGGACAGGACATACTCAGGGATGGCGATGGAGGGGTCCAGGACATTGAAAGGTATGATTTGGTGAGTATGACTATGGCAGGCTGTTGCTTGACTAGTCCATCAGACAGCTCTCCCAATTTTGGCACAAGTCCCCAGACATTAATGAGAATTTTTCAAGGTTGATTGGGCCGGATGTGTTTTTGTCATATCCGGTGCCTTGGATGATGCTGGGTGCTCTGTCTGGTTTAATTCTTATTAGATTTATCGTAGCACTTTAATAGAAGTGCTCGGGTAAGGATGGCAGATTTCCTTCCCTAAAGAATATTTATGAACCAGTCCAGTAACTACCATTATGCTACTGTTTCCTTATAGTTATGTAAATTCTCTTGTTTCCATAGTTTTCTATAGTTTGGTATATTGAAGACTGGGAGTTATACAAATGTCAGTTGAAGATAAAGTAAATTAATATTGGAAGAGATGGAGCACAGTAAAAAGACAGTTTACAGACAACAGCAAAATGAATCAAAAATATTTTAAATATGTGGTAGGAAATGGAAGATTAGCAGCCAGGTGAGCCCTTTTAGGGTTAAGTCATTTGAAGACATTAAGAGGTAAAAAGTTGTTTTCCCCAAAAACAGATACACAAGCCCTGCATGTGATATTGCTGCACCTGAACAGATAGCCCCTGTGAGCACCAAATATTGGGCTTCGGCTCTCAATATCATGAAAACAGAGAGCTGCAGACAACTTGCTGGAAAAGAGGCCTTGAGGATTGGACCGCTGCATTGTTGCAATGGCACTTAGATAACTGCTTAAAGCAAACCAGGAGAGGAGCAACTGGTAGGTGGAGGAGAGGGAGGCTGGGACAGGACAGAGAGTAGTGGTGGCCAGGATCAGGGAGGGTAGTGGCAGTAATGGGGGTGGGGTGGCTGGTTTCAAGGTTGTAATGGGAGTGAAATCAAGCAGTGGTCGCTACTGGCCTGTGTGCCTTGAATATAGGTTTAGGAGGATCACTCTGCCTTTTTTCTGGCTCCAGTTTCAGGTAAATATTATTAACAAATTCAAAGTTTTGGTGGCAGCCTGCAATGGTCCCTTTAAGGATCGCCAATTAGGCCACATGAAGACCTGCTTTTCCTGAATGCAGCTGGCACTGGCTGCCTCAGATCAAACCAATATTCCAGAGGTAATTTCAGGTGTTAGGCATCAGAGAGAGAAAAATAAATAGATGAAAGACAGCACAATTGGGTGAGCTGAATAAGAATCTTAAATATTTTAGAAATCTCAGATGAAACGCATTCCAGTTTCAGAAGACATTCCTTATAATGAGGGTGGGAGTGGTGAGAACAGATGCTGGCAGTGAAATACTTAACATGTGATTGTTCCATTGCTTTCTCATGCATTCAGCTATGAGTAGTGGAACAATTCCAGGATAAGGAAGGATGTGTGAGGTGTGTTGTGGGCACTTAGATGATAAGCTGCAGATAGTGGTGGGGGTGGGGAAGATGTTGAACAAACTGCAAAGGCCACCTACTTCCAAAGGCTTGGATCATGCTTTTCATGGGCCTCCTTCTCTCTGGGCTAAAAAGCCAGGTCCCTTTTGCTGGATTAGAGACAGCAACACTTCAACTAAGAGTCTTTCAATTTGTGGGTTCAGTCCTTGGGGAAGAACCAGCCCCAGGCAGTGAGCCACTTTTTTTGCAGGCACAATATGCTGCCTCGGCACTTGAAATTGCTGCAGCAGCAATGGATTTTATTCACACTCTACCCAGAGATGGACAGCCTGTAGGGGTCCTTAATAACATCAGAAGTTTACCATGAATAAGAAATAAAGATACACTGAGGTAATTGGGTTGGTGCTCAACATCATTACACTGACAGGTGCAAGTGCAGTTTTGACAAAAGTCTTACCATGCAGTTATATTAATTCCTTGTTATGGAAACCAGATCCAATTTGTACCACATAAAACCTTGCACTGGATAAGCAGCTGGTTCTCCTATTAATTCTCATGGTGTTGTCCTGTTTTGAATATGTGGTTTTACCCTAGTCATACCAAATAGGAGTACTGCTGCTGTCTTCTACTGTGCTGTGATCAGGCAGAGGCAAAATATTTTTAAAAATAGAAACGGATGGGAAGTGGAATAAAAACCAAAAACTAATTGGGCTGAATTTTACCAGTCCTTTAGGGACAAGCTGGGAGGACGAAGGGGAGGGAATGGGGGGGAGCATAAAATGGCGAGAGAAGGCATTGGATGAAGTGCCCGTCGCCTTCCTGAAGCTATGCAATTTTATCAGTGGCAGGGAAGGTCGAGGACAACCTTCCTGCCCAGAGGCCAATTGAGACACTTAAGTGTCCAATTAAGGGCCTCTTCCCATTGCCGCTGGCATTCTACCAGAGGCGGGAAGTCCCTCTGCCACATGAGGAGACTGTCCATTAAAAGCTGGCAGCCTCCCGTGGGCCAGGGTTGGGGACGGAGCCCTCCTTATCAGGCATTCATGAAGGGCCCCCCTGGGCAGCAAGAGCCTCCCCTACTGAAACAACTCCCCACCTGCCCTCACCAACAACAACCCCCCAGCGCCCCTTCCTGGGGCCTGCCTGATTGGCCTCGGCAATACCAACCCCACTCGCCGAGGTTCCAGTGTGACATCCATGATGCTGATTCTGGCCGGGTGCAGTCCTAGCAGTGGTCACTATTCCCAGCAGCACCACTGGGACGGAAGAGTTGCCAGCCCTCTGATTGGCTGGCAGCTCTTGGAAGTGGGCTCTCTGCCCTTAAAGGAATAGGAGCCCTGTGCCAGGCAGTTAATTGCTTGATGGCCACAGAGTTAGGTTGGGGTTCCCGGAAATGGCCGAGGTCGGGTTGCCCCTGGCCTTCGAGCCCGTTCGTCGGTGCCACTGCTGCCCCATCAAAATTAAGCCCACATTTTTAGAGACAGCTGAACTGCAATAGTGCAAAGGCCTTGGCCTGGCCATTAATTTAGAGCCAGGGGAGGGAACAGGGAGCTGTTTTGCAGTTAGGAGACCTGGAACAATGATTTGTCTCTGTTTCCCAGCTGCAGCCAGTCAGATTGAGAGGTTTGTTCGCTGTCTGGCGGGAACATCTTTGGCACCTTCGGCACAAAGCCGCAGTAGGGAGCAGGGAGGAGGGAGGAAGAAATCATGTGTCAGGAGATATTGAATGATTGGGGGGTGGGGAGGGATTGCAGCAGAGACACATTGGTGGGGTTGGAGACATCAGGGTGTCGGAGACATCAGGGGGCAGAGACATTGGGGGGTCAGATATCGGGGGAGAGCTCTGGGTCATCACAGGGTGAGACATCATGAGTTGGAGACATCAGGGGTCTGAGACATTGGGGACTGGAAACCAGTTGGGGGGCATCTGAGACATCGAATGCTGAAGACATTGGGGGCTTGGAGCCATCAGGAGGTGGGGAGGGGAAGAACTGGAGACATATTGGAGTGGAAGGGGCCAGAGAAGGTGAGTGATTGGAGGTCAGATGGGAGATCGGAGGCATCGGTGGGGGATGATCACTGCTTGGTTTGCTGTTAGAAGGGTGGTGGTTTGAGAAAGTAATTTGGAACCAGCAGGAAGTGCAAAGGCACTTGAAATGCACTTACCTCCTGGATCAAGCAGTCCATGCCTCCCTTGAGCTGACGGGTTTCTTTAGGCCAGCCAGTGTGAAATTTAAAATGGAGGTTAAATCGGAGATTCTGCCTCAATATAAAACCAACCTGCCTCCTGGAAGTGGATTGGCTGCCCGCCCACCTACCCTTTCTCCCACTTTCGTTAAAATTGGAAGTGGGTGGGTTGGAGATGGGTTGGAGTTGGAGATTTTATTTACATTTTTACATCCCATCCGATCCAGACCCACCCTTTTTGGGGGGTTAAAATTCCCCCCTTGTTTCTCCAGAGAATACGGTTGGATTTGGGGTGGGTGGGAAGTAAAATAAAAGTGTAAATAACTTCAACCCCGCCTCGCATCCTCCCATTTTTGATTTTAATGGAGGCAGCATGGGGTTGGGGCTGGGGGGTGCAACCGATCCACATCCAGGTCCCACGTTTAAATATTTTAATGAGGATGCATGCTTCAGATTCTTTCCTGCTCCTGTTTTAATGCAGTTTTGGGGAAGGAAACAAGGACTGCTGTATCGAACAGCGAAGTGCCTCTCCAGCACTGAGTATAAAGGCCAGGACGAATAGGAGTGCTTCTACCACCCTTCAGCCCCCACAAGCAAACCTGTTATCCTCCGCAGTGATCTGATCCTTCTCGCTTCGTGAGCTGAGGCCTTTCCAATGTCCTCCACGGCCTGCGATCAGCTCCCCTTGCCCCCCTGATCTCTCCTGGCCCCCACATCAGTCTCTCCTGACCCCTGATATCTCCAGGCCCCCACATCGATGCTCCCTCAATCTTTCCCGGCCCCTCTCCCCCATCCATGTCACACCCAACCCCTGATCTTACTATCCCTCCTCTCTGCTCCCTGGCTGTGGCATTGTGCCAAAGTTCAACACACCCGACAGCCAGCTAGTCTCTCAATCTGGTTGCCGTTAGGAAACAGATTTCCAAAATGGTAATCAGGCCCTGTTGGAAAATTTGGTAGGACCTGAGGGAAACCTGTCTGCCTTAAAACTGTCCCACTGCTCCCTCCTTGCCTCCCAGTAAATATTGGGACTTTTATGATTAATCCTAATCTTTCCAAATTTAACAATGCTTTCACTTATTATTGTATTGAAAGCTTCAGAGAATTCCAGCAATTTGCAGGGATTGTTGCAGGATGGGTTGGGTATGTCAGCTTTCAGTTATCCTGAATTCTCTGTTGCAGCATTCAAGCCACAACTTAATGTTACCAAAAGACTCTGCTTAAATGAACACTTAAATGTAGGAAAAATAAAAGTTCCCAGTCTGGCAAAGAGTTATACATGAAAATTAACCTGTTTTTCACTTTAGAGATGCTGACTGATCTGTTATGCACGACAAGCATTTTTTGTTTTGCTGTTAAAATTAGGACTTTTTCAGAATCTCTCTAGAAACTTTAATAATACAATTCTTCCCAAACTTACTACTGTTTATATAAACAGTAGTTATTGTTGAGTTCTAACTGCGAATGTAACTAAAAGAAATGCAGCTAATGCGAATATTTGGAACAAATGTCAAAACATAAAAGACCTGCTCTGAGTCACTGTTGAACAAGTTCTTCCCTTCTTTCCGCAATTGTAACTATTCAGCTCTGTTATTATACTTGTTGACTATAGTTGTAGGAGATTTATTAGTTCATACAGGCTTCCGCATAAGCAGAGGCATCCAACAGAAAACATTGTTTAAGTATTTCAATTTTTTAAAATTCATTCACTGGCTAGGTCAGCATTTATTGCCCAGCTCTAAATGCCCTTGAGAAGCTGTTGGTGAACCGGCTTCTTGAACCACTGCAGTCCATGTGGTGTAGGTATCCCCACAGTGCTGTTAGGAAGGGAATTCTAGGATATTGAACCAGTGACAATGAAGGAACAGCGATAAAGCTTCAAGTCAGGATGGTGTGGTGCATCTTGTAGATGGTACACACTGTGTCACTGTGCATCGGTGGTGGAGGGAGTGAATGCTTGTGGATGAGGTGCCAATCAAGAGGGTTTCTTTGTCTTGGATGGTGTCGAGCTTCTTGAGTGTTGTTGGAGCTGCACCCATCCAGGCAAGTGGAGAGTATTCCACATACTCCTGACTTGTGCCTTATAGATAGTGGGCAGGCTTTGGGGAGACAGGAGGTGAGTTACTTGCCAGAAGATTCCCAACCTCTAACCTGCTCTTATAGCCACGGTATTTATATGGCTGGTCCAGTTAATGTTTGGGCAATGGTAACCCCGGCCTCCCCCCCCCCCAGGATGTTGATAGTGGGGGATTCAGCGATGATAATGCCATTGAATGTCAAGGGGAGATGGTTAGATTTTCTCTCATTGGAGATGGTCATTACTTGGCACTTGTGTGGCGCAAATGTTATTTGCCACTGATCAGCCCAAGCCTGAATGTTATCCAAGTCTTGCTGCATGCCGTCACAGACTGCTTCAGTATCTGAGGAGTTGCAAATGGTACTGAACTTTATGCAATCATCAGCAAATATCCCCACTTCTTACCTTAATTTGGAGAGAAAGTCATTGATGAAGCAGCTGAAGATGGTTGGGCCTAGGACACTACCCTGAGGAACTCAGCAATGTCCTGGGCCTTCAACAACTACAACCATCTTCCTTTGCACTAGGTATGACACCAACCAGTGGAGAGTTTCCCCTGATTCCCATTGACTTCAATTTTGCTGGGTCTCCTTGATGCCATAATCGGTCAAATGTTGCCTTGATGTCAGTGGCAGTCACTCACACCTCACCTCTGGAATTTAGCTCTTTTGTTCATGTTTGGACCAAGGCTGTAATGAGGTGGCGAAACCCAAACCAAGCATCGATGAACAGGTTACTGGTGAGTAAATGCCGCTTGATAGCACCATCAACAACATCTTCCATCACTTTTGCTGAAGATTGAGAGCAAACTGATGGGACGATGATTGGCCAGATTGGATTTGTCCTGCTTTTTATGGGCAGGACATACCTGGGAAATTTTCCACATTGTTGGGTAGCTACGCTGGAACAGCTTGGCTAGGAACATGCTAGTTCTGGAGCACAAGTCTTCAGTACTACAGCTGGAATGTTGTCAGGGCCCCGTAGCCTTTGCAGTATCCAATACCTTTACCATCTACAAGATACACTGCAGCAACTTGCCAAGCCTCCTTTGACAACACCTTTCAAACCGCAACCTTTACCACTGAGAAGGACAAGGACAGCAGATGCATGGTAACACCACCACCTGCAAGTTCCCCTCCAAACCACACACCATCCTGACTTGATATTTTATCACTGTTTCTTAATATAAAGTAAAGTGAAATGAATTTGCTGAAGACTGGCATTTGTGATGCTGCGGACATCAGGAGGAGGCCGTGATTGATCATCCATTCAACACTTCTGGCTGAATATAGTTGCAAATGCTTCATCCTTGACTTTTGCACTGACATGTTGGACTCCACCATCATTGAGGTGGGGATGTTTGTGGCCCTCCTCTTCAAATTAGTTTTTTAATTGTCCACCACCATTCACAACTGGATGTGGCAGGACAGCAAAGCTTTGATCTGATCCGTTGGTTGTGGAATTGCTTAGCTCTGCCTATAGCATGCCACTTCCACTGTTTATCATGCATGTAGTCCTATGTTGGAGCTTCAAGTTGGCACCTCATTTTTAGGTATGCCTGATGCTGCTCCTGGCATGCTCTCCTGCACTCTTCATTGAACCAGGGTTGATCCCTGGCTTGATGGTAATGGTAGAGTGTGGGATATGCTGGACCATGAGTTTATACATTGTGGTTGAATACAATTTCATCATGTTGTTGCTCAAGATAAGTATTTCATCAGTGGTAACCCTCAAGATATTGATAGTGGGGGATTCAACAATAGTAAGGATGTTGTATGTCAAGGGGAGATGGTTAGTTTCTCTCTTGTTGGAACTGGTCATTATTCTGGCACTTGCTTAGTGCGAATGTTTCTTGCCACTTATAAGGCCAAGACTGTATGTTGTCCTTGTCTTGATGCACGTGGAGACAGACTGCTTCATTATCTGGGGAGTTGTGAATGGTACTGAATACTGAATCACCAGTCATCAGCAAACATTCCCACTCCTGACTTTATGATGGAGAGATTTCATTGATGAAGCTGCTGAAGATGTTTGGGCCTACGACACTGCCATGAGGAACTCTTGCAGCGATGTCCTGGTGCTGAGATGATTGGCCTCCAGCATCCATAACCATCTTCTTTTGTGCTAGGTATGACTCCAGCCAGTGAAGAGTTTTCATCCTGATTCCCATTGACTTCCAAATTTATAGGGCTCCTTTATGTCAAGCTCTCACCTCACCTCTGGAAATCAACTCTTTTCTCCATGTTTGGACCAAGGCTGTAATGAAATCTAGAGCTGAGTGGTCCTGGAACTCAAACTGGGCATCAGTGAGCAGGTTATTGGTCAGTAAGTGCCACTTCATAGCACTGTCAATGGCACTTTCCATCACTTTACCGATGGTAGAGAGTAGACTGATAAAGCTGTAATCAGCTGGATTGTATTTGTCCTGCTTTTTGTGGACAGGACATACATGGGCAATTTTCCATTTTAAAAATCTCATTCTGTTGGTAGTTTTAGTCACTCTTTGTGATTTTTTTCCCCCTGACTCCCATTGACTTCAATTTGGCTCGGTCTCCTAATGCTGCACTCGGTCAAATAGTGCCTTGATATCAAGGGCAATCACTCTCAACTCACCTCTTGAGTTCAGCTCTTTTGTCCATGTTTGGACCAAGGTTTCAATGAGGTCAGGAGCTGAGTGGCCCTGGCAGAACCCAAACTCAGCATCAGTGAGCAGGTTGTTGCTGTTTAAGTGGCGCTTAATAGCACTGTCGACGACACCTTCCATCACTTTACTGATGATTGAGAATAGGCTGATGGGACAGTATTTGGCTGGATTGGATTTGTCCTGCTTTTTGGGGACAGGACAGACCTGGGCAATTTTCCACCATGTCAGGTAGATGCCAGTGTTGTAACTGTACTGGAACAGCTTTGCTAGGGGTGCGGCTAGTTCTGCAGCACAGGTCTTCAGTACTATTGCCGGAATGTTGTCAGGACCCATAGCCTTTGCTGTAACCTTTGTCTTCAGCCATTTTATGATATCATTTGTAGGAATCGAATTGGCTAAAGACTGGCATCTGTGATGCTGAGGACCTCAGGAGGAGGCCGAGATGGATCATCTACTCGGCACTTCTGGCTTAAGATGGTTGCAAATTCTTCAGCTCTTTTGTTTGCACTGATGCACTCGGCTCCTCCATAATTGAGGATGGGGATATTTGTGGAGCCTCCTCCTCTGGATAATTGTTTAATTGTCCACCACCATTCATGATTGGATGTGGCAGGACTGCAGAGCTTTGATCTGATCCGTTGGTTTCGGGATCGTTTAGCTCTGTATATTGCAAGCTGCTTCCTCTGTTTGGCATGCAAGTAGTTCTGTGTTGTAGCATCACCAGGTTGACACTTAATTTTTAGGTATGCCTGGTGCTGCTCCTAGCACTTTTTATTGAACCAGGGTTGATCTCTTGCATTGATGGTAATGGTAGAATGAGGGATGTGCCAGGTCATGAGGTTACAGATTATGTTTGAATACAATTTTGCTGCTGCTGACGGTCCACAGTGCCTCATGGATGCCCAGTTTTGAACTGCCAAATCTGTTCTGCATCTATCCCACTTAGCATAGTGGTAGTGCCACACAACATGATGGATGGTATCCTCAGTGTGAAGCCAGGACTGTTTTCACAAGGATTGTGCGGTGGTCACTCCTACCAATACTGTCATGGACAAATGCATCTGCAACAGGTAGATTGCTGAAGGCAAGGTCTAGTAGGTCTTTCCCTCACCAGCTGCCACAGGCCCAGTCTGGCAGATATGTCCTTCAAGACTCAGCCAGTAGTGGTGGTTCCAAGTCACTCGATGATGGACATTGAAGTGTCTGACCCAGAGTACATTACCAAGTGATATTCAACATGGAAGAGAACTGATTCATCAGCTGAAGGAGGGTAGTAGGTGGTAATCAGCAGGAGGTTTCCTTGCCCATGTTTGACCTGATGCCATTGAATTTCATGGAGTCAGTGTTGAGAACTCCCAAGGCTACTCCCCGCCCGGCTGTGTATGACTGTGCCACCATCTCTGGTGAGTCTGTCCCGCTGGTATGGACAGGAGATACCCAGGAATGGTGATGCTGGTGTCTGGTACATTGGATGTAAGGTATGTTTATGTGACTATGTCAGGCTGTTGCTTGACTAGCCTGTGGAACAGCTCTCCCAATTTTGGCATAAACCCCCAGATGTTAGTAAGGAGGACTTTGCAGCATCGATGGGGCTGGGTTTGCTATTGTCATTTCCAGTGCTAAGGTCGATGCTGGGTGTTCCGTCCGGTTTCATTCCTTTTCAACTTTTGTGTAGTGGCTTTCAAGGCCATTTCAGAGGGCAGTTAAGAGTTAACCACATTGCTGTGGGTCTGGAGCCACATGTAGGCCAGGACAGGTAATGACGGTAGGTTTCCTTCCCTAAAGGGCATTAGTGAACCAGATGGGTTTTTATAACAATCAATGGTAGTTTTAGTGGTTTCCATTACTGAAACTAGCTTTCAATTCCAGATCTTTATTAATTAATAGAATTTATGAATTAATTGAATTTGAATTCCACCAGCTGCCAAGGTGGGATTTGAACCTATGTCCTCACAGTATTAGCTTGGGTCTCTGGTCCACCGACATTAGCACTATGCTACCATTTCCTCAGAGCAGTGTCCTAGGCCCAAGCATCTTCAGCTGCTTCATCAATGACCTTCCCTCCATCATAAGGTCAGAAGTGGGGATGTTCGCTGATGATTGTACGATGTTCAGTACCATTTGCAACTCCTCAGATACTGAAGCAGTCCATGACCACATGCAGCAAGACCTGGACAATATTCAGCCATGGGCTGATAAGTGACAAGCAATATTCACACCACACATGTGCCAGGCAATGATCATCTCCAAAAAGAGAAAACCTAATCATCACCCCTTGACATTCAACAGCATTATCATCGCTGAATCCCCCACTATCAACATCCTGGGAGTTACCATTGACCGGAAACTGAACTGAAGCAGCTAAGTACTGTGGCTGTAAATGCAGGTCAGAGGCTGGGAATTTTGCAGTGAGTGACTCCCCAGTGCCTGTCCATTATCTACAAGGCACAAGTCAGGAGTGTGATGGAATACTGTCCACTTGCCTGGATGAGTGCAGTACCAACAGCACTCAGGGAGCTTGACACCATCCAGGACAAAGGAGCCCTGCTTGATCGGCACCCCATCAACCACCTTAAACATTCACTCCCTCCACTACCTACGCACAGCGGCAGCAGTGTGTACCATATACAAAATGCACTGCAGCACCTTCCAAACCCGCAGCCTCTTCTACCTAGAAGGACAAGGGCAGCAGACAAGTGGGAACACCACAATCTGCAAGTTCCCCTCCAAGCCACACGCCATCCTGACTTGGAAATATATTGCTGTTCCTTCACTGTCGCTTGTTCAAAATCATAGAAATCCCTCCCTAACAGGATTGTGGGAGTACCTACACCACAAGGACTGCTGTGGTCCAAGAAGGCAGTTCACCACCACCTTCTCAAGGGCAATTAGGGATGGGCAATAAATGCTGGCCTGGCCAGCAAAACTCACATCCCATGGAACGAATAATAAAAATAAGCTGCTGACTTTGGTTGGGTAGTAAGTGCACAGCTTCTTGGAGAACACAGGATGACAGCTGAAGGCATTTTCAAAAAATATTTGGAACAATTGGTTATTTTTTCTTTTATTTTAGTGATGGATTTTTCTTACTGTTTACACTTGGCTCATCATTTTCAAATGCCATTAGTAGTTCCTCATTGAAAGTTTATCAAACCACTTTCCTTGGATTCAATGATTACGTTGTCTACCATTTCAGTTGTGATTTGTCATTGTTCGATGAATATAATCCTTTATCTAATGAATATGATGCTAGTGAGGGGAAAAATCAGGGTGCTTACTTTCGATCACCTCAGGTGACTCCTTCTTGCATGTGTGGATGCTGGGTGAAGACAAGATCAGGCTCATCTGTGATACACTCCATGGTTGAATAGACTGCCAACACACGCTATCTAAGCTCACACATGGAGACTGGTTGAGACAGATACTTGCTGAGAAAAAGAAAAAGATTTCCCACTGATGATAACTTAATTAGAAAGTCAATGTTGTTCATCTTTCTCAGATAAGTTTTTGAGGATGAGGATATTTCAGGGCTTTATCCTTGAGTATTATTTTGCGTGTTCTCAGCGATAACCTTTGGAACAGATTCTTTCTCCAAAGATATTCGATGGATTACTATCACCTTTTGCCAGTTTATAGTCAAAAAGCAGAACCTCATCCTTGCGCTGCCACTCCCACCCACTTATCTGCGTAGGTACATAAAACAGTTCAAACAATGCAGAAACCAGCTACTCCCCTAGGTGTTGATTAACAGTCACAGCTTTCAGAATAACCTGGTAGATTTAATGGGTTTGAAGGATTTAATTGGGCTGATTTTATGCTTTTGCATCCCTGATGCCTTGCCCATGGGCATCATACACTGGGAATTGATTATCCTTCCACTGGAAGATTTCCTGAAATGCACTCCCACTGGATACCAGCAATGCAAGAGCAGAAAATTAACCCTTTTTTATGTTTCAATTACATTAGAACCATTGAGTCAACTGCAAATTGAATTATCTTTTTCTTTTCGTCCAAATGTTCTGCTGGCGAATTCTGTTTGTTGTTTTCTCCTCCAGATTTTGAAATAATGTTCTCTGAGCAATGAGTCACATTCCACCAGAAAGAAGGGCCGGAATGTTACGTTGAGGTGGAGCCTCCGCCCACCAGCCAAAATGTTGGGTGTGAGCCCACCTCCACTGGGCCTCGAAGCCATGCTGTGATTTTACATGGCCTGGGCCCTTAATTGGCCTCAGGTGGGACTTCCACCCCTCTGAGACAGGAAGTCCCATATCCAAGAACTGCCGGCCAATTAGCGGGCCAGCAGCTCTTCAATCCCAGCAGCGTCACCGGGAGTTGTTGCCACTGCTGGGACTGCACCCAGTGAGAGGAGCAGCAATGGAGGAAGCCCTGGAATTAAGGTTAGTGTAAGGGGGTCGGTCGAGGGGTGGGGGGGGGGGGGGGGGGTTGCTGGTGGGAGGTGCTCCACCAGGGGTGGCTTGTTCTGTGGTGGGGGACCCTCTGTGGGGCAGAGGGTGCCTGTGCTCTGATGGTAATACCTCAGTGGCGGTGGGAGGAGGCCGTTAAGTGGCAATTAATTGACCACTTAAGGGACTTAATTGGCCTGAGGTGGACAGGCAGTTCGTCCCCTCCCCCGCCACTCATAAAATTGCAGCAGGAGCGGGAAGGTGACAGGAACGGCAACCCCCCCCCCCCCCCCACCTCTTCCCACCCCACCCCCCCGTTCACAGGTGGGTGCAAGTTTCCAGCCAAGAACATAATGGTGGTGAAATTGGACACTGGCAGAGACTCAAAACAGGCAGATTTGCTTTTGTTGCTGGCTGTTCCACAAACCCAATACTCAGCTCTATTGAATTTAATGAAAGTGAGAATGTGAGTATTGGGTGGAATGTACATGGGTGATTGATGCAATACTATCTAATTTGCATCCCTGTCCATGTCCAATTCCCCATTCCACCCTCCTATAAATTTACTTTGTGTGTGACTGAAGTTATGCAATGTTGTGGAACTCCGTGTGATTGAGTGGTACATCAGGTACAATATATTTGGCAGACAAGCACAAAAGAGGGAAAAGAGAGATTTTTAAAATTGGAACTTTACATAACAGCTTAAATTTCAGGTGCCATTGTTACATACCCAATAGGATTTCAGCCAGTTAACTCGGTAGATTCACAGCATATTGAGTGTAGGTTCCAATCTTCAAAATGTCAAAAGTACAGTTACAGATTTACACGTCACATGTATATTAAACATGTTCCTAAAAATATACCTTTAATGTTTTTTTGTTTTCGATAAAGATGCACTGCTTTTCAAGAAAGGAGTTTGGCAATTCTTTCATTAGGATCTTCCTAACACTGCAATGTGTTATTAAGAATGTGAAATGTACAGGACCATAAAAGACCACTGTGGTCCATCTGGCTAGTCCCAGTATCCAGGAAGTAACATATCACACAATACCTGTCACATTCCTTTATCAGATTCTTCTTCAGGTACTTATCGAGCTCTCAAACTTGCTTTTGCAGCCTCTCTTCTTAACTCCAATGCCTGATGCGAGCTATCAATTTAGTTACCCTTCACAGCACCCTCTACAATGCTTGGTTGGCTTTCTCATCATAGAGTGGCTAGAATTATACATACTTTTTCAGATGGATCCAAATTAACACGTTATATAAACTCAGAGTCACTTCCTGACATTTGCGCTTTATTCATTTAGCTTGACAGCCCAAGATCTTATTTATGAACATGCAAAAATGGCAGGCTGTCCATCAAGAGCAGCTGTCCATCAAGCCTGCTCCATGGCTGGAGCATCATGACCAGATGCCTTGTTAATCTGTTACTATTTATTATTCTTTCCTGATCTCCTGATCAAATGGCCAAATTACATGACACCAGCTAATCAGCAGCCAGTTCTCCAATCTAGCCAGGTCCTTCTGTATTTGATCAGCAGGTCTGCTGTTGTTTACAGTCCCTCCCACTTTGGTATCATCTGCAGAGTTTTGTTTCTGCCTCCGCTTCCAGGTCATTTATCTATATGTTAAACAGCAATGGCCCTGCACTAATTCCGGAGGCAGCCCAATAGTTACCATTTTTTATGCTGATCCAGCTACATATACAAACCGAGAAATCTGCATAGTGCGAGGTATATTTTTGTGATGTGGCATTTACGCTGTCTTTCTGTATGTATACAGCCCCTTTATCTAACTCCATAGAGCAGAGCCAAGGTTGATTGACCCACCAATCTGCATCTTGACAGAGGTTAACCAGCTAAATCCATGAGAGAACACTAGCAACATTCATCCTGCTTGTCCAAGTGGGACTACTTGATCCATTATGGCTGTAGTTTGGAGTGTTGTCTGGAGCTGAACAGGAAGAAACCCAATCCCCAGGGGCAGGTCCACCTCTCCAGGTCCAAATAATGAGTCAGCTGCCTGCTCAATGATCAGTAGTGCCTTGCAGTACTGTGGACCTGCCTGGTTCAGGCACTGGATTACCAGGTTTGGCAAGGATGGTTGACTTTGCTCCAATCTTGTATTGCCAAGCATAGCAATTTGATGCTGAGATTATCCCAAAGAAATTCTGCTCCTTTCCCCTCCAAGGAAGATAGTCACTGATCAGTTATTGCTGACATGTATGGGTTAGAACCTGCCCTAGCAGCCAGGAGATGCCAGGAACTTGTCATGAGCAGCAGACTTTGCATATGAGTGCTGTGCCACTACTTCCAATCTCGAGAGTTTGATGGTTTCCACCCAAAGTATCAAAATAAATAGGTGAGGAAATTGCAGATGCCTTAGTTATAATTTTGCAAAGTTCTCCATCGAATTAAGAATTGTGCCTTTGGATTGAAAAATCACAAAAATCATTTCATTATTTAAGAAGGGATGGGGAGGGAAATCAGATAATGTCAGTTTAACATCAATAGTGGGAAGTTATTGGAATCTATTAACAGAGACAGAGGTGGTAATTTTAACCCTCAAAGGAGCAGGGATTTGGTTTGAGTGGAAGGTTAAACAGTTAAAAATCTGGAACCCAACCCACCTTGAACTTGCCCACTTCCATTTTTAACGGAGGTGGGATGAGGGGTGGGTGACCAACTGTTTACAGGAGGTAGCTCAGGCATTGAAACCTTTTACAGATGCTATATGCCTCCATTTTAGAAGCTTTTTATTTTTAACCCATTTCAGCCAGGTTTTCCTGGCTTCAGGAAACCAGAAGGTAAAAGGAGTTGAGAAGGGCTGGATCCATAAGGTAAGTACTTTTCCAGCACTGCTAGTAGGCCAGGAAGAACCCAGCAAGCTACCCTGTAAACCCTACCCCTCCCACGATTGGAGCCACGATCACCAACTGCTCTGCCAACAACCTTCTACACAGGGGAGGTGGTGGCGTAGTTGTATTGTCACTGCACTAGTAATCCAGATACCCAGGTATTGCTCTGGGGACATGGGTTCAAATCCCACCACAGCAGAAGGTGGAATTTGAATTCAATTAAGAAATCTGGAATTGAAAGCTAATCTAAGGATGGCCATGAAACCATTGTCAATTGTTGTAAAAACCCATCTAGTTCAAGAATGTCCTTTAGGGAAGGAAATCTGCTGTCCTTACCTGGCCTTAAAGGCCTGCTATCCGACCCGGTCAGGTCGCAGTTCCAGGTCCAGCATTCAGGCTCGGGTCGGGCCGGATCGGACACATTCTATCACAACCTCATGGGAAAAAATGGAAGGATTCAGGTCAGGTTGGGCTCGGGGTTGGATGGGGTTCTGTCGGTCTTGGGTCGTGTATCATTTGCAGACCCGAGCAGGCCTTTACCTAGTCTGGCCGACATGTGACTCCAGAACCACAACAATGTGGTTGACTCTTAACTGCCCTCTGAAATGGCCTATCAAGGCACTCAGTTGTATCTAACCGCTACAAAGTCAATAAAAAAGAATGACACCAGACGGACCACCCGGCATTGACCAAGGCACCGGAAACGACAATGGCAAACCCAGCCCTGTCGACCCTGCAAAGTCCTCCTTACGAACATCTGGGGGCTTGTGCCAAAGTTGGAGCACTGTCCCACAGACTAGTCAAGCAACAGCCTGACATAGTCATACGCATGGAATCATACCTGACAGACAACGTCCCAGACACTGCCATCACTATCACCGGCAGGACAGACCCAGCAGAGGTGGCGGCACAGCGGTATACTGTCGGGAGGGAGTTGCCCTGGGAGTCCTCAACATCGACTCCGGACCCCATGAAGTCTCATGGCATCAGGTCAAATGTGGGCAAGGAAACCTCCTGCTAATTACCACCTACCGCCCTCCCTCAGCTGATAAGTCAGTACTCCTCCATGTTGAACACCACTTGGAGGAAGCACTGAGGGTGGGAAGGGCACACAATGTACTCTGGGTGGGGGACTTCAATGTCCATCACCAAGAATGGCTCGGTAGCACCACTATTGACCGAGGTGGCCGAGTCCTAAAGAACATAACTGCTAGACTGGGTCTGCGGCAGATGGTGAGAGAACCAACAAGAGGGAAAAACATACTTGACCTCGTCTGCACCAATCTGCCTGCCACAGATGCATCTGTCCACGGCTGTATTGGTAGGAGTGACCACCGTACAGTCCTTGTGAAGATGAAGTCCCGCCTTCACATTGAGGATCCCCTCCATCGTGTTGTGAGGCACTATCACCGTGCTGAATGAGATTTCAAACAGATCTAGCAATGCAAAACTGGGCATCCATGAGGCGCTGTGGGCCATCAGCAGCAGCAGAATTGTACTCAACCACAATCTGTAACCTCATGGCCCAGCATATCCCCCACTCTACAATTACCATCAAGTCTGGAGTCCAACCCTGGTTCAATGAAGAGTGCAGGAGGGCATGCCAGGAGCAGCACCAGGCATACCTCAAAATGAGGTGCCAACCTGGTGAAGCTACAACACAAGACTACTTTCATGCCACATAATGTAAGCAGCATGCGATTGACAGAGCTAGGAGATCCTATAACCAAAGGATCAGATCTAAGCTCTGCATTTCTGCCACATCCAGCCGTGAATAGTGGTGGACAATTAAACAACTACCTGGAGGAGGTGGCTTCACAAATATCCCCATCCTCAATGACAGGGGAGCCCAGCACATCAGTGCAAAAGATAAGCCTGAAGCATTTGCAACAATCTTCAGCCAGAAGTGCCGAGTTGATGATCCATCTCGGCCTCCTCCTGAAGTTCCCAGCATCACAGATGCCAGACTTCAGCCAATTCGATTCACTAAACGTGATATCAAGAAACAACTGAAGGCACTGGATACTGCAAAGGCTATGGGCCCTGACAACATTCCGGCAATAGTTCTGAAGACCTGTGCTCCAGAACTTGCCGCGCCCCTAGCCAAGCTGTTCCAGTACAGCTACAACACTGGCATCTACCCGGCAATGTGGAAAATTGCCTAGGCATATCCTGTACACAAAAAGCAGGACAAGTCCTACCCGGCCAATTACCGCCCCATCAGTCTACTCTCAATCATCAGCAAAGTGATGGAAGGTGTCATCAACAGTGCCATCAAGCAGCACTTGCTTAGCAATAACCTGCTCAATGACACTCAGTTTGGGTTCTGCCAGGGCCACTCAGCGCCTGACCTCATTACAGCCTTGGTTCAAACATTGTCAAAGGAGCTGAACTCAAGAGTTGAGGTGAGAGTGACTGCCCTTGACATCAAGGCAGCATTTGACTGAGTATGTCATCAAGGAGCCCTAGCAAAACTGGAGTCAATGGGAATCAGAAGAAAACTCTCCACTGGTTGGAGCAAAGGAAGATGGTTGTGGTTGTTGGAGGTCAATCATCTGAGCTCCAGGACATCACTGCAGGAGTTCCTCAGGTTAGTGTCCTTGGCCCAATCAGCTTCAGCTACTTCAAAAATGATCTTCTTTCAATCATAAGGTCAGAAATGGGAATGTTCGCTGATGATTGCACAATGTTCAGTGCCATTCATGACTCCTCAGATATTGAAGCAGTCCATGTAGAAATGCAGCAAGACCTGGACAATATCCAGGCTTGGGCTGATAAGTGGAAAGTAACATTCATGCCAGGGAATGACCATCTCCAACAAGAGCGAATCTAACCATCTCCGCTTGACATTCAATAGCATTACCATCACTGAATCCCCCACTATCAACATCCTAGGGGCTACCATTGACCAGAAACTGAACTGGAGTAGCCATATAAATACCGTGGCTACAAGAGCAGGTCAGAGGCTAGGAATCCTGCGGCAAGTAACTCACCTCCTGACTCCCCAAAGCCTGTCCACCATCTAGAAGTCACAAGTCAGGAGTGTGATGGAATACTCTCCACTTGCCTGGATGGGTGCAGCTCCAACAACACTCAAGAAGCTCGACACCATCCAGGACAAAGCAGCCCGCTTGATTGGCACCCCATCCACAAATATTCATTCCCTCCATCACCGACACACAGTGGCAGCAGTGTGTACCATCTACAAGATGCACTGCAGCAACGCACCAAGGCTCCTTAAACATCACCTTCCAAACCCACGACCTCTACCAACTAGAAGGACAAGGGCAGCAAATGCATGGGAACATCACCACTGCAAGTTCCCCTCCAAGTCACACACCATCCTGACTTGGAACTATATCGCCGTTCCTTCACTGTCGCTGGGTCAAAAGCCTGGAACTCCCTTCCTAACAGCACTATGGGTGTACCTACACCACATGGACTGCAGCGGTTCAAGAAGGCAACTCACCACCACCTTCTCAAGGGCACTTAGGGATGGGCAATAAATGCTGGCCTAGCCAGCGATGCTCACATCCCATGAATGAATAAAAAAGAAACAAAAAACACCCCAACTCCCGTTACCCCGCCACCACTGGTCACCATCTGCACACCCTTATGATCTCTCTCAACCCCTCCTCTCGAATCCTGATAATGATCTCCCCCAACCTTCTGCTCTAGTCTGTCCTTGTGCCTCAGGTTTTCCCACCTGAGCAGCAGCCTGTAAATCAGTGTGTCAGTCAGACTGGCTGTTACCCTGGAAACCTGGAGAAAAAAAATTAAAAGACGGCTTGCCATTAAAAACAGCAGGACATTTGTAATTCCTCTACCCATGCTAAATGTGCCTCTGAGATATTATCTGGGACAAAGTAATTGAGCATGTAGACAAGTACAAACTGATTAAAGAGAGTTAACATAGATTTGTGAAGGGTAATCTGGTTGAATTTTTGTGGCAGTCTCCAGCCTGCCGGATAGGGTAATGTCTACAGATATTGTCTATGTGAACGTACAGAAGACATTTGAAATGGTTTCACACAAGGTTATTGTTATATACGAGGTAGGTACCCTGTAATATAAATCAGGATCAATGTGATCTCCCGGATAAGTTTGGATTGTCTAAATGGGTTGAAGAGGAATTTTGCAGATTTTTTTTCCTTTAACTGTCCTGGGCTTTTATCTTTTTTTGTCTCTCCCAGGCAATTATATCCCTCTGGATGTGTGCAGAAAGTCCGTATTGTTTGTCTTTTCCTGCTTGCCTTTTTGTATGCTTGCAGAACAAGGTGACATAATCTTAAAATTAAAAAGAGGCCATTCAGGAACGAAATCAGAAAGCACTTTTTCCACATAGTAGAAATTTGAAATGATCTCTCCCAAAACATTGTGAATGCTGGGACAATTAGAGCTTTGAAGACTGAGATCAATAGATTTGTATTAGGCAAGGGTATCGAGGAATGTGGATCAAAGGTGAGTGAAGGGAATTGGGGTACAGACCAGCCATGGTCCAATTGATTTAATAAGCTCAAGGGGCTTATTGGCTCTTACTTCTGCTGTACATTCCTGTGTTCCTATTCCCTGACCACAGCAGAGACATACACCATATCCCATTGAATGATAATTCCATGAAAATCGAACAGTTTCTACAACCAATCTGCAATGCCAGATGACCTTGGGTGGGAAATGGAATAGCTGCACTTATGTGTGTATCTCATGTTGAAAACATGTTTAAACTAAACTGTGATGCTCACCACAGTATAATAGCTTGCTAATATTCACTTCTAGACTTGTGAATTGATTATGCTATGTAGCCCCAGTGCAGTATCAGCATTGATTCACAAGTAGCATTGAGTTGACTTCACATCATTTCACAACTCACTCGTGAAAGAAAATCAGTAATACTCCATCACTAATGAACATATGTTACCAAATGCAGTGCTTGATTGAATTTAGTGCACTCAGTTTTGTGTGTTTGAATCCAGTCAGGGTTTTGTTGTCTTACTGTGTCACATACCAGGCTCCAATACAGCAATTCACCACACTCTAACCTTGTGGTAAGTTATTTACCTGTCATCAGTGACACACACACAATTACTCCAGAAATTACTCAAATAAAGATGAGATTTAACCTAACAATGACATAGTTACCTTATCTACAAAATTCACCTAAAAATAATAATTAACAATAGGTCTTGATCAGTGGATTTATATTTAGTTATTAATAATTAATTAACTTGTAAATCAATCAGTCCTAGATGGGGTTTCAAGTGGATTTTTCAGTCTTACAGTACTATATTAAAATATGGAAAGAGAGTCATTGAGAGATACAGCACTGAAACAGGCCCTTCAGCCCACCGAGTCTGTGCTGACCATCAACCACCCATTTATACTAATCCGACATTAATCCCATATTCCCTACCACATCCCCACCTTCCCTCAATTTTCCTACCACCTACCTACACGAGGGGCAATTTACAATGGCCAATTTACCTATCAACTTGCAAGTCTTTGGCTGTGGGAGGAAACTGGAGCACCCGGCAAAAGCCCACGCGGTCACAGAGAGAACTTGTAAACTCCGCACAGGCAGTACCCAGAACTGAACCCAGGTCACTGGAGCTGTGAGGCTGCGGTGCTAATTGCTGCGCCACTGTGGCACCCATAAGTAGTGTACATTCAATTCCATATACAGCTTTAATTAGCGTTATTAACATTATTAAACATGTTACAGTAGGTTTATTCTAATTTTGAGATTTATAGAGCACCCACAATGTTTTTTTTTATTTTCTACCCAACTTTCTCCTCCTTACTTGGAGTAGTTGAATCATCCAGAGTTACAATTCTATGTGGCATCTGCCACTGTCAGGCCAAAATGACCATTCTCCACAGACAGATAGAGGTGCAGAACAATTGGAAAACTAAGTGTAACTGTAGAAGAGTACATCACAAAGGCTGCTTTGAAAGAGTTGCTTTAGAAAACAACAGATCTTTTTGAAGCTAAGGGCCAGATATGTGGTGACAGATAGAATGAATGCTGTCTCACCCATGGCCTGAACCTAGTGCCAGGAGAAGAAATTTGCTCAGCTATGTCATGTAAGCGTGATCACAATTTGCCTCCCTGGTGCCAGGATAAAGAACATCATAGAGTCATCGAATTATACTGCACAGAAACAGGCCTGTCGGCCCATCGTGTCTGTGCTGGCCATCAAGCACCTATCTATTCTAATCCCATTTTCCAGCACTTGGCCCGTAGCCTTGTATGCTAGGCATTTCAAGTGCTCATCTAAATACTTAAATGTTGTGTGGGTTCCTGCCTCTACCACCCCTTCAGGCAGTGTGTTTCAGATTCTAACCACCCTCTGGGTGAAAACATTTTTCCTCAAATCCCCCTCTAAACCTCCTGCCCCTTATCTTAAATCTATGCCCCCAGTTATTGATCCCTCTGCTAAGGGAAAATGTTTCTTCCTATCTATCCTATCAATGCCCCTCATAATTTTGTATAACTCAATCAGGTCCCCCCTCAGCCTTCTCTGCTCTAAGGAAAACAACCCTAGCCTATCCAGTCTCTCTTCATAGCTGAAATGCTCCAGCCCAGACAACATTCTGGTGAATCTCCTCTGCACCCTCTCCAGTGCAATCACATACTTCCTATAGTGTGGTGACCAGAACTGTACACAGTACTCCAGCTGTGGCCTAACTAGGGTTTTATACAGCTCCATCATAACCTCCCTGCTCTTATATTCTATGCCTCGGCTAATAAAGGCAAGTATCTCATGGAGAGGGTGCAGAATATTCTGCAGGGAAAGGGACTGAGCCAGAAGTTGTGGTACACGTAAGCACCAATGACATAGCAAGGACAGGTATTGAGGTCCCACAGTCAGATTTTCAGGAGCTAGGGAGGAAGTTAAAAAGTAGAATCTCGAAAGCAGTAATCTCTGGTTTATTTCCAGTGCCACCCGAGAGCAGAAATAGAAAGAGAGGATCAATGTCTGGTCTGAGGCATGGTGCAGGTTTCAGATTCTTGGGACATTGGGACCAGTTCTGGGGCAGTAAGTACCTATTCAAAAGAGACAGGCTATACCTGAACAGGACTGGGACCAATGAGCTCGCAGGGAGATTCACTCGCATGGTTGGGGAGGGTTTAAATTAAATTGGCAGGGGGATGGGCACCAGCATATAGAAGTAGAAAAGATGAGTAAGGTACATAAAGGAGAGTCAGTGTTGGATAGTACTAGAGAAGGAAGTAGTATCATATTAAATAGGAGCAGTCTAAGAAGGACTGCAAGGAATACAAAGACAGGTTTACAATGCATGTATGTAAACGCACAAAGTATGATGAATAAGGTTGGAAAGCTACAAGCACAAATAGCCGTGTGGAAATATGATGTAGTGACAATAATGGTAGCTTAAAAATGGTGAGGACTGGGCACTTAATTTTTTAATGGGATGTGCTCGTTGCTGGCAAGGCCATCATTTGTTGCCCTACACTAATTGCCCTTGAGAAGGTTGTGGTGAGCTGCCTTCTTGAACCGCTGCAGTCCATTTGTTGTGGGTACACCCACAGTGCTGTTAGGAAGGGAGTTGCTGGATTTTGATACAGCGACAGTGAAGGAACGGTGATATAGTTCTAAGTCAGGATGGTATGTGGCTTGGAGGGGAACTTGCAGGTGGTGCTGTTCCCATGCATCTGCTGCCCTTGTCCTTGTAGGTAGTTGAGGTTGTCGGTTTGGAAGGTGCTGTCGAAAGAAACTTGGTGAGTTGCTGCAGTGCATCTTGTACATGGTACACACTCTACCACTGTGCATCGGTGGTGGAGGGAATGAATGTGTGTGGATGGGTGCCAATCAAGCAGACTGCTTTGTCCTAGATGGGGTTGAGCTTCTTGAGTGTTATTGGAGCTGCACCCATCCAGGCAAGTGCAGAGTATTCCATCACACTCCTGGCTTGTGTCTTATAGGTGGTGGACAGGCTTTGGGGAGTCAGGAAGTGAGTTACTTGCCTCAGAATTCCCAACCTCTGACCTGCTCTTGCAGCCACACTATATATATGGGTGTCCAGTTCAGTTTCTGGTCAACGGTAACCCTCAAGATGTTGATAGTGGGGGATTCAGGGATGGTAATGCTATTGAATGTCAAGGGGAGATGATTAGATTCTCTCTTGTTGGAGATGGTGATTGCCTGGCACTTGTGTGGCACAAGTGTTACTTTCCACATATCAGCCCAAGCCTGAATGTTGTCCAGGTCTTGCTGCATATGGACACAGACCTCTTCATTATGTGAAGAATCGCGAATGGTACTAAACAGTGTGCAATCATCAGCGAGCATTCCCACTTCTGACTTTATAATGGAGGGAAGGTCATTAATTAAGCTGCTGAAGATTTTTGTGCCTAGGACACTACCCTGAAGAACTCCTGCAGTGATGTCCTGGGACTGAGATGATTGGCCTCCAACAACCACAACCATCATCCTTTGCGTTAGTTCTGACTCCAATCAGTGGAGAGTTTTCCCCCGATTCCCATTGACTTAGATTTTTCCAGGGCTCCTTGATACCACACTTGGTCAAATGCTGCCTTGATGTCTAAGGCAGTTTCTCTCACCTCCCCTCTTGACTTCAGCTCTTTTGTCCATGTTTGGACCAAGGCTGCAGTGACGTCAGGAGCCAAATGGCTCAAGGATACAAAGTGTTCAGAAAAGTAAGGGAAGGGCAAAAAGGGAGGTGGGGTGGCAGTACTAGTTAGGGAAGACATTATAGTGTCAAAAAGAGGGGATCTCTTCGAGGGGGCAAAGATAGAATCCATTTGATTAGAATTGAGAAGCAAAAAAGTAATGACCACACTACTGAGGGTATTCTGTACGCCTCCAGATAGTGAGTGTGAGAGAGGAACACATCTGCAGGGAAATCACCGAGATGTGATGTGGTGATACTAGGGGACTTTATTTATCCAAATATTGATTGTGATAAGGTTAGAGTGAAGGGTAAGGAGGGGAAGAAATTTCTGAAATGGGTTCAGAAGAACTTCCGTGACCTGTATGTTCTCAGTCCAGCTAGTAAGGAGGCATTGCTGGATCTGTTCTGGGAAATGAGGTGGGCCAAGTGGACCAAGTGTCTGTGGGTGAACACTTGGGTAAGAATGATCATCGTATCATTAGGTTTAGATTTGTAATGGAGAAGAGCAAGGAACAATCTAAAGTGGAACTTCTAAATTGGAAGAGGGCTAAATTCAATGGGATGAGCGGGAATCTAGCCAGGGTAAAATGGAACCACAGATTGACAGGAAAAACTGTAACGGAACAATAGGTGATCTTTAAGGAGGAAATGTTTCAGGTACAGGCTAGGTACATTCCACCAAGAGTGAAAGGTAAGGGAACCAAAGCCAGGGCTCATTGGATGACAAGGGTGATACAGAATATGGTGAGACAAAAAAGAGGGTGTACGATGCATGTCAGGCGAATTGTTCAAGTGAGAACTATGCTAAATACAAGAAGTTGAGAGGGGAAGTGAAGAGGAAGATAAGACTGTCAAAGAGAGAATTTGAGAATAGAATGACACTTAACATTAAAGGGAACCCCAAAATCATCTTCTGGTATGTAAATAATAAGCAGGTAGTAAGAGGTAGGGTAATGCCTATTAAGGACAAAGAGGGTGATATATGCTTCGAGGCATGGGGCAAAGCTAGAATACTTAATGAGTACTTTGTATCTGTGTTTACTCAGGAAGAGGATGCTGACAAAATATTGATAGAAGCAGAGATGGTAGAGATAGTGGATGGGGTGAAAATTGATAGGCAGGATGTATTGGAAAGGTTGGCTATGCTTAGAGTGGAAAGTTGCCTGGTCTGGAGAGCTTGCACACGAGGGGCGAGATTTTGTGTTGGAGGCGGGTCTCCCAGCTCCGGGCCGCAAAGGAGGGGGAAAGGGCGCCTCTGCCTTTTTGCGCCCCCCCCCCCCCCCCCCACCCCGGAGAGTGATCCTCTGGTCTTTTTAAATCTAAGTTTCAGGAGTTGGTAGAACCCCGGATCTCAGGTAAGTAAGGCAAGGTCGCCGGGGCCAGCCCGGAAGGCCCCAGCAAGGGGGGTTTTGCAGCGGTTGTTGTGCAGTCTAGGGGGAGGGGGGGGGGGGGGGTCCTGTGGGGTAAAGTGGTTCCAAGCAGGGTTCCTCAATTTTTTATCCAAGCTGACACTAACCCTCCTATTCCATGAGCCTCAATTTTGTTAACCAGCCTTTTATATGGACATTGCCAAACACTTTCTTAAAATCCATATGGACAACACCCATTGCTTTCCCTTCATCAACCTTCTCTGTTACTTGCCCATGGAGAAGGAAACCCCTCACCAAGCCCGCAGGGTGTGTGCCTCGTGTTACAAGGCACCCTCCCCGCATGGCGGAGGCACCCCCACCCCCCCGCTGGTCGGATACCAGCGGAGGCAGGAAGAGGCCCTTAATTGGTCGTTAATAGGCCACTTAAGGGCCTCAATTGCCCTCTGGGCAGGAAAGCCGTCGTCGGCCTATCCCACCTCCGGAAAGATCATTTGGTAATGGGCCCTCCAACCCGACCACCCTTCACGATACTCCTCAGGGGGACACATAAAATCCCGGCCCAGGTTCCTAATGGAAGTGGGAGTGGAGATAACGGAAAGGCTTGCGTAATCTTCCAGTCTTCCCTAGGAGGTGCCAGGCGGTTGGGAAGTGGCAAATTTGACACCCTTATTCAAGAAAAGGGTGTAAGGACATTCCTGGTAACTACAGGATGGTTAGTTTAACATCAGTAGTGGGTAGGTTTTTAGAAACAATAATCAGGAAATAAATCAACAGGCACTTGGAGAGTTTGAGTTAATTAAGGATAGCCAGCACCAATTTGTAAAAGACAGATCATGCTTGACTTATTTAATTGGAATCTTTGATCAAGTAACAGAGAAGGTTGATGAAGGGAAAGCAATGGGTGTTGTCCATATGGATTTTAAGAAAGTGTTTGGCAATGTCCATATAAAAGGCTGGTTAACAAAATTGAGGCTCATGGAATAGGAGGGTTAGTGTCAGCTTGGATAAAAAATTAGCTTAAGGATAGAAAATGGTTGTTTTTCAGACTGGAGGATGGTCGACAGCGGTGTTCCCCAAGGGTCAGTGCTAGGACCACTGCTTTTTTTGATGTATATAACTGACTTGGATATTGGAATGCAGAGTAAAATTTCAAAATTTGTTGACGATACCAAACTTGGAGGTATGGTAGACAATGAGGGTGATACCAGTGGACTGCAACAGGACACAGATAGGCCAGCAGAATGGGCAGACAAGTGGCAGATGGAATTTAATACAGAGAAGTGTAAGGTGAGGCATTTTGACAGAAAGGATAGGGAGAGGCCATATGGACTTAATGGCTCAGCTCTAAAGAGTGCAGAGACAGAGGGACCTTGGGAATTCATGTGCATTTATCTTTGAAGGTGGCAGGACGGATTGAAAGAGTAGTTAGCAAAGCATATGGGATCTTGGTCTTCATAAATAGAGGTATTGAGCACAAAAGCAGGGAAGTTATGCTGAACCTTTATAAAGCTCTGGTTTGGCCACAACTAGAGTATTGTGTCCAGTTCTGGTCACCACACTTTAGAAAGGATGTGAGGGTCTTTGTGTGGGTGCAGAGAAGATTTACCAGAATAGTCCAGAGATGAGGGATTTTACCTACAAGGTTAGGTTGGAGAAACTGGGTTTGTTCTCCTTAGAGCAAAGGAGATTGTGGGAAGATTTGATTGTAGTGTACAAGATTATGACAGGTTTAGATAAGGTAGACAAAGAAAAACTGTTCCTGTTAGCTGATGGCACAAGGACTAGAGACATAGATTTAAGATTTTGGGCAACAGATACAGGGGAGTGTGAGAAAGAACATTTTTATGCAGTGAGTGGTAAGGACCTGGAACTCACTACCCACGAGGGTGATAGAAGCAGAGATGATGAATGATTTCAAAAGAAAACTGGATGGACACTTGAAGAAAATAACTTGCAGGGCTAAGGAAATTGAGTGGAAGCATGGGACTAATTGGATTGCTCTACAGAGAATTGGCATTGCCTTGATGGGCTGAACGGCCACCCATCTGTGCTGTAATGATTCTGTCATTCTGTACTTTGCACAATCTAGCAGTGTTGTTTTACAAGGCATCTTAAAGCTGCAACATCACAGAAGAACAATGCAGAGTTCTCTTTCAGCTGTTCATTTACTTTCCAAATACACACTATAATCGCATGCAATGGCATTTGTCCAGGTACATGAGTCAGGTACAGTCTCTTGTCTCTTACTCAAACAAACGTCATTAATCTATCTGTTCGACAAGGAGACTGTATTTAAATGGCATAAAAAAGAGTACATGGGGTGCGTTGGCCGGGGGGAGGGAGGGGTGGGTGTGGGAATGGTGTGGTGATGGTGATTCATCTATGCTGCAACTTTTGACTATTTACAAGGAGAAAGCCCTGGAGATTCTCAGCATTGAGGCAATAGAGGAAGGGGGTTTGGGAGGCCACTGACCACCTCCAAGCTCATGGTCAGTAGCATCTTGTGCTTTTCATACATTCTCACCGCATTCACCACTCACTTATTCCATCTCTCACTCACTAACGAGGTAAGAGTCAACCTAAAACTAAATGAAAAAGCATACTAAAATGCAAAAATAACACAGATCCTGGCAAATGGGAAAGATACAAAGAACAGCAAAAGGTAACAAAACAGATAGTAACAGCTGCAAAAAGGGAGTATGAAAAGAAACTTGCAAGGGATATCAAAATCAACAGAAAAAAATGATAATTACATGATGAAAAAGAGGATTGTCAGAAGCAATGTGGACTCCTTGAAAACTGATAATGGTGATATTGTGAATGAAAATAAGGAAATGGCGAACATGCTGAATAATTATTTTGCCTCAGAATTTATAGAGGAAAAAGTCAGCATGCCGGAAATCCCAAGTAAATTAATATTGAATCTGGGACAGGGACTCACCACAATTAACATAAGCAAAAACAGTTATGAAGAAAAGAATGGCGCTAAAGAGTGGTAAATCCTCAGGATCAGATGGTTTCCATCTCAGGGTTTTAAAGGACATAGGTGAGAAAATTGCAGATGCGCTAACTATAATCTCCAAACTTCTTTCGATTTGGGAACCAAGAATGAGGCATATTAATTTTGCCAAATGGACATTAAATTTCAAATTGCTGCTGGGAAGAGGAGAAGGCCTGATACAAGGGGTTGCCAAGCCCCTGGCTGGAAAGACATTTTTGCATATTAACAGACAGTATTTGTTGACAAACGACCATTCCCTGACCCACCCAATACACAAAGCCAGAAGTGGTTATACCAGTCATGTAACTACCCTGCTGGCCAACTTGGGGAGTGTTAAATTGTAGAGAGTGTTTGAACTGGCAAAAAGCCCTTTGCTTCTGAATTGAAAAGACCTCCTCTTTGCCTGTCTGCTCCCATCTCTTTCTCACGGAACTCCAAAACCCACTGAAGACCCAAGAGAGAAAAGTTTCCTACAGTGAACAAGATTTAAGAAGAATACTGGGCCCCAACGAAAAGCAAGACCATATCTTCAATCAAGGACTCTATAGCAAACCCGAAGCGTAGTAACAAAAAACTCTCCTCAGAGATTGCCTCAAACCTTTCCACCTTATTTTTTCTTCTGCTCTTTTCTGTCCCTATCTGCATGCATGTATCACATGTGCATGCTAGCATGGGTGCGTCGTGTATCCGTAGGCGTTAACCAAATCAGAGTTTAAGTTTAATAAATTTCACTTTTCTTCTTTAAACCTAAGAAAGCCTGTTTGTGCTCATTTCGTTGCCTTATAATTGGAAAGCGGTGAACAAGGATTCACCAAGGGGGAGCCAAAAACACAGTGTATTCAAAATTAAATCCTGTTACAGTAAGACCAGATGAAGGCTGAAAGGGAACCCTAGACCTCTTTCTCACCTAGTCGTAACAATTGGAAAATTGCACATGTCACTGGAAACCAGGGTATTATAGATCAGTTCATCGAACATCTGTTGTCAGAAAATTACTAGAGTCTATAACTAAGGATAGGGTAACTGAGCACCTTGAAAATTTTCAGCTGACCAGAGACCGCCAGCATGGTTTTGTAAAGGGTAGATAGGTCATGCCTGAGGAACCTGATTAAATTTTTTGAAGCGATGACTAACATAGTGGACAGAGGAATGCCTATGATTGTTATTTATATGGACTTCCGAACGCATTTGATAAAGTCCCTCATAAGAAACTGTTAGCAAAAGTTGAAACTCATGGAAGTGAAGGCAAATTACTGATCTGGTTAGGAAATTGTCTTAGTGGCAGGAGACAGAGAGTAGGGATAATGAGCAGGTACTCTAATTGGCAGGATGTGACTTGTGGTGTCCATTAAGGATCTGTGTTGGGGCCTCAACTATTCACCGTATTTATTAATGAATGAATTAGATGATGGGATATAAAACCACAGATCCAAATTTGCTGATGACACAAAGATAGGTGGCATTGTAAGCAATGTAGATGTAAGCATAAAATCACAAAGAGATAGATTAAGAAAATGGGCAAAACTGTGGTTAATGAATTTCAATGTAGGTAAATGTGAGGTCATCCTCTTAGGACCTAGAAAGAACAGAACAGGATACTTTAAAAATGGTGGAAAGCCAGAAACAGTAGAGTTCCAAATAGACTTGGGACTCCAGGTACATAGTTCATTAAAATGTCATGAACATATATAGGAAATAACCAAAAAGACAAATGGAATGCTGGCCTTTATATCTAGAGTGTTAATCTGTTAATTGTGTATCAATTGTTTGATTATATGCAGGTAGAGGGTGTTAATTGAGGGTCATACTTGAGCATTTATAACAGACATGTATTGAGACTGGTGAAGGGTTTGAGTGAGGAGCTACATGTTTGTAATCTTTTTATTCTGCACAATAAATGTGAAACTGAGTAAATGTAGGCTCCAGCATTATCTTTCCATAACAAGCTTTCTGGAGTTTAACATGGTAGCAGAGGATGGTTGCCTAAAGCTTAAGGTTAGAAACTAGGAACTTTTTTTACATAGAAAACTAAAATCTCACTGGCTATTGTGGAAAATATGGCAGAAAGCAAGTGTAAATTGTCAGGGTATGATTACTCTCTGATGTTTTCTGAGTCTGAACCATAGGACCAGTGGAACAATAAAGTGGATATGTGGACACGGGTTACGTCCTCACCAAAGAGGAAACTGGGTATGGCCTTGGCATTGTCACTTGCGACCAAAAGTAAAATCAGAAGCAAAGGCTGGAATTTTACGTTGGAGGCCCCGCCCACAGGCTGAAAAGTCAGAAGCAAGCCCTCCTCCACCAGGCCTTGGGAGCCAGAGCAGGATTTTCCGCTCCCCAGGCCCTTAATTGGTCTTGGGCAGAACTTCCACCTCCTTGAGGCAGGAAGTCCAGCCTAATGGAGTTACTGCCAATTATAGGGGCCTGCAGCTCTTAGTCCCAGCAGTGCCACTGGGAGCGGTGGCCACTACTGGGACTACACCCAGCCATTGGAAGCACCAGGAAGTGTGGCCCTGGAACTCAGGTAGGTTTTAGGGCCCTGGCAAGGCAAGGGGTGATCGGTTGGGTGGGCGGGGGGAGGTAGTGTTGTGCAATGGGGGTGGTTGGGGCTTCGGGGTGACCCTCCGTGAGGCACAGGGTGCCCGATCAGGAGGGCCACCCCCCCCCCACTCCCCCCACACCAGCCCACAAGAAGGCTGCCTGGTTTTACCAGGCAGGGTTCTTGAGTCCTTTGCCATCCGGCCGCTGAGGGTAAAATACCCGTGGCAGTGGGAGGAGGCCCTTAAGTGGCAGTTACTTGGCCACTTAAGGGCCTGGATCGGTCTGGGGCAGGTGGGCCATTTCTCACCGCCGCCGCCTTGCGTAAAATTGCAGCGGGGCGGGAGAGGGCCCCCTCCGCTTCCCACTCAATTTTATGTCCCCCTCGCTCTGCCACCAGCCCGCTCGAGGGGGGCCATAAAATTCCAGCCAAAGTGTTTTGTGAACAATGCCCAAGGAACAGTTAATAGGTGTTTCAGATGTGACTCAAAGTATCATTATGCAATGAACTGCCCTAAGTGGAGGGACAGAGTCCTCGAAATAACACACACGCAGCGAATTCTGAGGCAGAAGAGGAAGGTACTGATGAATTTGAAAAAATTATACTAGTCACAAGGATGAATGTGTTAGCTGTGGATTCATTCAACTGTGCTGTATTGGACAGTGCTTGCACGTTGACAGTACGTGGAACTGATTGGTTACAATATTATCTGGATTCACTCAGTACTGAGGATCGACAAAGGATCAGGAGTATAAAAGAACTACCAGATTTAGGTTTGGTGGTGACAACACATTGAAGTCACTGAAGAGAATAGTAATTCCATGTAAAATAGCTGGAGTAAGCCATTTTATCAGTACTGATGTAATGTCTAGTGCAATACCTTTCCTGTTGAGTGAGCCTTCAATGAAAAAGACGCAAATTAAACTTGATATGGAGCATGATATGACAATTGTTTTTGGAAAGTCAGTGAATTTGCAGATTACCCAGTTAGGGTATTATTGTATCCCTTTACCAAAACCTGATGTTTCTAGTCAGAGTGTTAGAAAAGAATTAATGGCATCAGATGTTAAGAATCAGAGAGATAAAAAGCGTATTGTCTTAAAGTTACACAGACAATTTGCTCACTCTTCTTGTCAGAGATTAAAAACTTTGCTAAAGGATGCAGGTGTAATTGATGAAGAGTATCCAAGGATAATAGAAGAGATTAGTGAAAAGTGTGAAATCTGTAAAAAGTATCAGAGGACACCATCACGTCCTATTGTCAGCCTTCCATTGGCATGTGACTTTAATCAGGTAGAGGGTCATAGGGAATGGAAAGGCCCAGGTAAGACAGTAGTTATCAAACATGGAAATTAAACTGATAAGGTTCATTCCATCTGATCGGGGTTGATTACAAAATCTCAGAATCTGAGCAGTTGATAGAGGGAAACGATGCACCTTTTACCTCAAATACTCATGTGTTTTCTGATGAAGATCCTGAGCAACAGAATGAGGTAGATCAAGGGTTGGATATTAATGTGAGCTATCATACGAACATACGAATTAGGAGCAGGAGTAGGCAACTTGACCTCTCGAGCCTGCTCCGCCATTCAATAAGTTCATGGGTGAACTGATTACTCCACATTTCCACCCACTCCCGATAACCTTCTACCCCCTTGCTTATCAAGAATCTATCTACCACTGCCTTAAAAATATTCAAAGACTCTGCTTCCACTGCCTTTTGAGGAAGAGAATTCCAAGGACTCACGACCCTCTGAGAGAAAATATTTCTCCTCATCTCTGTCTTAAATGGGCAACCCCTTATTTTTAAACAGTGACCCCTAGTTCTAGATTCACCCACAAGGGGAAACATCCTTTCAACATCCACCCTGTCAAGACCCCTCAGGATCTTATATGTTTCAATCAAATCGACTTTTACTCTTCTAACTTCCAGCAGACACAAGCCTAGCCTGTCCAATCTTTCCACGTAAGACAGCCCACCCATTCCTGGTATTAGTCTAGTAAACGTTCTCTGTATTGCTTCCAACACATTTACATCCTTCCTTAAATAAGGAGACCAATACTGTACACAGTACCCCAGATGTGGTCTCACCAATGCCCTGTATTGCTTGAAATATAACCTCCCTATTTTTGTATTCAATTCCCTTCACGATTAACGATAACATTCTATTAACTTTCGTAATTACCCGCTGTACCTGCATACTAACCTTTTGCGATTCATGCACTAGGACACCCAGATGCTCAGGAAAGAGCTATCGCATCCAAAGGCTAATTGCCCCGAGTAGGTACCCGGGTAACGTATATTCTAGAAGGGTCTAATAAATGGAGGGACACAACAATTGTGGAACATGCAGGAAAATCTACAGGCAAGTTTACATATTGGTTAAATTTTCAAGATGATGGCCAAGAAGCAAGGTCCACAGACTGGCAGAATGGGGTGAAAGAGTGGAGAGTAAGAAAGCTCAGCGCAAGTTCTAATGGTGGGTCTGCAAGTGACTCTTGCATAAGGAAGCGATCGCAGACATGAGAAAGAGCCTCTGATAATGTACAAGGGACATCTTCTAGCAGTCACCCCAAAAGACATCAAAGTGCTAATAGAGGCCATAGTTTGAACAGATTCCACAATGAAATGAAGGCTAGAGGGTAGTCTCAGAATAGAACTAGAAGCAGAGGTCCTCATGACCATGAAGTTTTAGTGGCTGCCAATAAACTTGAGGATAAACTTATAAGAGAAGCAAAATATAAGGAAGTAGAGAGTTGGAGAGAGTTTGGAGTTTATTCTGAGGTACCAGAGAGGGAACAGACAGCCTTGTCACATAGATGGATTTGTACTGAAAAAGTCCTTGCCAAAGGCTAAAGAAAGGTTAGTTGCAAGGGGTTTTGAAGAGTGACTGGGTGATACTGAGTGGACTCTCCCACAGCTGGAAAAGTAATGTTGAAAATCTTTTTGGCTCTTTTGAAACTTATTCATGGGTGTGTAGATCCATTGCCATAAAAGCCGCATTTCGGCAGGGTGATACTTCTCAGAGAGAATTGTTTCTGAAACCACCCAAAGAGGCAGCAGATACAGAAGGAAAATTATGGAAACTGAACAAATGCATCTATGGCCTTAATGATGCTTCCAGGGTGTGGTATTTCTTGATGAGATCTGTTTTGTTGAAAATTGGTTGTATTCAATGTTTTATTGGTATCATAAAGGGAAACTTTCAGACATCTTCATGATGCATGTTGATGATTTCTAATGGGGTAGTACTGGGTATTTTGAGAAATATGTTATTAAGAAGATTAGTGCAGAATTTAAAATTGGGAGTCAGGCTTGTGAGGCCTTTAAATATACTTGTTTAGATATTCAGCAGACTAAGTCTGGAATAACTTTAAATCAATAATCCTATTTAGAAGCTGTTACCCCCATCTAGTTAATCATGTTAGGTCATCACAGAAAGATGATATATCTAAAGCAGAAATTGAGCATTTGTGAAGCTTGGTTGGCTAATTAACCTGGTTGTGCACTCAGACTAGAATTAGAGAATTAGAACATTACAGCGCAGTACAGGCCCTTCGGCCCTCGATGTTGCGCCGATCATCTGACCTACACTATTCCATTTTCATCCATATGTCTATCCAATGACCACTTAAATGCCCTTAAAGTTGGCGAGTCTACTACTGTTGCAGGCAGGGCGTTCCACGCCCCTACTACTCTCTGCGTAAAGAAACTACCTCTGACATCTGTCCTATATCTTTCACCCCTCAACTTAAAACTATGTCCCCTCGTGTTTGCCATCATCATCCGAGGAAAAAGACTCTCACTATCCACCCTATCTAACCCTCTGATTATCTTGTATGTCTCTATTAAGTCACCTCTCCTCCTCCTTCTCTCTAACGAAAACAACCCCAAGTCCCTCAGCCTTTCCTCGTAAGACCTTCCTTCCATACCAGGCAACATCCTAGTAAATCTCCTCTGCACCCTTTCCAAAGCTTCCACATCCTTCCTATAATGCGGTGACCAGAACTGCACGCAATACTCAAGGTGCGGCGTCACCAGAGTTTTGTACAGCTGCATCATGACCTCGTGGCTCCGAAACTCGATCCCCCTACTAATAAAAGCTAACACACCATATGCCTTCTTAACAGCCCTATTAACCTGGGTAGCAACTTTCAGGGATTTATGTACCTGGACACCAAGATCTCTCTGCTCATCTACACTACCAAGAATCTTCCCATTAGCCCAGTACTCTGCATTGCTGTTACTCCTTCCAAAGTGAATCACCTCATGCTTCTCCGCATTAAACTCCATTTGCCATCTCTCAGCCCAGCTCTGCAGCCTATCTATGTCCCTCTGTACCCTACAACACCCTTCGACACTATCCACAACTCCACCGACCTTCGTGTCATCCGCAAATTTACTAACCCACCCTTCTACACCCTCATCCAGGTCGTTTATAAAAATGACAAACAGCAGTGGCCCCAAAACAGAACCGTGCGGTACACCACTAGTAACTAAACTCCAGGATGAACATTTGCCATCAATCACCACCCTCTGTCTTCTTTCAGCTAGCCAATTTCTGATCCAAAGCTCTAAATCACCTTCAACCCCATACTTCCGTATTTTCTGCAATAGCCTACCGTGGGGAACCTTATCAAACGCCTTACTGAAATCCATATACACCACATCCACGGCTTTACCCTCATCCACCTGTTTGGTCACCTTCTCGAAAAACTCAATAAGGTTTGTGAGGCACGACCTACCTTTCACAAAACCGTGCTGACTATCGCAAATGAACTTATTCTTTTCAAGATGATTATAAATCCTGTCTCTTATAACCTTTTCCAACATTTTACCCACAACCGAAGTAAGGCTCACAGGTCTATAATTACCAGGGCTGTCTCTACTCCCCTTCTTGAACAAGGGGACAACATTTGCTATCCTCCAGTCCTCCGGCACTACTCCTGTCGACAATGACGACATAAAGATCAACAACAACGGCTCTGCAATCTCCTCCCTGGCTTCCCAGAGAATCCTAGGATAAATCCCATCTGGCCCAGGAGACTTATCTATTTTCACTCTTTCCAAAATTGCTAACACCTCCTCCTTGTGAATCTCAATCCCATCTAGCCTAGTAGGCTGTATCTCAGTAATCTCCTCGGCAACATTTTCTTTTTCTACTGTAAATACTGACGAAAAATATTCATTTAACGCTTCCCCTATCTCCTCTGATTCCGCACACAACTTCCCACTACTATCCTTGATTGGCCCTGTTCTAACTCTTATCATTCGTTTATTCCTGATATACCTATAGAAAGCCTTAGGGTTTTCTTTGATCCTATCCGCCAATGACTTCTTGTGTCCTCTCCTTGCTCTTCTTAGCCCTCCCTTTAGATCCTTCCTGGCTAGCTTGTAACTCTCAAGCGCCCTAACTGAGCCTTCACGTCTCATCCTAACATAAGCCGCCCTCTTCCTCTTGACAAGCGCTTCAACTTCTTGAGTAAACCACGGCTCCCTCGCTCGACAACTTCCTCCCTGCCTGACAGGTACATACTTATCAAGGACACGCATTAGCTGCTCCTTGAATAAGCTCCACATTTCGTTTGTGCCCATCCCCTGCAGTTTCCTTCCCCATCCTACACATCCTAAATCTTGCCTAATCGCGTCATAATTTCCTTTCCCCCAGCTATAATTCTTGCCCTGCGGTATATACCTGTCCCTGCCCATCGCTAAGGTAAACCTAAGCGAATTGTGATCACTATCGCCAAAGTGCTCACCTACATCTAAATCGAACACCTGGCCGGGTTCATTACCCAGTACCAAATCCAATGTGGCATCGCCCCTGGTTGGCCTGTCCACAAACTGTGTCAGAAAACCCTCCTGCACACACTGGACAAAAACAGACCCATCTAAAGTACTCGAACTATAGTATTTCCAGTCAATATTTGGAAAGTTAAAGTCCCCCATAACCACTACCCTGTTACTCTCGCTCCTGTCGAGAATCATCTTCGCTATCCTTTCCTCTACATCTCTGGAACTATTCGGAGGTCTATAGAAAACTCCCAACAGGGTGACCTCTCCTCTCCTGTTTCTAACCTCGGCCCATACTACCTCAGTAGACGAGTCCTCAAACGTCCTTTCTGCCGCTGTAATACTTTCCTTGATTAACAATGCCACACCCCCCCCTCTTTTACCCTCTTCTCTGTTCTTACTGAAACATCTAAATCCCGGAACCTGCAACATCCATTCCTGCCCCTGCTCTACCCATGTCTCTGAAATGGCCACAACATCAGGATCCCAGGTACCAACCCATGCTGCAAGCTCACCCACCTTATTCCGGATGCTCCTGGCGTTGAAGTAGACACACTTTAAACCAAGTTCTTGCTTGCCAGTGCCCTCTTGCGTCCCTGTAACCTTATCCCCTACCTCACTACTCTCAACAGCCTGTACACTGGAACTACAATTTAGGTTCCCATTCCCCTGCTGATTTAGTTTAAACCCCCCCGAAGAGCACTAACAAATCTCCCCCCCAGGATATTGGTACCCCTCTGGTTCCGGTGAAGACCATCCTGTTTGTAGAGGTCCCACCTACCCCAGAAAGAGCCCCAATTATCCAGGAAACCAAAACCCTCCCTCCTACACTATCCCTGCAGCCACGTGTTCAACTCCTCTCTCTCCCTATTCCTCTCTTCGCTAGCACGTGGCACAGGCAACAACCCAGAGATAACAACTCTGGTTGTTCTCGCTCTAAGCTTCCACCCTAGCTCCCTGAATTTCTGCCTTAAATCCCCATCTCTCTTCCTACCTATGTCGTTGGTGCCTATGTGGACCACGACTTGGGGGTGCTCCCCCTCCCCCTTAAGGATCCCAAAAACACGATCGGAGACATCATGTACCCTGGCACCTGGGAGGCAACACACCAACCGTGAGTCTCTCTCGTTCCCACAGAACCTCCTATCTGTTCCCCTAACTATGGAGTCCCCAATGACTAATGCTCTGCTCCTCTTCCCCTTTCCCTTCTGAGCAACAGGGACAGACTCTGTGCCAGAGACCTGCACCCCATTGCTTACCCCTGGTAAGTCGTCCCCCCCAACAGTATCCAAAACGGTATACCTGTTGTTGAGGGAAACGGCCACAGGGGATCCCTGCACTGCCTGCTGGTTCCCTTTCCTTCCCCTGACGGTAACCCATCTACCTACTTCTTTTACCTGAGGTGTGACTGCCTCCCTATAACTCCTGTCAATAATCCCCTCCGCCTCCCGAATGATCCGAAGTTCATCCAGCTCCAGCTCCATCTCGGCCTGATGTTAGTTTTGATGTGCTGGAGTTAGGCACAATGATGAAACATCTGAAAGTTGAGAATGTTTTAAGGGCAAAGAAAATATTTTAAAAAGCTACATCTGTCAATTGTCCAACAGGTTAGAGGCTCTTTCAGCTTGTATGGATGAGAGTGAGGGCTGCAATGTGGATGAGCAAACTGACCATAGCACCATCATGGAAGCCATTCAAGCGGGGGGAGTAAACAGAATGTAGTGGTAGTATGAGATAGTATAGTCAGAGGGATAGACACAATTCTCTGCAGCCAAGAGTGAGAGTCCAGAAGGCTGTGTAGCTTGCCCGGTGCCAGGGTTTGAGACATCTGCTCTGGGCTGGAGAGGAACTTGCAGTGGGAGGGGGAGAATCCAGTTGTCGTGGTCCATGTGGGTACCAATGACATAGAGAGGACTAAGAAAGATGTTCTGCATAGGGAGTATGAACAGCTAGGGGCTAAATTAAAAAGCAGAACCTCAAAGGTAATAATCTGGATTATTACCTGAGCCAGGAGCAAACTGGCATAGGGTAAATAAGATTAGAAAGTTAAACGCATGGCGCAAAGATTGATGTGGGAGAAATGGGTTTCAATTCATGGGGCACTGGCACCAGTACTGGGAAAAGTGGGAGCTGTACCATTGGGATGGTCTTCACCTGAACCATGCTAGGACCAGTGTTCTGGTGATTCATATAACTTGGGCAGTAGAGAGGGCTTTAAACTAAATAGTAGGGGAAAGGGATCAAGTGAGAGAAGATATGTTAAATTAAAGAGAAAGGACAAGGCAAGACAGCAAGGTAGCAATAAGTGAAATAATAATCAGAGCATGGCAGGAAGGGACAGAATGTACAAAATTAAGAGTATGCAAGCAGCTAAGGCTAGTAGCGTAAATAGTAAAAAGACAGAACTGAAGGCTCTGTATTTGAATGTGCGTAGCATTCGTAACAAAACAAATGAATTGATAGCTGAAATAGAAATAAATATGTATGATCTCATAGCTATTACAGAGACATGGCTGCAAGATGACAAAGACTGGGACCTGAATATTCAAGGTTACTTGACATTTTGGAAGGACAGGAAACTAGGAAAATGTGGAGGGGTAACTCTGTTGATTAAGGATGACGTTAGTACAATAGAGAGAGGTGACCTTACTTCTAAAAATCAAGATGTAGAATCAGTTTGGGTAGAGATAAGAAATAGTAAATGTAGGAAGTCACTTGTGGTAACAGTTTATAGGCGCCCTAATAGTAACCACACTGTAGGACAGGGTATATAGGAAGAAATAATGGAGGCTTGTGAGAAAGGTATGGCAATAATCATGGGTGATTTTAATCTACATTTAGATTGGACCAATCAGATTGGCAAAGGTAGCCTGGATGATGAGTTCATAGAGTGTTTTTGGGACAGTTTCTTAGAGCACATTCTAGAGACAACCAGAGAGCAAGTTATTCTAGATCTGGTAATGTTTAACGAGACGGGATTAGTTAATGACCTCATAGTAAAAGCGCCCCTAGGTAGCAGTGATCACAACATGACTGAATTTTGCATTCGGTTTGTGGGTGATGAGAGTGGATCTAACACTAGTGTTTTAAACCTAAATAAGGGTAATTATGAGGGTTTGAAGACAGAGCTGGTTAAAGTAAACTAGGAAATTAGGTTAAGGCATAGGTCAGTAGAGATGCAGTGGCAGACATTTAAGGAGATATTTCATAACACTCGCAAAGATTCCAGGGGAAGGACGCACCATCCTTGGCTAACTAAGGAAGTTAAAGATAGTATCAAATTGAAAGAAAAAGGGTACAATTCAGTGAAGAGTAGTGACAGGTCAGCAGATGGGACAGAATAGAAAAAGCAGCAAAGAATGTCTGTCTGTCTTTGGCCTCCTTGTCTCGAGAGACAATGGGTAAGCGCCTGGAGATGGTCAGTGGTTTGTGAAGCAGTGCCTGGAGTGGCTATAAAGGCCAATTTTAGAGTGACAGACTCTTCCACAGGTGCTGCAGATAAGATTGGTTGTTGGGGCTGTTACACAGTTGGCTCTCTCCTTGTGCTTCTGTCTTTTTTCCTGCCAACTGCTAAGTCTCTTTGACTCGCCACGCTTTAGCCCAGCCTTTATGGTTGCCCGCCAGCTCTGGCGATTGCTGGCAACTGACTCCCACGACTTGTGATCAATGTCACAGGACTTCATGTCGCGTTTGCAGACGTCTTTAAAGCGGAGACATGGACGGCCAGTGGGTCTGCTACCAGTGACGAGCTCGCTGTACAATGTGTCCTTGGGGATCCTGCCATCTTCTATGCGGCTCACATGGCCAAGCCATCTCAGGCGCCGCTGGCTTAGTAGGGTGTATATGCTGGGGATGTTGGCCGCCTCGAGGACTTCTGTGTTGGAGATACGGTCCTGCCACCTGATGCCAAGGATTCTCCGGAGGCAGCGAAGATGGAATGAATTGAAACGTCGCTTTCATTGATCTCACCAAAGCCTTTGACCTCGTCACCAGACGTGGTCTCTTCAGACTACTAGAAAAGATTGGATGCCCACCAAAGCTACTAAGTATCATCACCTCATTCCATGACAATATGAAAGGCACAATTCAGCATAGCGGCGCCTCATCAGACCCCTTTCCAATCCTGAGTGGCGTGAAACAGGGCTGTGTTCTCGCACCTACACTGTTTGGGATCTTCTTCTCCCTGCTGCTCTCACATGCGTTCAAGTCTTCAGAAGAAGGAATTTTCCTTCACACAAGATCAAGTGGCAGATTGTTCAACCTTGCCCGTCTTAAAGCGAAGACCAAAGTACGGAAAGTCCTCATCAGGGAACTCCTCTTTGCTGATGATGCTGCATTAACATCTCACACTGAAGAGTGTCTGCAGAGACTCATCGACAGGTTTGCAGCTGCCTGCAATGAATTTGGCCTAACCATCAGCCTCAAGAAAACGAACATCATGGGACAGGATGTCAGAAATGCCCCATCCATCAATATTGGCGACCAAACTCTGGAAGTGGCTCAAGAGTTCACCTACCTAGGCTCAACTATCACCAGTAACCTGTCTCTCGATGCAGAATTAAACAAGCACATGGGAAAGGCTTCCACTGCTATGTCCAGACTGGCCAAGAGAGTGTGGGAAAATGGTGCACTGACACAGAACACAAAAGTCCAAGTGTATCAAGCCTGTGTCGTCAGTACCTTGCTCAACGGCAGCGAGGCCTGGACAACATACGTCAGCCAAGAGCAACGTTTCAAGCAAAGGATGACTAAAAGATTAATGAGAAAGAAATTAGAGTATGAGTGAAAGCTAGCTAGAAATATAAAAATGGATAGTATGTGTTTCTACAGGTATTTAAAAAGGAAAAGAGTAAGTAAAGTGAGTGTTGGTCCTCTAGAGAGAGAGTCTGGGCAGTTAATACAGAAAAATGAGGAAATGGTAGAGGAATTAAACAGATTATTGTATCTGTGTTCACTGTAGAGGATACAAATAACATCCCAGAAATAATTGTGATTCAAGAGTTGAAAGGGTTGGGAAGAACTTAAAACAATTACCATTACCAGGGAAAGGGTACTGAGAAAATTAATCGAACTAAAAGCTGACAAGTCTCCAGGTCCTGATGGACTTCATCCTAGGATCTTAAAAGAAGTGGCTGCTGAGATAGTGGATGCATTGGTTTTAATTTTCCAAAGTTGCTTAGATTGTGGAAAGGTCCCATCAGATTGGAAAATAACGAATATAACTCCACTATTCAAGAAAGGAGGAAGACAGAAAGCAGGAAACTACAGGCCAGTTAGCTTAACGTCCGTCATAGGGAAAATGCTGGAAGCTATTATTAAGGAGGTTATAGCAGATCATTTAGAAAATCTCAATGCAATCAGGCAGAGTCAATATGGTTTTGTGAAAAGGAAATCATGTTTGACTAATTTATTAGAATTCTTTGATGAAGGGGAACCTGTGGATATGGTGTACTTGGATTTTCAGAAGGCATTTGGCAAGGTGCCACATCAAAGACTACTAAACAAAATAAGAGCCCATGGTTTAGTGGGTAACATATTAGCATGGATAGAGGATTGGTTAGCTAACAAGAAACAGGCATAAATGGATCATTTTCAGGTTGGCAAGTAGTAACTACTGGAGTGCCACAGGAATCAGTGCCTGGGGCCTCAACTATTTATAATCTATATCAATGTCTTGGATGAAAGGATAGAATGTATGGTTGCTAAATTTGCTAATGACACAAAGATAGGTAGGAGAGTATGTTGTGAAGAGAACATGAGGTGTCTGCAAAGGGATGTAGATAGGTTAAGCGAGTGGACAAAGATTTGGCAGATGGAGTATAATGCAGGAAAGTGTGAACTTGTTCATTTTGGCCAGAAGAATAGAAAAGCAATATATTATTTAAATGGAGAAAGATTGTAGAACTCTGAGACGCAGAGGGATCTGGGTGTCCGCGTACACAAAACACAAAAAGTTACTATGCAGGTACAGCAAGTGATTAAGAAGGCAAATGTAATGTTGTTGTTTATTGCAAGGGGAATGGAACATAAAAGTAGAGATGTTTTGCTACAGTTGTACAGGACATTGGTGAGACCACACCTAGAGTATTGTGTACAGTTTGGTCTCCTTACTTAAGAAAGGATATAATTGCATTGGAAGCAGTTCAGAGAAGGTTCACTCAACTGATTCCTGGGATGAGAGGTTTATCTTATGAGGAAAGGTTGGACAGCTTGGGTCTGCATTCATTGGAGTTTAGAAAGATGAGAGGTGATCTTATTGAAGCATATAAGATCTTGAGGGGACTTGACAAGGTGGATGTGAAAAGGATGTTTCCCCTTGTGGGAGAGACTAAAACTAGGGGCCACAGTTTAAAAATAAGGGGTCTCCCATTTAGGACAGAGATGAAGAGAATTTTTTCCTCTCAGAGGGTTGCAAGTCTGTGGAACTCTTCCCCGGAGAGCGGTGGAGGCAGGGTCATTGAATGTTTTTAAGGCAGAGGTCGACAGATTCTTGACTAACAAAGGAGTCAAAATGTATCGGGGGTAGGCAGGAAAGTGGAGTTGTGTCCACAAATGGATCAGCCATGATCTGATGGAATGGCGGAGCAGGCTCAAGGGGCCGAATGGCCTACTCCTGCTCCTAGCTCATATGTTTATATGGAGAAATGTGTACTGAAGTTCCCATCCTTAGTTGACCCAAAGAACGTGAACCTAATAATTTTTAGTGATGCTTCACATGCTAACCTTGCTGATGGGTATTCGAGTTTCATAATATTTCTGATGGGTGAAAATGGTATAGCTTGGGAGGCTAAGAAAATAAAACGGGTTGTTAAAAGCACTTTAGCTGCGGAAATGCTGGGTCTTGTAGAGGCAGTAGATATGGGGTTCTATTTGTCAAATATATTGGGTGAAATTCTGAACAAGGGACATACTGAAGATAGGATACCCATTGAATGTAGTGTGGATAATTTTTGTGGGATAGTGTACACGCTACAAAAAATGTGAGTGAGAAAAGACCACATATTGACCTTGCTGGATTGAAACAAATGCTGCAGAGAAAGGAAATCTCCAAATTTAAATGGGTAGATGCAAGTCATCAGCTATCCAATTGTTTCACACAAAGAAATGCTAGTACAAAGAAATTGTTAGGAGTGCTAGAGGAAGGGCATCTCACAATGTAATACTTTGTACCAATATGGAATTTATTTTGATTTATTTTGAAAAGTTCTTTGAGCATGTTAATCCAAGTTGTATTGTAAAAGAAATAAGGGAATCTGTTAATTGTTTATCAATTGTTTGATTATATGCAGGTGGAGGGTGTTAATTGGGGTCTTACTTGAGCACTTATAAGCAGACACTTACTGAGACCGATGAATGGTTTGAGTGAGGAGATACATGTTTGTAATCCTTTTACTTTGTACAATAAAATGAAACTGAGTAAAGATAGGCTCCAGCATTATCCTTCCATAACAAGCTTTCTGGAGTTTAACATAAAGGACTAGAATACAAGGGGGTAGAAGTCATGCTTCAGCTATGGAAAATCCTGGTTAGACCACACCTGAAGTACTGAGAGCAGTTCTGGGCATAACAACATAGGAAGGATATATTGGCCTTGGAGGGAGTGCAACATAGATTTAAGAAAAGGAAGAAATACTTGCATTTATATAGCATCTTTCACAACCGCAGGACGTCCCAAAGCGCCTTACAGCCAATAAAGTACTTCTGAAGTGTAGTCACTGTTGCACTGTTGGAAATTTACCAGAATGATACCTGGCAGAGAGATTACACTAACTAGGGTTGTATCGTGGATAACGGACTGGCTAATTAACAGGAAAAAGAATTGGGATAATTGGGTCACTTCAGGATAGTAAATTATAACTAGTGGAGTGCCACAGGGATCAGTGCTGGGGCCGCAACTATTTATGATCTATATTAATGACTTGGATGAAGGGGCCAACTGTACTGTAGACAAATTTGCTGATGGTACAAAGGTAGGAAAGCAAGTTGTGAGGAGGATACAACGAGTCTGCAAAGGGATTATAGATAGGTTAAGTGAGTGGGCAAATATTTGGCAGATGGAGTATAATGTGGGAAAATGTGAGGTTGTCCACTTTGGCAGGAAGAATAGACAAGCAGAATATTATTTAAATAGAGAGAGACTGTAGAATGCTGTGGTTTAGAGGGACATAGATGTCCTTATACATGAATCACAAAAAGTCAGCGTGCAGGTACAGCAAGTAAGTAAGAAGGCAAATGGAATGTTGGCCCTTATTGCAATCAGGGTGGAGTATAAGAGTCGGGAAGTCATGCTACAATTGTACAGGGCATTGGTGAGATTGCATCTAAAGTATTGGATACAGTTTTGTCTCCTCTTTTAAGAAGGGATATACTTGCATTGGAAGCAGTTCAGAGAAGGTTCACTCGGCTGTTCCTGGGATGAGGGGTTTGTCTTATGAGGAATGGTTGAGCAGGTTGGACCTATACTCATTGGAGTTTAGAAGATTGAGAGAGGATCTTATTGAAACATAGGATTCTTAGGGGGCTTGACAGATGCTGAGAGGATGTTTTCCCTCATGCGGGAACCTAGAACTAGGGGACACAGTTTCAAATTTAAGATGAAGATGAGGAGGAATTTCTTCTCTCAGAGGGTCATTAGTGTTTGGAATTCTCTTTCCCAGCGAGCTGTGGAGGCTGGGTCACTGAAAATATTCAAAGCTGAGTTAGACAGAATTTTGATTGACAAGGGAGTCAAGGGTTATGGGAGGCAGGCAGGAAAGTGGAGCTAAGGCCACAATCAGATCAGCAGTAATCTTATTGAATGGCGGAGCAGACTTGAGGGGCCGAAAGGCCTACTCCTGCTCCTATTTCTTTGTGCTCTTATGTTCCCTGGAATATAGATGGTTAATAGGTGATTTGATTGATGTTTTCAAGATATTAAGGGGAACAGATAGGGTAGATAGAGAGAAACTATTTCCACTGGTTGGGAAGTCTAGGACTAAGTCTAGCCTAAAAATTAGAACCAGTCCTTTCAGGGCCTTGACAGAAATCTTTGTATCCTCATTGGCTACAGGTGAGGTCCCAGAGAACTGGAGAATAGCCAATGTTGTTCCTTTGTTTAAGAAGGGTAGCAAGGATAATCCAGGAAATTACAGGCTGGTGAGCCTTACGTCAGTGGTAGGGAAATTATTAGAGAGGATTCTTTGGGACATGATTTACTCCCATTTGGAAACTAATGGACTTATTAGCGAGAGGCAGCATGGTTTTGTAAAGGGGAGGTCGTGTCTCACTAACTTGAACGAGTTTTTTGAGGAAGTGAGGAAGATGATTGATGAATGAAGGGCAGTGGATGTTGTCTATATGGACTTCAGTAAAGCCTTTGACAAGGTCCCTCATGGCAGACTGATACAAAAGGTGAAGTCACACGGGATCAGAGGTGAGCTGGCAAGATGGATACAGAACTGGCTCGGTCATAGAAGACAGAGGGTAGCAGTGGAAGGGTGCTTTTCTGAATGGAGGGCTGTGACTTGTGGTGTTCCGCACGGATCAGTGCTGGGACCTTTGCTATTTGTAGTATATATAAATGATTTGGAGGAAAATGTAGCTGGTCTGATTAGTAAGTTTGCGGACGACACAAGGGTTGGCATACGGCATACTTGCCTTCATCGGTCGGGGCATAGAGTATAAACATTGGCAAGTCATGCTGCAGCTGTACAGAACTTTAGTTAGGCCACACTTGGAATATTGCATACAGTTCTGGCTGCCACACTACCAGAAGGATGTGGAGGCTCTGGAGAGGGTACAGAAGAGATTTACCAGGATGTTGCCTGGTCTGGAGGGTATTAGCTATGAGGAGAGGTTGGATAAACTCGGATTGTTTTCACTGGAACGACGGAGGTGGAGGGGCGACATGATAGAGGTTTACAAAGTTATAAGTGGTATGGACAGAGTGGATAGTCAGAAGCTTTTTCCCAGGGTGGAAGAGTCAGTTACTAGGGGACATAGGTTTAACGTGCGAGGAGCAAAGTTTAGAGGGGATGTGCGAGGAAAGTTTACACAGAGGGTGGTGAGTGCCTGGAAATTGTTGCCGGGGGAGGTGCTGGAAGCAGGTACTATAGAGACGTTTAAGAGGCATCCTGACAAATACATGAATCGGATGGGAATAGAAGGATACGGACCCTGGAAATGCAGAAGATTTTAGTTTAGACAGGCATCATGATCAGCGCAGGCTTGGAGGGCCGAATGGCCTGTTCCTGTGCTGTACGGCTCTTTGTTCTTTGAGTGAAATTAGGAAACACTTCTACACACAAAGGATGGTAGCAGTTTGGAACTCTCTTATGCAAATGGCAATCGAGGCTAGATCAATTGTAAATTTTAAATCTGATGTTGATAGATCTTTATTATTCCAAGGTATTAAGGAATATGGGGCAAATGCGAGTATATGGAGTTAGGTTGTAGGGTGTCATCAGTAGCTCAGTTGGTAGCACTGTCACCTCTGAGAATGTTGTGGGTTTCAAACCCACCCTAGAGGCTTTAGCGTAACAAATCTCGGCTGACACTCCAGTGTCACACTGAGGGCGTGCTGCACTGTCCGAAGTGCCATCAATTAAACCAAGGCCCCATCTGCTATCTAAGACGAACATAAAAGAACCCATGGCACTATTTTGAAGGAGAGCAGGAGAGTTCTCCCCAGTGTCCTGGCCAATATTTATCCCTCAATCAACATCACAAAAATGTCTGGTCATTTTCATGTTCCTGTTAGTGGGAGATTGCTGTACACAAATTGGCTGCTGCGTTTCCTACATTACAACAGCGACTGCACCTCAAAAGTACTTCATTGGCTGTAAAGTGCTTTGGGATGACTTGAGGTTGTGAAAGGCGCAATATAAATGCATGTCTTTCTTTCAGATCAGCCATCATCTCATTGAACGGCAGATGGTACAGGCTCGAGGGATGAAATGGCTGACACCTGTTCCTATGTTCCTACAGGCAATGTAGCCTAACATACCGCAATGTTTGCCGTATAAAGCTCTGCATAATGGAGGATTCACTGCTAGTTTTAAAAAATATATATGCTGTTCTCCAGTTCCTCTAGGTGCCGGTGTCAAAGCTCAATAATCAGCCTCAACCAAGCACCTACAGCACAGATATGTGCATTTCAGGTAGATTGGAGGGGTGAGTTAGTGAATTCCAGGAGGGAAAATTTGGTGAAAGTGAAGAGGAGCAAATGCATGTGGAATTTCAAGAGACAGAATCTACTGGCTGGAGGGTCAGCCCTTTGGTTCCAGCAGCTGCTGGATCACAGATCGGACTTCATGGAGCTAGTGTATAAATGTAGTACAGTACAGCATCAACAATTCATGCAGTTTTTTTGCTAGTGTGCCAAACAAGCTGTACAGTTTGGAAGCACGATGGAGGAGTCCAGAAACAATATCTTGCAGTTCTGCTTGACTGGCTGACCATGCTGCAGACCACCATAGACAGCTTGACCACTCTCTAGCCTTAACAATGGTTCCCACCCACCCAATTTGGCAAAATAAGATGTTTAAGAATCGTTTCCATCAACACTCTGTCTTCTCTAGATTCACCATGTTGGGGAACCAAATGAATGAAATCAGGGGTGCACAAGATGCCAGAATTGGCAGAATGCAGCATTCTCAGAGAATTTTAGAGGAGGAGGTTATAGAGGGAGGGAGGGTTGAGGCCTTGGAGGGATTTGAAAACAAAGATGGGAATTTTATATTTAAGATGTTGTGGTATACATACATCTTAAAGAATGCCTGACCATGCTGCATTGTGTTTTTACAAATGTTTTGGATCTAATTCTGTGATATAGATCTCATCTGAAAGACAGACCCCCCTCAGTGCTAGACTGAATGTCAGTGTAGATGATGTGCTAAAGTCTCTAAAGTAGGATTTGAACCCATTACTGTCTGACTCAAAGGAGAGAGTGTTACCACTGAGCCACGTCTGATACGCTTTGATCAAAGGAAGAGTTTGCATCTTAGCGAGAGCCGAGAACAATATTGAACAGAAACAAAAAAAACAAAGGCACTGGTGTACTGTATATATGAGATTTCAATATGTGTCAGATTATTACCAGCCTGGAGATTTAAAGGAGAGAGAGAAAAAATTGATGTAATGTCTGGTTGATTGCATACCTTGATGCAAACTGTCCCATTAACAAACCAAAGATGGAGGAAGAGGGATCCAAGTTGTGTAAGTCTACAACAACAATGCCACTGTTTGTTAACATGAAGCACAGGATTGGAGTAGATAGTTTGGAACAATTTAGTAAAGAAGCCTCCCAAAATTAGAGTATTTTATGCAATTGAAAGTTTTTTCCCATCCCAACATCTTTAGATGTTGCATAAAAACAATAGGCTCAGTTCAATAACCTGCTTACAATATCTATTAATACCCAAGCTGACCTGTGTGTGCATAAATTGGAAGGATAATCTTGTACATGATGACCGGAATCTTAAAATACAATTACACAGCAAGATTGTGTGCTCAGTAATATACCAACACCCTATGCCTCCTGTAAAATGCCCTACTTAGAATTAAAGTGGCTTGAACAAAAATGTGGCCATACAATATGTTTGTGTTGCATTTGTATTGTTACATTCCTATTTGGCAAGCACTAGTGTGGTTTCAGTGAGTAAAATCGAGCATGCAATTTAACTGAACTTAAGCAGCTTGCCCTGTACAATAGTTGATTGAATGTTAAGAACAGCACATTTAAGGCACATTATAACAGTATTTTTACCTCAAAGTAATTTCCTGAAAGAAAGAGTCTTGCTTCATTCCAAAATCATGGCATCCATAAGCTACAAGGGCTGACATCACTCTAAAAGCCATTATTTATTAACGTACAATACATGTGTAAAATATTGATGTGGTGAAGTGTCAACAGTTGATAAATTGATTGTGATAGCAAGCTATTAGTCACAGTATTTAACAACAGCACCTCTCTGTCTGAAAGCCAAGGCTAGTTATCTATTTAATCTCCAAGTATTATAAGTACTACCTTTGGGGTTACGGTGTTGCAATGAAACAGCAACATCAGTACTCAAATGGTTGGGCTGGATTTTCATTGGGCACTTCTAGAAATGCTACATTTTCTTCTACACAGGTGTCCATGGGCCAGCTTTTAAAGCAGGGTTGTGTGGCATGTAGCTTATTAGTCTGGTTTGTCTGCTATTTTAAAAAAAAACTTCATTGGCTGTGAAGTACTTTTGAAGTTGCAATGTAGGAAAACACAGCAGCCAATTTGCACACAGCAAGCTGCCACAGACAGCAACAAAATAAGTTTTGTTGAGCAGGGCATCAGGCAGAATTTCCAAACTCTTCTTTGAATTGCAGCATGGGACTTTTGCTCGAGAGGGCAAATGGACCTTTGGTTTAATATATTATCCAAAAGGTGACATCTCCTATACTGCAACACTCCCACAGTACTGTGCTGAGATTTCAGCTTAGCTTAAGTACTTTTACAAGTAGATTTTTGAACCACCACGCAGGGGTGAAACTTGTATTGTGGATCAATCGCCTGTTACAGAAACTTCCCGTATTACATTTCTGCTGATTTCACACCCAGACAGCAAGTTGAACATGAACCCCATAGTCTCTAGAGGGGCCTTTGAACCCAATATCTTCTGACCCAGAGGTAAGAATGCCCCAACTGACCAAAGCTGATACATTTCTTGCACTGGACAAGGGATATAAGTTGACTGCATACACCAAAGAGAAGTCTTAGTTTCTCTTGTTCTTTAAATACTTGTTTTTTGACTAAACGTTCTCTGTCAGTCAAATAAAAGAAAATGAGCATGGTGCATATGGCCCAGAATTACTACTGAATGATCTTTAATATGGTCATACTTTGGCTCTCCTTGTCTTCACAACTGATAGGGAAATGGGATGATGGTACACATGAAGGAAGCCATTGCCTTGTTTCTGGCTGACATTCGCCACCCCTTACATTAATAAGTGATGGTGGCGAGGGGGTGAGGAAAGAAGGATCAAAAATGATCTGTTTCCACGTGCTTGTTCTAGCTATTTATAGTCATTGAATCATACATCACAGACGGAGGCCATTAGGCCCATCATCCCTGTGTCAACTCTTTCCCCTTAACCCCACAAATGTTTTTCCTACTTAAGTTGAGATTTTGTAAGTTACTATTGAATCTGCTTCCAACATCCTTTTTATTCCTAATTATAGCAATTTGCTGAGTTTAAAAAAATCATCTCCCCCTGGCATTTTTGTTAATTATTTTAGATTTGTGTCCTCTTGTTCCTGACCCACCTGTTATTTTATCCCTATCTCGTCTATCAAAACCCCTTTCCAGCAGAGTCACTAGAAATTTATCAGGAGTAGCCATCCTGGCTAAATATTACTCTTCCTCAACTATCAACATGCAAATAGACCGTTTGCTCTCAAGCATAAAGAGAAAAGGAAATCCCTAGTGCTTCTGGTACACTTCAAATACATACTGTATCTTAATGAATATTTTTCTGCATCAGGGAACTCAGTAATCCTTGATGGAAAGAATGCAGCTAAATCCTACTTTGTGATGGAGTACAATCCACTTACACTGGCCAGTCTCCACCAGAAAGTTCAGATTAGTGAAAAGTCAGAAAGTTGTGTGTGGGTCGAGATAGCAAAAGGTCAAATGAGTTTAAATGGTCAGGAGGTAGGAGCTTTGTGATGTAGTGCCAGTGACAGTAACACTGTGATTAGGGTATAACTGCTTTGATGGAAGGAACCAAAGATCAGTGCCTCAATCTGAAGCTGACCTTGGAAAACCTTCCTTTTTTTGTACAATTAACTGCCGTAATGTGTAAGTAACTTTGGTACTTCCTACAGTATTAAAATTTGACACAAACTGAAAACTGAATGGGATTAAAAGTTAATTGTACTCATTTGAATTGCCACATATTTGAAATTATATTGCCCCACTGGTGCCTCACTCCTATTTCTGAGTCTTGTCGTATGAAAGTCAGTGATTTAGTGTGGGAGTGCACTCCACCTCCCCAACAACAGCTGTACTGTCCAAGATTTGATCACTGGCCCCACTCTGTCTTGAGCTACTGGATCTCAACTGAGACAGTGGCAAGTGCACTGCTATTGGCTTCAGGGCTTCTGGTTTAGTGAGGGGAAATATCAGTCAGGGTTGCTACTCTTTATTGCTTTCCAGCAACCTCTGCTGGGAAAAGTACATTTGCGCCCATTGGATGACCCAGGAATGGATTTGGGTATGGCGGGCCCTCATGGGAGTGCACCTCAAAAAAAGTTACTGCCTTCAGGAGATGAAGGGAAAAAATTGGAGAACAAAATGGTGGTCATAAGAAGGCTCTGAGTAGATATTTTGATTGCATTTAGCACCTTAGAAAATTCTACTATGTTAAAAGTGCTAAATAAATGCAAGTTATTGTTATAAAATAATAGAATGGTTACAGCACAGAAGGAAACCATTCAGCCATGTCTGTGCCAACTTTCTGCAACAGCAACTTACCTAGTCCCACTCTCCCACCTTTTCCCTGCAGCTCTGCAAATCTTTTCTCTTCGGGTAATTATCCAATTCCCTTTTGAAACCCACAATTTTATCTGCCACCACTACACTGTCAGGCAGTGCATTGCAGATCATAACCACTCACTGTGTAAAAAAGATTTTCCTCATGTTGCCATTGCTTCTTTTTCCAATTACCTTAAATTGGTGTCCTCTGGTTCAGGATCCTTCCGTCAGTGGGAACAGTTTTTTCCCTATCTACTCCGTCCGGACCCCTCATGATTTTGAACACCTCTATCAAATCTCCTCTTAATCTTCTCTTCTCCAAGGAGAACAATACCAGCATCTCCAACTTATCCACGTAGCTGAAGGCCCTCATCCTTGGAACCATTCTCGTGAATCTTTTCTGCACCCTCTCTAATGCCTTCACATCCTTCCTAAAGTGTGGTGCCCAGAATTGGACACAATACTCTAGTTAAGGTCGAACCAGTGTTTGATACAGGTTTATCATAACTTCCTTGTTCCTGTTCTCCATGCCCCTATTTATAAAGCCCAGGATCCCGTATGCTTTAATAACTGCTTTCTCAACCTGCGCTGCATCCTTCAGCGATTTGTGCACATATACCCCCAGGTCCCTCTGCTCCTGCACCCCTTTTAGAATTGTACCCTTTAATTTATATTACCCCTCTTCATTCTTCCTACCAAAATGAATAATTCCTCACTTCTCTGCATTAAATTTCATCTGCCATTTGTCTGCCTATGTCCTTTTGAAGTCTATCACTATCCTCCTCACAAGTTCACAATTCTTCCAAATTTGGTGTCATCTGCAAATTTTGAAATTGTCTCTTGTATACAGGTGGCACAGTGGTTAGCACCGCAGCCTCCAGCGACCTGGGTTTGGTTCTGCCTGTGCGGAGTTTGCAAGTTCTCCCTGTGACCGCGTGGGTTTCCTTTGGGTGCTCCGGTTTCCTCCCACAGCCAAAGACTTGTGGATTGATAGGTAAATTGGCCATTATAAATTGCACCCTAGTATAGGTAGGTGGTAGGAGAATGGTGGGGATGTGGTAGGGAATATGGGAGTAATGTAGGATTAGTATAAAGGTGGTTGTTGGTTGGCACAGACTCAGTGAGCCGAAGGGCTTGTTTCAGTGCTGTATCTCTCTATGACTCTCTATGACTTTCTACACCCATGTCTAGGTCATTAATATATATCAAGAAAAGCAGGGATCCTAACACCAACCCCTGGGGAACCCCACTATGTACCTTCCTCCAGTCTGAAAAACAGCCATTCACAACTACTCTCTGTTTCCTGTCACTCAGTTAATTTCATATCCATGTTGCTCCTGTCCCTTTTATTCCATGGGCTGTAATTTTGCTGACAAGCCTATTAGGTCACATTTTATCAAACACCACATCCACTGCATGACTCTCATCAACCCTCTCTGTTACCTCATCAAAAAACTCAAGCAAGTTAGTTAAACACTCCTCCTTTTACCATCCTTTTACTAATTATATGCCTATATGGAATCCCTTTTATGTTAGCTGCCAGTCTCTTCTCATACTCTCTCTTATTTGTTTTTTTGCTTCCCCTCTGAATCTTCTATATTCAGCCTGGTTCTCAATTGTATAATCCACCTGATATATGACAATCATATGCACCCTTTTTCTGCTTCACCTTACTCTCTATCTTTTCTGTCATCCAAAGAGCTCTGGCTTTGTTTGTCTGCCTTTCCCTCTTGTGGGAAATGTACCTCAACTATACCCAAACTATCTTCTCTTTACAGGCGGCCCATTGTTCAATTACAATTTTGCCTGTCAACCTTTGATTCCAATTTACCTGGGCCAGATCCATTCTTACCACATTGAAGTTGGCCCTCACCCAATTAATTTACTTTGGATTGCTCCTTGTCCCTTTCTATAGCAAACCCAAACTTTATGATACTACGGTCACTGTCCCCTTAAAGTTCCCCAACTGACAAGATCGGCGCAGGCTTGGAGGGCCGAATGGCCTGTTCCTGTGCTGTACTGTTCTTTGTTCTTTGACTCTTGATTCTCTTAACCCACCTCATTTCCAAGAACCAGATGCTCATTCAGCTGGAAACACACTGATGTAGAAAATTCTCCTGAACACATGCTAGAAATTTGTACCCCTCTCTGCCCATTACACTATTATTCTATAATTCTTGCACTTCTTTGTAATTTCCTAGCAAATTTGTTCCAGTCTATCCTTCCCACTACAAAGAACAAAGAACAGTACAGCACAGGAACAGGCCATTCGACCCTCCAAGCCTGCGTCGATCTTTATGCCTGTCTAAACTAAAACCTTCTGCACTTCCGTGGACCGTATCCCTCTATTCCCATCCTATTCATATATTTGTCAAGATGCCTCTTAAACGTCGCTATCGTATCTGCTTCCACCACCTCCCCCGGCAGCAAGTTCCAGGCACTTACCACCCACTGTGTAAAGAACTTGCCTCGCACATCCCCTCTAAACTTTGCCCCTCGCACCTTAAACCTATGCCCCCTAGTAACTGACTCTTCCACCCTGGGAAAAAGCTTCTGACTATCCACTCTGTCCATGCCACTCATAACTTTGTAAACCCCTATCATGTCGCCCCTCCACCTCCGTCGTTCCAGTGAAAACAATCCGAGTTTATCCAACCTCTCCTCATAGCTAATGCCCTCCAGACCAGGCAACATCCTGGTAAACCTCTTCTGCACCCTCTCCAAAGCCTCCACGTCCTTCTGGTAGTGTGGCGACCAGAATTGCACGCAATATTCTAAGTGTGGCCTAACTAAGGTTCTGTACAGCTGCAACATGACTTGCCAATTTTTATACTCTATGCCCCGACCGATGAAGGCATGCACGCCGTATGCCTTCTTGACTACCTTATCCACCTGCGTTGCCACTTTCAGTGACCTGTGGACCTGTACGCCCAGATCTCTCTGCCTGTCAATACTGCTAAGGGTTCTGCCATTTACTGTATACTTCCCACCTGTATTAGATCTTCCAAAATGCATTACCTCACATTTGTCCGGATTAAACTCCATCTGCCATTTCTCTGCCCAAGTCTCCAACCGATCGCTATCCTGCTGTATCCTCTGACAATCCTCATCAGTATCCGCAGCTCCACCAACGTTTGTGTCGTCTGCAAACTTACTTTTTTTTAATTCATTCATGGGATGTGGGCGTCGCAGGCCAGGCCAGCATTTATTGCCCATCCCTAATTACCCTTGAACTGAGTGGCTTGCTAGGCCATTTCGAGGGCATGTAAGAGTCAACCACATTGCTGTGGATCTGGAGTCACATGTAGGCCAAACCAAGTAAGGACAGCAGATTTCCTTCCCTAAAGGACATTAGTGAACCAGTTGGGTTTTTACAACAATCGACAATGGTTTCATGGCCATCATTAGACTAGCTTTAAATTCCAGATTTATTAATTGAATTCAAATTTCACCTTCTGCTGTGGTGGGATTCGAGCCCATGTCCCCAGAGCAATACCTGGGTCTCTGGGTTACTAGTCCAGTGACAATACCAGTACGCCACCACCTCCCCTTATCAGACTTGCTACATTTTCCTCCAAATTATTTATATATACTACAAATAGCAAAGGTCCCAGCACTGATTCCTGCGGAACACCACTAGTCACAGCCTTCCATTCAGAAAAGCACCCTTCCATTGCTACCCTCTGTCTTCTATGACCGAGCCAGTTCTGTATCCATCTTGCCAGCTCACCTCTGATCCCGTGTGACTTCACCTTTTGTACCAGTCTGCCATGAGGGACCTTGTCAAAGGCTTTACTGAAGTCCATATAGACAACATCCACTGCCCTTCCTTCATCAATCATCTTCCTCACTTCCTCAAAAAACTTGTTCAAGTTAGTGAGACACGACCTCCCCTTCACAAAACCATGCTGCCTCTCGCTAATAAGTTCATTTGTTTCCAAATGGGAGTAAATCCTGTCCCAAAGAATCCTCTCTAATAGTTTCCCTACCACTGACATAAGGCTCACCGGCCTATAATTTCCTGGATTATCCTTGCTACCCTTCTTAAACAAAGGAACAACATTGGCTATTCTCCAGTCCTCTGGGACCTCACCTGTAGCCAATGAGGATACAAAGATTTCTGTCAAGGCCCCAGCAATTTCTTCCCTTGCTTCCCTCAGTATTCTGGGGTAGATCCCATCAGGCCCTGGGGACCTATCTACTTAATGCTTTGCAAGACACCCAACACCTCCTTTTTTTTGACAACGACATGACCCAGACTATCTATACTCCCTTCCCTAGACTCATCATCCACCAAGTCCTTCTCTTTGGTGAATGCTGATGCAAAGTACTCATTTAGTACCTCGCCCATTTCCTCTGGCTCCACACGTAGATTCCCTCCTCTGTCCTTGAGTGGGCCAACTCTTTCCCTGGTTACCCTCTTGCTCTTTATATACATATAAAAAGCCTTGGGATTCTCCTTAATCCTGTTTGCCAATGACTTTTCATGACCCCTTTTAGCCCTCCTGACTCCTTGCTTAAGTTCCTTCCTACTTTCTTTATATTCCTCAAGGGCTTCGTCTGTTCCCAGCCTTCTAGCCCTTACGAATGCTTCCTTTTCCTTTTTGACTAGGCTCACAATATCCTGCGTTATCCAAGGTTCCTGAAACTTGCCAAACCTATCCTTCTTCCTCACAGGAACATGCCGGTCCTGGATTCCAATCAACTGATGTTTGAAAGACTCCCACATGTCCGATATTGATTTACCTTCAAACAGCCGCCCCCAATCTAAATTCTTCAGTTCCTGCCTAATATTGTTATCATTAGCCTTCCCCCAATTTGGCACCTTCACCTGAGGACTACTCTTATCCTTATCCACAAGTACCTTAAAACTTATGGAATTATGGTCACTGTTCCCGAAATGCTTCCCTACTGAGACTTTGACCACCTGGCCGGGCTCATTCCCCAGTACCAGGTCCAGTACGGCCCCTTCCCTAGTTGGACTATCTACATACTGTTTCAAGAAGCTCTCCTGGATGCTCCTTACAAATTCTGCCCCATCCAAGCCCCTAGCACGAAGTGAGTCCCAGTCAATATAGGGGAAGTTAAAATCACCCACCACTACAACCCTGTTACTTTTACATCTTTCCAAAATCTATCTACATATCTGCTCCTCTACCTTCCGCTGGCTGTTGGGAAGCCTGTAGTAAACCCCCAACATTGTGACTGCACCCTTCCTATTCCTGAGCTCCACCCATATTGCCTCGCTGCATGACCCCTCCGAGGTGTCCTCCCACAGTACAGCTGTGATATTCTCCTTAACCAGTAATGCAACTCCCCCACCCCTTTTACATCCCCCTGTATCCCGCCTGAAGCTTCTAAATCCCGGAACATTTAGCTGCCAATCCTGTCCTCCCCTCAACCAAGTCTCTGTAATAGCAACAACATCATAGTTTCAAGTACTAATCCAAGTTCTAAGTTCATCTGCCTTACCTGTTATATTTCTCGCATTGAAACAAATGCACTTCAGACCACCAGTCCCGCTGTGCTCAGCAACATCTCCCTGCCTGCTCTTCCTCTTAGTCTTACTGGCCTTATTTACTAGTTCCCCCTCAGTTATTTCACCTGCTGACCTACTGCTCTGGTTCCCACCTCCCTGCCACACTATTTTAAACCCTCCCGAATGACCCAAGCAAACCTCGCAGCCAGGATATTTGTGCCCCTCCAGTTTAGATGCAACCCGTCCTTCTTGTACAGGTCCCACCTGTCCCGGAAGAGATCCCAATGATTCAGTTATCTGAAACCCTCCCTTCTACACCAGCTGTTCAGTCACGTGTTTAGTTGGTGGCCTATGGAATATATCCAACAATATAATGCTACCTCTATGTTTCTTATCTCTGTGGTATAAGGGTCTGAAAGGGTTCATGTTTGGGACAGTGAGAGTAACCTCCCTCACTGTCGTGGATTGGGTAATGGTCTCATGGGCATTAGGCTTGGAAGAAGCTGGAAGCATCATGAGAGGTGCTAGCTGGATATATGAACATATGAACATACCAATTAGGAGCAGAAGTAGGCCATTCAGCCCCTCTAGCCTGGTCCGCCACTCAATAAGATCATGGCTGATCTGTTTGTGTCTCGAATTCCACACTCCCATCTACCCCGATAACCTTTGATTCCCTTGCCTAACTAGAACCTATCTACCTCTACTTTAATAATATTCAATTACCCGGCTTCCACCATATTCTGAGGCAGAGAGTTCCAAAGTCGCAGAACCCTCTGAGAGAAAAAAATTCTCCTCATCTCTGTCCGAAAAGGGCAACCCTTAATTTTAAAACAGTGCCCCCTAGTTCTGGACTCACCCCCAAGAGGAAACATCCTTTCCACATCCACCTTGTCAAGACCATTCAGGATCTTATGAACTTCAATCATGTCTCCTCTCACTCTTCTAAACTCCAGTGAAAACAAGCCCAGTCTGTCCAACCTTGCTTAATGAGAGTGTAATTAATTATGTATATAAAATAAACGCGTTACCATTTTGCCGTACAAAGACTCTGAGACATCTGTAAACAACGCTTGAACTATGCTAACAATAATATAGAACAAGCTCTAAGAAAATAGATTCTGTTCTTGACCCCTCTAAGACATCCTCTCTCCAGCACTGTAATATTCTCCTTAATCAATACTGATACTCCTCCTCCTTTCTTTTCTTCTTGATCTTTCCTGAACATCTTGTATCCAGGAATATTTAGTACCCAGTCCTGTCTTCTTTTGAGCCAGGTTTCTGTTATCACCAGAACATCATAATGGTGGTGAATGGTATTGGAGGGCAGTGTATGCCTGTGCCTATACACTGGGTGCACCTGGACTGCGACCTAGTTTTGGGACCGGTGACAGTAGAGATTGTCCCTAGTTTGCCCTGTGTACGGGGTTGACCTGCTCCTAGGTAATGATCTGGTGGGGGTGAAGGTGGTAGCCCCACCAAGCAGTGAAAGAAAGACCACAGGAAGTCAGAGACAGGGCAGTGGCAGGTGACGATCCCCTGCAGTTCCCCTGAATGTGTAGTGGATCAAGCCATGATCAAACCAGCTCCCCCTGAGGTGACTGCATCGGCACTGCTGGCAGATGACCATGAGGTCTGCTTGCCCGAGACTTTCTTTGGAAAGTTAGGAGACCCGGGAATGAATTAAATGGATTTTCCCTAGCAGAGGCTCAGCGAGCCGACCCAGTATTGCAAGAATTAGCCCAGGCTGCCCAATCTGAACGTGAAGCAGAGGGAGTCCCTGACTGCTACTATTTAAAGAATGAGGTACTGATGAGGAAATGGAGTTCTCCTCACAGACCTGAGCAAGGAGCGGACAGTAGTTCACCAGTTAGTGGTGCCACAGAGGTACCAGGGTGAAATATGAAGATGGGCCCACGAGACAACAGTGGCTGTACATGCCGGTATACGAAAGACCAAAGCCCACATAAGACAGCAGTTTGACTGGCCAATACTCCACACAGATGTGGTGGAGTACTGTCGGAATTGCCACATGTGCCAGGTTGAGGGGAAACCCCAATCTACAGTGAATCCTGCACCGGTGTTAGCAGAGAGCTGGTGAACTGTAAGGGACCCCCGCCGAGAAGCACCCCACCAGAGTTTCTAACAACATTTACAGGAACCTGCAGAGACAAAGAGAGACCTCTAGGGACACAGAAACTATGAGGGTGATGCCTCACCTAGTTGAAGTGCCACCGGAGAGTGCAGTCAAGTCTGCACACATACTACAATCAGGAATATCCCAGAGAACAAAGGGCAGATTAACAAAGAATCCTCCCCCACAGTCAGAGAAAAAGGGAACCACCTATTGCCTGAAGTCAAAAGACTTTGGATGACTCAGCAAAGCACTGAAAGAGAATTCAGGATAGACCTGCCCACTACTAACTCTCCTAAAAAAAATTACCTCAGCAAGAACCAAAACCCTAGGCAGTCATGGCAATGGGCAAACTGAAGAAAAGCTTCCCCAAAGAACCACGTGGTTACTGGATGCCAAATGGGGGAAATTAAAGCAGCACTGGCACCCAGAAAAGACAATTTTAATGAGCTTTGAGAGTTATGAATGAATGGAAACGAATGAGAGAACTGCATGGTTTTTCTCTCTGCATCTTATATTTCAAACTTTTTAATGAAATGTGCCTTCTTTTTTCAAATTGCATTTTATTCCCCTGGGTATGGAGGTGTCATGTAGGCCCCCACCTGCCAAGATTGAGGCACATTTTGCCACATGGACATTACATTTTAAAGTTGTTGCTGGGAAGAAAAGAAGGCCTATTACAAGGGGTTGCCAAGCCCCTGGCTGGAAGGACATTTTTTGCATATTGCTAGCAGGCAGTGTTAGAACAAAGGAGCTATCCCCGAACCCACCCAATACACAGAACCGACCTGGTCAGACTATTTTAATCACTTGACCAACTAACTGTTGAAGGTTTTTCTTTGAACTTGTCACAGAGAATTTGAACCCAGAAAGCTGTTTGTTCCTGGACTGACAAGACCACTCATGGCTGGCTTGCTGCAGCCTCTCCTGTCTGTTTGCATCTCTTTCTCACAGAACTGAAGACCCATTGAAGACACATGAACCCCAAGAGAGAAAAGTCTGCTGCAGTGAACAAGGTTTCAGAAGAAAACTGGGCCCCAACAAAAAGCAATACCATATCTTCAATCAAGGACTCTACAGCGAGCTCAAAGTACAGTAACAAACCCCCTTCAGGGATTGTCTCAAACTTTTCCACTTCATTTTACTTCTGCTCTTTTCTGTCTCTATTTGCATGTGCGTATTGCGTATGCATGCCAGCGTGGGGCGCGGCATGTATCCATAGGCGTTAACCAAATTAGAGTTTAAGTTTTAATAAATTTTACCTTTCTTCTTTAAACCTAAGAAAACCTGTTTGTGCTCATTTCTTTGCCTGATAATTGGAAAGCGAGGATTCACCAAGGGGGAGCTAAAAACACAATGTGTTTAAAATTAAATCCTGTTACAGTAAGGCCAGGTGAAGGCTGAAAGGGAACCCGCGACCTCTTTCTCACCTGTTCATAACAATCATATTTCCCCATATCTATCTCCACCTGCAGCTCACCAACCTTGTTTCCTACAGTCTGCACATTCACATACATGCACAGTAAACTTACTTCAGACCCTCTTACACTAACCCCACCTCATACCTTACTATTTCCTACTCTGGTGCTATCTGTCTCTCCCAATTCTATGTGCACCTTGGTTTTCCTCTCTAATATTACCCTTTGTTTCCCACACCCCTGCCAAGTTAGTTTAAACCCTTCCCAATAGCACTAGCAAATCACCTCACAAGGACATTGGGCTGGCTCTGTTCAGGTGTAACCCATCTGGCCTGCACAGATCCCATTTCCCCCAGAATGGGTCCGAATGTTCCAGGAAATTAAAACCCTCCCTCTTGCATCATCTCTCCAACCATGCATTCACCTGCTCGATCCTTCTATTTCAATACTCACTTGAAAGTGGTACTATGTAATCCAGAGCTTGGCACCTTTGAGGTCCTGCTGCTAGTTTCTTTCCTAGTTCCCTAACCTCTGCCTGCAGGACCTCATCCCTCTTTCTACCAATCTCATTGGTACTGATATGTATCATGACCTCTGGCTGTTCACCCTCCCCCCTCAGAGTGCTCTGCAGCTGCTCAGTGACATCCTTGACCCTGGCACCAGGGGGGCAGCATACCTTCCTGGATTCACATCTGCAGCCCCAGAAACGCCTGTCTGTCCCCCTAATTATTGAATCCCTTCTCACTATTGCTTTTCCAGTTTTCCTCCTGCATCCCCGTACAGCTGAACCAGCCATGGTGCTGTGGACTAGGTTCTGGCTGAGCACCCCAGAGGAACCATCACCCTCACCAGTATTCAGATTGGAATACAGGTTGGAGAGTGAAATGCACTCAGAGGACTCCAGCACTACCTGTGTAGTCCTTCTTGACTGCCTGGCAGGCACCTATTCCCTCTCCGTCTATATACCCTTAAGCTGGGGGGGTGACCACACCTATAAATGTGCCATCCACAAAAATCTCAGCCTCGTGGATGAGCCGCAGTTATGCCAGCTGCTGCTCAAGCACTGAAGCCCGGAGCTTGAGCTGCTGCAGCTGATGATGCTTACTGCACATGTGGTTATTCAGGACACAAGAAGCATCCTGGAGTTTCCACAAGGAACAGAATGTGCACTCCATGGGTCTGAGCTGCCTTGGCATGAGTCAATTTATTAGACTATTAAACTTATTACTTAAATAAAAAAAGATTCACCAGCTACTCACTAATCAAATGCTTCTCCTGTGCTAACGAGTTCTACTCCACTGCCAATATGAATAACTCCATCAGCTGCAGACGTTAGGGCAAAAATTGTTTACACCCAATTTTTGAGTGCGTAACCAGCAGCATGGGTTTTTTTTTATTCGTTCCTGTGATGTGGGTGTCTCTGGCTAGGTCAACATTTATTGCCCATCCCTAATTGCCCTTGAGAAGGTGGTGGTGAGCTATCTTCTTGAATTGCTGCAGTCCATGTGGGGTAGGTACACCTACAGTGCTGTTGGGAAGGGAGTTCCAGGATTTTGACCCAGCGACAGTGAAGGAACAGCGATATAGTTCCAAGTCAGGATGGTGTGTGACTTAGAGAGGAATTTGCAGGTTGTGGTGTTCCTGAGCCGAGAGGTCGACATGAGATTGGGCCTCAGGCCTCATTTACTCTATTTGGGTGAGTTACAGGCATACCTGCACAGGCATCTCGCCTATTTTAAATAGATGAATGTCAGGCTGTTTACCTCACTAGCAGTGACCCCAGGGTAGATCAAGGTGGAAGGCGGGGTTGGGATGAACCATCAACTGTTGAGTTGGTGCCTGCTTGGCTCATCACAATCTATTTTCTCCAAGGGGACCTACAACAGGTAAGCTCCTCATTTACATTTGTAAGGGGCAAAACGCCTGTTTTAGGTGACCACCAGGGAAGCTTGAAGAAATGGTCAGACCTAATATCGGGTTGGACATATTTCAGACATCCTTGGGTCACAGACATAAAATAGACACAACAAAGTCCAACTTCTACTCTATTATATGTGATATATTTTAAAAAGTTAGCATATCTGTCTGTCACTTCTTTACAATTGGATTGGTCTGTTGGGTACACTTTGATTTTTGTGATCTGATTGATCTCTGGTTGAAGCCTTGTAAAGGTCACTGTGCTATTGAATGAATGTCTAATCAATATGGCAAAATCTGTGCATCGCCAAACTTGTTTTCCATGGCTATCTACTTTCTATTTACCCTTAGAATCTATTCCGCTACCATTTCCCAACCTTGAGCATATTTGATATCAGTGTCCAGCCCTGACCCATTCCACACCTCATTCCTTGGCTTTGGGCAAATCCAAGCTCAATTTTGTAACCTTTGGCCATTACAGCCCCCAATTTTAGGTGTTGTGCCACTCCAGGCTTTATTTCTTTGTTTTCGGCCGCTACAAAGAACAAAGAATAGTACAGCACAGGAACAGGCCATTCAGCCCTCCAAGCCTGTGCCGATCTTGATGCCTGCCTAAACTAAAACCTTCTGCACTTCCGGGGATCGTATCCCTCTATTCCCTTCCTATTCATGTATTTGTCAAGATGCCTCTTAAACGTCTCTATGGTACCTGCTTCCACCACCTCCCCTGGCAACAGGTTCCAGGCTCTCACCACCCTCTGTGTAAAGAACTTGCCTCGCACGTCCCCTCTAAACTTTGCCCCTCTCATCTTAAACCTATGTCCCCTAGTAACTGACTCTTCCACCCTGGGAAAAAGCTTCTGACTATCCACTCTGTCCATGCCGCTCATAACTTTGTAATTTGGTCCTTTAGGCTTTTGTTATTTCTTAATTCAGTTCAGGGAAACTCTGCATGTGCATATATCACCTTGGGGCACTCCAGGCCCAATCCCAAACCTTGAGCCACTCCAAACATTTGTGATTTACAAAGGAAGTTGATTATTTCACCTGTTAAGATAAAGTTACAATGTTATTTCTTTCCATCTATTTTGCTCAGTAGTGAAAATCGCAAAATAAAATGCTACGATGTTGTATCCTCCTAATTTGTTTGTAATTTGTCCATTTTCATAATTTTATTTAAATTTTCTGGCTTCCACTGAAATCACTGCCAATATCCAGTATACAAACTGAATTTCAGAGATTTGTCTGTCCATCTTTTGAAGTGAATATACCACTTTTAAGTACTGGATTTAAGGATTAAGTACTGAGCTTCAGAACTGTGTGTTCTGTAACAATACTCCGTGTTTTACCAACAATTCAATAATTCCTCCTCTCAGTAACTCAGACGTGAATTTGCATGAAATTAGTTCTGTGATTATGAAAATGTGTAGCTTGACCACAGATTAATTCCAGGCCTGCTTAGTCTGCTTAGCTTAATACCACACCAGACAGCACATTTCCAACAGAGACACTGGAAGAGCTCCCAATATTTCCCACATTAATATTTTAGATGTTCACTTAACAATGATCTTTTAATGAATTTTACATTTTACTGTTTTGTGTTTACCTAATATGTTCTTTGAAAAACATTGTAGTTGCCTCCCAATGTAAAATGAATCCCTTGCTTACAGAATGGATTTGTAAAATTTACATTTTTAAAAGATGGCTCTGAATCAGTGAACTTACAACAAAGCTGACAGACACACAGTTTAAAATTTGTGGAAAACAATTTGTTGTCTTTCAAGTCACATTGAAAAATTCAGCGCTTGAGGACTTTCAGTTTATGCAGAGAGAATCAAGCACATTCGAAGTTATTCATGAAATAGTTCAGGCATTCGGAGAAGGCTGCTGTGTTAATATCTCTGAGCTAATTGTACCTGTTAATGATTTATTATGCAGTCAGCAGGTGTAGCAGGTGGCTAATGGAACCCTTGGTAACCTTGATGACATTTTGTTACTCAAAATAATTAACGTTGCCCCCAGAACCACCTCAGGAACATCAGACTTTTTACTGAAGGCGACCAAAAACAAAAATGATAACAGATTTTAGTCTAACTGTAATCCTACAGACAGATGGTGTTTTAATTTTGGAAATATTTATTATTTTAACACAAGTGATACATAGATTTACATAGAATTTACAGCACAGAAAATGTTGGCCCAAATGGTCTGTGCCAGTGGTTAAGCTCTACGTGAGCCTCCTGCCACCAATCTCCATCTAATCCGATCAGCATAACCTTCTATTCCTTTCTCCCTCATGTACTTAACTAGCTTTTTCTTAAATGCGTCAATGCTACTTGTCTCAACTCCTCCTTGTGGGACCCAGTTTCACATTCTAATCACACATTGAGTAAAGAAATTTCTCCTCAATTCTTTATTGAATTTATTAGTGACTACCACATTTATTATCCCCTAGTTTTGGACTTCCCCACAAGTGGAAACAATTTTTCTACGTCTGAAAAAAGTTGAAAGGTGAAATGGTAGAGTAAGGTGGTACAAAAACAATAGGAATGAAGAGGGCATCAGTCATTAGTGCCTAGTGAGGATGTCTTTGCACCCAGCACTGAAGAACATCTTTGGCAATGTAATTTTTACAGATTTTTATGAATAAAGTATATTTTGGAAAAAAAAAAATCTACCCTATCGTAGAATGATATAGCACAGAAAGAGAACATTTGGCTTATCGTGCCAGTGTGCTCAGAAAGAGGACATTCAGTCCATCGTCCAGTGTACACAGAAAGAGGACATTTGACCCATCGTACCTGTGTCAGCTCTTTGATAGAGCTACCAATTCACCTCACAACCCTGTTTTTTCCCCATATCCCTGCAATTTTTTTCTTTTTGAATAGAAATCCAATTCCCTGTTGACTAATGCTGGGAACTCTGCCTAACCCAAACCCACACAAATAGATACAGAGGAGGAGAAAGAATTAAAGGGGTAGGGTTTGGAGTAGCAGATGGAATTCAGTTACTATCTTTAGTTTTGCTGTAAAGTCTTGGTTGGAACTGTGGCCTTGTAGTTGTTGCTGGGGCCCAATGCACACTTTCAAACTTGCTTCTCTGGTATCAGAAGGCTGAAGAGGTCCTCTGTCTTGAGGCTCAAGTTGCTTCCGTGGGTCCCTAGGACTTTGCTTGAGAAAGAGAGAGAGACAGGGAGATAGCTTCCTTCTCTTTTGTCTTCAAATTGCAGTCTGCCCCAAACCTTTCTGTGAGGCATAATTCAACAGTTCCCAGTATGGCCAGCAGGTAAGTCATGTGAACAGCTCTTTGTTTGAAACCACATCGTCTGCGAGGATTGTTGATTTCAACAGTTCTCCGGTCACACTTTGTGGGTGGAGGTTTGTTTCTTACAAAGTCAGTGGCTCTCAAAGCCTTTTGATCATCACTATTGACAAAACTCATCTTGCTAATCGAAATAGTGAGCACTCCCATTGTCTCTCTATGCAACTGTCTCTTGGAATGCAAATGTGCAACCATGTTTTAGCTGTTCAGCTCTGTGGTCCTTTTAAACAAGTAATGTTCAATGTCCAGTAAAAAGTTCAAGTAGTGTTCAATATGACGAAATTAATATGTTTCGGTTTGGCAGGTGTGGTTTCCGTGACAGTATTAAAAAATGTAGCCTCACCAGTGATGCATTTGTGGTTAGAATAACTTACTTCAAGTTTGATCTGTTAGTGGCCTGAACTCCAAGGTTGAAATAAATTCTTTTGAATAGAACTCTGTCACTGGCTGGGATTTTACGAAGCTCCCGACGTTGGGCTCCATGGCGGGGTGGTGAGGGTGGGGCTGGAAGATTGTTCCAGCAGTGGCGGCGGCGAGGCTCCATTGCGGCCCCCCGGCTGCTGGAGGACAGGAGTGGGATAAAAATATTCAAATTAGCAGAATGCATAAATTTAAATAAAATTGACTCCAATCTTACCATCGGGCCACGATCATCCGAGCAGTGGCCGGCAGTCACATGCCTTCACTTTCCCATCTTGGGAAAGCAGGTGCTGCAGTGGAGGTGGGGGGGGTTTACCGGATCAAATTTACATCATTAGTGTAGGGGATGGTGGGAAGGGTGACCTGTGCACTTTGTTCAGTTTCGGGGGGGTAATGGTCAAGTGTGGAAGATAAGGCTTTGTGGGGGGGGGGGGGGGGGGGTGCGAGGGCAAATAATGAATTTTATTGTTATTGGGCAGTGCGAAAGGGACAGCAGATTTTTAATCAGTACAGTGGGGATGGGGGGTGTATAACTTAAATGATTTAAATTAGTTGGTAGGGCTTTAAAAATGGCACCAGCACCTGCGCACAGGCAGCTGACACCATTGCTGGCGACGGACAGCCTGCCCCCTCCGGCGGGTGCATAAAATCTAGCCCACTGTTCCTGTAAATAATGTGTACCTGGCAGTGATTTTCCAGTAAAATGCTGTTGTGGTGCAATGCCATTGTCTTTGACAGTGTCTGTGCATGATGTAGAACAAATGATATTATTGATTTCTGATGCAGGGTTTGAGGTTCAAGTAGATCTGTGCTGCAGAACCTGGTTTAGTACAGACTAATAGTTCTACTTTTACAGTAAGTGATAGAAAAGCATATCTCTTTGTGCATATAATGCAATAGCTTATCTCATTTCACCATAAACAAGTGACCTGGAAATCTATTAAACTACAAGTAAATGCTGAGTGACCTCCACAGTGTATGTCCTTTCGCTCATTATAATAGTCAACCAGGAAAATATTCCACTAGCCAGGGGGTCCCAGTGCACTTAAATAAAAGCAAAATACTGCGGATGCTGGAAATCTGAAACAAAAACAAGAAATGCTGGATTCACTCAGCAGGTCTGGCAGCATCTGTGGAAAGAGAAGCAGAGTTAACGTTTCGGGTCAGTGACCCTTCTTCGGAAGAAGGGTCACTGACCCGAAACGTTAACTCTGCTTCTCTTTCCACAGATGCTGCCAGACCTGCTGAGTGAATCCAGCATTTCTTGTTTTTGGTCCCAGTGCACTTCACTGTCGAGTGATGGAACTCTGCCTCAGGCCACATGTGAAGTTCAATGATCGTTCATAGGGACGGAGGGAGGACTCTTTGGAGGGCAGTGCAGGGAACTCAGCCTGCCCTGAAGTGTTTCCCTCTGACTGGTTCAAGTGCACCCATGATAGTGACTTGGAAGAGGGATATCGACAGCCTCCTGAGTTATAATATTGGAGTATTGACACAAGAGAGGGACTAAGCTCCTAAACCAAATTAAAATAACTTCTTAAAAATGGAATGTAAAATATTAAAATGAAATCATTTAAATTATATTTCTTAAACCACTTGACTTTTTATAACTTTTGCACAGAAGGGAATTTATGTTAAATTTTCATGATCCATAAAATATAATTTGAATGGTTATGTAGTTTTAAAATTTCCTTGTTGGTATTTTTGAACAGAAATGGCAATGAATTAATTTGATTGTGTTACGACCAGGTGAGAAAGGGGTCTAGGGGTTCCCTCTCAGCCTTTGCCTGAATTAAACAGGGTTTAATTTTAGAAACACTGTTTTTAGCTTCTCCTCAGTAAATCCTTGTTCACTGCTTTCCAGGTGTAAGGCAAAGAAATCAAACAGGCAGATTTTCTTAGATTTAAACAAGAAAGGTGGAAATTTATTAATCTTAAACTCTAATTCAGTTAATGATTACAAATACACGATGTGACCATGGTAGCATGCATACACAATAGACACACACGCAGATAGAGACAGAAAAAGTAGAAAGAATAAAGGGGAAAAGTTTGAGACAATAGCTGGGTTTCTATTTATGGTCCTTTTGAGTTCGATGTAGAGTCTTTGGTTGCCGGTAAGTCTTGCCATTTTGTTGGGGCCCAGTGCACGCTTTAAAACTTGTTTCGATGCAGGTTAGTCATGTGACTTGCTTTTTTACAAACTCATGCGTTTGTGGATTCCAAAGCTCTCGATCGGGGGGGGGGGAGGGTGGGGGGGGGGGGGGGGAATGTAGTGCTGTCTCTTACACCGACAAGATATGGATCACCATTGCCCAGACCAATCTCTGTTAATTGAATTAATGAGCAGTTCCTATTGTCTTTTCAAGCACTGTCTTTTAGTATGCAAATGCTTTCCAGCCACTGCAGATCTCTTTAAACAAGTCATCGCTTCACTCCAGCAACAGTTTAGCATGAATGTTCATGTGGCAAAATTAATATGCCTCATTTTTGGCAGGTGGGGTCTTCCAAACAGCTCCACACCCAGCGGAATGAAATGCGATTTTTTAAAACAGCATTTCATTAAAAGGGCCTAGAAAGAGAGTAGGTACAGGGAAACACATATGCATCTCCCTCATTCATTCAGAAATCCTAAAAATTATTACAGTCTGTCTTTTCTTGGTAGCAGTGCTGCTTTAAACTGCCCTTTTTGGCATCCCAATAAACATGTGGTTTTTGGGGAAGTTTTTCAGTTTGTACATTTCCATGACTGCCTAGGGTGTTGGGTGTTGAGGTCTGCAGGGGGATGGTTAGATTTAACTGGCCTAGGTTGGAGTTCTGCTCATGCGTGGCGGCAGTGGGTGGAACCACTCTGAACTCTCCTTCAGTGCTTTAAGGGCTTTTCACCTTCGGGGTGGTTGATTCCCTTTTCTCCTGACTGTGGGGGAGGATACTTTGCTAATCTTCCCTTTGTCCTCTGGGAGCCTCCTGTTTACAGGTATTTGCTCAGATTTGAATGCACTCCCCTGTGGCACCTCTACTAGGTGAGGCATCACTCTCACAGTTTCTCTGCCCTTTTGAGGACTTTCTTTGTCTTTGCAGATTCTTGTAAATGCTGTTAGTAACTCTCGTGGGGTTCTTCTAGTGTCTACATTTACATAGGAGGATGTGGGGTCTAACTTTTCAAACATTTCAGGGTTGGCTGACCAGACAGTAGGGGTTTCCATTTGGGATTCGTCCCGGACCTCCTTTAACCTGCCCTCTTTGTCGCTTTCCCCCCTTTCCTTTCTAACCTTTTGCCAGCCTTGTGCCTGCCTGTCCCCATTTGTCCTCAGGAGGGGTCCCTTACAGTTCACCAGCTCTCTGCTGGAGGGTCCTCCAAACATCGATGCAGGACTTAGGGGTGAAGATTTCACTGTGGGTTGGGGTTTCCCCTCAACCTGGTAACTGTGGCAACTCCTACAGTACTCCACCACATCTTTGTGGAGTTTTGGCCAGTCAAACTGCTGTCTTATATGGGCTTTGGTTTCTCGTATACCGACATGTACAGCCACTGTAATCTCATGGGTCATTCTTAATATTTCTCTCCGGTACCTCTGTGGCACCACTAACTGGTGAACCACTGTCCACTCCTTGCTCTTAGGTCTGGGAGGAGAACTTCATTTCCTCATCAGTCCCACATTCTTTAAACAGTAGCAATCAGGGACTCCCTCTGCTTCACTTTCAGACTGAGCAGCCTGTGATAACTCTCTCAATACTGGGTCAGCTCACTGAGCCTCACCTAGAGAAGATTTACTTAATTCATTCCCTGGGTCTTCTAACTTTCCAAAGAAAGTCTCAGACAGACAGACCTCATGGTCATCTGCCTGCAGTGCCAATTCAGTGTCCTCTGGGGAACTGGTTTGATCATGGCCTCATTCACTACACATTCAGGGAAACTGCAGGGAACCGTCTCCTGCCACTGCCCTGTCTCTCTGAAGGTCTCCCTTTCACTACTGGGGAAGCTAACACCTTCGCCCCACCAGATCACTACCTAAGAGCAGGTCAACCCCATCCACAGGCAAACTAGGGACAATCCCTCTGGTCACTGGTCCTAAAACTAAGTCGCCAAGGTACAGGCATACACTGCCCTCCAATACCACTCACCATCATTTTGGTGTTTACTACACTCTCTAGGGGAATGATCAGGCCTTTTCCCAGTAAAAGGGATCTAGTGGCCCCTGTGTCCCTGAGGATTACTATGGGCTTGCTTGCCCCACTCGAGGAGTTTAGGGTTACTCTCCCTTCAGACACAAAAGCCTGATAACCCTCAGGAATCCTATTAAATTTTCCTGCAAGTGCAGCAGTAGGATTCCTGGGTCTGATTCTTACTGCAGTTAAAGCCACAGCTTGTTCTGCTGTGCTTTCCATCAGGATCCCTTCTCCTTCACTGAGCGGGTGTGCCCTGATTAACCCTACAGATTTTCCCTTTAGTTTCCAGCAGTCAGCTCTTAGATGCCCTGCTTTATTACAATGGAAGCACCACAGGTCTCCGGGTCTCACTCTAACTTACAGCACCTTACTTTTTTGGCTGGAGGAGGGCCCCCTGTGTCTCCTGCTTTTCTTTCCCTCCCGGGACTGCCTGGGCTGCTATCACCCTCCCACCCTTTGTCCTTTTGGATTTGTGGGGGTGACTAAGAAAGGTTTTCCTCTGGGGAAATGAATTATAAATGAGAGCAAACTCATCAGCTAGCACTGTGGCTTGCCGGGCTCTATGTACCTTCTGTTCCTCTACATGTGTCTTTATGGAGAGTGGGAGAGAGTTTTTAAATTCCTCGAGCACAATTACCTCTCTGAGATTTTCATAGCTGAGCTGCACTTTAGGAGCCCTCAGTCACTGGTCAAAAGCCAGCTGCTTATTCTCTCAAACTCCAGGTAAGTTTTATCAGCTTGCTCCTTGAGGGTTCTAAACCTTTGGCGATCGGCTTCCGGTACGAATTTATATGCCCCGAGGACAGCATTTTTTGTCAGTTCATAATTTGATGAACTCTCATCTGGCAACATGGAATAACCCTTTTCTGGTTAGCTTACTTTGTAGCAGGAAGGTCCAAGCCTCAGCTGGCCACTTTAACTGCCTTGCCAGTTTTTCAAGACACAAAAACGGCTTCCACATCTCCCTCATTGAATTCTGGGATCAATTGGGAAAGTTTTAACAATTCTGTACCCAGCCCTGAATTACGTTTCTCCATATTGGCCATGCTTTAACTGATGTCACTCTGATGCCCCCTAGTTAACTCAAGTCGCCTCAGCTCTCTCTCTGTTCGCATTCCTTCTAGAAGGTTCTTTCTTTCTCTCTCTCCTCTCTTACTTTCTCTCTCTCCTCTCTCTTTTTCTTCACGTTCCTTCTGGAAGGCTCTTTCTTTCCCTCTCTACTCTCTCTTTTTCTTTGTCCTGTCTGTCCTCTTTCTCCTGTCTCTCTCGTTTTCTCTTTCTTCAAATTCAAGTTTCCTCTTTTCCAATTGTAGCTTTGCTAGCAATACCCTATCGGAGTCTACTTCTAACCCTATTTCTGCTTCTTCAGATTCAAGGGAAAAATGGTTGGCCATTAGTCTTAGGAGTTCAGATTTTCTAGCCTTGGCACGGACAGTGATCCCACACTGCTCAGCCATTTTTCTCAATTCTTCAATATAAGTGCTTTTAACTTATCCCAAGTTACTTCACCCTGGCTTGGGGAGCTCCTGGCTTCAGTCACAGACATGTTAGTATTCAATCACACACAACCACAAGAAAACCTGTATTGAAATCTTTTCTCTTTTTTTGATTGGGATCAATTTGGCTTCCCACTTCCAATTTCTCGTTTGTCTGTGGGTCAAACCCTGGATGCTAGCCCCCAAATTTCTGTTACGACCAGGTGAGAAAAGGGTCTAGGGGTTCCCTCTCAACCTTTGCTTGGTTTAATCATAACAGGGTTTAATTTTAAGAACACTTTTTAGCTCCCCCTCAGTGAATCCTTGTTCACTGCTTTCCAATAGTGAGACAAAGAAGTCAATCAGACAGGTTTTCTTAGATTTAAACAAGAAAGGTGGAAGTTAATTAATCTTAAACTCTAATTCAGTTCACGACCACAAACACACGACGCAACCACGCTAGCATGCATATGTGATAGACACACACGCAGATAAAGACAGAAATAGTAGAAAGAATAAAGGGGAAAAGTTTGAAGCAATAGCTGGGTTTCTATTTACGGTCCCTTTGAGTTCGATGTAGAGTCTTTGGTTGCTGGTAAGTCTTGCCGTTTCGTTGGGGCCCAGTGCACGCTTTAAAACTTGTTTCAATGCAGGAGTCTTTTCTCTCTTGAGGTTTAACTGACTTCAGTGGATACAGAGATAAGTGAGAGGGAGAGAGAGAGCCAGACAGGAGAGAGGCTCTTGTTCCAAGTTCAGTTGCCATCTGCAGTCTGATCCAAGCTGTCCTGTGAGCAGTTCAAAACTAGACCTGGGCCAGCAGGTTAATCAGGTGACTTGCTGTTTTAACAAACTCCTGCATGTGTGGATTCCAAAGCTTTCGGTGGGGGGCGCAGTGCTGTCTCTTACACCGACAAAATGTGGATCACCATTGCCCAGACCAATCTCTGTTAATTGAATCAGTGAGCAATTCCCATTGTCTTTTCAAGCACTGTCTCTTAGTAAGCAAATGCTTTTCAGCCACTGCGGGTCTCTTTAAATAAGTAATCTCTTCACTCCAGCAACAGTTTAAAATCAATGCTCATGTGGCAAAATTAATATGCCTCAGTTGGGGTCTTCATGAAAATTGCTTTAGCAATATATAATGCACTTGACTTAGATCATTGAAGATAGATGCAATAAAGATCAATTAAATTGTTATTTTTTTAAAATCATTTTATGCAGTATTATGGTATTTCTCTCTATATCCAATCCCTCCATGCTCACATCCCTTCTTATCTCTGTAAGCTCATCCAACCGTGCAACCTTCTAAGATCTCTGTGCTCCTCCAATTCTGGCCTCTTGCACATGCTCGATTTCCATCGATCCACCATTGACACCCATGGCTTCAGCTGTCTAGGCCCTGAATTCTTGAATTCCCTCCCTAGACCTCTCCACCTGTCTCTCCTCCTTTAAGATGCTTCTTAAAACCTACCACACCTGACCTAATATCTCTTATGTGGCTCAGTGTCAGATTTTGTTTGAGAATGCTCCTGTGAAGCATCTAGGACATTTTAATATGTTAAAGGCACTATATCTAAAACAACCAACACCTAAAACAAATTATCTGGTCATTTATCTCATTATTGTTTGTGGGACCTGGTTGAGTGCAAATTAGCTGCTGCATTGCCTACATTACAATGGTAACTGTGCTTTAAAAAATATTTCATTCGCTGTAGAGTGCTTCGGGAGGCCCTGAGGTCATGAAAGGCGCTATATAAATGCAAAGTTTTCTTCTTTCTTTTTATATAAAATTGTTGTATATTCAGAAGCACTTGGATGTCTGTACTAGATTTCATCACATCTTCCACCTCCAACTTGCCCTCCTCCATGCTCCTGCCTAGTACTGCAATCCTTATGGCAATTGGTCAATAATGTGGGCTATAATACCCACAATCCTCTGTGCTCCAGAAACCATCTATCCATCATGTTGTTTAAAGTGGATTTACGTTGGGGCCATATTATATCATGGGCACGACATGGCCCTGTTGTTTGTTTTGATTCTAGTTATAGCAAAATGGGAGAAGAAAATGCCCCAATTACAAAGTCCCTCATAAGAGACTGCTAGCTAAAGTTGAAGCAAATGGAACTGCATGCAAATTATTGACCTGGTTATGTAATTGGCTGAGTGACAGGAGACAGACAGTAACGATACCAAGCAGGTACTCTAATTGAAAGGATGTGACTAGCGGCATCACACAAGGATCTGTGTTGGAGCCTCAACTATTCACTGTATTTATTAATGACAGATGGCAGGATAGTCACATATTCATTTTTGCTGATAACGCAAAGATAGATGACATTAGAAGCAGTGTAAATGAAAGCATAACATTACAAAGCGATATTAATAGATTAAGTGGGCAAAACTGGCAAATAGATTTCAGTGTAGGTAAGTATGAAGTCATCCACTTTGGACCAACAAGGGATACATCAGAGTACTTTCTAAATGGTGAAAAGCTAGAAGCAGTGGAGGTCCAAAGAGACTTAGGGGTCCAGGTACACAGATAATTAAAATATCTTGGACAGGTACAGAAATTAATCAAAATTGCTAATGAAATTCTAGCCTTTATATCTATTGGAGTAGGATACAAGGGAGTAGAAGTCATGCTTTAGCTTTTCACCATTTAGAAAATACTCTGATTTATCCCTTGTTGGTCCAATGTGGAATACTGGATTTTATGCCTGGAGAACTAGAATGCAAGGGAGTAGAAATTATACCATAGCTATCTATACAAAGCCCTGGTTCGACCACACCTGGAATACTGTGTTCTGGGCACCATACCTTCGGAAGTATTGACCTTGAAGGGAGTGCAGCATAGGTTTGCTAAAATGATACCTGTACTCCAAGGGTTAAATTACAAGGAGGGATAACACAAACTACGGTTGTATTCTCTGGAATTTGAAAGGTTACAGGATGATTTGATCAAAGTTTTCAAGATATTAAGGGGAACTGAGAGGGTGGATAGAGAGGAACTCTTTCCACTGGTTGGGCAATCTAGGACTAGGGGGCATAGCCTTAAAATTAGAACCAGATCTTTCAGGAGTGAAGTTAGGAAGCACTTCTACACACAAAGGATGATAAAAGTTTGGAACTCGTCCACAAGTAACTGTTTATAATTGGTCAATTGTTAATTTTAAATCTGAGATTGATAGATTTTTATTAACTAAAGGCTTTAAGGGATATGGGGCAAAGGTAGGAATATGGAGTTAGATCACAGATCAGCCATGATCTAATTGAATAGCAGAACAATCTCGAGGGACGAAATGATCTCATATTCCTATGTTCCTATTTTGCTTGCAGAAGTGTCTGGAAGATTAACCTTTAATTTGCAGAGACTCCCAGACAATCTGAGGGGGTTAGCAACTCTAACCTGCACAGATTACCTACCCTCAGAGTTTAGAGCCCAATGAGCCACCCATCTCCTCATACTTAAAAGGCGTAAAACCTACAAGATAGTACAGCTTGCACAGCAGGCTTTAGGGCAATAAGCAAATAAGCCATGGCAGATGGGCTCTTATTCATCCTTCTGGAGTAGTTCGATGTCACAGCTGTTACTCTTGGTACACTTTTTGAGTCTTTACTTTGAAGTATTGTGTTATTAATGAATAGCACTGAAGGTGGAACAGAGGCCTGGTGGCTGCTCAGTGGATTGTTTCACAGAAAGGTATGCTACCAGGTTAGGAATTCAGTGTCATGTGCAGTGAGATCCCAGCCATGACGGAGCCATTGAGGGAGCCACCAAACAGAAGAAAGTTGCTTCTCACAGGGAAGAAGACAATATTTGGGAGGTGAGAGGTGGTAAAGAAGAACATAGAATGACCATGGCCATACAGCAGAGTCAGCAAAACACATGAAGTGGGTGAGATATGTGGAAGCCTATTACATAGGAAGTCTGATTACATGGTCTCTGAGTCAAAGTCAGTTTCAGATCTTCTCAGAGGCGTTTATGACGCACAGACGAGCCAAGCTAAATGCGACTTGGTGGCGTGCTCTGTTTGTGCCGGATATGGGAAAGAAGTAAATCAATTTCAGATGCAGCTTGTCTACCTGCATTACTAAAGTGAAGTTGTCTCAATGTTGTCATAATCAGGTAATGCAGGTTATTAACAGTGGGGTGCAGCAGCAGGTGGAGCAGGGTGAATATGGTAATATGGTCATTATAAAATGCAGGTAGTAATTTAGTTTGTCAATTGGGGCAGCAGATGGTGCATGTTGGGAAAAGACAAGCAAAGGTGATTGCTAATTGGTGCAAAAGATTGGAAATAGACAGCAGAGCTTGGGGCAAAGTTGCTTCCAGTTTAGATAATTAGCAATAAGCTATGGCTGGATTCAGTGCTGTGGTCAGAGCAGGTAAAGATTGTGTATGTGCCACAGCTGTCAGTTCAATGGAAAATGAATCTCTTTCTTCCCCCACCACTACAGGGTGAACCAATTCAAACTCTCGGTCTGAGTCTTTCTGGGGTCTTATATTCATAGTAACTGCCATTTACTTCTGATAGTTACAGTCACGCAAATTCTGAGCAGACTGTTTGGTCTACGAGTGATATTTAGCTTCACCAAGTGTTCAGGCTTTCTCCCAACACTTTCATGCTGTGTTCACGACAAAAAGGTGATTCTATATGCAAATTGAGTATGAACAGTTACCTGTGCTTTTCTACATGCTGTGAATGTGATAGCAATTCAGGATTAACAATTACCATCTAATTATAGTGTAGCCTATTGGAGATCAAATAGAATGCCCATCATGTTCTGACAGAAGATACCACACACTGTCACACCAAGATGTTGAGACTAAAAATACTGTGCTGATTTAGTGGCAAGTTGAGGAATAATTATAATCAATGGGGGAATATTCCCAGGGACTTGAAGGCACATTTGGACTTGGGGTGGGCCAGGAAAATCGGGGAGAAAGGGGTCGTGCCACTTCCCGCCTCCTCGCACTTTTCTCAGAGACGGCTTCAATGCAGTGATGGCAACCCACCCGGCAGCGGCGGGAAGCCAATTAAGACTCATCAACAACCAATTAACAGCAATTTTCTGGTATAAATGAGATTTTACCAGTGGCGTATGGGGCCTCTGCTGTGTCTGCAGCACATCAGATAACAGGAGGCGCAGGCAGAGCGGGAGGTCGGAGTACCGTAACAAATACTGCCTCAAGATGCAACTCAGCAGGACTGAGGTCCTCCGCAGGCAGAGGTTTGCAAGTCCCTTCCAATCTCCTGCTGTATGGAATAGTGCTGGTGGTGAGGAAGGAGTAGCTGTTGCCTCCAGCCATTTCACTCCATTGTGTCTATCCCTCTCAGGTCCTATGTCCATAGGCAGCACTCTCTCTGTTGGCACAGTGAAGGCTGTCAGCCGGCCTCACAGTCTTACCTACTGACTGTCCCTAATTGGATGGTGATCCTGGAGGCGGCCTCCTAATTGGGCGCCTTCCGTAAACTTACCCCAGGAAACGCGCCGCTGCTGCTGCTACGAACAGAGTTGGGACTCAAAAATGGTCCTGACAGCCGAAAATGTTCTAAGGTTGGAAGATTCAGCCCAATGAGGCACAGCAATATACTGAGTGCAAGAGTTAAAAACACTGAAAATCAAATCAGTCCGCAATGATTTTAAATGCCTTTTGAGATCATGGCCCTGGAATTCCATGGAGGTTTGACTGACCTCCCAACATAACTTCGGCAGAAGACTAACAGAATCCCCAGGGAAAGCAGGTAAACAACCATTTTCATCTCACACCAGTTTGCCAGAGAATCCTGATGGTATTTCAGTGTTCATGTTTCACCCAGTTTGATAAGGAGACAGTTTTTTTTGAATGAAATTGTCTTCAGCAGACATGCACAATGCAAAGCTTTACATAGCTAATGCAAATCTGTTTAAAAAAGAACAAAGAAAATTACAGCACAGAAACAGGCCCTTCGGCCCTCCAAGCCTGCGCCGATCCAGATCCTCTATCTAAACATGTCGCCTATTTTCTAAGGGTCTGTATCTCTTTGCTTCCTGCCCATTCATGTATCTGTCTAGATACATCTTAAAAGACACTATCGTGCCCGCGTCTACCACCTCTGCTGGCAATGTGTTCCAGGCACCCACCACCCTCTGCGTAAAGAACTTTCCACGCATATCCCCCCTAAACTTTACCCCTCTCACTTTGAACTCATGACCCCTAGTAATTGAATTCCCCCACTCTGGGGGGAAAAAGCTTCTTGCTATCCACCCTGTCTATACCTCTCATGATTTTGCACACCTCAATCAGGTCCCCCCTCAACCTTCGTCTTTCTAATGAAAATAATCCTAATCTGCTCAACCTCTCTTCATAGCTAGCGCCCTCCATACCAGGCAACATCCTGGTGAACCTCCTCTGCACCCTCTCCAAAGCATCTACATCCTTTTGGTAATGTGACGACCAGAACTGCACGCAATATTCCAAATGTGGCCGAACCAAAGTCTTCTACAACTGTAACATGACCTGCCAACTCTTGTACTCAATACCCCGTCTGATGAAGGAAAGCATGCCGTATGCCTTCTTGACCACTCTATTGACCTGCGTTGCCACCTTCAGGGAACAATGGACCTGAACACCCAAATCTCTCTGTACATCAATTTTCCCCAGGACTTTTCCATTTACTGTATAGTTCACTTTTGAATTGGATCTTCCAAAATGCATCACCTCGCATTTGCCCTGATTGAACTCCATCTGCCATTTCTCTGCCCAACTCTCCAATCTATTTATATTCTGCTGTATTCTCTGACAGTCCCCTTCACTATCTGCTACTCCACCAATCTTAGTGTCGTCTGCAAACTTGCTAATCAGACCACCTATACTTTCCTCCAAATCATTTATGTATATCACAAACAACAGTGGTCCCAGCACGGATCCCTGTGGAACACCACTGGTCACACGTCTCCATTTTGAGAAACTCCCTTCCACTGCTACTCTCTGTCTCCTGTTGCCCAGCCAGTTCTTTATCCATCTAGCTAGTACACCCTGGACCCCATGCGACCTCACTTTCTCCATCAGCCTACCATGAGGAACCTTATCAAACGCCTTACTGAAGTCCATGTATATGACATCTACAGCCCTTCCCTCATCAATCAACTTTGTCACTTCCTCAAAGAATTCTATTAAGTTGGTAAGACATGACGACCTTCCCTGCACAAAACCATGTTGCCTATCACTGATAAGCCCATTTTCTTCCAGATGGGAATAGATCCTATCCCTCAGTATCTTCTCCAGCAGCTTCCCTACCACTGACGTCAGGCTCACCGGTCTATAATTACCTGGATTTTCCCTGCTACCCTTCTTAAACAAGGGGACAACATTAGCAATTCTCCAGTCCTCTGGGACCTCACCCGTGTTTAAGGATGCTGCAAAGATATCTGTTAAGGCCCCAGCTATTTCCTCTCTCGCTTCCCTCAGTAACCTGGGATAGATCCCATCCGGACCTGGGGACTTGTCCACCTTAATGCCTTTTAGAATACCCAACACTTCCTCCCTCCTTATGCCGACTTGACCTAGAGTAATCAAACATCTGTCCCTAACCTCAACATCCGTCATGTCCCTCTCCTCGGTGAATACCGATGCAAAGTACTCGTTTAGAATCTCACCCATTTTCTCTGACTCCACGCATAACTTTCCTCCTTTGTCCTTGAGTGGGCCAATCCTTTCTCTAGTTACCCTCTTGCTCCTTTTATATATGAATAAAAGGCTTTGGGATTTTCCTTAACCCTGTTTGCTAAAGATATTTCATGACCCCTTTTAGCCCTCTTAATTCCTCGTTTCAGATTGGTCCTACATTCCCGATATTCTTTCAAAGCTTCGTCTTTCTTCAGCCTCCTAGACCTTATGTATGCTTCCTTCTTCCTCTTAGCTAGTCTCACAATTTCACCTGTCATCCATGGTTCCCTAATCTTGCCATTTCTATCCCTCATTTTCACAGGAACATGTCTCTCCTGCACGCTAATCAACCTCTCTTTAAAAGCCTCCCACATATCAAATGTGGATTTACCTTCAAACAGCTGCTCCCAATCTACATTCCCCAGCTCCTGCCGAATTTTGGTATAGTTGGCCTTCCCCCAATTTAGCACTCTTCCTTTGGGACCACTCTCGTCTTTGTCCATGAGTATTCTAAAACTTACGGAATTGTGATCACTATTCCCAAAGTAGTCCCCTACTGAAACTTCAACCACCTGGCCGGGCTCATTCCCCAACACCAGGTCCAGTATGGCCCCTTCCCGAGTTGGACTATTTACATACTGCTCTAGAAAACCCTCCTGGATGCTCCTTACAAATTCTGCTCCATCTGGACCTCTAACACTAAGTGAATCCCAGTCAATGTTGGGAAAATTAAAATCTCCTATCACCACCACCCTGTTGCTCCTACAGCTTTCCATAATCTGTTTACATATTTGTACCTCTATCTCACGCTCGCTGTTGGGAGGCCTGTAGTACAGCCCCAACATTGTTACCGCACCCTTCCTATTTCTGAGTTCTGCCCATATTGCCTCACTGCTCGAGTCCTCCATAGTGCCCTCCTTCAGCACAGCTGTGATATCCTCTTTGACCAGTACTGCAACTCCTCCACCCCTTTTACCTCCCTCTCTATCCCGCCGGAAGCATCGATATCCTGGGATATTTAGTTGCCAATCATGCCCTTCCCTTAACCAAGTCTCAGTAATAGCAATAACATCATACTCCCAACTACTAATCCAGGCCCTAAGTTCATCTGCCTTACCTACTACACTTCTTGCATTAAAACAAATGCACCTCAGACCACCAGTCCCTTTGCGTTCATCATCTGCTCCCTGTCTACTCTTTACTTAGTCATGCTGACTTCATTATCTAGTTCCTTACAGGCTTTAGTTACTACCTCCTTACTGTCTACTGACGACCTCATTTGGTTCCCATCCCCCTGCCACATTAGTTTAAACCCTCCCCAACAGCGTTAGCAAAAGCACCCCCAAGGACATTGGTTCCAGTCCGGCCCAGGTGTAGACCATCCAATTTGTAATAGTCCCACCTCCCCCAGAACCGGTCCCAATGTCCCAAAAATCTGAACCCCTCCCTCCTGCACCATCTCTCAAGCCACGCATTCATCCTGACTATTCTTTCATTTCTACTCTGACTATCACGTGGCACTGGTAGCAATCCTGAGATTACTACCTCACCGAGTTTAGATGTCCATCCAGAAATGAAGACCGTAAAGAATTCCTCAGTAGTTATTTCAGTCCAAAGACCACTGGGGGCAGTTCTATCAATCATCCTGATCAAAGGCACAATCGCAAGGTAATGACAGATGAATAGATCATTCAGCCTATGCTAATTCATCCTTCCAAAGACGTGCAAATACCTCCCTCCTTTCGATCCGATTCCTTCTTAAATGGTTCTAGAGTTTTTGCCACAGGTACTCTATCTGGAATTTTTCCCCAAAGTTTGATCAAAAGAATTTTTTTAACATCAGTCCTAAAAGTACCTTTTACTAGTTTAAACTTGTATTGTCTCATTCTACTCAAATATTTTAATGTAATGTAATATTTCAGATTACCTCTTTTCTCTGTAATCTTACACCTCTATAAAATCACAGCCAGAATTTTACTTTCGTTGGACAGGAGCCATCAACTGACTGAAAGGTCTGTGGCGATCCTGTCTCCGCCTGGCCTGGGGATCCAGACTGCAATTTACGGTCCCCAGGCCCTTAATTGGTCTGAGGCGGGACATCCATTAGTCCTGCCTAATGGAGCTGCCGGCTAATCAGCGGGCTGGCAGCTCTTAGTCCCAGCAGCGCCACCCAGAGTGGTGGCCACTGCTGAGACTGCAACGCAGCTTGAAGAGGAAGGACAGCCCCAGGAAAAGGGAGGTTTTTGGGGCCTCGCCAGGAGTGATCGGTTGGGCCCTGGTGAGGCAAGTGTGGTCGATTGGGGGAACGGGGGTAATGTTGGGTATTGGGGATGGCCCTACATCAGGCAGAGTGCCTGATCAGGCTCATCCCACCGTCAGGAAGCTGCCTACTTTTAACAAGCGGCTTTTCTCGGGCCTGGACCACCCCCTTGCCAATGGTAAAATCCTCGTGGCAGTGGGCGTAGGCCCTTACGTGGCCATTTAAGCGCCTTGATTGGCCTGGGGTGGGTGGGCTGTTTTTTGCCGCTGCCACCCCGTGTAAAATGGAAGCGGAGGCGAGAAAGGTTTGGGAAGGGCCCTCCGAGCCCTCTCCACCCACCCCCACCCCCATCCAGCTCGGGTGGTGGGGGGGGGGGGTGTGTGCAAAATTCTGGCCCACCTCTTAAATGTTTCCTTTCCTCATACTGCTTTGAGGCTGTCTCTGAACTGTCTCCAGTGTTTCAATGTCTCTCCTATTCCTTGGCAACCAGGACTCGAGGCTGTTTTCAAGGTGTAGTCTGACCAGAGCACCAGAAAATCTGATTGTTACATCTTCTGATTTATATTTTTTTAATTCATTTTCAGGATGTGGGTGTTGCTGATGAGGCCAGCATTTATTACCCATCCTTAATTGCATTTGAGAAGGTGGTGGTGAGCTGCCTTCTTGAACCGCTGCAGTCCATGTGGGGTAGGTATACCCACAGTGCTGTTAGGAAGGGAGTTCCAGGATTTTGATCCAGCGACAGTGAACGAACAGTGATATAGTTCCAAGTCAGGATGGTGTGTGGCTTGGAGGGGAACTTGCAAGTGGTGGTGTTCCCATGCGTCTGCTACCCTTTCCTTCAAGGTGGTAGAGGTTGCAGATCTGGAAGGTGTTGTTGAAAGAGCCTTGACAAGTTGCTGCAGTGCACCTTGCATATGGTGCACACTGATGCCAGTGATGGAGGGAGTGAATGTTTGAAAGGGTGGATGGGATGCCAGTCAAGTGGGTTGTTTTGTCCTGAATGGTGTCAAGCTTCTTTAGTGTTATTGGAGCTACACTCATCCAGACAAGCTGGGAGTATTCCATCAAGCTCCTGACTTGTGCCTTGTAGATGGTGGACAAGCTTCGGGAAGTCAGTGGGTGAGTTATTCACTGCAGAATTCCCAGTCTCAGACCTGTTCTTGTAGCCAAAGTATTTATATGGCTGAGCCAGTCAAGTTACTGATCAATGGTAACCCCCAAGATGTTGATGGTGGGGGATTCAGCAATAGTTAAGCTGCTGAATATCAAGGGGAGATGGTTAGACTGTCCCTTGTTGGAGGTGGCCATTGCCTGGCACTTGGTTAATGTGAATGCTACTTGCCAATTATCAGCCCAAGTCTGAACGTTGTCCAGATCTTGCTGCATGTGGACTCGGACTGCTTTGTTATCTGAGGAGTTATGAATGGGATTGAATCCTGTGCAATCATCAGCAAACATTCTCCAGTACTGACATGATGGAGGGAAGGTCATTGATGAAGCAGCTGAAGATGGTTTGGGCTAGGATTCAGCCTTGAGGAACTCCTGCAGTGATGTCCTGGGGCTGAGCTGATTGGCCTCCAACAACTACAACCATCTTCCTTTGTGCTAGGTATGAGTTCAGCCAGTGGAGAGTTTTCCCCCTGTTTTCCATTGATCAAATGCTGCCTTCATGTCAAGGGCAGTCGGCAGTCACTCTCTCATCACCGCTGGAATTCATCTCTTTTGTCCATATTTGGACCCTGGCTGTGATGAGGTCTGGAACTTAGTGGTCCTGGTGGAACCCAAACTGAGAATCGGTGAACAGGTTATTGCTGAGTAAGTGCCACTTGAAAGTGCTGTCAACGACAACTTCCCACCACTTTCCTAATGACTGAGAGTAGACTAATAGGGTGGCGATTGGATTTGTTCTGCTTTTTGTGGACAGGACATACCTGGCTAATTTTCCATATTGTTGGGTAGATGCCAGTGTTGTAGCTGTTGAACAGCTTGTTTAGGGGTGCAGGTAGTTCTGGAATTTGGAATTCTACTATTTGACTATGTATTGGATTGCTACTCTGCATTTGTTGGACATATTTTGTATCAAATCTACTAAGACTCCCAGATTATTTTTCAGGTTCATTCTCAGTTACTTCAACACCATTCAATGCAAGTTTTGTTTATTTTTCTTCCTTTGTGTTGCATTTAACATAATCTGCCATTGTTCTGTCCACTTACGTATTTGTATTGAGTTTCTGAACCCATATCATTTCTGTAAATTAGAAACAGTAAAGATCCCAGTACTGGTCCCTGAGGTGCTCCAATTTCTGCCGCCACCCCGACATAACTTCTCAAATTAGTACCCATTGTTTCCTACCCTCCAGCTGGTTTCTTATCCATTCTCAGGGTTTACGCTGAATCCCCACAGCTTTACTGCTATTACCAGTTATGGTGACCATGAAACTATTGGATTGTTATCAAAAAACCTATCTTATTCTCTCATGCCTTTCAGGGAAGGAAACCTGGTCTGCCTATGAGTGACCCCAGACCCATAGCAATGTGGTTGACTCTTAGCTAAGCTCTGAAATGGCCTAGCAAGCCACTCAGTTGTGTCAAACCAGTACGAAAATGTCTCATAACTGAACAGACCACCTGGCATTGACCTAGGCACCAGACAAGACAAAGGAACATCCTGCAAAGTCCTCCTTGCTAACATCTGGAACTTGTACCAAAATTGGGAGAACTGTCCCACAGTTCAATCATGGAACAATCTGACATAGTCACACTCACAGAACCATACCTTTCAGCCAATTTGCCAGACTCCGCCATCACCTTCCCTGGTTTTGTCCAGCTGGACAGACCCATCAGAGGTGGTAGCACAGTGGTATACAGTTAGAAGGGAGTCCAGACCCATGAAGTCTCATGGCATCAGGTCAAACATGGGCAAGGAAACTGCCTGCTGATTACCCCCACCCCCCTCAATTGATGAATCAGTACTCCTCCATCTTGAACACCACTTGGAAAAAGCACTGAGGGCAGCAAAAACACAGAATATAGTCTGGGTGGGGGACTTCAATGTACATCACCAAGAGTGGCTTGGTAGCACCAGTGCTAGCTGAGTCCTGAAGGACTTATCTGCCAGATTGGGCCTGCAGCAGGTGGTGAGAACCAACAAGAGGGAAAAACCTACTTGACCTTATCCTCCCCAGTCTATCTGTCGCAGATGCATCTGGTGACATTTTAACCGTGATCACCGCACAGTCCTTGTGGAGACGAAATCCCGTCTTCACACTCAGGACACCCTTCTCGATGTTGTGTGGTACTACCACCATGCTAAATGGGATAGACTCAGAACAAATCTAGTAGCTCAAAACTGGGCATTAATGAGGTGCAATGGGCCATCAGCAGCAGCCGAAATGTATTCCATCACAATCTATAACCTCATGGCCCAGCATATTCCTCACATCACCATCAAACCAGGGGACCAATTCTGGTTTAATTCTGGTGCAGGAGATCAACATCTGGTGTACGTATAAATGAGGTGCCAACCTGCTGAAGCTGCAAAACAGGTCTACATACATGTTAAACAGTGAAAGCAGCATGCCATAGACAGCTAAGCAGTCTCACAAACAATGGATCAGATCGAAGCTTTGCAGTCCTACTACAACTGGTTGTAATTGGTGGTGGACGATTAAACAAATAAGGGGAGGAGGAGGTTCCATGAACATCCCTATCCTCAATGATGACAGAGCCCAGCACATCAGTGCAAAGACCAGGCTAAAACGTTTGCAACCATCTTCAGCCAGAAGTGCTGAATGGATGATCCAACTCTGCTTTCTCCTGAGATCCCCACCATCGCAGATGCCAGACCTCAGCCAATTCAATTCACTCCATGTGAATGGATACAGCAAAGGCAATGGGCCCTGACAACATCCTGGCTAAAGAATTGTGCTACAGAACTGGCCATGCTACTAGTTAATCTTTTCCAGTAAAGCTATAACACTGGCATCTACTCGATAAAGTGGAAAATTGGTATGTTCTGGGTGGTTTTATTTTAATAAAAAAAAGTCAACATATGAAACTCTCCGCCGAACAAAGGGATAGACTCAGAACAATTCTAGTATGTTCTGTCCACAAAAAACAAGACTAATTTAATCCAGCCAATTACTGCCCCACAAATGCCAGATATTGACCATCTCCAATGAGATACAGTCTAACCACCTCCACTTGACATTCAACACCATTACCATTGTTGAATTCCTCATCAACATCCTGGGGGTTACCATTGACCAGAAATGTAACTGGACCAGCCGTATAAATACTGTCACTACAAGAGGTTGGGAATTCTGCAACAAGTAACTCACCACCTCACTCCCCAAAGCCTGTCCACCATCTATAAGTCACAAGTCAGGAGTGTGATGGAATACTCTGCACTTGCCTGGATGAGTGCAGCTCCAACAACATTCAAAGCTCAACGCCATCTAGGATAAAATAGCCCGCTTGATCAAAACCCCTTCCAGCACCTTAAGCATTCACTCCCTCCACCGCTGCACCGTGGCTGTAGTGTGTACTATCTACAAGATGAATTGCACCAACTTGCCAAGGCTCCTTCGGTAGCATCTTCCAAAATGGTGACCTTTACCACCTAGAAGAACAAGGGCAGCAGACGCATGGGAAAACCACCACCTGTAAGTTCCCCTCCAAGTCACATAGACAACCTGACTTGAACTATGTTGACATTCCTTCATTGTCGCTGAGTCAAAATCCTGGAACGCGCTCTCCCTCACAGCACTGTGGGTGTACATACACCATGTGGTTCAAGCTCAGCATCACCAGCTCAACAGCGATTAAGGATGGGTAATAAATGCTGTCATTGCCGGTGATGTCCATGTTCCATGAATGAGCAGAAAAAATAAAAACTGAGAATTGCACGAGCGAGGGCATTGTGGTGGATTGCTCGTCCTCATGTGAGAAAGACTTCAAGTCCAGTGGCCACGTAGAGACTGACAGGAATGCAATTTGATACTCTTAGTAGCTAGCCTCCTAAGTGAAATGGGGATGAAACCATGATGATGCCTGGCAACGCCTGATACCAGCACGTGGGAGGAAGCAGCAGATGTTCCTGTTTGTGTGAGTAAATGTATTTACCCAGTAATCCAACATGATACCTACTGAGTGGGGAGCAGAGATTTCTAGGAATTAGTTTTGCATAAGCAACCAGGAGGCTGTGGAGCCTTTGACTTTGCTGCACAACATAAAGGTGACCTCTCCAGCTGTCACTGTTGACAGTGCTGCTACAATGATACATGTGTTGAAATCTTTCCAATCAGGATATTGCATTAATTAGCCTTCCTTCCAGCACTCAAGACAGGGAAGGTGTTGTAAAATACCATACTGAGTCTTATTAACTATGTCAAGAGGCTAATAAAGGAGAGGAACACTAAATGACTCACACCACCTTAATCTCCCTTCAAGCCATCAATTCTATCATTGAATTTTTTTCATTTCAACACCTCACACTTTGAACATAGGAAGATAGGAGCAGGAGTAGGCCATTCAGCCTGTCGAGCTTGCTCCGCCATAAAATTAGGTCATAGCTGATCGTCTACCTCAATACCACTTTTCCATGCTATCCCCATATCCTTTGGTGTCATTAGTATCCAGGGCTGGAATTATATGGCCCCCAAACGAGCGGGCTGGTGGTGGAGGGGCATAAACTTGAGTGGGAGGTGGGGGAGGGCATTCCCAACTACTTCCCACCCCCGCTGCAATTTTATGCGGGGGGGGGGGGGTGACGAGAAATGGCCCGCCCGCCCCAAGCCTATCGAGGCCCTTAAGTGGCTAATTAACTGGGTATTTTATCCTTGGGTATTTTACCCTTGGCGGCCAGACAGCAAAGGCCTTAAGAACCCTGCCTGGCAAAACCAGGTGGCCTTCTTGTGGGCTGGCGGGGGGCCCTCATGATCGGGCACCCTGTACCCCATGGAGGGCCACTCCTGAAGTCCTAACCACCCCAATGCACAACACTTCACCCGCCCGCCGACTCCCCTTGCCACACCAGGGTGTGGGCACTTATCCCTGGCGAGGTCCCAGAAACTTACCATAGTTCAGGGACAACCTTCCTCTTGCTGTTGTGGCTGGATATAGTCCCAGCAGTGGCCACCACTGATTGGCCAGCAGCTCCATTAGGCGGGACTTCCTGCCTCAAGGAGGTAAAAGCCCTGCCCAAGACCAATTAAGGGCCTGGGGAGCGAAAAATCCCCACCTGGCTCCCCAGGCCCAGTGGAGGCGGGCCGCCACCGACTTTTTTGGTCAGTGGGTGGTGCAGAGCATACGTACGAACATATGAATTAGGAGCAGGAGTAGACCACTTGACCCCGTGAGCCTGCTCCGCAATTCAATAAGATCATGGCTGACCTGATTGTAACTTCAATTCCACATTCCCGCCTACCCCCAATAACCTTTCACTCCTTGCTTATTAAGAATCAATCTACCTCTCCTTACAAATATTCTGAGACTCTGCTTCCACTGCCTTTTGAGGAAGAGAGTTCCAAAGACTCATGACTCTCAGAGAAAAAAATTCTCCTCATCTCTGTCTTAAACAGGCGACCCCTTATTTTTAAACAGTGGACCCCTTGATCTAGATTCTCCCAGAAGAGGAAACATCCTTTTCACATCCACCCTGTCAAGGCCCCTCAGGATCTTATATGTTTTAATCAAGTCGTCTTTTACTCTCCTAAACTCCAGCAGATACAAGCCTAGCCTATCCCACCTTTCCTCATAAGACAACCCACCCACTCCAGGTATTAGTCTAGTAAACCTTCTCTGAGCTGCTTCCAATGCATTTACATCCTTCCTTAAATAAGGAGACCAATACTGTTCTTAGTACTCCAGATGTGATCCCATCAATGCATAACCTCCCTACCTTTGTATTCAATTCCCCTCGCAATAAATAATATCCTATTAGCTTTCCTAATTACTTGCTGAACCTGCATACTAACCTTTTGCGATTCATGCTCGAGGACAGCCAGATCCCTCTGCATCTCAGAGCTCTGCAATCTCTCACCATTTCGATAATATGCTGCTTTTTTATTCTTCCTGCCAAAATGGACATTATCACATTTTCCCACTTAATACTCCATTTGCCAGATCTTTGCTCACTCACTTAACCTATCTATATCCCTTTGTAGCCTCCTTATGTCCTCCTCACAACTTGCTTTCCTACCAATCTTTGTGCCATCAGAATACACCATGGTTAAGCAGAAATGCATTTAAGGGAAAGCTCGATAAACACATGAGGGAAAATGGGATAGAAGGATAGGCTGATTGGGTTCAATGAAGGAGGCTTCTGTAGAGCATAAACGCTGGCATGGACCAGTCGGGCCGAATGGCCGGTTTAATATAGACTTGATTGGACCTTGCCCAGCAGGACACAGCCGAGCTGGGAAGAAGCTTCCTGCAGTTAGCTACCTTCCTGGGAAAGCGATGCAGGACCTGGGCCTGGTCTGTGAGGAGGAATCGAGTGCAGAACACACATGCCTTACAGTATGGCACTGGAGCACTGTTTGATTACCAAACAAAATTTAATACCAAGACACATGAGATATTAGGACAGGTAACCAAAAGCTTGGTTAAATATAGGAGAATCTTAAAAGAAGGAGTGAGGAAGCAGTGAGATGGAGAGGTTTGGGGAGAGAATTCAGGAGCTTAGGGACCAGGTAACTGAAGGCACGGCTGCCACTGGTGGAGAAATTAAAATCGGGATGTGCAAGAGGCCGGAATTAGAGGAGTGCAGATACCTTGGAGGGTTGTGGGGCTGGAGGAGGTTCCAGAGATCGGGAGGGGGTGAGGCCATGGTGGGATTTGAAAACAAGGTTAAAAATTTTAAAACTGAGGTGTTGCTGGACTAGGAGCCAATGTGGGTCAGCGAGCACAGGGGTGATGGGTGAACGGGACTTGGTGCGAGTTAGGACACAGGCAGCAGAGTTTTGAATGAGTTGAAGTCTCTGTTGGGTGGAAGAGGGCCTACCAAAAGAGAGTTGAAAGAGTTAGGTCTGGTCAAAGGCATGAATGAGGGTTTCAGTAGCAGATGAGCCGAGCCAGTGGCAGAGATGGGCGGTATTATGGAGGTGGAAGTAGGCAGGCTTGGCGATGGAGAGAATATGGGGTCGGAAGCTCAGCTCTGGGTCAAGCCAGGTGCCAAGGTTTGTAAATGGACTGGTCAGCCCTCCCCAACACTCACTCACTGGGCGTCCCACCCAAAGTAAAATTCCAGCCCAGATGTCTACCGATTTCGGTCTTGAACATGCTCAGTGATTGAGCTTCCACAGCCTTCTGGGGTAGAGAATTCCAAAGATTCACAACCCTCTGAGTGAAGAAATTCCTCCTTATCTCAGTCTTAAATGGCCGACCCCTTATTCTGAGACTCTGTCCACTGGTTCTAGACTCGCCAGCCAGAGAAAACATCCAATCCACATCTACCCTGTCAGGCACTGTAAGAATTTAGTAAGTTTCAATGAAATCACCTCTCATTCTTTTGAAACTCTAGAGAATACAGACCCAGTTTCATCAATCTCGCCTCATAAGACAATCTTGCCATCCCAGGGATCAGTCTGGTGAACCTCCTTTGCACTTCTTCTATGGCAAGTATATCCTTCCTTAGATGAGGAGACCAAAACGGTACATAATACTCCATGTGCAGTTTCACCAAGGCTCTATACAATTGTAGCAAGAACTCACTACTGCTGTACTCAAATCCTCTTGCGATGAAGGCCAACATACCATTTGCCTTTCTAATTGCTTGCTGCACCTGCATGCTAGCTTTTAGTGACTCATGAACAAGGACACCCAGATACCTTTGGACATCAACACTTCCCAACCTCTCACCATTTTAGAAATACTCTGTCTTTCTGCCAAAGTGGATAACTTCACACTTATTCACATATTCCATCCGCCATGTTCTTTCCCTATCACTTAGCCAGTCCAAGTCTCCTAAAGCCTCCTTGCAGCCTCCTCACAACTTACATTCCCACCTAGTTTTGTGTCATCAGTGAATTTGGAAATACTAGATTTGGTCCCCACATCCAAATCATTTATATAGATTGTGAACAACTGTGGCCCAAGCACTGATCCTTGCAGTACCCCCTAGTAACAGCCTGCCATCTTGAGAATGACCTGTTTATCCCTACTCTCTGTTTTCTGTCCGTTAACCAATTCTCAATCCTTAGGAGTATATTACCCCCAATCCCATGTGCTCTAATTTTGTTTACTAACCTCCTGTGTGGGACCTTAGGTGGTGGCGTAGCGGTATTGTCACTGGACTAGTAACCCAGAGATCCAGGGTATTTCTCAGGGGACATGGGTTCGAATCCCACCACAGCAGAAGGTGAAATTTGAATTCAATTAATAAATCTGGAATTAAAAGCTAGTCTAATAGCCATGAAACCATTGTTGATTGTTATAAAAACCCACCTGGGAAGGAAATCTGCTGTCCTTACCTGATCTGGCCTACATGTGACTCCAGACCCACAGCAATGTGGTTGATTCTTACATGCCCTCGGAAATGGCCTAGCAAGCTACTCAGTTGTATGTAACTGCTATGAAATCAATAAAACAGAATGAAACCGGACGGACCACCCAACATCGACCGAGGCACCGGAAACGACAACGGCAAACCCTGCAATGCCCTCCTTACTAACATCTGGGGGCTTGTGCAAAAGTTGGGAGAGCTGTCTCACAGACTAGTCAAGCAATAGTCTGACATAGTTATACTCACGGAATCATACCTTGCAGACAATTTCCCAGACATCACCATCCCCGGGTATGTCCTGTCCCACCAGCAGGACAGTCCCAGCAGAGGTGGCGGCACAGTGGTATACAGGCGGGGGGGAGTTGCCCTGGGAATCCAACATTGGCTTCGGACCCCATGAAGTCTCATGGCATCAGGTCAAACATGGACAAGGTAACCTCCTGCTGATTACCACCTACTGCCCTCCCTCAGCTGATGACTCAGTGCTCCTCCATGTTGATCACCACTTGGAGGAAGCACTAAGGGTGGCAAGGGCACAAAATGTACTCTGGGTGGGGTACTTCGATGTCCATCACCAAGAGTGGCTCGGTAGCACCAATACTGACCGAATTGGCTGAGTCCTAAAGGACATAGCTGCTAGACTGGGTATGCGACAGGTGGTGAGGGAAAAATATACATGACTGCGTCATCACGAATCTGCCTGCCGCAGATGCGTCTGTCCATGATAGTATTGGTAGGAGTAACCACTGCACAGTCCTTGTGGAGATGAAGTCCTGCCTTCACACTGAGGATACCCTCCATCGTGTTGTGTGGTACTACCACTGTCCTAAATGGGATAGATTTCGAACAGATCTAGCAATGCAAAACTGGACGTCCATGAGGCGCTGTGGGCCATCAGCAGCAGCAGAATTGTACTCAACCGCAATCTGTAACCTCATGGCCCAACTTATTCCCCACTCTACCGTTACCATCAAGCCAGGAGACCAATCCTGGTTCAATGAAGAGTGCAGGAGGGCATGCCAGGAGCAGCACCAGGCATACCTCAAAATGAGGTGTCAACCTGCATGCCAAATTGTGTAAGCAGCGTACTGGATCAGATCTAAGCTCTGCAGTTCTGCCACATCCAGCTGTGAATGGTGATGGACAATTAAACAACTAACTGGAGGAGGTAACTCCATAAATAACCCCATCCTCAACAAGGGGGAGCCTAGCACATCAGTGCAAAAGATAACGCTGAAGCATTTGCAACAATCTTCAGCCAGAAGTGCCGAGTTGATGATCCATCTCGGCCTCCTCCTGAAGTCCCCAGCATCACAGATGCCAGCCTTCAGCCAATTTGATTTACTCCGCGTGATATCAAGAAACGACTGAAGGCACTGGATACTGCAAAGGCTATGGGCCCTGACAGTATTCCGGCAATAGTTATGAAGACCTGTGCTCCAGAACAGGTCAAGCTGTTCCAGTACAGCTACAACACTGACATCTACCCTGCAATGTGGAAAATTGCCCGGGTATGTCCTGTGCACAAAAAGCAGGACAAGTCCAACCTGGCCAATTACCGCCCCATCAGTCTATTCTCGATCATCAGTAAAGTAATGGAAGGTGTCATAGACAATGCTATCAAGCAGTACTTGCTTAGCAATAAACTGCTCACTGGCGCTCAATTTGGGTTCTGCCAGGGCCACTCAGCTCCTGACCTTGTTATATCTTTGGTTCAAACATGGACAAAACAGCGGAACTCGAGGTGAGGTGAGAGTGACTGCCCTTGACATCAAGGCAGCATTTGACCAAGTATGGCATCAAGGAGCCCTAGCAAAACTTTAGTCAATGGGAATTGGGGGAAAACTCTCCGCTGGTTGGAGTCATACCTAGCGCAAAGAAAGATGGTTGTGGTTGTTGGAGGTCAATCATCTTAGCTCCAGGACATCACTGCAGGAGTTCCTCAGGGTAGTGTCCTAGGCCCAACCATCTTCAGCTGCTTCATCAATGACCTTCCTTCAATCATAAGATCAGAAGTGGGGATGTTCGCTGATGATTACACAATGTTCAGCACCATTTGCAATTCCTCCGATACTGAAGCAGTCCATGTAGAAACGCAGCAAGACCTGGACAATATCCAGGCTTGGACTGATAAGTGGCAAGTAACATTCGCGCCACACAAGTGCCAGGCAATGACAATCTCCAACAAGAGAGAATCTAACCATCTCCCCTTGACATTCAATGGCATTACGATCGCTGAATCCACCACTATCAACATCCTAGCGGCTACCATTGGCCAGGAACTGAACTGGAGTAGCCATATAAATACCGTGGCTACAAGAGCAGGCTTGGAATCCTGAGGCGAGTAACTCACCTCCTGCCTCCCCAAAGCCTGTCCACCATCTACAAGGCACAAGTCAGGAGTGTGATGGAATACTCTCCATTTGCCTGGGCCCCCCATTTTACTTTTATCTTTAGTTATTTTTTCTTCTTTTATTTTTTGTGTTTTATTTTAGTTTGTTCAGTTTGTTTCTACTGTGCCTACCCACTGTTTTTTTTTTCGTGTTTGTGCTTGTGGCTGTTCTGTTTTCAATCCATTAACTCCCGATCTATACTAATGCTTTGTCTTTCAAAGCACCATTAACATATTGTTTGCTTTTGCCCCATGACCTTCTGGTCAGCTATTCTGTGACCTTGTCCTATCAATACCTTCTCTTTTGTTATAAACATAAAACTTAGGAGCAGGAGTAGGCCATTTGGCCCTTTGAGCCAGTTCCGTCATTCAATTCAACTCCTCTTCCTGTTAACTCTTCTCTCTGACACCTCGCCCACTCCCCTTCTTCCCCTTACCCTTACACCCACCCTCCTGTCCTCCTATCCCAGCCCCAAACCTCATCCTCTTCGCCACCCCACCTTCTTCCTCACCCCAGCCCTCGTCGCACTCTCTCCCCTCCTCCCCTGCCCTCATCGCGCCCTCCCCTCCTTCTCCCCTCTCCCTCCTTCCCCCCACCCCTTCTCCTCAACTCCTCACCCCCTTGACCCCTTCCCCTTATTCCCTCTCCCTTAACCCCCCATCCTCCTGTCCTCAAGCCCCTCCCCTCCTCCTCTCCCCTCCTCACCCCTTCCCACCCCATTCACTTGGTTCCTTCCCCCATCCTCGTCACCCTCTCTCACCTCCTACTCGTCTTTTGCCTTCTCCCCCTCCCTTTCCTCCTCCGCATACCTCCCTCAAGTCGTTTCTGAAGAAGTTTTGGTCTTCACTCTGCCTGCAGGCTTCTCCCAGGAAGTTGCAATCTTTAAAATAAAGTCGGAGTGGCAGGGCCATTTCACCCCCCCACTCTCAATCAGCGAAGCCCCCGAACATTAGCCAAGCCCCTGGGTCTCTCACATCAATTACCCTCCACAATCATCGCTCTCCCCCCGGTCTCTGTTCACGGTTTTCACATTGAGAGCGTCTTTCGCACGGAGAGTATTGATTATCTCTTGCCCCACCCCACTTTACTTGCTTAAAATCTTTTACATTTCTTATATCCGCCAGTTCTGAAGAAGGGTCACTGATCTGAAACGTTAACTCTGCTTCTCTCTCCACAGATGCTGCCAGACCTGCTGAGTTTTTCCAGCACTTTGTTATTTCAGATTTCCAGCAACCGCAGTATTTTGCTTTTATATTCATGTTAGGTTGGTGTGTAACTTGGAGGTAATGGTAGGCCAGGATCTTGAAGGTCTCTCCTTCTGGGTGTTAGCAGTGCTGCCAAAGTAACCTTGGTGCAATGCTACAGTGCGTCTTGTGGATCATCTATACTGCAGCTTCAGTACACTGATGGTGGAGAAGATAGGCATTGACTTCACTGACTGGGCTGCTGATAAGCAGACTGCGTTGCACTGGATGGTGTCAGACTTCTTAACTGTTATTGTGCTGCACCCAGCCAGGCATTCCAGAGAGTTCCATCACAACCTTAATTTGAACCTTGTCAGTACTGGAGAGGCATTGAGGGATCAGAAGAGTGTAAAATGGGAGTTTGGAGAGTTGAGGGAGGGTCTCCTTTCTTTCTTTCTTCAACCTTTTTTCAGCCTCCAGTAGCTGGCTCTTTGGTGCAGGGGAAGAACCTGATTGGTGAGTAACTGGTAAGTTATTCTACTTATTCTAACTGTAATAAATAGTTTTTAAAGTTACGGTATGGCAGGTCAGCTCAGCCAAGTGGAATGTACATCCTGCAATATCTGGGAAGTCATGGACGCACCACGCGTCCTAGATGAAAACATCTGCAGGAAGCGTCACCGGCTGTAGAAGCTTGAGGTCCGCATTTTGGAATGCGAGCGGTGGCTGAAGTCACTGTTGTGCATCCATGAGGCGGAGAACTATGTGGAAAGCACATTTAGGGAGGTGGTCACACCGCGGGTTATGAGCATGCAGGCAGATAGGGAATGGGTGACCGCCAGGCAGTTTGAAAGAACCAAGCAGGCAGTGCAGGAGTCCCCTGAGTCTATCTTGCTTGTTAATCAGCTAACCATTTTGGACACTGGTAAGGAGAATGGTTCTTCAGGGGAGTGCAGCCAGAGCAAAGTCCGTAGCACCACAGGTGGTTCAGCTGCACAGGAGGGGAGGCAGAAGAGTGGAAGAGCAATAGTGATAGGGGGTTCAACAGTCAGGGGATCAGACAGGCGTTTCTGAGGTAGTAAACGTGACTCCAGGATAGTGTGTTGCCTCCCTGGTGCCAGGGTCAAGGATGTCATGGATCAGCTGCAGGGAACCCTTCTTGGGGAGGGTGAACAGCCAGAAATTGTGGTCCACATTGATACCAATGACATAGGTAGGAAGAGGTCCTGAAAGCATATTTTAGGGAGTTAGGAAGGAAATTAAAAAGCAGGACCTCGAGCAGTAATCTCAGGATTACTCCCAACGGCACATGCTAGTGAGCATTGGAATAGGAGGTTTGATCAATTGAGCATGTGGCTGAGGAATTGGTGTAGGAGGGAGGGCATCAGAGTTCTGAGGCATTGGGACCGGTTCTGGGGCAGGTGGATACAAGATACAAGGGCTATACCTTAACAGGACCAGAACGAATATCCTCGCAGGGAGATTTGCTAGTGCTGTTGGAGAGGGTTTAAAATAGCTTGTCAGAGGGATGGGAACCTGAGGAGGAGCTCAAATTGGAAGGAAGTAAAGTGGGTAACAGGAGGTAGAAAAGTAGCAAGTAACATTAGAAGGCAGGTGAAACAAAGGCAGCATCGACTAGGCTTGGAATGCAGAATAATGTCAAGAAGACAAGATTAAGGGCACTCGACCTGAATGCACGCAGCATTCACAACAAGGTAGATGATTTAAAGGCACAAATAGAGGTAAATGGGTATGATCTAATTGCCTTTAGGGAAACATGGATACAGGATGACCAAGACTGGAAACTGAATAGTCAAGGAAATTCAACCTTTAGGAAGGACAGGCAAAAAGGAAAATGAGGTGGTGTTGCACTGATAAGGGATACGAGCATTAGTAAGGGAGGATCTCAGATCAGAAGAACAAAATGTGGAATCTGTTTGGGTGGAGCTAAGAAACAGCTCCAGGAGCTCCAGAAACAGGTAGGAGTTGTTTATAGGCCATCAAACAGTAGTGGTAGTGTGGGGCATGGTATTAATTAAGAGATTAGAGAAGCACGTAACATGGATAATGCAGTAATCATGGGTGACTTCAATCTGCATATAGACTGGGTAAACCTAATGAGCACTAATGCTCTGGAGGATGAGTTTCTGCAGTACGTTAGGAATGGTTTTCTAGAGCAGTATGTTGAGGAACCGACTAGAGAACAGACTATTTTAGATCTAGTATTATGTAATGAGAAATAGTTAATTAATAATCTTGTTGTAAAAGAATCTTTAGGGATGAGTGACCATAATATGATAGAATTTTACATTGTTTGAAAGTGAGGTAGTTCAGTCTGAAGCCAGAGGGTTAAATTTGAACAAAGGAAATTATGAAGGTATGAGGGGCAAATTGGCTGTGGTGGATTATGAAAATGCATTAAAAGGTATGACAGTAGATAAGCAATGAAAAGTATTTAGAGAATTATTACATAGTTTAGAGCAACTATACATTCCTTCAAGATACAAAAACCCCAAAAGAAAAGGCAGTCAACCGTGGCTAACAAAGGAAGTTAAAGATTGTATAAGATTAAAAGAAAAGGCCTATAAAGTTGCCAGAAATATTAGTACACCTGAGGATTGGGAGGATTTTAGAATACAGCAAAGGAGGACCGAGATACTGATAAAGTGATATGAAGGCACATTAGCAAAAAACATAAAAACGGACTGTAAAAGCCTCTATAGATACCTAAAAAGGAAATGTTTGGCTAAGCCAAATGTGGGTCCATTACAGGCAGTGTCAGGAGAATTTATAATGGGGAATAAAGAAATTAGATTAGAGATACAGCACTGAAACAGGCCCTTCGGCCCACCGAGTCTGTGCCGAACATCAATCACCCATTTATACTAATCCTACACTAATCCCATATTCCTGCCAAACATCCCCACCTGTCCCTATATTTCCCTACCACCTACCTATACTAGTGACAATTTATAATGGCCAATTTACCTATCAACCTGCAAGTCTTTTGGCGTGTGGGAGGAAACCGGAGCACCCGGAGAAAACCCACGCAGACACAGGGAGAACTTGCAAACTCCACACAGGCAGTACCCGGAATCGAACCCGGGTCCCTGGAGCTGTGAGGCGGCGGTGCTAACCACTGCGCCACTGTAAAATGGCAGAGAAGCTAAATGATTACTTTGTGTCTGTCTTCACTGAGGAAGATACAAGACATCTCCCACAATTAGAAATCCAAAGGATTAGGGAGAAGTGGAATTGAAGGAAATTAGAATTTGTAAGAAGGCTGTATTGGAGAAATTAATGGGGCTGAAGGTTGCTAAGACGCCGGGACCTGATATTCTACATTACAGAGTGTGGAAAGATGTAGCTATGGAAATGGTGGATGCATTGGTGATCATCTTCCAAAATTCTATAGATTCTGCAGTGGTTACTGAAGATTGGAAGGTCGCAAATGTCACCCCACTGTTTAAGAAGGGAGGAGAGAGAAAACGGGGAACTACAGACCTGTTGGCCTTACATCAGTAGTAGGGAAAATCCTAGAATCTATTCTAAAGGATGTGATAATTAGATACTTGGATAATAATGATCTAATTGGGCATAGTCAACATGGATTTATGAAAGGGAAATCATGTTTGACGAACCTGTTGGAATTTTTTGAGAATGTTACAATCAGAATTGATAAAGGGGAGTTGGTGGACACCGTATACTTGGATTTTCAGAAGGCTTTTGATAAAGTCCCCCATAGGAGGTTGGTTAGCAAAATTAAAGCACATGGGATAGGAAGTAATATACTGGCACGGATTAAGGATTGGTTGACAGGCGGAAGACAGAGAGTAGGAGTAAACGGGTCATTCTCACGTTGGCAGGCTGTGACTAGTATTCGGGCCCCAGGATTAGTATTTGGGCCGCAGCTGTTCACAAATAGAGTCATAGAGTCATACAGCACAGAAACAGGCCCTTTGGCCCTTCGTGTCTGTGCTGGCCATCAAGCACCTATCTATTCTAATCCCATTTTCCAGCACGACTCATAGCCTTGTATGCTATGGCGTTTCAAGTGCTCTTCTAAAAATACTAAAATGTTGTGAGGGTACCTACCTCTACCACCCCTTCAGGCAGTGTGTTCCAGATTCCAACCACCCTCTGGGTGAAAATTTTATTCCTCCAATCCCCCCTAAACCTCCTGCCCCTTGCCTTAAATCTATGACCCCTGTTATTGACACCTCCGCTAAGGGAAAAAGTTTCTTCCTATCTACACTATCTATGCCCATAATTTTGTATACCTCTGTCAGGTCCCCACTCAGCCTTCTCTGCTCTAAGGAAAACAACCCTAGTCTATCCAGTCTCTCTTCATAGCTGAAATGCTCCAGCCCAGGCAACATCCTGGTGAATCTCCTCTGCACCCTCTCCAGTGCAATAACATCCTTCCTATAGTGTGGCAACCAGAACTGTACATTAATCCAGCTGTGGCCTAACCAGCGTTTTATACAGTTCCATCATAACCTCACTGCTCTTATATTCTATGCATCAGCTAATAAGGGCAAGTATCCCATATGCCTTCCTAACCGCCTTATCTACCTGTGCTGCTGCCTTCAGTGATCTATGGACAAGTAAACCAAGGTCCCTCTGACCCTCTGTACATCCTAGGGTCCTACCATCCATTGTATATTCCCTGGCCTTGTTAGTCCTCCCAAAATGCATCACCTCACACTTCTCAGGATTAAGTTCCATTTGCCTCTGTTCTGCCCATCTTTCCAGCCCATCTATACCGTCCAGTAATCTAAGGCTTTCCTCCTCACTATTTACAACACCACCAATTTTCGTGTCATCTGTGAACTTGCTGATCATACCTCCTATATTCACGTCTAAATCATTAATGTACATTACAAACAGCATGGGTCCCAGCACCGATCCTTGCGGTCCACCACTGGTCACAAGCATCCAATTGCAAAAACAACCCTTGACCATCACCCTCTGCCTCCTGCTGCTCAGCCAATTTTGGATCCAATTTTCCAAATTGCCCTGGATCCCATGGGCTCTTACCTTCTCAACCAATCTCCCATGCGGGACCTTATCAAAAGCCTTACTGAAGTCCATGTAGACTACATCAACTGCTTTACCCTCATCTACACTGGGTGGCGCAGTGGTTAACACCACAGCCTCACAGCTCCAGCGACCTGGGTTCAATTCTGGGTACTGCCTGTGTGGAGTTTGGAAGTTCTCCCTGTGACTGCGTGGGTTTTCGTCAGGTGCTTTGGTTTCCTCCCACAGCCGAAGACTTGCAGGTTGATAGGTAAATTGTCCGTTGTAAATTGCCCCTAGTATAGATAGGTGGTAGGGGAATTGAGGGAAGGTGGGGATATGAGAGGATAATGGGATTAATGTAGGATTAGTATAAATGGGTGGTTGATGGTTGGCACAGACTCGGTGGGCCGAAGGGCCTGTTTCAGTGCTGTATCTCTAAATAAAAAATAAATAAATACACACTAGTCACCGCCTCAAAAAATTCAGTCAAATTTGTTAGACATGATCTCCCCCTGACAACGCCATGCTGACTATCCCTGATTAATTCCTGACTGTCCAAGTGGAGAGTAATCCTGTCCCTCAGAATTTTTTCCAATAGTTTCCCTACCACTGATGTTAGACTCACAGGCCTGTAATTACCTGGTTTATCCCTACTACCCTTCTTGAATAATGGTACCACATTCGCTGTCCTCCAATCCTCTGGTACCTCTCCTGTGGCCAGAGAGGATTTGAAAATTTGTGTCAGAGCCCCTGCAATCTCCTCCCTTGCCTCACATAGCAGCCTGGGATGCATCTCATCTGGGCCTGGCGATTTATCCACTTTTAAGCCCGCTAAAACCGCTAGTACCTCCTCCCTTTCAATGCTAATTTGTTCAAGTATATCACAACCCCCCTTCCTGATCTCTACACCTACATCATCCTTCTCCATAGTGAACACAGATGAAAAGTAATCATTCATAACCTCACCTATGTCCTCCGGCTCCACACGCAGATTGCCACTTTGGTCCTTAATAGGCCCTACTCTTTCCCTGGTTATCCTCTTGCCCTTAATATACTTATAAAACGCCTTGGGATTTTCCTTTATCTTGTCTGCCAGTGTTTTTTTCATACCCCCGCTTTGCTCTCCTACTTACTTTTTTAAGTACCCCCTACACTTCCTTTACTCCTCTAGGGCCTCTGCTGTTTTCAGCTGTCTGAATCTGCCATAAGCCTCCTTTTTTTTCCTGATCCAATCCTCTATATCCCTTGATATCCAGGGTTCCCTGGACTTGTTCCCTACCCGTCACCTTAACGGGTACATGTTGGCTCTGAACTCTCACTATTTCCTTTTTGAATGACTCCCACTGGTCTGATGTAGACTTTCCTACAAGTAGCTGCTCCCAGTCCACTTTGGCCAGATCCTGTTTTATCATGCTGAAATTGGCCTTCCCCCAATTCAGTACCTTTATTTCTGGTCCATCTTTGTCTTTTTCCATAACTACCTTAAATCTTAGAGTTATGGTCAACTATCCCAGCAATGCTCCCCCACTTCTACCACTTATCCGGGCTTCATTCCCTAGGATTAGGTCCAGTACTGCCCCTTCTCTTGGAGGACTTTCTATGAGCTGGCTCAAAAAGCTCTCCTGGATGCACTTTGTTAGTGAAACTTGTGATCTGTGACATCACTCCAATGGTCCCACCTTATTGGAATACACCTGCCCATTTTTGGGTATCAGGCTCTGGGTAGAGATGATGTCAGAAAATTGCTACAGACACAGAATGGGTTGGGGATCCAATGGCAGATTGAAAATGAGGAGGTAAATCCTGTCTTGAGTGCCATCAGGATATTTGACTGCAGGGGGCACCACTGTCCAGTCTGATCCTATTTTTCTGTATTCATTCATGGGATGTGGGTATTGCTGGCTCGGACAGCATATGTTGCCCATCCCTAATTGCCCTTGAGAAGGTGGTGGTAAGCCACTGCTTTGAACCACTGCAGTCCATGTGGGTTCGGTACATCCACAGTGCTGTTGGAAAGAGAGGAGGCAGTAAGTTTCTCAGTGCGGTGGGGGGGAGCGGGGTCAAAGTGACATCAGGTGGACAAGCTAAGTGTTTTGTGGGGGGAGAGGACAAGTAATTAATTGTTGTTGTAGGTGGGAGAGGGTCAGAATAAATAATTAATTTTTTTATTAAATGTCTCTTTAAATATTTAAATGTAATGGTAGGGCTCGAAGCCCTTTAAAAATGGTGTCAGAGCCTGCGCTGAGGGGACAGCCTGCCCCCTCCACATCATTGGGGTGGGGTGCGGTCCGCCCTGGCTATTAACTAAGCCACTGCACAGAAGATTGCGGCAGCTCTGCGATGTGCAGCCTGCGTAGGTGGGCTGTCATTGTTTTCGCCCGCCACCGATTTCGGCGGCGAGAGTATAATTTTCAGCCCATTGAATAAACTTCTCACATGCAATAATAAACGAAAACAGAAAATGCTACAAATACTCAGCAGGTCAGACAGCATCTGTGAAAGGTCATTGATCTCAAATGTTAACTGTGTTTCTCGCTGCAGACCTGTTCAGTATTTCCAGCGCTTTCAGTTTTTGTGTTTCAGATTTCCAGCATCAACAGTATTTAGTTTTTGTTTGAATATTGTCCTGAAGATTGTAGGAGCTAAGATTCAGATTTATATTTTGACTTAGAAGTCATTTGGCGGAATTCTGGATCAAGGCAACATCTCTCCCTAAAAATGAACAAGGACAAAAATATAATATTCATCAGCACTCACTGTAGCAAGCTAATTTGGTTGAACAACTAGCAATCTTCTGGAATATTGGGCTGTATTTTACAGACCCCCCCGACGTCGAGTGAAGTGGGAGGTGGGGGAGCGGAAAATGCCTCCGGAAGAGGGCCGCCACGCACGGCCGATTTTTGAACGAAGGTTTAATTGAGATCGTTTACCATTTTATGGCGACACCTCACCTCGCCTTTAATTGCATGAGAGTGTGGGGTCTGGATGCTTTGGTACTATTAAAGAATGTGTAATGACTAAGAAGCCAGTGTAAGTCCCTAAATACAAACTATTCTGTCCCATTGAAAGAATGTGAGAAGCACAGCCCAAATCACTCAGACAACGAGCCAACTGAAATGCCGTTGGCTTTATTCATGCATCTTTATCTGCAAAATAGTGCACAGTGTGTGGCCCATTAGAACAGGAGCCTGAGCGGGGATGATAGATGAAAAATAGATCAGCTGGAAATCAGTCTGAAGACTAGCACTTTATGTAAATAAATGGTTCACAGAAGCAATCCTACTGAATGAAATGAGTTCTGCCTACACAGGAAATAAGATCTTCAAACTCTGTGACTAACTGTTAAGTGAATGGGGTTATGTATTTGTGCAGTGGCTCTTATTTTTTCAGTGACATGAAGGTTTCGCTTTGCTCATGTCTGAATGCTGACTTTAAATGTTAATTTGAATGTGACGCGATATTAGTCCTCCAGTACAGCTCCCATATAATCTGCACGTGATGGACAGATGGCAGCAAGTCTGCTAAATGTCATAGTCAGAGACTCACTTACGGCACAGAAGGAGGACATTTGGCCCATCGAGTCTCTGCCAGCTCTCTGTGGAACATTCTTGTCAGTTCCATTCCCCTGCTCTATCTACGTGGCCTTCCAAGTTTATTTCCTTCGTGCCCATCCAATTTCTTTTGCAATCATTGATTGTCCCTGCTTTCACCACCCTCATAGGCAGCGAGTTCCAGCTCATTACCACTAGCTGTGTAAAAATGTTCTTCATTGCATACCCCCTTCATCTCTTTCCCAAAACCTTAAATCTGTGCCCCCTAGTCCTTGTACCATCAGCTAATGGAACCAGTTTTTCTTTGTCTGCTCTATCCAAACCTGCCATAATCTTTATACCTCAATCAAATCTCTTCTCAATCTCCTTTGCTCCAATGAGAACAACCCCAGCTTCTCCAATCTAACGGAGTTAAAATCCCTCATCCCTGGATCCATTCTGGTCAATCTCCTCTGCACCCTCTCGAGGACCCTCACATCCATCCTAAAGTGTGATGACCAAAACTGGACGTGATACTCTTGTTGTGGCCTAACCAGAGATTTATAAAGGTTCAACATAACTTCCCTGCTTTTGTACACAATACTTCTATTTATGAAGCTCAAGATCCTCTATGTTTTGCTGCCCACACTCTCAATATGTCCTGCAACCTTCAAAAATCTATGCACATGCACCCCCAGGTTCCTCTGTCCCTGCACACTCTTTACAACTGTGTCATTAAGTCATTATGGTCTCACCCCATCCCTCCTTCCTAAATATATCACCTCACATTACTCTGTATTAAATTCCATTTGCCACTTGTCTGCCCATTCTACTTGCCAATCTATGTCTTGTTGCAATCGATTTGTATCATCCTCACAGTTTGCCATTCCTCCAAGTTTGGTATCATCGGCAAATGGCTCTATTCCAATATCTAAGTCATTTATGTATATCAAAAAGCAGTCTTCCCAGCACTGAAGCTTAGGGAACACCACTGTCTACCATCCTTCAGTCTGAAAAATAACCATTTACCATGACTGGCTCTTTTCTGTCCTTAAGCCAATATTTTATCCAAGCTGACACTGACCCTCCTGTTCCATGAGCCTCAAATTTGTTAACCAGCTTCTTATGTGGTACCGGGTCAAACACTTTCTTAAAATCTAATGTACAACATCCATTACATTCTCTTCATCAACCTTCTCTGTTACTTGATCAAAAAATTCAATTAGATTAGTCAAGCATGATCTAACTTTCACAGGCTATCCTTAATTAGAACTAGGACTCTTTCCCTAATCATTACCCCTCATCTCTGCTTCCTTAAGCCCAAAGGACACAAACTTGAACTTCTTTGGCGAACAATTGTTTCCATTCATCGCCAGATCTGGCGAGATCACTTAGAGCATTATTGAGCAATGCTCTCCATCAGTAAAACTGCTCAGCATTCAAAGATCATCCTGAAAGGCAACGATAACATCTAGCTTCTCTTCACCACTAACTGTCTTCTTAAAATCACCCTCACCTGCCTTCTCCACTCTCACCTCCAACAATAAGTTTGCATGGACCTTTTTGTTAGAAAGATCATTACCATCAATTAACTGCCTCTGGTACTTCACTAGCTTCCCCTAGACCACTGGGCCTAACATCATCTAAGGTTCCCTGCCATAGCAACTGTCTGAGGCTGAACCAGACTGTTTTCAACCTTGGCGTTATATTTAACCCCGAGATGAGCTTCCAACCACACTTCCACACCATAACCAAGACCACCTATTTCCACTTTGTAGCATAACCTAGCTCAGCCCTTGCCTCAGCTCATCTGCTGCTGAAATCTTCTCCCATGCCTTTGTTACCTCTGGACTTGATTATTTTCATGGCCAGCCTCCCACGTTCTACCCTCTGCAAACTTGAGGTAATTCAAAACTTTGCTACAAGTCCTGTCTGCCTATCTCCCCTGTGCTTGCTGATCTACATTGGCTCCTGGTCAAACAGTGCCTCAATTTTAAAATTCTCATCCATGTTTTCAAATCTGTTCATGGCCTAGCCCCTCCCTATCTCTGTAATCTCTTTAAGCCTTACAAATCCCCTAGAACTCTGCGCCCTGCCAATTCTGGCCTCTTGATTTTAATCATTCCATCATTGGAGACTGTGCCTTCGTGAAAAGACCTTAAGCTCTGGAATTCCTCCCAAAGGAGGAATTTGAACCTGCCAGGATGGGTGGGATTCTGTGCGGGCAGCAGGCGAAAAGGCTAGGAACTGCTGGCATGTTGGGAGGCCAGCAGGAACCAGTCGACTTCCACCTTTAACCTGAGCGTGTTCTTCTAAGTGCAGGAAATGTCAGTGGGACAGACGGGTTTGACATTTAAATATATTAAATGGTGATTAACTGCAGTTTTAACCCAGGATTCCGACTTTAACTCTGTGCACGTGGGGTTCCTGGGCTTCCTGAAATTCACTGGGGGATACAAGGTGAGAAGAAAATGGGACTTGTTGAGGCTGAGCATTTGACAGACCAGAAAGGCTTTAAATGCTGAGACCTGACACTTGCTTCCTTGCCTAAGTGAAAGGTTTTTGTTCACAGGACCTGTTCCAAGAGTGTGCTTTCACTGCTTTAGAGGTGATTCCAAGACTTTGGAGGACATTTTCTGTTACCTTGGACTTTTTTTTGTCTTTGATCTGCACTTTCCTGCTGTCATCCTTCACTGCCACTTGGGAGCCATTTATGCAGCTCTACCTTGGACCTCTCTTGAGAAACAAGAGGAGTAGCAATGCCAAAAGCAGCAGGGATAGCAGCAGGAGCAGCAGCAGCCTTTTCCTCAACCGTTTGCTGCTCCACAGGGCAGAGGGGATGAGCACAGAGTGCCAGCTCGCAGGAGATGATGGATTCAACACCATGTAAACAGGCAGAGGATGAGCTATCCGGACATGACTGAGCACTATTGCCTCAGGAGGTTCAGATGCTGCCGTCAGATGATTGCTGACATTTGCAGTCTCCTGGGAGAAGAGCTCCTGCCAAGTGGACGAGGTGGGGAAACAAGGTCACCTCAGCCCTGAATTTGAGCTAGAGGCAGGCTGTTCATATCCCTATGCTGACTGATCAGATGCTCTTGGCCGACATCCTTTGGTTTTTGGAGCCTGTGAGGACCCAGCGAAAGACTGCCCCACCTGCAGCTCTGCAGGGGCAGACTTGGCCGTTTGGACAGGAGGCAGCATGCAGGGCTCTGACTAAGGAGAGGGGGACCAAGGGGTCAGGAGTGAAAGTACTTTGAACAGGGTCCCCAGTTTCATGTGCTCTTTCTCTATCTTACCTCTTATGAACTACCTGCACTTCCCTGCACTTCAAGTGAATCGCTGAGCGGCCAAGACCAATCCTGTTTAAGTTGGCAGACTAATTGTACAGGCCATTGGTGAAGGCCAGCATGCACTCGGTTGCCTGCCGCAATTGATGTTCCATATAGGTGGCCGTTCTTACCATGGATATAGATATCAGATTTTTTTTTTCCGTTCATGGCATGTGAGCATTGCTGGCAAGGCCAGCATGTATTACCCATCCTTAATTGACCTTGAGAAGGCCTCGGACATCATGCCACTCATGCTAGAGACGGACTTCCCCAATTTCTCTCCAATTGTTCGCAGTGCCTCTGGAAATACTGACAGAACCTTTATATTTTCTGTTGCTGCTCTAGAATTGACCACGACTTCGATGACCCTTGAAGCTCAGCATCTGCATCCAGCTGAGCAGAGCTTGGAGTGTCCTGCACCCTCTGTTGGTGGCTCTCCACTGTTGTCCCTGTCTCCAACATCTGCTCCTGCACGTGTGATGTGTGCTTCACCATGTGACAACCCAATGACCTGCCCCGGTGGCTTTGCACCTTAATCCTGTGGGTGACACAACATTCCTTCAGTAGTACTGGCAGAAAAGGGACCTGAAAAGCTGAAGGGGAAATCCAAATATTAAAGTCACAAAATAGTTGGTACATCTTAAGGGGGTGTAGGTAGTGTGTCCAAGCATATGCCTCCCCTGAAAATTAAGAATTTTTGCAAGAAAATTTATGCGTCGCTGTTCATTTTAAGCACTTCAATATTTCACAATGAATAGATTTTCAATCTGGAAAAGTGAAGCAAAATTACATTTGGGTTTTCAATCCTTTGCCCAGATGTTACCTCAACAGTCACTGTCTCGCATCCAGTCCCCCACTGCACAAGTTCACAAGGCATTCTGACTCTTCAAAATCCAGTTCACAGAGACAGTGCATTCTATCCAACTCCCCATCTTTTCATACAGACACTCGTGCTGCCTCTGAGGTATTCTTTACTAAGTTGGACGTTGTCACCCCATGTAATTTTTCATATTTTGCAAAACTAGTTTCTTCATAAAAGTGGCTACTTGCTGGTTCTTAACACTTAAAGAAGTGTGAGGTGATAAATTTTGGGAGGACTAACAAGATAAGGGAATATACAATGGATGGTAGGACCCTAGGAAGTACAGAGGGTCAGAGTGACCATGGTGTACTTGTCCATAGATCACTGAAGGAAGCAGCACAGATAGATAAGGTGGTTAGGAAGGCATATGGGAAACTTGCCTTTATTAGCCAATGCTTAGAATATAAGAGCAGGGAGGTTATGATGGAGCTGTATAAAACGCTAGTTAGGCCACAGCTGGAGTACTGTGTACAGTTCTGGTTGCCACACTATAGGAAGGATGTTATTGCACTGGAGAGGGTGCAGAGCAGATTCACCAGGGCTGGGCTGCAGCATTTCAGCTATGAAGAGAGACTGGATAGGCTAGGGTTGTTTTCCTTAGAGCAGAGAAGGCTGAGGGGGGACCTGATTGAGAATACAAAATTATGAGGGGCATAGATAGGGTAGCTAGGAAGAAACTTTTTCCCTTAGTGGAAATGTAACCGGGGGCATAGATTTAAGGTAAGAGGCAGGAGGTTTAGAGGGGATTTGAGGAAAAAAATTTCACCCAGAGGGTGGTTGGAATCTGGAACACACTACCTGAAGGGGTGGTAGAGGTAGGAACTCTCACAACATTTAAGAAGTATTTAGATGAGTACTTGAAACGCCATAGTATACAAGGCTACGGGATAAGTGCTGAAAAATGGGATTAGAATAGATAGGTACTTGATGGCTGGCATGGACACGATGGGCCGAAGGGCCTGTTTCTGTGCTGACTCTATGACTATGCAGGTTAAATCTCTCTCCAAGCCTGTCTCCCTCCTGTGAAAGTATATTGCCCACTCAAAATGTTGCAGCTGAGATCTTGGTCTCAGCAGTGTCACCTTGGAGCCAACTCAACCCCCGAGGGACCCTGTCGTTCTCCCCAGGGAATAGTCAGCTGTTGGTCATTGGGTGACTGAAGATTGTGCTTTGTGAGCCTTTGCTAGGCAGGCAACAGATACCTGGAACTTCTCATGAGCAGCCAAGTGAACAGATACAACTCAATATGTTTGACAGCTGACATGAGAATCAATCACCAAGTTCCTGCCATTTAGACCACAATGAAGATAAATGCTTGCTAGATCAACACTTTTCCAACTTTGATAATTTCTATTATTTTTAATGGGTAACACTATAAACGCCTGCAATTAGATTCTCCTACTAGTTGGGAGTGTGATATGAGTCTCCAATTCTAGCCACCATTTTGTTTTTCAAACTATTTTCTCAGTTAAGTTTTCCTTATTTTTCTTTTATAACCATTGTTATGATCAGATGAGGAGGGGTCACAAGGCTCCCTTCTTGGCCATCCTTTCGTGTTTTAAAAAAAAAACAATCACAGAACTGTTACAGCGCAGAAGGAGGCCATTCGACCCATCGTGTCTGCATCTGCTCTCTGAATTAGCAATTCACTTAACGTCATTCCCCTGCCTTCTCCCCATAACCCTGCACATTCTTCCTTTTCATATAACTGTTTAATTCCCTTTTGAATGCTTCAATTGAACCTGCCTCCACCATGCTCTCAAGCAGCGTATTCCAGACCTTAACCACTCGCTGCGTGAAAATTTTTTCTTCAAATCGCTTTTGCTTCTCTTACCCATTACTTTAAGTCTGTGCCCTCTCGTTCTCGATCCTTTCACGAGTGGGAACAGTTTCTCTCTATCTACTCTTTCCAGGTCCCTCATGATTTTGAATATCTCTATCAAATCACCTCTCAGCCTTCTCTTCAAGGAAAACTGTCCCAATTTCGCCAATCTATCTTCACAACTAAAGTTCTTCATCTCTGGAACAATTCTCATGAATCTTTTCTACAGTGTATGTGCTTACTGTTTTCAGTGAGTGCTTTACCTTTACCTTTGTCGTGATCGTAAACAACCAATCGGACAGGTTTTCTTGAGTTTAAATAAAAAGTAGTGAGTTAATTATACTTCAAAAAAATCTAAATCCAATCTATATAAAATAATAAAATTACGCTACACTTTCACTCACGCACACGAGAGTCACGCACAGGAAATTAGATTAGAGAGATGAATAGTTTTGGGTTGGATTAGAGTCCAGAACAAGGAAAAATAATATACAATCTATGGTGTCTGGTAAGTCAGTTGACTTCCAGCTGTAGTTGTGGCTCCTGAAGTCTTTGGCTGGTAGAATTTCACTTTGTGTTGGGCCCACCTGGCTCAAGGTTTTCTTGGAGACAGAATTGTAGGTGGCTTTCTTCTACTAGGGTCTCTGTTGCAATCTGTAGGCTTGGATGGTCCTCAGTGGCAGACGGTCTTCAAACTTGCAATGTATCTAGAGAGAGAGACGCACACACAGCCCCACTGGGGTTCTGCCTGGTTAGCACTCAAAGCCTGTCTGCTTCAAAGTCTCAGGAGCTTGTCTGCTTTCTGTAGCAAAACTCTTAGTGTTTTACACAGCCTAGGGAGACTGTCACATGGTTCTCTCAATCCCCTTTATTTTAATGAGGTTCAGAGTCTAAAACCAAAACCCCTCTCAGGTGGTATTGTCAGTGTTCACTCTCCGGAGAGACGGCTCCACTCATGAATACTTCAAGATGCCTTTGAATGTCCCACTAACAAGGGTGATATGGATAATCTTCTCAGTTAGCCAAAGAATTGTCCTGGATGGGATTCTTGTCAGACATGTGTCTCCAATTCAATGTTCTGGAATGTGAGGTATTTCAGATGCAAATTGTGGTGGCCATGGTGGAACATTTCGTTATAAGGCCACATTCATTCTCAAACACTCAATTCTCGAGCTCACACTGCCCTAGCTTGGCCTTGGTTTCATGTTTTGGAGTTTTGTCATCATCCTTCCTTTGGATGAACTCCCATTAAAAAAAAAATTGTATTTCTTTTGGGTTATGTGTTGTCAAATGGAGAGTTTCTCTAGCATCAAGCTGTGGTACTCGGGGAATATTCATCTCAATAAACAGGTGGTTGTTGGTGAAGCTTATAGTATGCGAATTTCCATTACTGCTGTTGGTAAGGGTTCCTGTCTGTACAAGTTTTAACCCTTTAACTGCTGTTTCCACAACACGTGGCTTTAACCATTTAGGTTCCAGCACATTGATAATTCTGATCTGTAGTGATAGTGGATGATAAATTGTGTTTTAGCCTCTGTGATTTCCTCCTGGCCCTTGTTCTTGCTGAGTCCTGAATCTGATTCTTCAGTGGGTCGATCCACCTTGACCTCATGTTTGGTTTTCTGGTGACTTATAGAAGTGCTTTTTACTTCAGGTCATTTTTCCTTCCCTTTTCCCTTTACTTTGGGGAGGGTCTTTTTTCTGACCTGCCCAAATGTCCTCTGGGACCTTACTGCTTGCAGGCGTCTGTCCCGCCTTCACTGCACTCTCCTGCGGCACTTCAACTAAGTGCGGCATCTCCCTCACTTTTGGCTTGCCCTTGTGGGAACTTACCTTGTCCCTGCAGATTTCTGTGAATGCTGTGAGTAGCCTTAGCTCTGCAGTTAAATTGCAGAGTGGGGTGTCTAATTTTTCTAACATTTTAGTGTTGGCTAGCCCGACAGTAGGGGGTTCCATGTGGGAATCCCTCCGGCCCTCCTGTGACATGGAAGGCTGATCCCTGTGTCCCAAAAACCTCTCTTTGATTAGTTTTAGAGGACCTCTTGCCTCGTGTCCATAAACTAATTCAAAGGGCTTAAAGCCAGTGGACTCATTGGATGAATCCCTGGTGGTAAACAGGAGAAATTCCATCCCTTTGTCCCAGTCATGGGAGTACTTGTAGCAGTATGGCCTGATCATTGTCTTTAGGGTCTGGTGGTACAGTTCCAAAGTCCCTTGTGACTGTGGGTGGTAGGCAGAGGACTTTAATTGGGTTATGCCCAGATTACCCATGACTTTTGAAAGATCCCAGACATGAAATTTGTGCCCTGATCTGACTGGATCTCAGCAGGCAGCCCATATCAGGTAAAGAATTTGGGTTAGCCCCTCCATCGTCAGCTTGGCAGAGATAGTTCTCAGGGGAATGGCCTCTAGGAATCGGGTAGCCATATCCATAACGGTAAGAAGATGCTGGTAACCCCCTTTTTGTTTTTGGCAAGGGTTCCACACAATCCACCAGCACTCTACTGAAGGGTTCCCTAAAAGCCGGTATAGGAATTAGGGTTGCAGGTTTTATTGCAGGTTGGGGCTTCCCCACAACCTGTCACGTGTGGCAAGTTTTACAGCACTCCACCACATCTCTGTGGAGTTTTGGCCGGTCAAAATGCTGTCTTATACGGTCTTGGGTTTTTCGTACACCGACATGTCCAGCCATTGGAGGTTCGTGGGATATTTTTCGTATTTCCTTACGGTACCTTGGCGGCACCACAATCTGGTGAACCACTGTCCACTCTTCGCCCGCAGGTCTGTGAGGAGGTCTCCACTTCCTCATGAGCACCTCATTCTTTAAATAGTAGCACTCTGAGACTCCCTCAGTTTCAGTTTGAGCAGTCTGTGCTAACTTTTTTTAATACTGGGTCAGATTGCTGAGCCTTGACTAAGGTATGGCCTGTTTAACCCATCCATTGGGTCCTCTAACTTCCCAAAGAAAGTTTCAGAGAACCAGCCAGCAGGGTCATCTGTCTGCAGTGCCAGTTCAGCCTCCTCTGATGGAGCTAGTTTGGCCAAGGACTGGATCACCACACAGTCAGTGAAAATGCCAGCGACCTTCTCCTGCAACTGCTCTGTCTCCCTGACTTCTTTTTCCACTGGGGAAGATACCATCTTTGCCCCCGCCAGATCATTACCCAGGAGCAGGTCCACCCCGTCCACTGGTAAACTAGGGACAATCCCCACAGTCACCAGTCCTGAAACAAGGCCAGTCTCCAGGTGCACCCGATACCATTCACTAGCACTCTAGAATTCAGTGCACTCTCTGGGGGAAATGTCATGCCTTTTCCCAGTAGAAGGGATTGGATGCCCCCGGTATTTCTAAGTATGACTAAGAGCTTGCTTGCCTCACTTGAGGGGTATGGGGTCACTTTTCCTCAGGACACAAAATCCTGGTAACTTTCAGGGATTTTAAGTTTTCCTATACTCTCGGTGGTATGTTTACTGGGTTTTACTGCTGCAGTTAAAGCCACAGCCTGGTCTGCTGTGTTTTCCATTAGGGCCCCTTTTCCTGCACTGGTCTGGTGTGCCCTGATTAATCCTACAGGATTTCCTATAACTTCCAGCAGTCAGCTCAAAGGTGGAAACACACAAGTTTTCGGGCATCATTCCTGCTCTCAGCACCATCCCTTTTGGCCTGAGGAGGCCCCCCTGTATGTCCAGCTTTCCCTTCTCGCTCATAGCTGTTCAGGCTCCTATCCCCTTCCCACCTTTTATCCCTTTTGGGTTTTTGGGGGTGACTAGGGAAGGGTTTCACTTGGGATAACGGCTTGTGGACAAGCATAAATTCATCAGCCAGGATTGTGGCCTGCTTGGCTCATGGAACATTTTGTTCCTCTATGTGGGTTTTATTGAGAAGGGGGAGGAGTGATTTTCTGAACTCCTCAAGAAGGATCACTTCTCTAAGGTTTTCATATGTGGGCTGTATCTTGAGTGCCCATGTCCACTGGTCAAAAGCAAGCTTAACTCTTCTAAACTCAAGGTAAGTTTATTCAGGCTGCTTTCAGAGGGTTCGGAATTTTTGGCAGTACGCTTCTGGTACTAGCTCATAAGTGCCCAGGATAGCATTTTTAGTCATCTCATAGTCTGATGAACTCTCATCTGGCAACAGTGAATAAACCTCATGGGCTTTTCCTGTTAGTTTGCTTTGCAATAACAGTGTCCAACTGTCTTTAGCTGTTTTGCAAGCTTTTCAAAAGTGATGAAAAATGCTTCCGCATCCCCCTCATTGAACTTTGGTATCAACTGGGAGAACTTTAAGAGCTGAGCACTCGTTCCTGAGCCAGGGGTAGCTCCTTCACTGGGTGTATTGGGTCTTCCTCTAGTTAGTATGAGCCGCCCTTTCCTCCTCCTCCTTCTGGAAAGCTCTTTCTTTTTCCCTTTCCTACCCTCTTATTGCTCTTTCTCTCTCTGGAATTCTAATTCTAGTCTCCTCTATTCTAACTGTATCTTAGCTAATATTATCCTGTTTCAGACGCCAAACCTTTTTGAGTCTTTAGGTTCAAGTGAAAAATGGTTGGCGACATGTTTGGATTTCGGGTTTCCTAGTTTTTGGGCGGATAGTAATCCCTAACTGCCCAGTTACGTTCCTTAACTCTTCAATATATAGGGCATTTAACCTGTCCCATGTTACTTCACTCTGGTGTAGGAAGGTACTGGCCTCGAAAGTGGACATGTTGGTACTCCAGCAGTGAAAACCTGTATTGAAATTTTTAAAATTTTGATGGGGATCAATTTTCCCACTTCTAATTTCTCAGATTCGAACCCCCAAATTTCTGTTACCATCAGATGAGGAGGGATCGCAAGACTCCCCTCTTGCCCTTCCTCTTGTTTGACCGCAACAGGTTTTATTTTTTAAAAAACAGTGAATGTGCTTACGGCTTCACTGAGTGTTTTACCTTTGTTGTGACCATAAAGAACCAATCGGACAGGTTTTCTTGAGTTTGAACAAGAAACAGGTGAGTTTATTGCACTTAAACAAAAAACTAAACCATATCTATATAAAATAATAAAATTACACTACACTTTCACTCACACACTTACACAAGAGTTACACACACAAAAATAGATTACAGAGTGATGAGGAATAGTTTTGGGTTGGATTAGAGTCCAGAACAAGTAAACATAATATACAGTCTGTGGTGTCTGGTAATTCAGTTGTCTTCATCTGTAGTTGTGGTTCCTGAAGTCTTTGGCTGGTAGAAGTGCACTTTGTGGCTGACCCACCTGGCTCAGGGTTTTCTTGGAGACAGAATAGTAGGTGGCTTTCTTTCCCTGGGGTGTCTCTGCAACAATCTGTAGGCTTGGATGGTCCACAGCCGCAGATGGTCTTCAAACTTGCGATGTTATCTCGAGAGAGATAGAGAGAGACAGCTCCACTGGGGCTCTGCCTGGTTAAGCACTCGAAGCCTGTCTGTTTCAAAGTCTCAGGAGCTTGTGTGTAGCAAAACTCCCAGTTTTCCACAGCCTGGGGAGACTGTCACATGGTTCTCTCAATCCTCTTTGTTTTTAATGGGGTTCAGAGTCTAAAACCCAAACCCCTTTCAGGTGGTATTGTCAGTGTTCACCCCCTGGAGGGACGTCTTCACTCATAAATGCCTCAAGATGGCTTTGAATGTCCCGCTAATGAGAGTGATATGGATAATCTCAGTTAGCCAAAGAATTGTCCTGGATGGGAATCTTGTTAGGCATGTGTCTCCAATTCAATGTCCTGGAATGTGAGGTATTTCAGATGCAAATTATGGTGGCCATCTTGGCCGTCAGCTTTTTAAAAGTTAACTGTAGGATCCCAGCTTTCCTTATGAAATGTTTAATGTCAGTTTCCAACCGATGAATTAAAAAGAACCTCATTTGGCATAGCATGTTTTCTTGACACCTTCCTCTAGCCTTGCACTATCTACATCTTCTTATTCTGTCTGCTCTGTTACCACTCTGAGGGTTTGCATCAATCTTGCCCACCTCCTCCAGAGCCTGTAGTCATTTCCTTCACTCCTGATCACTCCTGATACATCTTCCAGTCTTTCCTCACTGCTGCTGGCCGTCAAGCTCTCTCCATGCACGTCTGGCTTGACTCCACTCATCTATCACTACTAGCACAACATTAAGCTTGCCAACTCATACACCAAGCTTGGTGCCCATCTCCCACCCTACTGCCTCCCACTCCAAGTACCCTCAAACCCTCTCAACAGCAGTGATTTGCAGTCCAAACATCACCTACAACTAGTAGGTCTCTCCCGCATGGCACCCTAAAGCCACTAAAAATTGCTGCCGTCCCCACTATCCTACCACTTCCCATCTAAAAGGACAGAGGAGGGAGCCAACCAGAAGGAAAGAAAGAGAACAATAGAAACAAACAGATTCAGATAGAGAACTAAATGAGGATCAAGAACCACAACAGAAGAGAATGGAGACAGAGGCAGAAGAGAAAGGGGGATGAGAGAAAGACATACAAGCAGATGATCAGACAGAGAAGCTTCACCACAGAGGGAAAGAGAGAAGTAAAAGAGATAACGTATCCTCTGAATACCATGAGAAAAGCCAATGTGACAGGAATAGAATTTCTGCTTTGGGTGTAATTGGCCGTCTGGGCACATATTGCACTCAAAATTGTGCTAGAAATTATAGAAATCATAGAATGGTTACAGCACAGATGGAAACCATTTGGTCCATTGAATCTATGCCAGCTCTCTGCAAGAGCAGTGCAGCTAGTCCCGTTCCCTCGCCCTTTCCCCGTAGCCCTGCACATTTTATCTCTTCAGGTTCTTAACCACTTCCCTTTTGAAAGCCACAATTGAATCTGCCTCCACCATACCTTCAGGCAGTGCATTCCAGATCCTAACCACTCGCCATGGAAAAAATTGTTTTATCATTTTGCCTTTGTTCTTTTGCCAATCACCTTAAATCTGTGTCTGCCTGTTCTCCACCCCTCTGCCAAAGGGAACAGTTTCTCTCCACCTAGACCCCTCACGATTGTGCACATATATCCCCCAGGTCTCTCTGCTCCTGCACCCCATTTAGAATTTGCCCTTTCCTTTATATTGCCTCCTTTTTCTTCCTACCAAAATGTATCACTTCACATTTCTCTGCATTAAATTTCATCTGTCACATATTTTCCCATTCAATCAGCCTGTCTATGTTCTCTTGAAGTTTTTCACTATCCTCCTCACATTCACAATATTTCCAAGTTTTATCATCTGCAAATTTCGAAGTTGTGCCCTGTACACCCAAGTCTCTTGGCATTAATATATATCAAGGAAAGCAGTGGTCCTAACCCCTGGGGAACCTATTGTATAGGAAATAGTAGCAGGAGTAGGCCACTTGGCTCCTCGAGCCTGCTCCACCATTCATCAAGATCATGGCTAATCTGATTGTAACCTCAACTCCACATTCCTGCCTATCCCCCATAACCTTACACCCCTTTGCTATTCAAGAATCTCTCTGCCTCTGTGTTACGACCAGGTGAGAAAGAGGTCTAGGGTTCCCTTTCAGCCTTCACCTGGTCTTACTGTAACAGAGTTTAATTTTAAACACACCGTGTTTTTAGCTCTCCCTTGGTGAATCCTTTTTCACCGCTTTCCAATTATAAGGCAAAGAAACTAGCAAAAACAGGCTTTCTTAGGTTTAAAGAAGAAAAGTGAAATTTTATTAAACTTTAACTTAAACTCTAATTTGGTTAACACCTACAGATACACGATGTGCCCATGCTAGCATGCATACGCGATACACACATGCAGATAGGGATAGAAAAGAGCAGAAGTGAAATAAAGTGGAAAAGTTTGAGGCAATATCTGAAGAGTTTTTGTCGTGGGACTTGGAGCTCACTGTAGAGTCCTTGCTTGTAGGTAGATCTGTTGGGGTTCAGTATTCTTCTTGAACCTTGTTCGCTGTAAGAGACTTTTCTGTCCTGGAGTTCATGTTCTTCAGTGGGTTTTTGGAGTTCCATGAGAAAGAGATGGGAGCAGGCAGGAGAGGCTGTGGCGAGCCAGCCAGGAGAGTTCTTCTCAGTCCAGGAGCATTCAGCTTTCTGCCAGTTCAAACACTGTCTCTATAAATTTAAAACTCTCAGTTCAAACTCTGTAACAGCTGTATGTGACTAACTGGTCTGACCACGTCTTGGCTCTGTGTATTGTTTGTGTCAGGGAATGGTCCTTTGTCAACAAACACTCTCTGTTAATATGCAAAAATGTCTTTCCAATCAGGGGGCCTGGCAGCCCCTTGTAATAGGCCTTCTCTTTTTCCCAGCAACAATTTGAAATTTATGTTCATGTGGTGAAATTAATATACCTCATGCTTGGCAGGTGGGGGCCTGCATGACACTGTTCTGTGTATTCTGAAATATCCCCTAAATGTCTGCCACTGCATCTCTATTGACACATCCCTTAACCTACTTTGCCAGTTCGCTTTACCTGGCTCTCCTTTCATGCCTTCATAATTGCCCTTATTTAAGTTTAAAATACTAGTGTTCGACCCACTCTTCTCTCCCTCAAACTGAATATAAAATTCAATCATATTATGATCGCTGCTGCCTCAGGGCACCTTCACTATGAGGTCATTAATTAATCCTACCTCGTTGCACAATACCAGGTCTAGTATAGCCTGCTCTCTGGTTGGCTCCAGAATGTGCTGTTCTTAAAAAAAAAAACTATCCCAAAAGCATTCTATGAACTCCTCATCCAGGCTACCTTTGCACGTCTGATTTTTCCGGTCTATATGTAGATGAAAATCCCCCATGATTATCACTGTACCTTTCTGACAAGCTCCCATTATTTCTTCCTTTCTACCCCATCCTACCATGTGGTTGCTATTAGGGGGTCTGTACACCACTCCCACAAGTGATTTCTTGCCTTATGATTTCTCATTTCGACCCAAACTGCTTCTACATCCTGGTTTCCTAAATATAGGTCATCCCTCTCTATTGTGCTAGTACCATCATTAACAGAGCCACCCCTCCACCTTTTCCTTGCTTCCTATTCTTCTTACATGTCATGTCATACATCTTCCTCTGAAAGACAACTATTTACCACTACTCTCTGTTTCCTGTCACTCAGCCAACTTCGTATCCATGCCCTCACTGTCTTTTATTCCATGAGCCTCAACTTTGCTGGCAAGCCTATTATATGTCATTTTATCAAACAATTTTTGGAAGACCATATACACCACATCAACTAAATCATCCTCATCAACCCCCTCTGTTACCTCATCAAAAAACTCTGACCGTCAATTAAACATGATTTGCCTTTTAACAAATCTATGTCTGTCCAGGTGACTGTTAATTTTGGTCCTGGATTATTGTTTCTAAAAGCTTTCACACCATCGAGGCTAAACTGACTGGCCTGTCATTGCTGGGTTTATGCTTGTATCCTATTTTGAACAAAGGTGTAACATTTGCAATTCTCCAGTCCTCTGGCACCACCCCCATTTCTAATGAGGATTGGAAGATTATGGCCAGTACCTCTGCAATTTCCACACTTACTTTTCTTGGCATGCTTGGATGCATCCCATCCAGTGCTGGGGACTTATCAATGTTAAGTACAGCCAGCCTTTCTAATACCTCCTCTTTATCAATTTATAGCTCATCCAGTGTCTCAATTACCTCCTCCTTCACTGTGACTTTGGCTGTATCATCTTCCTCGGTAATGACAGTTGCAAAGTACTCATTTAGTGCTTCAACGATGCCCTCTGCCTCCATGCATAGAACCCCTTTTTGGTCCCAATTGGCCCCACCCCTCTTTTCTACCCTTTTACTATTTACATGCCTATAGAAGACTTTTGGATTCCCCTCCATGTAAGTTGCCAGTCTCTTTGCATACTCTCTCTTTGGCGCTCTCATCTCCTTTTTCACTGCCCCTCTGAAATTTCTATACTCAGCCTGGTTCTTAATTGTATCATCAACCTGACATCTGTCATGCACCCTGTTCATCTGCTTTATCTTATTCTCTATCTCTTTTAACATCCAGGGAGCTCTTGCTTTGGTTGTCCCTCCTTTCCCCCTTGTGAGAATGTACCTCAATTATACGTGAACCATCTCCTCTTTAAAGACAACCCATTGTTCCGTTACAGTTTTGCCTGCCAATCTTTCATTCCATTTACCTGGAACAGGTCCATTCTCAATCCAATTAAGTATTTTTACTCAGATTACTTGTCTATTTCATAGTGTTACGATCATCTGGTTCATTGTTTGTATTAATTTTCTAGTTGTGACTTGAATTTTTTTAACGCAAGACAAATGAAAACACCTAGTTTGAGAAGCTGGCAAACAAACCGAGGGTGGTTATAACTCAAAGGGTGGCCCATGTTTAGTAAGGTCATAATGGGAAATGTGGAGACCCTAAACAATGGAAACCTCTCTGAACCTCTTGAGTGAGTTGATGTGTCTGCAGCTGTCACAATCAGGAGTTTAAATTATTCATATTTCCCAGAACAAAGAGAAGATTTGGAGTTGGAAATAATTAGTTTAAATTGCTATCTCACGTCTACCACATTGCTATGGAGATTGATGATGCAGGGGTGCCTACTGGTGTTTTGATCTGTGTGCTTACTGACAGACAAGCTGTTGGTTACAGACAAAGCAGTTGGCTTTTGAAAAGCTGTTGGCTTTGAAAGCAACTGGACTCGGGAACAAAAAGGCCATTGGGAACCAGGGATATTTTTGTTTTGAGTAAGGCCCATGCTCAAGCTGGGATGTCCCGATTCGGGAGATCTGATCCCTCAGAAGACTGCTGAGAAATTAAGGAAATCAAAGTGAGTTCCTAAGAGCTGTGGTACACTTTGGATTGATTCCAGGAGAAGTGAACAAATTGTCAAGATCCTATAAAGTATAGGGGAACTCTTGGGGTGGCAGTAACCGGTCAAGGAGGAGTGTTCTGTTGCGATTTAGAGTTTAGAATTTGTTTTTTTTTCAGGTTAAGATTTTAAGTTTCAACTATGTGTTTCCAAATTGTAGTGTTGTTAGTAATGTTTTGCATTGTTTAACTCTTGTAAAGTTTTTATTTAAAATGTGAAATCTCATGGTGTAATTCTTTCAGTAGTAACTGGAAATTCAACTTTTTTAAAAAAGTTAATGGCCCTAACAAAATCGTAACAATAGCTTGTCTAAACCTTATGACACTATGGTCACTGTTCCGTAAATGTTGCCCTACTGACACTTGATCCACCTTATTCCCCAGAACCAGATCCAGCAATGCCTCCTTCCCTTGTTGTGTAAGAAAAGTACTGATCAAAGAAAGTTCTCTCCTCTCATTGTGGTAGCCTCCTCGTTGTCCAAGTATGCCCAAGCTGTAAATGATTTCATCGTCTTCTATGGGCCCTCTCATGACTGAAGAGTCCGATATGGGATCAGCATGGATGTCCGTAGAACTGGCAGTTCATATTCTCATTGTTGGTGCTTGGGAGTTAACTTCTGCAGCTGTGCCACCTCTGGCCTTGCTCTGGACATATCGGATGTTGTGAGTTTGGTGTACATGGTCCTCGAAACATGCTGAACCAGATTTCCATGCTTGCCTCCACGTAGGACATCGCCTGCAGTGTTTTCCCAAGAGAGGTGGTCTACAATGCAGAAGTTTGTAAGGCCTTTTTATTTTTAAAGAGTGTCTTTATATCGTTTGTACTGACCATGTTGATGTCGTTTACCCTGAGATAGTTTCCCATAGCAGATCTGTTTAGGGATTCTGTAACCATCCATGTGGGATACATGGGCTGCCCATCAATGTTAAATTTTCTGGAGGGTGTTCTCCTAGCGGTTGAGCCCAGCATGATGGAGGACTTCATTGTTTGTGATTTTGTCCTGCCCTCGAATTCTCATGATGGACCTCAGGTGTCTTTGGTAGAAGCATTCTAGGGCTTTGATGTGGCGCCTATAGCAGACCCAGGATTCTGCGCCACACTGTAGGGTGGTAAGGACAATGGCGTGGCAGAGTTTGATTTTAATCTTTAGCTTAATGCTGTGCTGCTACCAGACATGATCATGGAACAGGCTGTAGGCAGAGCTTGCTTTCTGGATGTGTGCATGGATAGCTTCGTCAATAGTGGCATCCCTAGAGAGCACACTACAAAGGCATTAGAATTTTTCTACAGTCTTGAGACTGGTGCCATCAATAGTTATGTCTGGTGCTTCATAGTGTGTGCTTGGTGCTGGCTTAAACATAACCTCGACCTTGGAGATGCTGGTTTGGATACCAAAGCTTTTGGCAGCACTTGAGAATTTGTTTGCCGTGATCTGGATGTCTTGTGGCCAGCTAGGGCACCATCATCTGCAAACAGAAGCTCTCTGATTACTGCCTCTGTGACTTTGGTGGAGGCAGCAGTCTGTAGAGATTGAAGAGCTTCCCTGAACAGACCCAATGTTGATGCCCAGTATGTCTGTGGTGGCTTCGTAAGCATTTCATCAAAGAAGGGATTTAAGAGTTGGGGAGCCATGACACATCCTTGCTTTATGCTGCTGATTACAGCAAAGGCATCAGACATCTCACCACAGGCACAAACATGCTCAACCATGCCATCATGCTGTAGGCGCAGGATTTTGACAAACTGGGGGTTACCAATGACCAGAAATGTAACTAGGCCAGCCACATAAATGCTGTGGCTACAAGAGCAGGTCAGAGGCTGGGAATTCTGCTGTGAGTAACTCACCTCCCCAAAGCCTGTCCACCATCTACACAACACAAGTCAGGAGTGTGATGGAATACTCTCCAGTTGCCTGGATGAGTGCGGCTCCGACAACACGCAAGAAGCTCGACACATAAAACATAAGAAATAGGAGTAGGCCATTCGGCCCCTCAAGCCTGCCCTGCCATTCAATAAGATTATGGCTGATTATATTATTATTATTATTATGCCACCATCCAGGACAAAGCAGCCCGCTTGATTGGCACCTCGTCCACCGCCTTAAACATTCACTCCCTTCACCAATGACACACAGTGGCAGCAGTGTGTACCATCTACAAGATGCACTGCAGCAACTCACCAAGGCTCCTTAGACAGCACCTTCCAAACCCACTACCTCTACCACCTAGAAGGACAAGGACAGCAGATGCATGGGAAGACAACCACTTGCAGGTTCTCCTCCAAGCCGCACACCATCCTGACTTGGAACTGTATCACTGTTCCTTTATTGTCACTGGGTCAAAATCCTGGAACTCCCTTCCTAACAGCACCGTTGGAGTACCTACAGGATATAGACTGCAGTGGTTCAAGAAGGCAGCTCACTACAACCTTCTCAAGGGCAGTTTGAGATGGGCAACAGATGCTGATCTTGCCAGTGACCCCCACATCCCATGAAAGAATAAATTAAACTGTGTCTGATACAAGATTAGAGATAGTGGGCTGAGCAACATTCCTTATTCATAATGTCACTGAAGCAGGCTTCATGCTATCACACTGGGGGAGTTCGAAACAGTGTGTTTGTACTGAAGATGTCTCCAACTACAAATTCTGCAGCATAGAACATGAAAGCAAAGAGTATCGGAGGCATTTCCATAAGTTTATTGATAGCTCACTCAAATCAACGCTTGTACTGAAATGTAGTAGGATATACTCCTCTTTGAAGTTCAGTTCTGAATGCTATTCTTCATTCAATTAACCTGATACTTCACTGAATCTTACTAACATAGGTAAAATACTGAGGGGTCCGGATAATAGATGGCTCAACCCTGCTGGCACAGTTCACTAATTATTTTTACATTAAAAATGAAGAATAAAAGAGAGACTGATAGCCATATAGGACCTTTGAAAAATAATAATTAGATCAGTGAAGTGGCACCTGTAATTTGCAATTACTTCACCAGCAAAGCACATGGGTACAATGTTGTTAGGAAGCATTAATTCATGCCTTCGTACATAATTCAAATACAATATTTATGGCAATTGATATCCTTCTTTTTAAAAAAAAACACAAGGAAGCAGAAGACCAACTCAACATGGTTGGCATGGAGACTAGCTTAAAACTACACATCCAGAATCATCTTGTAATGCTCACTGCAGTTGGTGGTGTCTTTCCAACAAAATGGAACTCTCAGGTACAGGTGCATAAATAGTAAAGGGTTAGAATGACTTCCTCTAATTGTATAATATAAGGACCAGCAAATGTTATGTAGTTAAGTCATCGCTATTGAAATTAATGAGGGTTGTTGTCTCTTCTTGCAAATCATTGTTTATTTCAGTTGTGTTTATGAAGGCAAACTAAGAACCACACCATAAATCAACTGCCTCACTAAACCATACTCTTTATACATTTAAGAATGAGTTTGCTGTAGTTTGCTTCACCCTGTGCTATTGATCTTGACTTTAGCTTCCTCTGCATCCCACCCCAACCCCTCTACTCTACCATTGGTAGCACAGCCTTCAGCCATGCCAGAATTCCTGTTTGGTATTCTCTACCTAAACCCCTCCTCCTATTTACCAAGCTTTCAGTCATTTTGCCAAACTTCTTCACTACCACCTATGTGAAACACCTTGAGCCACTGACTACAGTAACAGTAGTGTTATTACAACGGTGGATTTACTTGTAAATCAATTTTAATATTTGATGGGCAGCAGGTTCAGGGAAAGTTCAGCCTTGCTGAACATTGTTCTAACGTGGCAATAGAGCAACTCTAATATTAAACTAATAAAGCAAATAAATTATCAGGAGACACTTTGTTATTGTAACATTCATCCAGAACTAATATATTAATACTCAAATGTATTGACTTGGCTCATCTTCTCTTCCTCTACCCTATTTTCTTTTCAATTATTGTTTTAATGTTGCGTTACTTCTATCTAATACACCACATTCTGCTTATTCCGTTCCTTTTGTCCTAAAACAGGCTTTAAAGTACTTTATCCAGTGGCATCTGCATTGAACAAATTGACTCTGATTGACCATAAACTTGCTCCAAAGGATTTCTTTCACTCAGTAGTTATCTTGAATTTTTAAGATTGGCATGGCCATATAATAGTTACCAACGGCATAGTCTCACTGGTGTGACATAACTCGGTAAGAATTGGTAAATATTTCTGACTGTCAGTCTTGTATCTGTTAAATGAAGAACTGAATGGTTTCTGAAATATCATTTAAGATTTGAATTTTAAGTATTTATTTAATCAATTGGGGAGTTTGCAGGAGAAACTTCTAGTTTAATGGCCTGTGAGAAACACCTAGCAATCTGCTGTCTCCCTGTCTGGACCCTAAGGACAGTGTGTGTCAACTCTCCTGAACAGTGTGTATGTGAGAGAGCTCAACCTTCCTAAGGAAAGTGTGTGTGGATTGCATTCTGTGAGCAGAGCATATGTGCACGAGCTTAATTTTCCAAAGGAATGTGCGAGTAAAAATGGATCTCAACTCTTCTGGAAAACGTGTGGAAAGGATCTCCGCTCTCCTGATCAAGGATTAAGGCTGCAAAATTTCACTCTGTAGTGCCTGTATTTTCGGTGCTATAGGTACCATTTTGGATGCAAAATGGCATTTGTGCTGTGTGCACATGCTTCTAGTATGGGCTGTGCCAGGTGTCATTTAGCTGAAGGGATTAGTGCTTGCATTAGTAGCGTACACCGGAAGTGCAGACTAGGCTGATTGTGCTGTCAGTCAGCTTGTAACGCTGATTTGACACCAGCGCTGCCATTTTCGACCTCAACACTCCAACTAACATCCTCTCTTAAACACGCACAGCTGAACATGTGTGCAGCGCAGGAAGAACCCCCAACCAATGCTATTTAAAGGGATCATCAACTATTTTCAGGGTCGTGTCTGATTGATTTCTACTGGCTGTTGCTGAGTTTGTAGAAGTGCTGCGAGTTTTTTTCACTGCTACTTAAAGTTGGGAAAGTTTACAAGGAATGCTGTTGCATATTGTGGAAGCCTTGGTTCTCACTTCAAGGGTTCTGCTAAGACCACTTGCTCCCAATCATGGTGATGTAGTTACCTTCCCCTTTGGCCTGCTGCATGACAGGGAGATTGAACAGAGGCAACACAGAGGAGAAGAGGAGGAAAAAGAAAAAAGAAAGACTTGCATTTATATAGTGCTTTTCAGGACCCCCCGACATCTCAAAGCGCTTTACAGCCACTATTGTAATGTAGGAAGAGGAGAAGGGCTCTCAGCAGGAGGCCTTATCAATGCAGAGTCTTCAGGAACCATTCTGTTACCTTACCCTCACTGAGGAACAGTATGTGCACGTCTCTGTTTTACAAAAGAGGTTCTCACTGAAATTTGCCAACTTTGCAGGCAGATCTCAGGAGGTTAAGAACGGTGCAGCTAGTGGCTGAGAAGGCCGCCATGGCCATGAATATCTTTGTTTTGGGATACAGCTCTAACATCTCCATGTCTGCTGACCTCTGCTGTATAAGGGATCTCATTCTCACTCTCCTATGTTAGGAGCGGGGAGTACATTGTGATCTCTCTGGCCACAGAGAAGCAGGCATAGCATGCATGGCTTCACCAGGATAGTGGGCATCCCATAGAATCATAGAATGGTTACATCGGCCGGTCATGTCTGTGCCAGCTTTCTGCAAGTTTAACTCACCTAGTCCCGCTCCCCTGCCAATTTCCCATAGCCCTGCAATATTTTTTTCTCTTCAGTTAATTATCCAATTTCCTTTTTGAAAGCCACAGTTAAATATGCCTCCTCATACTCTCAGGCAGTGTATTCCAGATCCTAACTAATCACTGCATTAATGTTTTTCCTCATGCTGCTGTTTCATGCAGGGTTCCACACAAATGTGGCTTTGCAGGCGCCACATCTATACGCAGAGATGTACTGCAACCACCTGAATATGCAATTGCTGTGTTCATCCAACACAGTACCAGTGAACACAACCCCAATTACCCCATTCATCTACAGTCCCACACCTTCCCTTCCCTCTGATACTGACCATCACAGCATCCACTTGGCCACAGTGCAAAAAATAAAAGCAATCCCCCCAAAAAAATTTAAACCAACTTTATTAAACAAACCATTCAATATTTCATACAAAAGTCAACTAATCACCCTTGAGCATTCCCTTGCTACCCGAGTGACTGCGGCATGGATGATGGAATGCTCCTGACTTTCAGTGGGGGGGGGGGGGGGACTGCAGATGGCCTTGGAGGATGACCTCAAGCAGGTCTGGCCCCAGAAGGCCCTGTTTCATGCCACCTCAGCATGGATGGCAGCTGTCTGGGCTGGCTGGCTGGCTGACAGGCAACAGCAAGGGCACTGGCAGAGTGACAATGGTGTCATTCTAAGAGAAATCAGCAGGTCCATGCTCTATGGAGCCACTGCCCTGCCCCAGGGCAACACCTCAGCAATCCTAGTAATTTGTTGGAGGACAGATTGCTGGACTGTTGTGATATCCTGCAAACCCCTTTGAGCATTGATATCTGCAGCAGTCTAAGCTTGCATGGTAGCAAGCTGAGATTGCATGACTTTAGTCTCAGTTTCCACTGCAGCACTAAGTTGTTGCGTGGCTGCTTGTGCTGTAATGGAAGCTGAGACTTTGGCGATCAGACGCTGCAACATGGTTGAGTCCACAAGTGTGCTCATAGAACATAACATAAGAAATAGGAGTAGGCCATACAGCCCCTCAAGCCTGCTTCACCATTCAGTACGATCATGGGCTGACCTTCTGCCTCAACTCCACTTTCCCGCCCACTTCCCATATCCCTTGATCTCCTGAGAGACCAAAAATCTGTGTCTATCTCAGCCTTAAATATATTCAACGAAGGAGCATCCACAATTCTCTGGGATAGAGAATTCCAAAGATGCGCAACCTCAGAGTGAAGAAATTTCTCCTCATCTCAGCCCTAAATGATCAGCCCCTTATCCTGAGACCATATTCTAGATTCCCTCGCCAGGGGAAACAACCTCTCAGCATCTACCCTGTCAAGCCCCTTCAGAATCTTGTATGTTTCAATGAGATCACTTCTCATTTATCTAAACTCCAGAAAGTGCAGGCCCAATTTACTCAGCCTCTCATCATAGGCCACCACTTCCGTGCTAGAAAGGATGGACATCAAACTCTGCACAATGCCCTGTGCCAAGTTGGTGACTGACTTCTCCATGCTCCTTGACATTGGCAACAGGCTTTCTGGCAGATCTACCAATACACCAAGCATTTCTGTGTACATATCCACCAGGGTTCTCCTGTACGCTGCCCCATCGACATCCTCATCTGAGTCCTCTGCAGCACAACTTGTGTGCAGCCTCGCCCTCTGGTGAGCTGGCCCCTGTGCTATCCTTCCTCCTGCGTTGGCTGCAGTCCACTCGTGCCTGGTGCCTCACCATGTGCAGATGCCACCTTTAAGCACCCCTTTAAAATATGCGCAGTGTCAGTATCAAAGCTGTGAGTGTGAGATCGAGTGATAGTGTTTCTTCATCAGTCTCTACCAGATTTTGCTCCTGCAATACTGCTTGGCCAGGTTGCAGTTCTTGAGTATCTGAAAGGAGTAAGGCACAAGGTGAGGGTTGTGATGAGGGGAGTGTTCAAAAGCAAGGGGTGCATGCTTAAACTATCTGTCGTTTGTAAATCAGAAGAGATTGTGGGAGATGAGGGGGAAATGGGATCTGAGAAGGAGGATTAGCTATGATCATAATCTTCGATGGTTTCAGCCCCGCCGTTGGCCACGCCCTCAGTTTTGGCCGCTTCAGTGATGGCAAGCACTGTCTCCTCCACGGTGGTTATGACTTGCAGCCGTGCCTGTCACCCACTGGTTTCATATTACTATCCCTGGTTGTGGTGCATTATATCCTGCAAGAGAGAGGGATGGGTGTCATTGAGTGCGTGGCAATGGCTTTGGATGATGTGGCTATCATGGTTGAAAAGCTGACAGTGTTTGCAAGCTGAGAGATGTGGGTGTGAGGTTGCAATAGTCCTAAGTGAGTAAAGGTGAGGTGAAGTTCTGAATGTGAGGTATGATTTATGATTGGAGCTTGTTGGTGGGATGGTGAATTGAGCAGTGTGTGTGAGGCTAGTGGTCATGTCTAAGGATATGGCATTTGAAGATGAATTCGCTTGATCATTCGTGTGAATTTCTTGTGACACTGCATCCTGGTCCTCAGGGTTATATTGCTTGCATTGACCGTGACAGATATCTGCTCCCATTGCCTTCTTAGAGTTTGTTTGGAGAGCCTCGTGGGCCCCTGTGGCTGGAGGATATCTCTCCTGTAGTGCTGTGTCTGAGCAATTTGGAGCATGCTCTCTCCTTCGTTGTATCATTAGTCACCTTTCTTGTAGGTCAGACACTTCCCCAGCGATATCCAGCAATTGCTGCAGCCAGAATCCATCTCCGCTTTTAGTAGTACAGACTTGCTTTAAGTGGTACTAGCCTCACATGAACTTGAGCCCCCTGCTGAGGTGTGCAGCCACTCAGCCTGTGGTAAATGCGCTGATCATATAACTAAGTAGGCAGCACAAAGTTTGCTTGCTGCCTGCATTGGAATGAATGGGCGTAGGTTAATCACGCATCACAATCCCTGTCCCCTTTTTCAGATCCTATCCAATTTCTCCCTCTTTGGGTCCATCGGGATATTCTTAACTGTGGGTTGGATTTTCTTCCAATTTGTGGGTTAGTCAGAGTGAGAATTTCACCTGACCACGTGATTAGGCCTGTAACCCACGGCCTTTTCCTGCAGTGACTCTCATTATGTATATGGAGGAGCTTTACAATGGTAAATGTGCTGATCATTGGCTTACTGCCACTGGGAAGGAGGAAAGCCAAGTTATAGCTGATTGAATGCCATGCAGCTTTGGTCAATTTTGGAAAGACTTCAAGGATGATTGCAGGAGGGAGCAACCTTCAGGGGAGGGGCTGGGGTGGGGGAAGTACTCCACAGCTAGAAGAACCCCAGGATGTCTGATGCATGTTTTACTCCTTGTAGTGAAGACTAGAAGGATGTAGTCCTGCAGCCTGAGAACAAGGAATCCAATGAAAAGGTGGTACAAGATTATGGAGGGAAGTGGCAGAAATGCTCAGTGCAACCTGTACCATCCTATGAACTGCCACATGGTGTGGAAGGAGGTTTATGTACCTTACAAGGCTGGCCAAGCTAAGCAAAGACACTGGGGTGCAATTTACAAGCTTGCCGTCGATCTCGGTGGCGAGCTTCAAAGATGGCGGTGCGCATGCGTGGGCTTTGCTCCGCGGATCCATCGCGATATTAAACGCAGCGGCTCATTTACATGTCCAGGGTAGACCTCCCCTCTTACCCCCCCCCCCCCCCCCCCCATGACGTGCAGCGGGTAGGCGGTCCGGCAGTGGCGTTCGGCGCCACTGCGCAGGCGCTGACGCCATTTTTGAAGGGCTTCCAGCCCTTGCATTTAATTAAAATTTTTAATGGAATATGCACTTTAGGTTTAATTTAAAAAATTAAAGAAATGTTTATATCCCCTCCCCAACATCCCCCCCCATATCCATTTAGTTTATTCCTTGCCCTCTCAGCCCCTAAAATACTTAGCTTGTGTACCTGTCTGTCCTGCGCCCGCACCCCCCCCCCCCAAAGTTCATTAACTTTTACCTTCAACCCCTTCCCACTATCCCCTCCACCAATCAGAATAGTTTTTCCCTGCTTCCACCCCTGCCCCCCCCCCCCCCCACACTTGAAGTACTTACCTGCTCCCCCCTCCCCACCAGTGTTCCGCATTGGATATCCAAACGGAGATCTGAAGGCGTGGCAGTGCCGGCCATCACCACCAATATGGCACCGGAATGGACAGTGGGAGTGGGTAAGTATTTAATTCATTGATTGATTAGTATTTTTTTGACTATGGTAATGTTGGTCCCATTGCCGAGTGTCGGGGGGTGCCGCCACAAGGCCTCGCCACCGCTGGCAATATGGGGCTGGGCCTTCACTGTGTCGAGGCTCGTGGCGGGCCTCTCCCGGAGGCATTTTCCAGGCTAGCCCTGCCATGACCCCCGATGTCGGGGGGCCTGTAAAATCCAGCCCACTATTTCCCATCTGCATCCTGTAAAAATGACAAACGCGTGACTTTCCCCCTTATCCATCCTGTTCTCTGTGTTATCTAAATGAAGGAAACTTGCAATATTCACATACAGCCTCTGCTTCATTTTACTCTTTATCTTTTCCCTCTTAAAATTGACTGAAAACATGGCATTTTTCAAAGGAAAATCTACACCTGTGTTTGAATTCGACTTCACCATATTAGGCTAATTGGCGAGAGTCAGCTTCACAGGGTAAAGAAACAGAGGCAGGCTCAGCATTTTATCAAATCTTTTCTTCTAGCTCAGATTAAATCAGCACTGTGACAATGGGTGGAATTCATTGTAAGAATTTGACCACTAGTTTCTCAGTAGCTTTATCTGGCATTAACATGGTAATGTTAATGGTGTCCTTGCTAACTGGAATAGATAACGTACTAGCCTGTATGTAGCTTTCCATAATCTGGGAGCAACCGTTGATGCAACAAGAAAAGTTGAGGTTGTTTTACTTACAGCAGAGAAGGTATTGGGAAGGTTTTATCGAGGTATTCAAAATCATGAAACTTTCCTTTTTGTATTCTATTCCTCTATCAAGCCAAGGATCCTGTATATAAAAGCTCAATACTGCAGATGCTGGAAATCTGAAATAAAGACAGAAAATGCTGGGAATACTAAGCAGGTTGTGGACAGAGCAACAGTTAACATTTCAGACCAACGACCCTTCATCAGAATTGGTAAAAGGTCATTGACCTGAAACGTTCAGAAATGCTGCCTGACCTGCTGACTATTTCCAGCATTTTCTATTTTTATTCAAGGATCCATTATGCCTTATTAACAGCATTCTCAACTTGTCCTGCTGCCTTCAAAGATTTATGTATATACACCCCAGGTGTCTCTGTTACTGCACCTTTTAAAATTGTACCATTTTGTTTATATTGCCTCTCTTCATTCTTCCTACCAAAATATTATTACTTCACACTTCTGTGCATTAAATTTCATCTGTCATGTGTCTGTCCATCTCACCAGTCTGTCTGTGTCCTTCTGCAGTCAGTTACTATCCTCTTCATGGTTTATCATATTTCCAAAGTTTTTGTAACATCTGTAAACTTTGAAATTATGCCTGTAAAACCAAATCCAGGTCATTAATATATATCAAAAAGAGCAGTGATCCCATACCAACCCCTGGAGAAACCAGTGTATAACCCACTCCAGTCTGAAAAACAACCATTCTCTCTGTTTTATGTCCCTTAGACAATTTCATATCCACACTGCCACTGTCCCTTTAATTCCAATGGGCTTCAATTTTGTTAGCAAGTCTATTATACAGTACTTCATCAAATGCCCTTTGAAAGTCCATATACACAATGGCAACCACATTACCTTCATCAGTCCTTTCTGTTACATCATCAAATAATTTGATCAAACTAGTCGAGCACAATTTTCCTTTAACAAATCAAAGCGGACTTTCATTTATTAGCCCATACTCTTCCAAATGCCAATTAATCTTGTTCCGGATTATTGTCTCTAAAAGTTTCCCCATCAGTGATGTTGGGCTGACTGACCAGTAATTGTACGGTTTATCCCTCTGCTCTTTTTTTAGAAGGGGTGTAACATTTGTAGTTTAAACCTGTGCTCCCCGAGTTTCTGGACCTGTGCTCTCTGAGCACCCTCTTCGCTTCACTCAACGAGCTACTGCCTTGCACTTTTCCCCCCACATGACCCCGCCATTTCGTGCCATGCGCACTTTGTGCCACTCCTTTGCACTGCCACTGACCACGTGATGCTGTCACCAACAAAAGCACTGCCACATGCCGTTCACTATACTTCCCCCAGTAAACTCCGATGTGTCCTATCTGGACTGGGTGACTTTGAGCCAACCAATTTTATCTGCAGCACCTGTGGAAGACTCTAGTATTGGCCTTTATAGCCACTCCAGGCGCTGCTCCACAAACCACTGACCACCTGCAGGCGCTTACCCATTGTCTCCCGAGACAAGGAGGCCAAAGAAGAAGAAGACTTTGAGTACTGCCAACTTTTAAGTATCTCCTCTTTATTTGTATATATCCTATCCAATTTCTCCACCACCTCTTCTGTACTGTGACTTTGGCAGCATCCTCTTCTTTAGCACCTTATCCATGTCCTCTCCCTCCATAAGAAGATCTCCTTTGTTATCCCTAATCAGTCCGACCCTTCCTTTGACTACCCTTTTTTCTATTTATTTGCTTATAAAATACTTTTGGGTTCCATTTAATGCAACTCGCTAATCTATTCTCCACCTCTCTCTTTGTTGCTCTTATTTCCTTTTGTTTAGATCTCCTTTAGAACAACCCTAGCTTCTCCAGTCTCCATGTAACTGAAGCTCCACATCCCTGGCACAGTTCCAGTTACTCTCCTTTTCACTCCCTCCAAGGCCTTGACGTCCTTTGTAAAGTGTGATGCACAGAAATGGTCAAAATCCTGCAGCAGGGGCCTAACCAGCGCTTAGAAAGGTTTAACATAACTTACTTGCATTTGTACTTTATGTTTATAACACCATGAATACAATATAGATTTTTAACAGCCTTCTCAACTTCTCCTGCCACCTTGAAAGTTTTATATACCTACACCCTCAGTTCTCTCCATTCCTGCTCCATCTTTAAACTTGCACCAATTCTTGGCAACCATTCTGGAAGAGAGGCTTGGCAGCCAGCTTGGACCTGGCAATTTGAATAACAATTTGTGCTCTGGACTCTTGCCTGTTAAAAACTGGATTGAAACTTCCCAAACTAATTTCAATTTAGGATCCTTCCAGCTGGCAGCGAAAGAGAGCACTTTAATCGCATTAGTCTGGGCTCGATCCAAATCCAAGCAAGCCACTGCATTTCTCCTGGTAATATTTCATTTCAGTGTATTGTGTTAAATACAATGAAAAGTTAATAGTTGGAAGTCTCATCATATTCTAAACAATTTTCTTTGTAACTGGACAGGTTCAAGTATAGTGACAGAAGAGCCTCCCATTAGCTTCTATCTGATGATTGCAGTCAATGTAAAAAGCATATTAACAAAGGAGTGTTTTTTTTTGTAGGCAGTGAGTTGTTATGATCTGGAATGCACTGCCTTAAAGAATGGCAGAAGTAAATTTCATAGCTTTCAAAAAAGAATTGAATATATACATGAAAATGGGGTGGCGCAGTGGTTAACACCACAGCCTCACAGCTCCAGCGACCCGGGTTCAGTTCTGGGTACTGCCTGTGCGGAGTTTGCAAGTTCTCCCTGTGACCGTGTGGGTTTCCGTTGGGTGCTCCGGTTTCCTCCCACAGCCAAAGACTTGCAGGTTGATTGGTAAATTGGCCATTGTAAATTGCCCCTAGTGTAGGTAGGTGGTAGGAGAATGGTGGGGATGTGATAGGGAATATGGGATTAACGTAGGATTAGTATCAATGGGTGGTTGTTGGTCGGCACAGTCTCGGTGGGCCGAAGGGCCTGTTTCAGTGCTGTATCTATGATTATGATTATGAAAAGGAAAAAAAAGTAGGGCTATAGGGAAAGAGCAGTGGGCCTAATTGGATAGCTTGTTCAAAGACCCAGCATTGTCATGATGGGTTGAATAGCCCCTTTCTGTGCTGTATGATTCTATAATTATATGCATCTTGAAGTTAGACCATCTAGTTACCCTTGAAATCTGTGGTTGAACTGTTCATCTCTAACGATTCCATACTTTATATGGACAGACTGCCCAAGCTACAAGTTTGTGATTGGCAATCTTTTTTAATCTCCTTTGGAATCTACACAATTTCACGATGCAAAATCAATTTTTTTTTTATGAGCTATTCTCCTGAGACAAGTATTTATTTTCATCACCATCTCTACTGTCACTTATGCTCTTAAGTGTCTAATTATTCATCCTTTTACTCATGTATGATTTTTGCATCCAAATCTTGTCTTTTGTCACAGGAAATGCATTGTAATTTTCTCCCTGCGGCAGACCTAATAAACTCAGTATTTCTTTAACATGTACACTATATCCAGCTATACTTACAATTGCTCTGCTGATATAGACTCTGCTGTATTTTCTATGTATGAAAAATATATTAGCGGCATAATAACAGGCTGGAGCAGGGACAACTGTGACCAGGACAGATGTTTCCCTAATTTTTTAAAATTATTTCATGGGATGTGGGCATCGCAGGCCAGGCCAGCATTTATTGCCCATCCTTAATTGCCCTTGGGAAGGCGGTGGTGAGCTGCTTTCTTGAACCACTGCATTCCCTAGAGCTTGGTAGAAGCACGAATAACTTTGAGAAAATATATTGTGATATGAATGAACAATTCACAGCTTCCTCATTAACTGATGCATGCTCAGCAATAATGCTTCGTTAAGTGAATGTTAAATTCTGCATCTTATACTGATCTGTTCACGTGCCGTACTGCCTTCCTCCTTTTTCAACTTTTCTTTCATCATTTCCTTTCCTGCCTCATAAGAGATCTGTATGCCAGAAATGTGGCCTCATTAAGGCCTTTCTAGTTGAAGGAGTTTGTAGTATGGAATAAAAATTCCACTTCTGTGCTGCAGGCATACTTGAGATTGTGAACTCCTGGCCCCTGATTTCTGCCCATTCATTTTAATGAGGCCATTATGTGGAAGTGGAATGTCTAGCCCAGTGCCTTTACCCTTCCCAGCAGCAGGATCTGTTTCTTGTAATGTATCAACCTTGGCCCCATCAGATAATCCTCTCGATTCTGAATCAGAATGTTGTGGGTTCAAGGCCCACTCCAAAGACTTCAGCACATAATCTAGGCTGGCACTCTCTGTGCAGTACTGAGGGGGTGCCGCATTGTCTTTTGGATGAGTCCCCTCTCAGATGAGCATAAAAGAACCCATAGCACTTTTTCGAAGAAGAGCAGGAGGTTCTTCCAGGTGTCCTGGCCAATATTTATCCTTCAACCAACATCATTACAACAATATTTGGTCATGATCTCACTGCTGTTTGTGGGAGCTTGCTGTACAAAAATTGGCCACCGTGTTTCCTACATTACAACAGTGACTACTACACTTCAAAAGTCATTCATTTGCTGTAAAGTGCTTTGGGAAGTCCTGTGGTCATTCATAAATGCAAGTCTTTTTTCTCCCTCAAGCTGTCCCCTTCCTTTCCTTAAGATCCTAACCTATGCCAGGCAGATCTCCACACATACAGGCCTTCCTGGGGTCCCTTGTCCCAGAAACCACTCTTCACTTATGAGCATCGACAGTGTGTCAGCAGACTATTCTCCCATGGAAGGCAGTACAACCAAACCCAATCCTGTACTCACCAGGCCTCCACAAAGCTACCTTGCACAGGGTGATTCCAAATCAGTGATCTTAGTCTCTATATGGAGCAAATGCAATTGATTTCTTTCTCCCCTGATTCCTGCAGGGGCAGGAATGGATGTTGCAGGTTCCGGGATTTAGATGTTTCAGTAAGAACAGAGAAGATGGTAAAAGAGGGGGGGGTGTGGCATTGTTAATCAAGGAGAGTATTACAGCGACAGAAAGGACGTTTGAGGACACGTCTACTGAGGTAGTATGGGCCGAGGTTAGAAACAGGAGAGGTGAGGTCACCCTGTTGGGAGTCTTTTATAGACCTCCAAATAGTTCCAGAGATGTAGAGGAAAGGATAGCGAAGATGATTCTCGACAGGGGCGAGAGTAACAGGGTAGTTGTTATGGGGGACTTTAACTTTCCAAATATCGACTGGAAATACTATAGTTCGAGTACTTTAGATGGGTCAGTTTTTGTCCAGTGTGTGCAGGAGGGTTTTCTGACACAGTATGTAGACAGGCCAACCAGGGGCGATGCCACATTGGATTTGGTACTGGGTAATGAACCTGGCCAGGTGTTAGATTTAGATGTAGGTGAGCACTTTGGTGATAGTGATCACAATTCGGTTAGGTTTACCTTAGCGATGGGCAGGGACAGGTATATACCACAGGGCAAGAATTATAGCTGGGGGAAAGGAAATTATGATGCGATTAGGCAAGATTTAGGATGCATAGGATGGGGAAGGAAACTGCAGGGGATGGGAACAATCGAAATGTGGAGCTTATTCAAGGAGCAGCTACTGCGTGTCCTTGATAAGTATGTACCTGTGAGGCAGGGAGGAAGTTGTCGAGCGAGGGAGCCGTGGTTTACTAAAGAAGTTGAAGCGCTTGTCAAGAGGAAGAAGAAGGCTTATGTTAGGATGAGACGTGAAGGCTCAGTTAGGGCGCTTGAGAGTTACAAGCTAGCCAGGAAGGATCTAAAGGGAGAGCTAAGACGAGCAAGGAGAGGACACGAGAAGTCATTGGCGGATAGGATCAGGGAAAACCCTAAGGCTTTCTATAGGTATATCAGGAATAAAAGAATGACTAGAGTTAGATTAGGGCCAATCAAGGATAGTAGTGGGAAGTTGTGTGTGGAATCAGTGGAGGTAGGGGAAGTGTTAAATGAATATTTTGCGTCAGTATTTACAGTAGAGAAAGAAAATGTTGTCGAGGAGAATACTGAGATTCAGGCTACTAGGCTAGATGGGATTGAGGTTCACAAGGAGGAGGTGTTAGCAATTTTGGAAAGTGTGAAAGTAGATAAGTCCCCTGGGCCAGATGGGATTTACCCTAGGATTCTCTGGGAAGCTAGGGAGGAGATTGCAGAGCCTTTGTCCTTGATCTTTATGTCGTCATTGTCGACAGGAATAGTGCCGGAAGACTGGAGGATAGCAAATGTTGTCCCCTTGTTCAAGAAGGGGAGTAGAGACAGCCCTGGTAATTATAGACCTGTGAGCCTTACTTCAGTTGTGGGTAAAATGTTGGAAAAGGTTATAAGAGACAGGATTTATAATCATCTTGAAAAGAATAAGTTCATTAGAGATAGTCAGCACGGTTTTGTGAAGGGTAGGTCGTGCCTCACAAACCTTATTGAGTTTTTTGACAAGGTGACCAAACAGGTGGATGAGGGTAAAGCAGTGGATGTGGTGTATATGGATTTCAGTAAGGCGTTTGATAAGGTTCCCCATGGTAGGCTATTGCAGAAAATACAGATGTATGGGGTTGAAGGTGATTTAGAGCTTTGGATCAGAAATTGGCTAGCTGAAAGAAGACAGGGGGTGGTGGTTGATGGCAAATGTTCATCCTGGCGTTTAGTTACTAGTGGTGTACCGCAAGGATCTGTTTTGGGGCCACTGCTGTTTGTCATTTTTATAAATGACCTGGAAGAGGGTGTAGAAGGGTGGGTTAGTAAATTTGCGGATGACACTAAGGTCGGTGGAGTTGTGGATAGTGCCGAAGGATGTTGTAGGGTACAGAGGGACATAGATAGGCTGCAGAGCTGGGCTGAGAGATGGCAAATGGAGTTTAATGCGGAAAAGTGCGAGGTGATTCACTTTGGAAGGAGTAACAGGAATGCAGAGTACTGGGCTAATGGGAAGATTCTTGGTAGCGTAGATGAACAGAGAGATCTTGGTGTCCAGGTGCATAAATCCCTGAAGGTTGCTACCCAGGTTAATAGGGCTGTTAAGAAGGCATATGGTGTGTTAGCTTTTATTAGTAGGGGGATCGAGTTTCGGAGCCACGAGGTCATGCTGTAGCTGTACAAAGCTCTGGTGAGACCGCACCTGGAGTATTGCGTGCAGTTCTGGTCACCGCATTATAGGAAGGATGTGGAAGCTATGGAAAGGGTGCAGAGGAGATTTACTAGGATGTTGCCTGGTATGGAGGGAAGTTCTTACAAGGAAAGGCTGAGGGACTTGAGGTTGTTTTCGTTGGAGAGAAGGAGGAGGAGAGGTGACTTAATAGAGACATATAAGATAATCAGAGGGTTAGATAGGGTGGATAGTGAGAGTCTTTTTCCTCGGATGGTGATGGCAAACACGAGGGGACATAGCTTCAAGTTGAGGGGTGATAGATATAGGACAGATGTCAGAGGTAGTTTCTTTACTCAGAGAGTAGTAGGGGCGTGGAACGCCCTGCCTGCAACAGTAGTAGACTCGCCAACTTTAAGGGCATTTAAGTGGTCATTGGATAGACATATGGATGAAAATGGAATAGTGTAGGTCAGATGGTTTCACAGGTCGGCGCAACATCGAGGGCCGAAGGGCCTGTACTGCGCTGTAATGTTCTAATTCTAATTTACTCTTTTGCTGCAGATTCAGGCAGGTTCTGAACTTAAAAGTCACTAAGGATTCAGTGATATCAATTATCACGTCTAACTCTTTTCAACCTCCTGCCACTTACAACATGTCTTTCACGCTCAATGAATAAATATCCCATAACAGCTCTTGTCATCACAGAAACCTCAGACTGATTTTCTGAGGCCCTGTTCGTCCTTGGTGGCAGCTGCAGACTGGAGAATCAGGTCTCGAGTGCTGTCTCCTTACTTTCCTCGATTTCCAATGTATAGCAGCAAAAGTAGGCCTTGGCAACTTAACATGTCAAAAATGATTCGAGCTAGGCTCTATGCCAAATTTCTTTGATGCCAGTTTGAGGCCCACCCACAACACAGGCCCCACCCCTACAAACTGGGCCTTTCTCTGGGAAATGCATCTACCTGCTTTATACATGTTCTCTTGCACATTTCCGATTTCCTTCGCCCCTCCGTTAGCAGCCTCCATTGGCAGCTTTGTCTTCAGCTGCTTAGGCGCTAAGCTCTAGAATTCCCTCCCAGCACCTTCCTGCCTCTCTATCTCTCCTTCCTCCTGTAAGACACTGTAAAACCCACCTCTTTGACAAAGGTTTTGGGTATCTGTCCTAATATCTCCTTATGAGGGTTGGTGTCAAATTGTACTGCTAATGCTCCTTTGAAGAGCCTTGGGACATTTTACTATGTGCTATATAAATGCAAGTTGTTGTGCATGTTCAAGATTAGTAGGTTTGAGAAACTGGGCATTTCTGTGTTGTTGAATTGTATGTCTTTCATATATGTGGAAGCCTTTATTGTTGCTCTGTTTTTCTGCATTTTGCCAACATCAGTTTCTTCCAGTCTTGGTCACAGTTGCAGGGAAAGCAAAGTGTAAGTGCAGGAATCCATTCAAGTATTCTAGCTGCACTCAGAATTAGGTGAGAAGGCTGAATTCATGAATGGCCATCATCTTAAGGTGTAAATGCACCTTAGGGACTATGTATACACTGTGTGATGCCCTTGGACCCAAGTCTGCAGACCACGCCAGTGCTCCGAAAGTGCTTCACAGCTGTGTTATCAAACAATATTCAACACTGAGCCACACAAGGAGATGTAAGGCTGTTCCTCTTGTGACAATGTCTTTCTCTGATATTCGCAGATGTTGGGAAATGGTATTGTGGGTCTCGCTTATCACTACTGAACATCAAGTACATCAGGCCCACCTCTTACAGTCATTTCACAATAGGGGAGGGACTGAAAGGGGTGGATACTTGGCAGAAACAGATTCTGCCCTAAATTCCTCCTCTCCATCTAGATTGCATGTTTTTTTTTCTCTCAGGAATTTAGGGGCTAAAGATTCTATTTATTTTGTGCTATATAGGAACTTAGGAATATAAGTAGGCCATTCAAGTCCCTCGAGCCTGTTCTGCTATTCAATGATATCATGACTGATCTATACCTTAAATCCAATTACCCGCCTTGGTTTTATAACCCTTAATAAACCTAACAAAAAAATTATCGATCACTGTTTTGACATTTTTAATTGACACCCAGTTTGAACAACTTTTTGGAGGATAGAGTTCCAGATTTCCACTACTTTTGTGTGAAGAAGCGTTTTCTTACAACACTCTGAACAGCCTTACTCTAATTTTAAGGTACTGCCCCCCACCCCACCCCTTGTTCTGGAAGAGGAAATTGTTTCTCTCTCTCTCTACCCTAACAGATGCAATAATCATCTTAAAGAGCTCAATTAGATCACCCATTAATCATCTATATTCAAGGAAATACAAGCCTAGTCTATGCAACCTGGCCTCATAATTTATCTTTTTTAGCCCCAGTGTCATTTTGGTCCATCTGCACAGCATCCCTGTAAGGCCAGTATATCCCTTCTGAGGTGCAGTTCCCAGAACTGAAGGCAATACTGCAAATGGAATCTGACCCGAACTCTGTATAGATGTAACATAACTTCTAACCCTTTGTATTCCAGTCCCCTCGAGATAAAGGCCAACATTCCATTAGCCTTTTTAATTATTTGTTGTACCTTTCCATTACCTTTGAGTGATTTTTGTACTTGGACCCCTCAACACCTCTACTCTTGCTGTTTAGAAAATATTTTAATCTGTCTTTCTTAGATCCAAACTTTCCCACATTGAAATCCATTTGTCACAGTTTTGTCTACTCACTTTATCAATGTCCCATTGCAACTTTCTGATCCTATCCACACCATTTAACTGTGACCAACCTTAGATGTACAGCTTTCTAATCCTGCATCTAAGTAATTTACAAAAATACTGAAACGGCCCCATTACAGACTCCTGTGGAGGGTACTAATCTCATTCTGCCAAGTTGAAGACATATCCCCTACCCTACTTTCTGTCTCCTACCTTCTAACCAACTCCTTATCCAAGCCAAAAGGTTGCTGCCAATTCTGTGCGCTCTCCACAGTCTCTTATTTGGAACCTTGTCAAATGTCTTCTGGAAATCATATAAATTACATCCGTAGGATTATGCTCTAATCCTTGCACAGTGAAAGAAAAAACTTGCATTTGCGCAGTATCTTTTAGCAAAGAGCATGAAACCTACCATCAAGGTAATTTCAAACTGAATCTTCAACCTTTGTAAGTTGGTCTCAAGAAAAGTAGATACTGTTTTGTCGAGCTTGTTGCCATGACATCCTGGAGATGTCACTCAACCCATGGTGCTTTTCAGCTTTGCAAAACCACCTTGTATGACTACACAGATGCTAGAGCAGTAATGCTGTGATGTCAGAGCAGAACTAATTTGCACACATAAAGCTTTCACAAACAGCAATCTGATAAATGACCAGATAACCTGTTTTTAATGTTGGTTGAGGGAAACATTGACCCGGACACCAGGAAGAATACTCCTCCTCCTCTTTGAATAATGTCATGGGATCTTTTACATCCACCTGAGGGCAGATGGGGCCTCAGTTTTAACATCAAATCTGAAGGATGCCACCTCCAACAGTGCAATATTCCTCAGTACTGCATTACATGCCAGAGTGCCCGACTCTACACAGCTAGTTTATCGTGGCTGGCAGGAATTAAGTGACGTTATCTAGAGTGGCTCACCTGCTCTGTTGCATTAGTATAACACAGCCATTAATATGAATGGGGGCAGATTTTCTGAGTTACTTGAGGCTTCTTGAGTGTTCAGCAGGCATTCATCAAAATGAAGGATGAAGGACCTATTTTAGCCCGGCTGCCTTTGAAACATGTTATGTTAATATTGCTCATGTTTATTTGAAATGTCAGTGACGTCAATGCTCTGGGTGAATGTACTGCTCGAAACAGTTTCAGTACCAATGTATCCTGCATTATGTGCAGTCTAATGTTTAGTGATTGGCCAAGAGAGATCATTAGTGTCATGTATCTCTGACTCAGCTGCAATATGAGTCAGTCCTGCTTTGTCCAGCTGTCTCTATAGTCTCCAACTTTGATATCCTCTCCAAGGATAAGAACACACACACATGAATGCCTTCCTAGGAACAGTCTGCTCCTGTTCCTCCAACTCTGGCCTCTTGTGCATTCACCTCCCTTTGCTCCACCACTGGTAGCCATACCTTTAGCTGCTTAGGTTTCAGGCTCTGGAATTCCCTCCTTAAAATCTCTCAACTTCCCTTCTCCCCCCCTCCCCGCCCAGCTCCACATTTTGGAAAACGTACCTAATGGATCACGCATTAGGCTGCATGTGGACTTGGTTTTCCTGAAGGCATTTGGCCCATTCAGGGCAGGCCAGTTTTACAAAGGGGACATTGAACAGGTGTTGTTCTCCCTTTGGTCTAACACCCATTTCAGACCCTAAACTGGATGCAACTTTTGATGTCAATATCAATATGGCGACCACTTCAACTCAATGTTCACACACACCACCCACCATATTGGATGCTTTGGTGTCTGCTTTGTGCTGTAACATGAATGCAGCGTTTTGAATTTCTAGGCTTGTGTGTGTGGAGTTAAGTGATGCTCAGAACAGTAAGTACAGGTGGAAGAAAGGTTGGAATTAAAATGTTGGCTAGAAAATCTACACTTGCTGAAACAAATATTCAGGTGGATGCAAGTTTAAAATGTATTTTTGTGGTGACAATTGGGCTTATCGAGGATACAACAGGGGCAATAACGGTACAATAGGGGCTATTCATGGTATAACAGGAACTTTTGAGGTTACAGTAGGGACTGTTGAGGGGTATGATAGTTTAATTTATAATGGTCCTTTTTTTAAGAAAATGAGATTTGATTCTGGGCATTGCTCCCTTTATCCCTCTCTGTATATAACAATATAGCTTCGCCATGTGAGTTGCATGCAAGATGGCAGGACACCCAAGGACACATTGTACAGCGAGCTCATCACTGGTATCAGACCCACCGGCCGTCCATGTCTCTGCTTTAAAGACATCTCCAAATGTGACATGAAGTTCTGTGACATTGATCACAAGTCGTGGGAGTCAGTTGCCAGTGATTGCCAGAGCTGGCGGGCAGCCATAAAGGCGGGGCTAAAGTGTGGCGAGTCGAAGAGACGTAGCAGTTGGCAGGAAAAAAGACAGAAGCCCAAGGGGAGAGCCAACTGTGTAACAGCCCCAACAACCAATTTTATCTGCAGCCCCCGTGGAAGAGTCTGTCACTCTAGAATTGGCCTTTATAGCCACTCCAGGCACTGCTTCACAAACCATTGACCACCTCCAGGCGCTTACCCATTGTCTCTTGAGACAAGGAGGCCAAAGAAGAAGAAGATAGGGGCGGCATAGTGGCGCAGTGTTTAGCACTGCAGCCTCATAGCTCCAGGGACCCGGGTTCAATTCTGGGTACTGCCTGTGCGGAGTTTGCAAGTTCTCCCTGTGACCGCGTGGGTTTTCGCCAGGTACTCTGGTTTCCTCCCACTGCCAAAGACTTGCAGGTGATAGGTAAATTGGCCATTGTAAATTGCCCCTAGTGTAGGTAGATGGTAGGGAATATGGGATTACTGTAGGGTTAGTATAAATGGGTGGTTCTTGGTCGGCACAGACTCGGTGGGCCGAAGGGCCTGTTTCAGTGCTGTATCAATAAACAAAAATAAAGATATAACTGAGTGTTGATGAACAGCTCACACTCCCCTGGCTTATGATGTCATTCGGACCTCCTGCTAAATTACATCTTTGTAAATGAATCCAACTGATGTGTAGTTAACAAGTTAGCATATAAAATAGCCAATTCTGGATCCTCCTTATGCCTTTTGATAAATAATTCTGTAAAAACAATTGGGGTTCTGCAATAGAACAACTTTTTAAATTGCAAATTGATAAAGGAATGTCAGTGTTACTGCAGTATAAAGTTCTGACTCACTACATGATATCTTTGAGATTTGCTGCTAAACCCTCCTTCAGTTTTAGTCACAGTTTCACAGGCAGTGTAGGTGGAGTTCAGAAATATCTAACAGATGTCGATGAATAAATCGCAGCAGTACTTCACTGCACTAAAAAAAAGTTTTGTAATGAACAGTAAAGAGAAAAGCAGCTTAACATTGTGGGTGGAAACTTTTGTCAGAGTTCCAATATCCTATTGATAAAATCTAGGCTGACTGTCCAGGGCAGTACTGAAGTGATTGTTGCGTTGTCAGAGATGCTGTGTTTTGAGTGAGACATTAAATGGGATCTTCATCTGCTCTCTTAGATGGAAGTAAAAGATCGCACAGTACTGTTGGAAAAACACTGATGAATACTAAGACTGACACATGGGGTGGAATCTTACCGGTCCCACGGAGGCAGATTTGGAGGTGGGCCCAGGAGCAAAATTTGAAACTTGTGTGTCGGGTCGTCCCCCTGACATATTCCTGTCTCTGAGCGATCTTGCCAGAGGTGGGGTCACCACAGCAGTGGTGGGTAGCCAATTAGGCCCAATAAGGGACCAATTGAGGGCAAGTTACTGATACTGTTGGAATCTTTCTGGCGTGGCCTGGCCCCTTGGCTGGCTGGCAGTGGCTTTCTGGTGGCAGGCAAAGGACTATTGGGATCTCCCATCACTGGCCCAATGAAGGTGCCACAAAAATATGAAGGCCACAGAATCAGCCAGAACCTTTCCTGTGGAGGGCTTTCCCCTCCACACTGATGGCCCTACAAGCCGTGGGCCTTCCATTTTTCTTTCAATTATTAATCAGGCTTCCCAGGGCTTGTCCGTTTGGAGGTCTCTCACTCTCCCCTACCTGCCTCCGCAGTGCCAACCTCTGCTGATGGGTGCTGCATGCCCTCCACTGGGCCTCCCACCTCAAGAACCCACCATCCTTAATGGGACAGGTGCATAGTCTGCCTATTCCAACTGTCAGCACACCGTTGACCCATTTGAGGTCGGGACCTGGAAATGGTCCCAATGCCTGAAATTTTTCAAAGTGACTAAGATTCCAGCCATCGACTTCCCCCCTGTATCAACACCGATTGATGTTGACCCAAAGAGCTCCCCCCTGTATCAACACCGATTGATGTTGACCCAAAGAGCTCCCCCCTGTATCAACACCGATCGATGTTGACCCAAAGAGCTCCCCCCTGTATCAACACCGATTGATGTTGACCCAAAGAGCTCCCCCCTGTATCAACACCGATCGATGTTGACCCAAAGAGCTCCCCCCTGTATCAACACCGATCGATGTTGACCCAAAGAGCTCCCCCCTGTATCAACACCGATTGATGTTGACCCAAAGAGCTCCCCCCTGTATCAACACCGATTGATGTTGACCCAAAGAGCTCCCTCCTGTATCAACACCGATCGATGTTGACCCAAAGAGCTCCCCCCTGTATCAACACTGATTGATGTTGACCCAAAGAGCTCCCTCCTGTATCAACACCGATTGATGTTGACCCAAAGAACTCCCCCCATATCAACACCTACCCTCAAGGCTGAATTTTAACTTTCAGACCTATTTGCAGTGGGGGAGGCCAGCAGTATGTCAGGAACCCAGAAGTTTCAGCAGCACGCCTGATGGTTACCTGCAGCAGTCTCATTCAGCTCCACTGTTTAAAGAGATCCTGTGAGGATTGGAGGTAGAGCTTTGTTGACAAAGCTAGGAACTGAGCAGATGGAAGCTGAACGTGAATAAGGAGCACCATGTTTTAGCGATGTGTTCCTGGCGATGATGCTGTGGGCTTTAAAGGCCTGTAGGGAGATTCTGTTTCTCACGGATCGGAGGAAGAAGACACCACTGAAAACAAACAGGCATGGCAGGACGTGACAGAGGAGGTCAGCAGCAGGAATATGGTGCCTCCTTTCTGGACATGGTGCCATACGAGGTTTAATAATCTGATCAGAGCAGGAAAGGTGAGTGACATGGCATATTCAAGTACAAACTCCCTCACTCTGCCTCCCAGCCTTCTCCTGCACATCACTCGTCAGACCAACAAACCTTGCAGGTGAACCCATCAAAACACTTCCTCACATCCCCATTTGACCAGTCACCACTGGCAATTAGCCTCATCTTATGGCAATGTACCACCCATCCCTCATAGTGATCCTTCACAAATGTTGTCCTTCCATCCTCACAGCACATTTGATTTCTCACACATAACTCTTCTCTCATTGCAGAAGAGAGCTGGAGGTGGCTCTCTAGTTATCTCCCCCTTGACGGCTGCAGAGAGGATGCACTACAGATAAGCTGAGTCTCTGCATACCTGGCCATTGGAGACAGAAAGATGAGGGCCTCCCAGCTACCTGGTGTCAGAATTAAATATCACACAGCCACATGGCAAACAACACTCACTCATGTAGATTTGATAACAGCAGGCAATGAAAAAATAATAATGTGCACAAGGATGACTTAAAACCCTCTCAGTTTGTCAGTTCTAATTCATGTTTTTCATCTCCCACAGGCCCCACAAGTGTCCCTTAGGAGGTGATGCTGGAGGAGAATGAGGATTCCTCAGAGGAGATCACTTACTCTGAGGAAGCACCATCATATGACTCATGCACACGCTCCACCAGTTTAGAGACACACACCTCAGAGCAGGAGCAGGTATTGGAGACAGAGACAGCAGTGGAGAGCCCCTGTCTGAGGGTGCAGGACCCTGCAAGCTCTGCTCATCTGGATGCAGTTGCTGAGCCTTAGGGGCTGTCGATGAAGGGGACAATTCTGGAGCAGAAAATGTGTGAGGTTCTGTCAGCATTTTCAGAAGCACTGTGCACGACTGAAGAGAAATTGGAGGAGTCTGTCTTTGGCATGAGTTCCATGATGTCTCAAGCTTTTGTACTGATTGCCTCCATGGAAAGAGTAGCCACCTGCATGGAGCTACAGACGTGGCAGACAACCGAGTGTATTCTAACCCTCACCAATGGCCTGCATGTTCACACAGCCACCATATTGAGGATTGAAGAAGGCCTCGCCTTGGCCATTCAGCACCTTACTGAAGTGCAGCTCTTGGCTGGCAGGGAAGTGAGGGCGGGCCATGAGAGAAAAGATGGATAAAGGGGCTATAGAAGTGATGACTCTGCTCAAAGTATTTCCACTTCCGACACTCCCTCCGCCCCCCCATTCAGAGCCCCACATGCTGCCTCCTGTCCACGCCGAGTCTGCTTCTGCAGAGGTGCAGATGGGGCAATCTTTGGCGGGGCTCCAAAACCCAGAGGATATTGGCCGAGCATCTGAGCAGTCATGGCAGAGATCTGTGCCACGTGCCTCTAGCTCCGCTGAAGGCACATGGGGTAGCACCATATAGGAATATTGGAATAATAGAAAAAGGACGATAAAGGATTTGTAATTGCACAAGGGTAATCACTTGGGTGTGGTCACATTTCTGTTTAATGTTTATGAACCATAACATTTATTTCAATGCTCCATTATGCCATTTTTGCCTGACATCTGTAGCCTTCTGCTTTGTGAAAAATGGTATGACAAGAGTAAAAGAGGAGCAATGGGTGTCTGTAAGAGGGATGAATTGTTAATTCTGGGACTGCTTTGAGCCAGGGGAGGGGGTTATGGGACATAGTAGGTTCCAAATTGATGTACTGCCTCGGGTTAACTGAAGGATGTCTGAATCAATCCGTCCCAGGCATCCCTAGTAGCTAACATGAGAGGTTACGGGTGCCTTTGCCACATCAAGCTCCTCCTCCTCCTTCTCCAAAGATACAAAGTGATCATCACCTTCCTGTTTTTGCAGCTCCAGCCTCCTCTGCTGCACAATGTTGTGCAAGACACAGCAGACCACTGCCATTCTAGAAACCTTTACTGGTGCATACTGAAGGATGTCCCCAGATTTGTCCAGGCACCTCAAATGCATCTTCAGCAACCTGATTCCTTTCTCAATTACAATTCTGCTGTTCGTGTGACCTCTGTTGCACCTTCTCTATGTGTCGGTGGTAGGGCTTCTCTAAAAACATGGCTGATGACGCATGTGGAGGTAGCCATTGTCGCCAAGGAGCCAGCCCTGGCTCTGCTTAGAGATGTGAATATCTGTGGGAGGCTTGACTGGCACAGAATGAATACATCATAGCAGCTCCCTGGGTATCTTGCATAGACTTTCATGATGATCTTTCAGTGGTTGCAGACCAGGTGGACATTTAATGGAGTGAAATCAATTAATGAATACTGCTGGGGGATCTGAGGGTGCCTTGATTGTCACTTGTGTGCAGTCTGTGACTCCCCATACTGGTGGGAATCCATACAGAGTAGCAAATCTAAGCGCCCTCTCATTTTGACTGGCCTCATCAGTTGCCAAGTGCACATGTGCCGGCCCAGGCAAACATGGTATCTTCCATCTGTAAGATGCACTTGTAGGCAGCAGATTGTGAAATTTGACAAATATCAGCAGCAGATGCCTGGAAGGAGCTGGAGGCAAAGAAATTAAGGGCTGTGGTGACCTTGACCACCAATGGTCATTCATGCCCACCTGGTCCACTTGGAAGGAGGTTTTCTTTCAGGAGGCTGCCAATGTTAGCAATGACCTGACAGGAAGGTCAGAGCCTCCTGAGGCACTGCTGCTCAGTTATGTCCAGGAAGCGTATCCTCTGCCTGTATACTGTACCACCTCCTATGAGCTGGATCTCTGTGCTCATCCCTCTGTCCTGTGGATCTGCTGTTCCTGCTGCTGTTGCTTCTGCTGTTGGTGGTGTTGCCAGTGCTCCGCCTCTTGTTCCAAATCCGAGGTTCAAGTTAGAGCTTCATAAGCGACACCCATGCTCTTGTGAAGGTTGACAGCTGGTAAGTGCAGATCAAAGGCAAAAAACTCTAAAGTAATGGAAATCACCTCCAAAGCAGTGAAGACATGTACTCAGAACAAATCCTATGAACAAAAGCCTTTCACTTAGGCAAGGAAGCAGGTGACAGCACAGTATTTAAAGCATTTTTTGACTGTCAATGTCTCAGCCCTGTCAATTGCCGCTGTCCTTTTGTCTTGTTTTCCCTGGTGAGTTCTCGGAAGTTCGGGAAACCCACATGCACAGAGTTAAAGTCATAATCCTGGGTTGAAAGAGCAGCTAATGAGCATTTTGCATCTTTACATAGCAGACCCACCTGTCCCAAGGGGTTTTTCCACTACCTACAGGTTAAAGGTAGCAGTTGACAGGTTCCTGCTGGCTTCCCCACGCATCGGAAGTTTCAACTGTTGTAGCTTGCTACCTGCAGAGAAACCCACCCACTTTGCCAGGTTAAAATTTCCTCCCTCCATTGAGTTCAAAAATACACAAGCCTTGGAATACCTCAGAAATCATTCCAGCCCATGAGCAGGTTTTCTGGCATTAGTCTGCAGATAAGCAACAAAGCATCTCAGTGCCCACTACTGACTGGACATGAAAGATAAGGAAATTCTCATTGAGAAACCCATTGGTATCAGCAGTGCTCCTGGAGAAAACTGCTAACATCAATTAGGAGAAACACTCATCAGAAACTAAGTACCAAACAGGTTAAAAAAAATAAAGAAACAAAGCTAAGAAATGTTAAAGAAAGATAAAGAATGACTGCATTTATATAGTGCCTTTCAAAGCCTCAAGAAGTCCTAAAATGAAGTATTTTTGAAGTGTAGTCACTGTTGTATTATAGGAAATGAGGCAGCCAATTTGTGCACAGCAAACTCCCGCAAACAAAAATGTGATAATGACCAGATAATTTTTTCTAGTGATGTTTAGCTGAGGGGTAAATATTGGCAGGACACTGCGGAGAACTTTCCTGCTCTTCTCTAAAATAGCGTAATGGGACATTTTACATCTAGCTGAGGAGGCCGATGAGGCCTTGGCTTAATGTCTTATCTGAAAGATGGCACCACCCTCAGTGCTGCAGTGGAGTGTCAGTCTGGACTTTGTGCTAAGTCTCTTACCTTTATATGGCTGTGTCTATTCCATGACCTGCACTCTACTACCTGCTATAGTCCTAGACACCTACATAAAATTAATATTCATAGCATTAGATGTCCTGTACATCAGAACTGTAGAACTCACCTGCAGTTCTAAGGTTCCCCCAAATTAATATTGAAATTAATATTCTAATCCTTCAGGTCCTGCCCACCAGAAGATGCACTGAGTTCCGAAGTTGGGGCAATTCCCCTGGGGTAGAACTTCACTAATGTCCCACATCCAGACCAGCCTGATATCACCCCAAAACCTGGCAGTAATGGAAAGAAACCCCGACTGTTTAATAATCAGACTGCTCTATTGCACCTTAAAGCAGCCAAGTTCCCAGCAGTGTTTGTAGAAAATTAGAGGAATCTTCTCAATTGCAGTCGGTGCTTTAGCATAGAGTCAAGGAGGTGTAGAAAAATACTCCCAGAATTGAAACAAAATGTTGGATGTTCTGAATCAGCATCTAGCAAAGAGGCCTAGAAATTACTGAGTGATATCAAGGGACAAATGCTTAAAGTGTTTGTATTACGTGGCTGTGTCCACTATTTTAACAGAGGCATTAATCTGTTTAATAATTAAAGCCTCATTTAAATAGGTTAATAGTTAAAGCCTCATGTACCTCCTAAACCTACCACCTAGAAGAACAAGCCAGCAGCTGCATGGGAATATCACTGCCTGCGAGTTCCCCTCTAAGTCACACACCAGACTGACTTGGAAATATATCGCGGTTCCTTCGTTGCTGGGTTAAAATCCTGCAGTTCCCTCCCTAAAGCACTGTGGGTGTAACTACCGACACCTTCTCGGGCAATTAGGGATTGCCAATAAATGCTAGCGTTGCCAGCGACGCCCACACCCGTGAATGATTTTTTTTTCAAATGGGAAGGTAATGTCATATAAACATGACTGGGTAGAAATTAGTCTTGGGTGTTAGTGCTAGACAGTATTCCCTCTAAGCTGCTTGAAGGCATGGCTGTGCAGCAATCTAGAATTTACCACACAAGGGACAAACAAGCTGTGCACAAGACATGTGCATATGTAGCTTGTCAGCCACCTTAAAGGGACTACGCAGTGCCACAAACAGGTCGTGCACAGCAAAGAGAAATTAGAGGGAACATTGGTGCTAGACAGATAATATAGCATCAGCTGCCTGTTACATTTCTGTGCAATATTCAGTTCTATGGAAGGAAATGGAGCTGAATCAGGTGGTGAGTATAACAGCCAGCTGACACAATACTGACCGTTTTGTACACTCATATCATTTGCTATGGTTTCTACGTTTTCGTAACTAGGTAGCTGGAAACTAACCTCCCTGAGTGAAAATTATTGACTGGCAGAAAGCAGGCCATTGTTCTATTGCACGTGTGATTCAGCTTTACAGGCTTGGATAATGGGTGAGGGAAATGAGATGATGTTCTTTGAAGTGTAAAAGAGTTGTAACAGCCGGGTTATGTCAGCAGTAAAATTAATCAGGCAAGCTGCACCAGGAATTGTTCCGCATTTCAAATGACAAAATGTATTTTATTTTCTCCCTGCCAGGGTAACATTGTCTCCTGTTCGTAAGTAATTTGACATTGACATACAGTAACAGCCAAGCTATGATTGACTGCTGTCAGCTCATTAAATATTACTGTGATACAATATAATTCTTTCTGCATTCAATGAAACTTGCCAGCAAATCTATTGACTGCCCTGTACCCAATATTAAATTTGATAAGCTGAGGGAACATTTCAGTGTCTATTTCTCATTATATTCTGTAACCTATTGCTTTGTGACTGACCACCTAGATCCAGACAAATGTATGCAATGTGAAAAGATCCTCTGATTCATCCTATGCATTTCATTGACAAAACATCATTGGAAATACAAATTGTTTGGGATTGAGGGAGGCAGAATGAGGCAGGTAGGATGCTCTACCATTACTGTGCAGACACAGACCTTTTTTAATCCTGCTTTTCACACATTGCATGGATGTGAATACAGGGTTAGAGAGATTACCCGTGCGATCACTAACACTACTCAAATTTTAACCTTGGATATTGTTACAAGTGCAAGACAAGTTGGAATTTGCCATTTTTAAGTCACTCCACTTATCTCATTTCCTGAAGGATTCACTTCATTTTTCACTGGTGTTGTCTGCTCTTTGTAACTCAACCAAGTGACCTTTCTTCAGGTGTGAGTCAAAACATTGAGCGTTGGCAGTATTATGACATCAGTGATACCGTTAGTGTTAAAAATACAAGATGTGAATCCCCAGACCAATAACAAGAATTACACAACAAGATTTCACATTTCAAGACTTTTATTATAACTATACTAAAAATCCATCTCATCCTCCTCCTGAATTCCCTAGCATCACAGATGCCAGTCTTCAGCCCATTCGATTCACTCCATGTGATATCAAGAAATGACTGAAGGCACTGAACACTGCAAAGGCTATGGGCCCTGACAACATTCCGGCAATAGTACTGTGGCAGGTGCACTTTCATATCAAACGAAATGACCTTACACCGAAATAGGCCATCTCGGGTTACGAATGTGGAAATTTCTTTCGCTTGGCCGATTAAGGGGACTTGCCAATAACCTTTCAGCAAGTCAGTCTTGCTAATAAAGACTGAATTCCCCACTCTGTCAATACAATCCTCAAGTTTTAGGATTAGCTAAGAGTCTGTGTTAGTTACTACATTAACTTTCTGATAATCAATACAAAATCTTTTGGAACCATCTGGATTTAGTACTAGAACCACTAGAGAACCCCAGCTGCTTTGAGTGTTATGACCAAGGCAGGAGGAGTGCACTGTTTATTCTAGTTCCATTTCTCCACAGGTCACAACATATATTGAAATGTTCCCACTTACCATATGGTCAATCATATATTCTATTTTTGCCAGAATAAAACACACTAACCAGGTTTCTTTAATGAACAACTAAATTATCAGTTTATTTATTTAGAGATACAGCACTGAAACAGGCCCTTCGGCCCACCGAGTCTGTGCCGACCATCAACCACCCATTTATACTAATCCTACACTAATCCCATATTCCTACCACATCCCCATCTGTCCCTATATTTCCCTACCACCTACCTATACTAGGGGCAATTTATAATGGCCAATTTACCTACCAACCTGCAAGTCTTTGGCTGTGGGAGGAAACCGGAGCACCCGGCGAAAACCCACACAGTCACAGGGAGAACTTGCAAAGCAGGCAGTACCCAGAATTGGACCCGGGTCACTGGAGCTGTGAGGCTGCGGTGCTAACCACTGCGCCACTGTGCCGCCCATATATAAAGCAAGTCTTAACTAGTAATGAAGTAAAGCATAAACACAGGGATTTAAATTTTAAAGTCCACTTTTTACCTTAGCCTCTCACGCTCAAGGGACTCTGAAGGGCCAGTTGTCTTCTGGGCCCTTGACAATGCAAGAGTCAGTGAATTTACCCTGAAGAAAAGTCATGAGGATGTGAGATGGAATCATATACTTCTTCCCCTGTTACCAGGGTTTCTGTTCTATTTTTAACTTGAAGCATGTGACAATCAGTAAACATTGTTGCCAAACCAGTTCTTTCAGTGTCCACTTGATGACTCTCTTGAAAATAAAACTGGCCCATCATTTCTTCAGTTTGACTATGACTGCCTCAAAAAAAATATTTTAACAAAAAAAAACCACAATCACTTCCATAATACGAGGTTCAATTATATTGTTCTTTTGCATATATTGATACTCCTCTTTGACCTAAGCCAATTTATCAAGATTGAGTCGCTAAGGGATCTGTTTCATGGGTGTAGCTGTTCCTACATCAACCCCATGAATAGCCAGAGGCTATTATACTGTATTAAACTCTTTTACCAGTTCAGCTATGTCCCTTTTATGCTGTTCAGAGAGATAGTGTAGAACTGTATGTAAACTTTTTAGCACTTCTCCGTTTGCCAGTTTCATCGCAGGGGGTTCAATCTGAGAGTTCTCAGCCTCTGCCCCTTCATCCCGTTCATCAAAAGTAATACTATCCTTAATCTCCTCTTCTGTCATTTGGCATACATTTACTGGCTGACAATATTCACAATCATAGTATCTTTTCAACATATTCACATGACACACCCTTTGACTTTTCTGTCTGTCTGGGGTACTGAGCATATAGTTCACTTCACTAAGTTTCCTCTTAATGAAGTAAGATCCACTGAACCTAGCTTTCAGTGGTTCCCCAGGCAAAGGCAACAAACTAACACTTTGTCTCGAGGCTGAAAACTCCGTGCCTTAGCTGTTCTGTCCGCTTGGGTTTTCATCACTTGTTGAGAAATCTTGAGATGTTTTCTGGCCATCTCACAAGCTTTTGTGAGTCTCTCTCAAAATTCTGAGACACAATCTAAGAGGGTAGTTTCCTCTTCCTGTGCTAAAAAAATCTCTCCTTTCTGAGTTTAAGAGGACCCCTAACCTTAATTCAAATAGACTGAAATCAATGGACATATTTGGTGTGTCTCTGGTGGCAAATAATAAAAATGATGTCCTCTTATCCCAATTATAAGGATACTCAAAATAGTAAGCCTTTATCATACTTTTTAGGGTTTGGTGATATCTTTCCAAAGCGCCTTGTGACTGTGGATAAAAAGCAGACGATTTGAGCTGTCTCACTCCTAAATTACTCATGACCTTTTGCATTATCCCTGACAGAAATTTGACCCCGGGTCTGACTGAATTTCTTTTGGCAATCCGTATTTAGTGAAAAATTGAATTTACCCCTCAATCATAACTTTCACTGTGATCTTTTTCAAAGGTATTGCCTCTGGAAACCTAGTGGACAAATCCATGTTGCTTCGGAGAAACTTGTGACCTGACTTCTTTCTGGGTAAAAGTCCAACACAATCCACAAGAATCCTACTAAACGGTTCATCAAAAGCTGGTATCTGTATCAAAGGGACTGGCTTAATCGCAGGCTATGGCTTCCCAACTACCTGATATGTATGGCAAGTTCTGACCAATAAAAATGCTGGCTTATCCTGGCCTGAGTCTTTCAAGTATCCACATGACCTGCCACTGGGATCTTGTGGGCAATTCTCAAAATCTCACTGCAGTACCCGGGGGAACAACAACCTGATGAACTATAACCCAGTCCTCATCAGTGGGCCTCTGGGGAGGTCTCCACTTTTTCATTAGAATTTCATTCTTAATATAATAGCATTCAGGGACCTTTTCAGCTTCTGCCTCTCAACACGCCATTTGAGACAAACTTCTTATATCAGGTCTGTCTGTTGTGCCTCAATCAAAGACGATCTGCTAAACCATAGCTATACTTGGAGCCCTTTTCACCAACATCTCCATCCAAATCCTTGAAAATTTTTTTTAGCCAACCAGACACCTGAATTGTCCTCCACAACAACTGAATCCTTCTCATCTTGCTTAATCTTATGAGCCTGGGATCTTGTCACTACACAATCTGGGAATATTCCTGGAAATTTCTCCTGTAAAATTTCAGTCTGCAACTACTGGAGAAGCCAATACCTTATCCCCAGCAAGTCATTCCCCAGCAACAATCCACCACTTCAGTATGCAAATCCGGGACGATTCCCATTGTTACTGGACCGGTGACCAAATCACATTGCAAATTAACCTTATGCAATGGGACGGGTAAATGACACCCCACCCCCCCACCAATGCTCCGCACCATGACTTTTGCATTCATAGCACTATTTATGGAAAGATCTTTTTCCTTTGCTACCATCAATGACTGAGTTGCCCCTGTATCTCTAAGCAGCACAATTGGCTTGTCTGTCTCATCTGACAAATATGGGGGCACTTTTCCCCTGAGCACAAAACTTCTATCCCCTTCAGGGACCTGACAATTTGTTAGCACACAAGGGAGAACACTTCTGCTATTATAATAATAAAAGCAAAATACTGTGGATGCTGGAAATCTGAAATAAAAACACAAAGTGCTGGAAGCACACAGCAGGTCTGGCTGCATCTATGAAGAGAGAAACAAAGCTAACATTTCAGGTCTGTGGCACTTCTGTTCCCTGGCCAACATTGCCAAAGCCGCTGGTTTGTCAACAGTGCCACCTATTGGGGAATCCTTTTCAGCACAGGCTTTCGGTAAACCTACTAGAGCTACTGGCTTGCCCTTTAACTTCCTGCATTCTGATCTTATATGCCCTTTTTTATTACAAAAATAACATGTTGGTCCTTTTGACTCAATCTCAGTCTCATGACTATCTTTTTTTTTAACTCTCTGAGGGATGCATGTATCCTTTCTCTCACTAAAACTGAATCTCTTCTCATTATTCATTCTCCTATCTTCCGTCTCCTTTGAAAGTTTCCAAACTAGGGCCTGCACCTACTGCTTTTGTGGGTCAATTCATAATCATCTGCCATTTCTGCAGCCTTCCTTATTTTACCAACATTACGTTCTTCCAAGTGGGACCGTAGTCCTGAAGGGATACTATTTTAAAATTTTAAATCCTTGAGGAATTCCCACCCACTGTGGTTGACAGGGCCCTCAACCATGTCCCGCACCTCCATCCTCACCCCTTCCCCTCCCTCCCAGAATTGCAACAGGGTTCCCCTTGTCCTCACTTTCCACCCCATCAGCCTCCATATCCAAAGGATCATCCTCCGCCATTTCCGCCTCCTTCAGCGTGATGCCACTACCAAACGCATCTTCCCCTCCCTTCCCCTGTCAGCATTCCGAAGGGATCGTTCCCTCTGTGACACCCTGGTCCACTCCTCCATTACCCCCACCACCTCGTCCCCATTCCATGGCACCTTCCCCTGCAATCGCAGGAAATGTAATACCTGCCCATTTACCTCCTCTCTCCTCACTATCCCAGGCCCCAAACACTCCTTTCAGGTGAAGCAACGATTTACTTGTACTTCTTTCAATGTAGTATACTGTATTCGCTGCTCACAATGGGTTCTCCTCTACATTGGGGAGACCAAACGCAGACTGGATGACCGCTTTGAGGAACACCTCCGCTCAGTCCGCAAGCAGGACCCCGAGCTTCCGGTTGCTTGCCATTTCAACACTCCCCCCTCCTCTCATGCACACATCTCTGTCCTGGGATTGCTGCAGTGTTCCAGTGAACATCAACGCAAGCTCGAGGAACAGCATCTCATTTACCGATTAGGCACACTACAGCCTGCCAAACTGAACATTGAGTTCAATAATTTCAGAGCATGACGGGCCCCCCAAATAACTTTTATTTTTAGTTATTTTTTCGTTTTCCTTTTTAAATTTTTTTTTGTGTTTATTTTATTTTATTTCACCTTAGTTTGTTCAGTTTGCTTACCCACTTTTTTTTCATGTTTGTACTTGCGGCTGTTCAATTTCAGTCCATTAACATGCTATCTGTACTAATGCTTTGTCTTTCAACACATCATTAACATATTGTTTGCCTTTGCTCCACAACCTTCCGGTCAGCTATTCTGTGACCTTGTCCTATCTACACCTTCTCCTTTGTTATCTCTTGCCCCAATCTGCTTTACTTGCTTAAAGTATTTTACATTTCTAATATTTACTAGTTCTGAAGAAGGGTCACTGACCTGAAACGTTAACTCTGCTTCTCTCTCCACATATGCTGCCAGACCTGCTGAGTATTTCTAGCATTTCTTGTTTTTATTTCAGATTTCCAGCATCCGCAGTATTTTGATTTTATTTATGCTAGTGCTGACCATGGGTCTCCGGTGATAATATCCAGACAATTTTTGCTACTCCCTCAACATTAAGCAAGAATCAAACCATAGACCTAATATAAGAACTTAAGAATAGGAGCAGGAATAGGCCATTCGGTCCTTTGAGCCTACTCCACATTTATGGCTGATGATCTACCTCAACTTCACCTTCCTGCACCATCCCCATATCTCTTAATCTCCCTAACAGCACTGTGGGTGTACCTACGCTGCATAGACTGCAGTGATTCTAGAAGTTGGCTCAACACCACCTTCTCAAGGGCAATTGGGGATGGGCAATAAATGCTGGCCTTGCCAGTGATGCTTACATCCCAAGAACTAACTAAAAAAATTCCCTTATTATCCAAAAATCTATCAATCTCTGCCTTGAATATACTCAACGAGTGAGCATCCACAGCTATTTGGGGTGCAGAATTTATGTTTCACAACCCTTTGAGTGAAGAAATTTCTCCTCACCCCAGTCCTAAATGACTGACCCTTTATTTTAAGACTGTGACCCCATGTTCTAGACTGCCCAGCCAAGAAAAATATCCTCCCAGTATCTACCCTGGCAAGCCCCTTAAGGCTTTTGTATGTTTCAATGAGATCACCTCTCATTCTTCCAAACTCCAGGGAATATAGGCCTCGTCCACTCAATTTCTTCTCATCAGACAAGCCCTGGGAACCAGTCTAGTGAGCTTTTGTTGCACTCCCTCTAAGGCAAGTATATCTTCCTGAGGAAAGGAGACCAAAATTGTACACAGTACCCCAGTTATGGTCTCACCAAGACCCTATATAATTGTAGTAAGACTTACTTACCCTTATACTCTAATCCCGTCATAATAAAGGCGAACATATCATTTTTTTTCCTGGTTGCTTGATGTATCTGCATGTGAGCTTTCTGTGATTTATGTACACAGGCACTGACGTCTCTCTGAATACCAACATTTCCCAGGTTCTCACCATTTAAAAAATACTTTACTTTTCTATTTTTCCTTCTGAAGTACGGAAGGTCCTCAACAGGGAACTCCTCTTTGCTGATGATGCTGCATTAACATCTCACAAGAATTGTGTCTGCAGAGACTCATCGACAGGATTGCGGCTGCCTGCAACGAATTTGGCCTCACCATCAGCCTCAAGAAAACGAACATCATGGGACAGGACGTCAGAAATGCTCCATCCATCAATGTTGGCGACCACGCTCCGGAAGTGGTTCAAGAGTTCACCTACCCAGGCTCAACTATCACCAGTAACCTGTCTCTCGATGCAGGAATCAACAAGCGCATGGGAAAGGCGTCCGCTGCTATGTCCAGACTGGCCAAGAGAGTGTGGGAAAATGGCGCACTGACATGGAACACAAAAGTCCGAGTGTATCAAGCCTGTGTCCTCAGTACCTTGCTCTACGGCAGCGAGGCCTGGACAACGTATGTCAGCCAAGAGCGACGTCTCAATTCATTCCATCTTCGCTGCCTCTGGAGAATCCTTGGGATCAGGTGGCAGAACCATATCTCCAAAGCAGAAGTCCTCGAGGCAGCCAACTTCCCCAGCTTATACACTCTACTGAGCCAGCAGCGCTCGAGATGGCTTGGCCATGTGAGCCGCATGGAAGATGGCAGGATCCCCAAGGACACATTGTACAGCGAGCTCGTCACTAATATCAGACCCACCGGCCGTCCATGTCTCGCTCTAAAGATGTTTGCAAACGCGACATGAAGTCCTGTGACATTGACCACAAGTCGTGGGAGTCAGTTGCAAGTGATCGCCAGAGCTGATGGACAGCCATAAAGGTGGGGCTAAAGTGTGGCGAGTCGAAGAGACTTAGCAGTTGGCAGGAAAAAAGACAGAAGTGCAAGGAAAGAGCCAATTGTGTAACAGTCCCGGCAACCAATTTTATCTGCAGCGCCTGTGGAATAGTCTGTCACTCTAGAATTGGCCTTTATAGCCACTCTAGGCACTGCTTCACAAACCACTGACCACCTCCAGGCGCTTACCCATTGTCTCTCGAGACAAGGAGGCCAAAGAAGAAAGAAAATAACTTCACACTTACCCATGTTAAATTCTATCTGCCATGTTCTTGCCCATTCACTTCGCCTCTCTGTATCCCTTTGAAGTCGTAGGTATTGACAGCAAACTTGGATACATTACTCTTGATCCCCCTCATCTAAGTCATTGATACAAACTGTAAATAGATGAGTCCCAAGCACTGATCCTTGCTGTACCCCATTAGTTACAGCCTGTCAACCTGAAAATGACCTGTTTATTCCTACACTCTGTTTTCTGTTGGTTAACCAATCCTCAATCCATGCTAATTTATTGCCCCTAATTCCATGAGACTTGATTTTGTGTAATAATCTCATGTGGCACCTTATCGAAAGCTTTTTGAAAATCCAAATGTACTATCTCCACTGGTTTCCCCTTATCAGCCTTGCTACTTACAACATCAAAAATGATTTGTCAAACACAATTTCCCTTTCATAACACCATGTTGACTCTCCCTAATCATATTACGATTTTCTAAGTGCTCTGTTATCAGGTCCCTAATAATAGATTCTAGCAATTTCCCTACTATTGATTTCAAACTAATAGCTCTACAGTTCCCTGTTTTCTCTCTCCCTTCTTTCTTGAATGGTGGGGTTACGTTAGCTCCCTTTCAATCCATGGGGACCATCTAGAATCGAGGAAATTGTGGAAGATCAAAACCAATGCATCCAATAACTTTGCAGCTACCTGTTCTAAAACCATAGAATGGAGGGCATCGGATTTGTTGGCTTTTAGTCCCCTTAATTTTTCCAGTACTATTTCTTTACCACTTTTAATTTCTTTAAGTTCCTCATTGACGCTAGATTCTTGGTTTCCCACAATTTCCGAAATGTTTTTTATGAAGACAGGTACAAAGCATTTGCTTTATGTCTCCGCATTTCCTCATTCCCCATTATAATTTCTTCTGTCTCTGCCTTTAAGGGACCGACGTTTACTTGCACTAATCTCTTCCTTTTGGCATACCTATAGAAGCTGCAGTGTAATTCTAGCAATGCTTTTAAATTCAAGGACTTAAGTAAGAGCCAGTAATCATTGACCTTTTGTTGCCTTTTTGGTGGATGAGTATAAAATACTTGGTGAATTATTGGTGCCTTGCTTCTGTGCATAAGGGAAGGGAGATAATTATGGCACTTTTTGTACCTCCCTGAGTCATAGCATGTAAGAAGTGTTGAGTCTCTGTAGCATTCTCCCAGGTTAAAAAAAAAATGACAGCACAATGACTTACTACATCTGTAACATTCACCATGACTGGGAATTTTCCTCAGAGCTGCTCCCGCTCTGCTGCTATAACTTTGTTGGAAGTGCAATGGAAAACCCATTCACGCACATCAATGTCTGGTTCTTCTCCATGCAAATATTTGAATCATGGACCTTGGAGATGAAATCCCTCCTGTTGATCATTTTAGTGAAAAGCTACCCATACTAATATTTTCACCCCTTTGTTTCTTAAAATGTACAATTTTGTTTTATGCACCAGGATTTTCCTAAATGAATGATGCCCATTGGTGCAATGAATCTTTCAGTTCCAAACTAGTCATTCTGGTCTTCTCCTCTATTGTCTTTAGCTTTGGCGGTGTTCTGTTGCATGGGCCTTATCCCTTCAACTAGGTTCCTTTTTAATGTATTAATTCTTGGGATATGGGCGATGCTGGCAAACTCACATTTAATGCCCATCCCTAGTTGCCCTTAAGAAGGTGGTGGTGAATTGCCTTCTTGAACTGCTGCAGTATATGTGGTGAAAGTACTCCCACAGTGCTGTTCGATAGAAATTTCCAGGATTCTGACTGTGAATCTGTGAAGAAATTGTGACGAAACAGTGATATATGTCCACATTAAGATGGTTTGTGATGGAGGTGAATTTGAAGATGGTAGTGTTCCCTTACACCTGCTGCCTTTGTCTTTCTAGGTGGTAGGGGTCACAGGTTTAGGAAGCGCAGTTGAAGAAGTGTTGGTGAGTTACTGCAGTGCATCTTGTTGATGGTACACACTGCAGCTGGTGGTTGAGGGAGTAAATGCTTAAGATGGTGGATGGGGCTGCTTTGTCCTGTATAGTGCCGAGCTTCTTGAGTGTTATTGGAGCTACACATATTCAGGCAAGTGGAGATGTATACCATCACACTCCTGACTTGTGTCTTATATATGGTGGGGGCTTTGGGGAGTCATGAGATCAGCCAGTTGCTGCAGAATACCCAGCCACTGACCTGTTCTTTTAGCCACAGTATTTATTTGGCTGGTCCAGTTGAGCTTCTGGTCATTGGTAACCCCCAGAATGTTGTTGGTGGTGGATTCGGAGATGGTAATCACGTTGAATGTTATGGGGAGGTGGTTAGATTTTCCCTTGCTGGAGGCGATCATTGTCAGGTACATGTATGTTGAATGTCACTTGCTGCTTATCAGCCCAAGACTGAATGTTGTCCAGGTCTTGCTGCATGCAGGCACAGACTGCTTAATTATCTGAAGAATTGTGATTGCAGCTGAACACTGTGCAATCATCAGTGAACATCCTCACTTCTGGTGGAGGGAAGGTCATTGATGAAGCAGCTGAAGAAGGTTCAGCTTAGGACACTACCCTGAGGAACTCCCACAGTGATGTCTTGGAGAGAACAGTAAAACTACCATCCTGCAATGCCTTTTAAATTAACATGTGCTTTATAAAATGGCTACTGACCCAGATATTGTTGAAACAAGAATTTTTGTGAATGCGTGATTCTTGTTTGACTCTTTAATTTTATTATATATGAGATGGAAGTCTTAGATCAGCTAATTGGCCTCCAAACAAATAGGTTCCGCAGGAACTGAATTTATTTATCTCAGAGTGCTAATAATATCAGGGAAAAGATTTGTAAGGCACTGATGGTCATTATGACGGAGTCAATGGACACTTGGTAGATAGCAGTAGACGGGAAACAGAATAATGTGGTGCTCATATTAAAAAAGGATCACAAAAAAGACATGGGCAACTATAGACTCATTGGCCTCACTTCCATTTCAAGTAAAATAAAGGAGCCTGTGTGGAGTTTGCAAGTTCTCCCTGTGACCGCGTGGGTTTTCGCCGGGTGCTCCGGTTTCCTCCCACCGCCAAAGACTTGCAGGTGATAGGTAAATTGGCCATTGTAAATTGCCCCTAGTGTAGGTATGTGGTAGGGAATATGGGATTACTGTAGGGTTAGTATAAATGGGTGGTTCTTGATCGGCACAGACTCAGTGGGCTGAAGGGCCTGTTTCAGTGCTGTATCTCTAAATAAATAAAATAAAATAACTGTTTGTCAAGAGTAGATCTGACGATTATCATTTCAACGATAATCCAGCGAAAAGCAATCAGCATGGATTGGGAAGAAGATCCTGCCTGATCAAACGCCTCAACTTCTGTTACAGGTGACAACCCACATAGACTGTGGGCAGCGCCATGATGTGATGTATCTTGACTTCTAAAAGGCTTTTGACAAAGATCCACAAGAAAGGCTATCAATTAAACTCAAAGCTGTGGGAATTCAGGGTAAATCCTGCGAATGGATAAGAAGGTGGCTGGACAAATTATTTAAGAAAGAACTGGATGCTGCAATGGGTGTTGTTGGGATCTTTCTGGCTGGATGGGTCAAGATGGGCTGAAGGGCCGCCTTCATCAGTCATTATCTTGTAGTGATCTTGTGATATTAGGCAGCATGGAGGGGCTGGCTGAACCCCTTCCTCGCTTCACACAGAGACTTTCATTATCCCCCTGCCTCCCCACCATGGGAAGCCATAGTTGGTGTAGCAAATGACACGAGCCAAAAGTGATGAGCCTTTTGACCAACCTCAGGAGATCGGAACATTCTGAAATGTTCATTTTTTTAGCCAGTTGCTGTAGGTAGATTTCAGTGCATTTTAAGGAGAAAGGAACTGGCTTGGAAATGACAGCTTATCAGGTTTCTCCATCACAAAGCAGTTCCCATCCAATAAATGACTTTGAAATGTGGTGACTGTTGTCATGTAAGCAAAGATTTATTGAACATAGGCCAAGTCTGAATAATTAAGATCTCTTCTTCCGCATTCAGCTCAACAGCAAAATGGAGGTGTGACTTGCCTCCAGATTTCCATAAAAAAGGCTTTAAAACAAGTACATAGAACTGCACTTGTGTTATTGCAAATCCTCAGGGCTTCAAGTTATTCTTCTAATCAGGGTTTTAGCTTAACAAAAATGAAAGCAAAACTATGGATGCTGGAAATCTGAAATAAAAACAGAAATTATTGGAAATACATGGCAGGTCTTTAGCTTTAGCAGATATTTCAGCTTAACAAACGAGCCTACAACTCCAAATTCGGCCAGGAATAATTTTGTTATCATATATTTTTAATAATTGTTTTGTTAAAAGCTAGGCATCATCACTTCTGAATGCCAGTACACTGTCTAGTTGAAAGCAGCAGGGTAAGTGATTACATTTATATGAAGATAGCTTCTTTACCAGAACTTCACAACCAGGCTTTCAGTATCCAGTAGGTGGATTTCAGTAATTGATCTACAATTAAATAAAAGAAGGAAATTTAAACCACTTATATACAAATATATATAAATAGATTATCAAAAGCACAGGCATTTTGAAAATGATTATTGATAATTGCACAGATAATTGAATTCCCTGAATTAACATCATTGGTAAAACACATCAGAGTAATTACATTATTTACAGTGATTAGAAAGAACATGTGGCTAGTGAAGAAGCTAACCTGGCTAATTAAAGGTGCTGTAAAAACATTATTAATACTAGCAATCAATTTGGTTACTCTTGATTTATGACCCTTGACCCCATGCAAAGGCAGGAGAGCATTCATGGAAACACACATCACAGAAAATTTGAGCAAATCTGTAACTGGATCCCAGCTATTGCCTTGATTTAATTTGGAGGAGGGAATGAGGCATAACTGGTTTGTGAAAAAATAAAAAATCACATATTGGATTAGAAGTTTATATACCAAAGAAAAATCCTTTTTTCCAATTTTCTCCTCACCTCTTGCCTCTCCTTCTGTCAGCTCTTTGCTCCCTTCTCATCTCTCCCCTCTTGTCCTCCCACCTCTCCTCTCACCTCTCCACTCTACTCTCCTTTCCTCTCCTCTCCTCTCCCCTCCTGTCCTTTTACCTCTCCGTCTCATCTCTCACCTCTCCTCTCCACTCCCCTCCTCTCCTCCTCCTCCTCTTTTGAAGATTTTGACTCTTTTACTGACTCTGTTGTTCCAGAGGAACAGGCCCTCAGGAGCCTCAAACAAGTGATTTATTTCTCTGTGATACTTGACAGAGGATGCTGCAACACTATTTGACCCTGAAGCTCATCATATTTGAGCCAGGTTCTTTTCACACTTGACATCCACATTTGGACATGTTCCACCAGGGGTAGAAGTTAGGATTCATAGAAACATACAATCATAGAATAGTTACAGCACAGAAGGAGGCCATTTGGCCTTTTGTGTCTGTGCTGGCTCTCTGCAAGAGCATAGTGATAAAGTTCCAAGTCAGGATGCTGTGTGACAGAGGTGAATGTGGAGGTGGTGGTGTTCTCATACACCTGCTGCCCTTGTCCTTCTAGTTGGTAGAGGTCTCGGGTTGGGAAGGTGCTGTTGAAGGAGGCATGACGAGTTGCTGCAGGGCATCTTGTAGATGGTACTCACTGCTGCCACTGTGCGTCGGTGGTGGAGGGAGTGAATGTTTAAGGTAATGGGTGGGGTGCCAATCAAGCGGGCTACTTTGTCCTGGATGGTGTCGAGCCTCTTGACTGTTGTTGGAGCTGCACTCATCCAGGCAAGAGGAGAGTATTCCATCACACTCCTGACTTGTGCCTTGTAGATGGTGGACATGCTTTGCGGAGTACATAGAACATAGAACAGTACAGCACAGTACAGACCCTTTGGCCCACGATGTTGAGCCAACCCTTTAACCTACTCTAAGATCAAACTACCTGCATACCCTTCATTCTACTATCATCCATGTACCTATCCAAGAGTCGCATAAATGTCCCAAATGTATCTGCTTCTACTACCACCGCTGGCAGTGCATTCCACGCACCCACCACTCTCTGTGTAAAGAACCTACCTCTGACATCTCCCCTAAACCTTCCTCCAATCACCTTAAAATTATGCCCCCTGATGATAGCCCTTTCCGCCCTGGGAAAAAGTCTCTGGCTATCCACTCTATCTATGCCTCGCATCATCTTGTACACCTCTATCAAGTCACCTCTCATCCTTCTTCGCTCCAATGAGAAAAGCCCTAGCTCCCTCAACCTTTCTTCATAAGACATGCCCTCCAGTCCAGGCAGCATCCTGGTAAATCTCCTCTGCACCCTCTCTAAAGCTTCCACATCCTTCCTATAATGAGGCGACCAGAACTGAACACAATATTCCAAGTGTGGTCTAACCAGGGCTTTATAGAGCTGCAGCATAACTTCGCGGCTCTTAAACTCAATCCCCCTGTTAATGAAAGCCAACACCCCATACGCCTTCTTAACAACCCTATCAACTTGGGTGGCAACTTTGAGGGATTTATGGACGTGGACCCCAAGATCCCTCTGTTCCTCCACACTACCAAGAATCCGGTCTTTAAGCCTGTATTCTGCATTCAAATTCGACCTTCCAAAATGAATCACTTCACACTTTTCCAGGTTGAACTCCATCTGCCACTTTTCAGCCCAGCTCTGCATCCTGTCAATGTCCCGTTGCAATCCACAACAGCCCTCCACACTATCCACAACTCCAGCAACCTTTGTGTCATCGGCAAACTTACTAACCCAGCCTTCCACTTCCTCATCCAAGTCATTTATAAAAATCACAAAGAGCAGAGATCCCAGAACAGATCCCTGCGAAACACCACTGGTCACCGAGCTCCAGGCTGAATACTTTCCATCTACTACCACCCTCTGTCTTCTAAGGGCCAGCCAATTCTGTATCCAGACAGCCAAATTTTCCTTTATCCCATGCCTCCTTGCTTTCTGAATGAGCCTACCATGGGGAACCTTATCAAACGCCTTGCTAAAATCCATATACACCACATCCACTGCCCTTCCTTCATCAATGTGTTTTGTCACATCCTCAAAGAATTCAATAAGGCTTGTGAGGCATGATCTGCCCCTCACAAAGCCATGCTGACTATCTCTAATCAAACTATGCTTTTCCAAATAATCATAAATCCTGTCTCTCAGAATCCTCTCCAATAATTTGCCCACCACTGACGTAAGACTGACTGGTCTATAATTCTCAGGGTTATCCCTATTCCCTTTCTTGAACAAGGGAACAACATTTTCCACCCTCCAATCATCTCGTACTGCTCCAGTGGACAGTGAGGACGCAAAGATCATCGCCAAAGGCGCGGCAATCTCTTCCCTCGCTTCCCGTAACAACCTTGGGTATATCCCGTCTGGCCCTGGGGACTTATCTATCCTCATGTCTTTCAAAATTTCCAGCACTTCCTCCTTCTTAACATCAACCTGTTCGATCATATCAGCCTGTTTCACGCTGTCCTCACAAACGACAAGGTCCCTCTCACTAGTGTATACTGAGGCAAAGTATTCATTAAGGACCTCCCCTACCTCTTCTGACTCCAGGCACAAGTTCCCTCCACTATCCCCGATTGGCCCTACCCTCACTCTGGCCATCCTCTTGTTCCTCACATAAGTGTAGAATGCCTTGGGATTTTCCTTAATCCTACCTGCCAAGACTTTTTCATGTCCCCTTCTAGCTCTCCTAAGTCCATCTTCAGTTCCTTCCTGGCTACCTTGTAACCCTCCAGAGCCCTTTCTGATCCTTGCTTCCTCAACCTTAAGTAAGCTTCCTTCTTCCTCTTGACTAGCTGTTCCACATCTCTTGTCATCCAAGGTTCCTTCACCCTACCATCCCTTCCTTGCCTCATCGGGACAAACCTATCCAATAGTCGCAGCAAGTGCTCCCTAAACAACCTCCACATTTCTGTCGTGCGTTTCCCTGAGAACATCTGTTCCCAATTTAAGCTCCCCAGTTCCTGCCTAATAGCATTGTAATTTCCCCTCCCCCAATTAAATATTTTCCCATCCCGTCTGCTCCTGTCCCTCTCCATGACTATACTAAAGGTTAGGGAGTTGTGATCACTATCACTGAAATACTCTCCCACCGAGAGATCTGCCACCTGGCCTGGTTCGTTGCCAAGCACCAAATCCAACATAGTCTCCCCTCCAGTCGGCCTATCTACATATTGAGTCAGGAAACCTTCCTGGACACACCTGACAAAATTTGCTCCATCCAAACTATTTGCACTAAGGAGGTTCCAATCAATATTAGGGAAGTTGAAGTCACCCATGACAACAACCCTGTTACTTCTGCACCTTTCCAAAATCTGCCTCCCAATCTGTTCCTCCGTGTCTCTGTTGCTATTGGGGGGTCTATAGAAAACTCCCAACAAAGTGACTGCTCCTTTCCTGTTTCTGACTTCCACCCATACTGACTCAGTAGACAAACCCTCCTCGACGACCTCCCTTTCTGCAGCTGTGATACTATCCCTGATTAGCAATGCCACTCCCCCACCTCTTTTACATCCCTCCCTATTCCTTTTGAAACATCTAAACCCCGGAACATCCAACATCCATTCCTGCCCCTGTGATATCCAAGTCTCTGTAATGGCCACAACATCGTAGCTCCAAGTACTGATCCATGCTCTAAGTTCATCATCCTTATTCCTGACACTTCTTGCGTTAAAATAGACACACTTCAACCCATCATACTGGCTGCAACTTTGCCCTGTCAACTGTCTAACCTTCCTCACAAACTCTCTGCACTCTGTATCTGCCTGTTCAACAGCTACCCCATCCACTGATCCGTAGCTCCGGTTCCCATCCCCCTGCCAAACTAGTTTAAACCCTCCCGAAGAGCTCTAGCAAACCTCCCACCCAGGATATTGGTGCCCCTCCAGTTCAGATGCAACCCGCCCTTCTTGTACAGGTCCCACCTTCCCCAGAAGGTATCCCAATGATCCACATAACTGAAGCCCTCCCTCCTACACCAGCTCTGTAGCCACGTGTTCAGCTGCACTCGCTCTCTGTTTCTAGCCTCACTAGCACGTGGCACCGGTATCAATCCTGAGATTACTACTCTGCTCATCCTGCCTTTTAGCTTCCAACCTAACTCCCTATATTCGCTTTTCAGGTCCTCATCCCTTTTCCTAGCTATGTCATTGGTACCGATGTGTACCACGACTTCTGGATGCTCCCCCTCCCCCTTAAGAATCCTGTAGACTCGATCCGAGACATCCCTGACCCTGGCACCCGGGAGGCAACATACCATCCGGGAGTCTCGTTCGCAACCACAGAATCTCCTGTCTGTTCCTCTAACCATTGAATGTCCTATCACTATCGCTCTCCTATTCTCCCCCCTTCCCTTCTGAGCCACAGAGCCAGGCTCAGTGCCAGAGACCTGGCCGCTGTGGCTTTCCCCTGGTAGGTTCCCCCCCCCCACCCAACCATATCCAAAACAGTATACTTATTATTGAGGTGAACGGCCACAGGGGATCCCTGCACTGTGCGCCTATTCCCTTTCCCTCCCCTGACGGTCACCCAGCTACCTTTATCCTGTAACTTAGGTGTCACTACTTCCCTAGAACAGCTCTCTATCACCCCCTCAGCCTCCTGAATGATCCGAAGTTCATCCAGCTCCAGCTCCAGTTCCCTAACGCGGTCTGTGAGGAGCTGGAGTTGGGTGCACTTCTCACAGGTGAAGTCAGCAGGGACACAAGTGGTGACCCTTACCTCCCACATCCTGCAAGAGGAGCATGCAACTGCCCTAGCTTCCATCCCCTCTGCTCTAAATTGACAAAAGAGATTTTAAAAAAAGGAGGCGAGTTACTCGTTGCAGAATTCCCAGGTTCTGATCTGCTTTTGTAGCAACAGTATTCATATGGCAGGTCCAGTTATGTTTCTGATCAATGGTAATCCCCAGGATGTTGATAGTGGGGGATTCAGCAATGGTAATGTCATTGAACATCAAGGGGAGATGGTTAGATTCTCTCTTGTTGGAGGTCATTGCCTGGCACTTGTGTGGCGCAAATGTTATTTGCCACTTAGCAGCACAAGCCTGAATGTTGTCCAGGTCTAGCTGCCTGCGGGCATGGACTGCTTCAGTATCTGAGGAGTCGCAAATGGTACTGAGCACTGTGCGATCATCAATGAGCATCCCCACTTCTGACCTTATGATAGAGGGAAGGTCATTGGTCAAGCAGCTGAAAATGATTGAGCCTAGGACACCGGGCTGACGTGGTTGGCCTCCACAACCACAGTCATCTTCCTTTGTGCGAGGTATGACTCCAACCAATGGAGAGTCTTCCCCTGATTTCAATTTTACTCGGGCTGCTTGATACCACACTCAGTTAAATGTTGCCTTAAGGTCAAGGGCAGTCACTCTTACCTCACCGCTGGAATTCAGCTCTTTTGTCCATGTTTGGGCCAAGGCTGTAATGAGGTCTGAAGCCGAATGCCGCTGTCTGAACCCAAACTGAGTATCAGTGAGCAGGTTATTGCTCTGTAAATGCTGCTTGATAGCACTGTCGGTGACACCTTCCATCACTTCGCTGATGATCGAGAGTAGACGGTAACTAGCCGGATTTGATTTGTTCTGCTTTTTGTGGACAGGACATACCTGGGCAATTTTCCACATTGTTAGGTAGATTCCAGTGTTGTAGCTGTACTGGACCACTGCTAGTTCTGGAACGCGTCTTCAATACTACAGCTGGGATGTTGTCAGAGCTGATAGCCTTTGGCCGTTTCTTGATATCACATGGAGTGAATAAAATTGGCAGAATATTGGCATCTGTGTTGCAGGGGACCTCAGAAAGGTCAAGATTGATCATCTACTCGGCACTTCTGGTTGAAGACGGTTGCAAATGTTTAGCCTTGTCTTATGCATTGATGTGCTGGGCTCTGCCATCATTGAGCATGGGGATCTTTGTGGAGCCTCCTCTTCAAGTTAGTTGTTTAATTGTCCACCACCGTTCACGACTGGATGTGGCAAGTGTTACAACATGGTGAGAAAGCAGTCTAGGGGTTCTCTCTCAGCCTTTGCCTGGTTTAACCGTAACAGGGTTTAATTTTAACATCACCGTATTTTTGCTCCCCCCTCAGTGAATCCTTGTTCACTGCTTTCCAATTGTAAGGCAAATAAATCAATCAGACAGGTTTTCTTAGATTTAAACAAGAAAGGTGGAAGTTTATTAACCTTAAACTCGGTTAACGGCTACGAGTCCGTGACGCTACCATGCTAACATGCATACCCGATAAACACACACGCAGATACCCCCAGGTCTCTCTATTCCTGTATCCCCTTTAGAATTGTACCCTTTATTTTATCTTGCTTCTTTTTTCTTCCTACCAAAATGTATCATTTCACACTTCTGTGCATTAAATTATGTCTGCCACTTGTCTGCCCATTCCACCAGCCTGTCTATGTTCTCTTGAAGTCTATCACTATCCTCCTCACAGTTCACGATACTTCCAAGTTTTGTGTCATCTGCAAATTTTGAAGTTATGACCTGTACTCCCAAGTCTAGGTCATTAATGTAGATCAAGAAAAGCAGTGGTCCTTTTACTGCCCCCCTGGGGAACTCCACCTTCCTCCAAGACAAAAACAAACTTTCACCACTACTCTCTGTTTCCTGTTACTCAGCTAATTTCATATCCATGCTTCCACTGTCCCTCGCATTCCATGCATTTCAGCTTTGCTGGCAAGCCTATTATCTGTCACTTTATCAAACACCTTTTGGAAATCCATATACACATCAATCACATCACCCTCATCAACCCTCTCTGTTACATCAAAAAACTCAAGTTGGTTAAATGCAATTTGCCTTTAACAAATCTGTGTTGACTTTCATTAATTAATCCACATTTGTCCAAGTGACTGTTAATTTTGTCCCGAATTTTCGTTTCTCGATGCTTTCCCATCACTGAGGCTAAACTGGCCTGTAGTTGCTGGGCTTGTCCTTAACACCCTTTTTTGAACCAGTGTGTAACATTTTCAATTCTCCAGTTCTCTGGCACCACCCCTGTATCCAAGGAGGATTGGAAGATTATGTCTGGGTGCCTTTGCAAGTTCCACCCTTACTTCCCTCAGTATCCTTGAATGCATTCCATCAGTCTTGGTGACGCATCGACTTTAAATACAACGAGCCTTTCTAGTCCCTGCTGTTTATCAATTTTTAGCCCATCTAGTATCTCATCTACTCTCTCTTTTACTATGACTTTGGCTGCATCTTCTTCCTTGGTAAAGACAGATGCAAAGTACTCATTTAGTTCCTCAGCCGCTGTGCCCTTTGCCTGTACGCATAGATCCTCTTTCTAGTCCCCATTCAGCCCTACCTCTCCTCTTACTACTTTTTTCCTCTTTATACGCCTATAGAAGGCTTTCAGATTTCCATTTATGTTAGCTGCCAGTCTCTTCTCATGCTTTCTCTTTGCTCCTTTTATTTTCTTTTTCACTTCCCCTCTGAACTTGCTATATTCAGCTGGTTCTCACTTGTATTATCAACCTGACATCTGCCATATGCACCCTTTCTCTGCTTCATCTTACTCTCAATCTCTTTCATCATCTAGGGCGTTCTGGCTTTGGTTGCCCTACCTTTCCCTATCTTGTGAATGTATTTTGACTGTACCCGAACCAAAGGCGGCTTGTTGTTTCTTCACAGTTTTGCCTACCAATCTTTGATTCTAATTTACTTGGACCAGATCCCACTGAAATTGGCCCTCCTCCAATTAATATTTTTACTCTGGATTGCTCCTTGTCCTTTTCCATAGCTAACCTAAACCTTATGATAAGAGCGTGAACCCTGTCTGATAGTTCCCTTCCTATTTCTGACCAATTGTACTGCTGCTCTGGTTGTGATCGGCAAACTCAGCACAGACTGAACCTGAGACCTTCTGATCTACGTGGCTTAGTACGGCAGCAAAGTGAAGCCTTACAGGAGAAATTGCTTTAAAATGACAGTGTCAATGTAACACAGCTGAACTAAGATAATTAAAAATGCAGTTATTAATCCAGGTTCCTTTGATAGCAATGGAATTCCTATTCAGTTTCAAGATTTGAAGGCAATTAAACATTATGGGGGTTACTTTGGCGACAGGATCAAAACAGGCACTAAATGGGTGCTTTGCTAATAAGATATACCGATTTGAACTCTGGTTTTAGTGTGCAATATTGGCCCTAATTGTTGATTACCATAATTTGATTTTGCCTGGAGGTGCTAAATCAGACACCTGCAGGTTTCGCACCCAAGTGCTGATCAGACACAATTTTCATTGAGCAGTGCACGTGAGCTCCACGCACCCACATACACTGATTATGTGGAGTGCGCCGGCTAACACACAGCCATAGGCTTCAGGATGGCTCAAGGACCGAATGAAAGGTTCTCAGATGCTGCAGCACTAAACGTTCTGGTGGAGGAGGTCCAGAGGATGAAGAATATCCTATATCCGCAAAGGGGGATGGAGTCCGCCTTGTCCTACTGTGTCCCTCTATTGCAGCACCTGGTGCTGCTCTGCCTGGCCTTATGCCCTCCTTCCATATCTCTTGCAGACCAAAGGGAACTCTACCAAGATGGCCATCATGATAAAGCACTCCCTTTCTCCTAGTGAGTCATTTAAGGTGGAATAGAACTGATTGGAGCTGGCACGTTGCCCGGCATGCGGCACAGGCTCTGACCAGCGCCAAGCTAAACCGGCAACCAGGGTTCTTGGATCTTGATGTTCATACTGAAATGGACCTACTGCCTGAACCAGGTGGCTCTTTGGATAGCCAGTGGCAGGCTGCATCACCATAGTTACAGGGCCAGTAAGGATACCAACCCCATTTTGAGGTCATTACTGCCCTGTTAATGGCAGGTGAAGCAAGTTAACTTTGACTGCACCTGGACTGAAGGGGTGATCAGCTTTTATTCTGTTGGTGACCATCTCTATCGGCAGCAGAAAGGGAAAAAGTAAGTTAATATTTTAGGTGAAATCCATCATCGGAACTGAGATCCCAATTTTTGTTTTGATTGGTCAATGGGGAGAGGAGTTTAATGGGTTGCCAAACTGGTATTGTTCGCTTTACCCTATAATCTAAATTCAAAATGATGCCCAATATTTGTCAGGATGTGAGTAAAGAAAGACTTTCAGCGAAAGGATGCAGTGTAAAGACACTGTCCAACCTCATGGGCATTGCTGGTAAAAGTTCAAACATATTGTTGCAGATGTCATGATAGATATTAGGCGAGCTTAGTGCAGTGTGCTCCTCCAAGGTGTATCTGACTCCTTGAAATGCTCATTAAACAGAGCGGCCATGGGTGAACTTGGTTGAATTGGCACTCACTGCCCCGGCCACCTACTTCCACTGGCTTCTTGAGGCCTCCATCTTTCAGCAGAGGCCCTCCCTCCTGAATCTAACTTTCTTCAGTCACACTTTAATACGAATGGGCAAGGCAGGGGTTCTGTGCCTGCAGCCCACCTTCCTGATACTGAAACAAGAATAAAAGAATTTCTTGCAAAGGAAACCATGCTGGTAATGCCTGCCCCTTTAAGACCTTCACATTCTGCAGCATCACTTTACTTCTCACACCTGGCCCCACCCCCTCCTTCCCCACAGTGGGTGTGCTCCCAAACAGCACCGTCAGAAAATTACCCTCGAAAGTCAGAAACTTTTCTTCTCCCTGACCCTCCCAAAATCAAAAAGGCACTGCCCCATCTAGTGGCTTCTCTGGGTACTGCTGGTATAGGCATCAATGGATAAAAGCCCCAACTCGAATTGGCAGCCTATATATTAACTCTTTCCATAGTTGACTGGGCTGTCAAGCTTCTGTCTTTATTTCTGATAGCAAGTGTTTTCCTTTTATCTATTTTACATTGATGTTAAAAGTTAAGAAAATTGAGGTAAAGGCCCACAGTCCATAAAGCAGGACCAGGACCAAAATTGAAAAAGATTTTTAAAAACAGCATAAATCAACAAGTAGTGATACCAATCTTGAAAAGCATAATTATATGATTGAGACTGATGGTGAAAGGCATCTGATAACCACACTCAGTGCACTGGAAGATCCGGGACACAGCAGTGTTTGTGAGGCGAGTTCGGCATTACCCCAGCAATCCTGGAAGATCCAACACCCATCTGGTTGAAGTAGAAATCATTTAGAATTGTTAAATTTGTTCAAGTTTATTTTGTCCTTTTTCTTTTGTCTCAGATGCTTGACATTCCTGGCTGTGTGGCCAGGGCTCTCACCGTGTCACTCTCCATTCAACTGCCAGGCTGGGTGATCCAACCACCTTTTGCCTTTTTTTGCCTTCCTCCTCTGCTATTCTCCCTTCTCTTGCAACACTGTACAGATCAGGAGGAGCTAAGGGCACGAGTCCCAGTTTATCACCACTGACAGCCAAGTGCATTAATTAACCACTGTAACTTTTAACTAAACAATAAAAGACTGATTCCCTAATCTGGAACTCCAGCCAATAAGACTGATTCCCTATTCTGGAACTCCAGCCAATAAGACAGATTCCCTAATCTGGAACTCCAGCCAATAAGACAGATTCTCTATTCCTGAGCTCCAGCCAATAAGACTGATTCCCTATTCCGGAACTCCAGCCAATAAGACTGATTCCCTATTCTGGAACTCCAGCCAATAAGACAGATTCCCTATTCCGGAACTCCAGCCAATAAGACAGATTCCCTAATCTGAAAGTCCTGGCACAGAGTAATACTCACAGGAAGCAATCAGGAGCTGCAGGTCTACCATTTCCCACCCATTGATCTCAGTAAGTGTTGCTGCATGCCAGGAGAGTATGAGCTGGTAATCAACCTTACTAGCAGAAGCTACGGATTGGGAAATCAGCCATATACAAAAGAAAGACTCGCATTTAGACAATGCCTTTCACCACTTCAGGACATCCCAAAGATTTACAGCTAATAAAGTACTTTTGTAGTGTCACAATGTAGGAAACGCAGCAACTAAATGTGTACACAGCAAGGTCCCATGAACAGCAATGAGATAAATGACCAGAGAATTTGTGTTTGTGATGTTGGTTGAGGGATCAATATTGTCCAGGATAACTTCCCTGCTCTTACATTGAATAGTGTCATGGGTTCTTTGATGTCCACCTGAGAGAGGAGATGGGGCCTTGGTTTAACATTATTTATTTTATTTAGAGATACAGCACTGAAACAGGCCCTTCAGCCCACCGAGTCTGTGCCAACCAACAACCACCCATTTTATACTTCTTCTTTCTTTCTTTCTTTCTTTGGGCCTCCTTATCTCGAGAGACAATGGATACGCGCCTGGAGGTGGTCAGTGGTTTGTGAAGCAGCGCCTGGAGTGGCTATAAAGGCCAATTCTAGAGTGACAGGCTTTTCCACAGGTGCTGCAGAGAAATTTGTTTGTCGGGGCTGTTGCACAGTTGGCTCTCCCCTTGCGCCTCTGTCTTTTTTCCTGCCAACTACTAAGTCTCTTCGACTCGCCACATTTTAGCCCCGTCTTTATGGCTGCCCGCCAGCTCTGGCGAACGCTGGCAACTGACTCCCACGACTTGTGATCAATGTCACAGGATTTCATTTATACTAATCCTACATTAACCCCATATTCCTACCACATCCCCACCATTCTCCTACCAGTTACCTACACTAGGGGCAATTTACAATGGCCAATTACCTATCAACCTGCAGGTCTTTGGCTGTGGGAGGAAACCAGAGCACCCGGAGGAAACCCACGTGGTCACAGGGAGAACTTGCAAACTCCGCACAGGCAGTACCCAGAACTGAACCCGGGTCGCTGGAGCTGTGAGGCTGCGGTGCTAACCACTGCGCCACTCCAATTTCATCCAAATGACAGAACCTTCAACAGTGCAGCACTCCCTCAGTACTGTACTGGAGTGTCAGCCTGGATAATGTGCTGAAGTCTCTGGAGGAGGAGTCTGAACCCACAACCTGAGAGTGTTACCCACTGAGCCATAGTTGACACAGCAACATGGGATCTACTTAGAAACACAACTGATCTAAGGGAAAAATTGACTGCTGGAAATCTGAAACAAAAACAGAAAATGCTACAAATACACAAGAAGTCTGTCAGCAACTGGATGAGACAAAACAGGTTAATAGGTTTGGTTGAGATCAGTCATTAGAACTCCGTATTTGTTCTGATGAAGCTCTGTGACTCAAATCTTGACCTTTCTTTTCTCTTTTCAGATGTTGATGGGTGCACTCACGTAGATGTTCCGAGCTCCCGCTGCAACCAGCAGGGAACCTAGTGGAAGGTTTAGGCTGTGTTTGCAGGATTTTTCATCGAATGCTTGTCAAAGTTAGGACAGGAGATCAGAGATTCTACCCCTCTGAAGATTTCCAATATTTTCAATTGTCATAACTGATCTAAGCATCATTCTAATCCAACAGCATCTTGCAATGATATAATACTCCTCACCTCAGTGTCCTTTTCAAGGGAGAGACATGGGCACAGACAGTGAAACAGAGGACATTTATTGGGAGGCCAAAGACACAATCAAATGTTAGAAGGCTTTAAGACAGGGAGGGTGGTAGCAAGGCAAAGTAGTTTTGGGTAACAGCTGAATGAGCAGTCTCTAGTGGGAGCACTGGGTAATCCAGAGTCCGTGGAACAGAGCGTGTGAACTGGAGGAGAACGTTTCTGGATAGCATGGAGTGTGACTATGAAGATATTTGAAAATATTTGGCTAATGTGGTTAATAGTTGGTTTGTGTGGTTGATTCTTAGTTACAGAACCATGTCAATCACAATTTTTTTGTAGAAATTCTGATTAATATTAAAATTATGTGGATGTTCTGTGCCTCATTGGATAAATGTGATGTGGGGATTGATTGATTTTTGCCTGTAAATGGGCATTAGAGGGTTAAAAATTGCAACAACTAGTCTAAGCTATTCTAATGGTGATCATGAAACCATTGTTGATTGTTGTAAAAACCCATCTGGTTCACGAATGTCTTTGAGGGGAGGAAATCTGCAATCTTTACCTGGTCTGGCCTATATGTGACGTCAGACCCACAGCAATGTGGTTGACTCTTAAATGCCCTCTGAAATGGCCTAACAAGCCGCTCAGTTCAAGGGCAATTAGGGATGGGCAATAAATGCTGGCCTAGCCAGTGACGCCCGCATCCCATGAACAAATAAAAAAAAACAAAGTATCCTGCTGACACAATGCTGACAGTCCACTTGTCCTGATTTTCAGATAGACTCTGATTCAGGCGCTCAGCACATCTGCCTAACAGCAAGAGAGCTAAAAAAAATTGAGCGATGGAGTTTAATACAGACAAGTGTAAGGTGATGCATTATGACAGAAAGGATGGGGTGAGGCAATACAGACTTAATGGCACAGTTCTAGAGAGTGTGCAGGAATAGAAGAACCTGAGGGTTCATGTGTGTAGATCTTTGAAGATGGCAGGACATATTGAGAGAGTGGATAGCAAAGCATTTGGGATCCTGGGCTTCATAAATAAAGTTATTGAGTACAGGAGTAGGGAAGTTATGCTGTACCTTTATAAAGCTCTAGTAAGGCCACAACTAGTGTATTGTGTCCAGTTTTGATCACCACACTTTAGGAAGAATGTGCGGGTCCTTGAATGGGTGCAGAGACGATTGACCAGAATGGTCCCAGGGTTGAGGGATTTTAGCTACAAGGTTAGGTCGGAGTAGCTGGGGTTGTTCTCATTGGAGCAACGGAGATTGCAAAGAGATTTGAGAGAGGGTTTGGATAGGGTAGACAAAGAGAAGCTGTTCCCATTAGCTAGTGTTACAAGGACTAGGAGACACAGATTTAAGGTTTTAGGAAAGAGATATGGGGGGGGGGAACGCGGGGGATCTGAGGAAGAACTCGTTTACACAGCGAGTTGTAATGAGCTGGAACTCGCTGCCTACGAGGGTGGTAAAAACAGAGACAATCAATGATTTCAAAGAATCAAAAGGAAGGGCACTTGAGGGAAATAAACTTGCAGAGCTATGGGGATCGAGCGGGCGAGTGGGACTGACTGGACTACTTTGAAAAGAGCTGACATGGACTTGATGGGCAGAATGGTCTCCTTCTGTGCTGTAATGACTCTATGACATACCACCTCACTATGAGATATTTTGATAGGGGTCAGAGGATGCGGGTAAGATCCCAACATGATTTTCATGTCAAACAAGGCTGTTTCAACCTGTCCACGAATTATGGGTTGGATGGAGGCCACTAACTTCATTTACTTAAAGGGATCATTAGCTGCAGTAAGAGATAGAGATCTGGTGGTCAATTTTCCTCGATTCTTTCGCCTGAGGGCTTCAACCCCTTTTTGTTGGGTGTGCTCTTTCAACTTATCCAGTGCTGAAACAAGGTGCTCTGGTGACTCCCACAATCTTTCCAGCTGTCCCCTTTAAGATGTTGCTACAGGCTCATTAGAGTCTGCCCCACCAGGTTTCCCATCCTCAACAGCCAGCTGCCCACAAGCAGTGTGTTTCATGCTGGAAATTTAACTATTTAATGCTAATGAGGCCCAACCACCCAGATTGATTGGAATGTCTGACCAATGTAGTCGTGTGTGCAGAGCAGACTAATCCCCCTCCCCCCGGACCCAAACTCACTGTGATTTACGCTGGAGTTGGAGATCGGTCCATGGTGTTCAACCACACAGAACAAGTCAATGGACCTCAGCAAGGCAATTTCCCCAGGCTGGGGTGTGTGTGTGTGTGTGGTGGGATGGTGGCGGGGGAATTCAGCTAGAATTCCCTCTCGATTGCTTTCTGCTGAACCTTGGTGGCTGGTGCTGGGCAATGAAGGACCGAGCTTAACTCTGCACTGCCCCCCATCATCAAACAGCCGCCAACCCTCACTGCCTCACTCAAATGTAAAGAAGGGGCACTTGGGCATAATGTCAGACGTGAAGGAGAGAAAGAGGGGAGCAAAGACAAATTATTTTAATATTTTTCAAGATACATTTGAAATTGAAATTTAAAAAGCGAGTGCATTTATACGTTTGCTTGAGGTTCTGACATTTGATGTTTTTAAAAAATTGTCATTCATTTCCAATACTCAGTTGTGGTTTTTTAAGTCAGGCTATGTCATTTTGCTATCTCCTCTTGCAGCTTAATTTTACAGGTCAGGTAGTAATAGAGAAATGAGAACTTTGATCTGATGAGGCATTTGTTTACTGAAAAAAATACAATGACTGTAATTAAAATGAAACGGCCGTTCCTTGTGTTGCCATAGAGAATGTTACTTGGAATCATTCACACTTTATTTTCAGCAGTTTGCCTGATTGCAGACACCTCCCTTAACTCAGCTTATATATCGTTGATGAGCCTTCTGTATTGACAACAGGACCCTGATAGGCAATGGGCACTTTCTCCCCTTCTTACCCCTCCTGTATCTCTGTAATTTCCTCCAGGCTTACAACCCTTCAAGCTCACTGCACTCTCCAATTTTGGCCTCTTCGCATACCTGATTTTAATCACTCCAGCATTGGTGGTAGGCCTTCACCTGCCAAGGCCCAAAGCTCTGGGTTTTCCCTCCTTAAACATCTCTACCTCTCTCTCCTCCTTTAAGACACTCCTTAAAACCTGTCTCTTTGACCAAGCCACCTGTCCTAATAACTTCTGATGTGGCTTTGTGTCAATTTTGTCTGATTATGCTCCTAAGGATGTTTTGCTATATTAGGGGCACTATATAAATACAAGTAGCTGTTGTTGAAGAAATGGGAGTAGATTTTAATCTTCATCGCTAAGGCAATAATCCGCTGGGGAAATCACCCTTTATGTAACCCCCCTGATTTTCATATTGTAAAATAAATGGGTTGAGAATTGGATGGGTTCTCTAAAGGTGGGCGATCTGCTCCAACAGATTGCTACTGAGGTATTTTACCCCATTGGGTCTTGCTGGGATGCTACTTCATGGGTGATGGCAGTGCTCTGGTATCTTACTCAATAACCATTCTTGATGTGTGACTCTACACCATAACTCTCAGCAGTATGAGGGAGGGGGGTCGTGGAGGTGACAGACAAGCAAAAGGAAATTTACAGAATGGGTCATTGTTTGGTAATCAGGGGCTGGAAGGCTCACTTACAGTCTGTTATTTGAATGTTGTGATGGAAACCACACCTGCCAAATGGAAACATATTAATTTCATCATATGAAACATTATTTGAACACTTACTGGACATTGAACATAATTTGTTTGAAAAAGACCACAGAACAGTGGCTGAAAACATGGCTGCGCATTTGCATTCTGAAGGACAGTTCCATGGAGAGACAATGGGAGTACCTCCTGATCCAATTAGCCAGATGGGTTTTGTCAATAGTGATGATCAAAAGACACTGAGAGTCTTGACTGTGTAAGAGCCAGCATTCTACAGACCCCTCCCCCCACCAACTGAGAGTGTCTGGTAAGTTTGGAGGAATCCACAAACCTTGCAGGAGAGGCTGTTGCAAATGGGAGCTAGTCACATGACTAACCTGCTGGCCAACCTGAGGCCTTTTGAATTGTGCCTGACACAGAAAGGAAGAGACTACAATTGAACTTCAAGAATAAAGCACCCCTCTCTCTCTCTCTCATGCAAAGTTCCAGGGACCCATGGAAGCAATTTAAGCCTCAAGACAGAAGACTGCCTGCAACCTTCTGGTACCAGTGAAACAAGTTTGAAAGTGTGCACTGGGCCTCAATGAGAACTGCAAGACTTAACTTCAATAAAAGACTTTACATCCAACCCAATACCAGTAACTGAATGCCATCTACTACTTCAAACCTTTCCCCTTTAATTCTTTCTCCTCCTCTGTATCTATTTGTGTGTGTTTTTATCGCGACTGCATGCTATGTCATCACGTATTCTTAGTAGTTTTATCTGAGTTAGAGTTTTAAGGTTAATAAACTTACACCTTTCTTGTTTGAATCTGTGAAAAACTGTCTGGTTGATTTCTTTGCAATTACAATTAGAGAGTAGTGAGCAAGGACTCACTGAGGGGAAGCTAAAAACACTGTGCTTTAAAGTTAAACCCTGTTACGGCCAAACCAGGATAAGGCTGTGAGGGGAACCCTAGACCCCTTCCTCACCTGGTTGTGACAACGTGATTTCCTACATTGAGTAATCAGATCAGCAAAATGAAAATGAGCATTGTATAAAGATGTGCCAGGGTCATACTTGTATAGAGACAGATACACGTGTAGAGTTGTTGGAGTTCGCAGTGATCCCCTGCATGCTATATTTTCCTGCTGTAAAGCCTCTGTGCAGAGACCACCTGTGAGTAGATATTGAGGTTCTAAGTCCACCTGCAGTGACTCTGTGAATGGGAAATGTTGTTCACAGTATCTGCATTGTCAGTCCAACTCACAATGTCACAATGGGGAAGTTCCAAGCACAAAGATTCAGCTCACACACAACCCTGAGCAGTAGTACGACATGCTACAATACAGTGATCACTCGCAGCTCTGCATCCAACTCCTCCACTAATACTTGTTATGAAGGGTTCATTATGCAGGACACCACAAAGGCTGAAGTGAGTAGGACGGAGACAACGTAAATTTTGTTTTGACGTTCCCAAATTGCTAACAATTTGGGTGGGGGAGGGAGCGAGGAAGGGAGGGTGCGGGGGAGGGAGCATGGCACGGAATGGAGGAGGAAATGGGGGAAGGAGAAAGGGGGGAGAGAGAGAACAGGAGAGGGAAGGGAGCAGGGAGGGATGGGGGAGGGGTTGACTGGGGCTGGGGGAGGGGGTGACTGGGGTCGGGGGTGGGGGTGACCGGGGTTGGGGGAGGGGGTGACTGGGGTCGGGGGTGGGGGTGACCGGGGTCGGGGGTGACTGGGGCTGGGGGAGAGTGTGACTGGGGGTGGGGGTGACTGGGGCTGGGGGAGAGGGTGACTGGGGTCGGGGGAGGGGGTGACTGGAGTCGGGGAAGGAGGTGATGGGGTGTGTGGGAGGGAATGAGGCTGGGTGGTGGGAGAGATTGGAGCTGGGGATGGTGTTGGGGCTTGGGGGGATGATGAGATCAGGGCTAGTTTCATTGACATAGCCAGGGAGTGCAAAATAGAGGAAAGCAATATCGCAAGGCAAGGTGTATGGAACAGATCCGAGCATCACCCTCAGTGGAGCACAAAGGCCCCTCGCCAATGGCCAAAAAAAGGACATAGGCATGTGATCATGTGACACACAATAAACTCTACAACAGCCACAAACAGTTACCGGACAGTAATTAGCATTTTAGAACGCACACAGTTAAGGCTTGTGTTAAGCCTTAAGGCTTGAGTGGAGCAGCAGCACAAACCATATATGGACATGATGGATGGTCGCAGTTGTAACAGATTCCTTCTAAAAAAGAACTCACACAGAAAAACATTAATGTGAATGCAGCGAGGAGTCTACCTGCAGTGAAAACAACAGAGCTGTACAAATTGCAAAACACATAAGGTTAAGCTAGTGTTGCCAACCCACCAAGATTATCCTGGAGTCTCCAGGAATTGCAGATAAATTTTCAGGAGATGACTGCAAACAATCCAGGAGAAAAATTGTGGTGGTATTAAAATAAAGTTGTCTTTTTTTCATTTTCTTTGAGCTCTTTTGTTTATACATTTTCATAAAATTGGAGATGGAGGGAAAGGCTGTTTGACCGTGTGGGGCAGCTGGAGGTGGGAGGTCATGTGATGAAACCTCCAGAAACACATCCCACCAGAGTTGGTAACTCTAGGCCAAGCACCAGGCACTGGTTTACAAAGTGAGCTTTGGTCCGACAGAGTCTGGGGAATTCATAATGGAAAATAAGGAGATGGCAGATGAAATGAACAGGTATTTTGCATTGGCCTTCACTATAGAGGATACAAATAATATCCCAGAATTAGCTGTAAGTCAGGAAATGGAAGGGAGGGAGGAACTCAAGAAAATTACAATCACCAGGGAAGTGGTACTGAACAAATTGTTGGAGCTGCGGGCTGACAAGTCCCTGGGTCCTGATAGACTTCATCCTAGGGTGTTAAAAGAAGTGGCTAGTGTTAGTTTTAATTTTCCAAAATTTCCGAGATTCTGGGAAGGTTCCGTTTGATTGGAAAATAGCGAATGTAACTCCTTTATTCAAAGAGGGAGGGAGACAGAAAGCAGGAAACTACAGGCCAGTTAGTTTAACTCTGTCTTAGGAAAAATTTTCGAAACTATTATTAAAGACGTTATAGAAGGGCATTTAGAAAAATTCAAGGTAATCAGGCAGAGTCAACATGGTTTTGCAACAGTGATATCATGTCTAACTAATTTATTGGAGTTCTTTGAGGGAGTTGCATGTGCTGTGGGTGAAGGGGAACAAGTGGATGTTAGATGTTAACCCTATGTGTTATGCAATTTGTACAGCTCTGTTGTTTTCACTGCAGGTAGACTCCTTGCTGCATTCACATTACTTAGATTTCCAGAAGGCATTTGATAAGGTGCCGCATTAAAGGTTATTGCAAAAAATAAAAGCTCATGGTATAAGGGGTAACATATTGGCATGGAGAAAAGATTGACTAGCTAACAGGAAACAGAGAGTAGGCATAAATGGGTCATTTTCTGGTTGGCAAGATATAACGAGTGGTGTGCCACAGGGATCTGTGCTGGGGCCTCAACCCTTTACAAATTATATAAATGACTTAGATGAAGGGACCGAAGGTATGGTTGCTAAATTTGATGATGACACAAAGATAGGTAGGAAAGTAAGTTGTGAAGAGGACATAAGGAGGCTACAAAGGGATATAGATAGGTTAAGTGAGTGGGCAAAGTCCTGGCAGATGGAGTATAATGTGGGAAAATGTGAAATTGTCCATTTTGGCTGGAAGCATATTATCTAAATGGTGAGAGATTGCAGAGCTCTGAGATGCAGAGGGATCGGAGTGTCCTGGTGCATAAATTGCAAAAGGTTAGTATGCAGGTACAGCATGTAACTAGGAAAGCTAATAGAATGTTATCGTTTATCGTGAGGGGAATTGAATACAAAAGTAAGGAGGTTATGCTTCAGCTGTACAGGGCATTGGTGCGACCACATCTGGAGTACTGTGTACAGTATTGGTCTCCTTATTTAAGGAAGGATGTAAATGCATTGGAAGTAGTTCAGAGAAGGTTTACTGGACTGAATGGGCGGGCTATCTAATGAGGAAAGATTGGACAGAGGCTTGTATCCTCTGGAATTTTAGAAGAATAAGAGGCGACTTGATTGAAACATATAAGATCTTGAGGGGTCTTGATAAGGTGGATGTGGAAAGGATGTTTCCCCTTGTCAGAGAATCTAGAACCAGGGGTCACTGTTTAAAAATAAGGGGTCGCCCATTTAAGACGGAGATGAGGAGAATTTTTTTCTCTCTGAGTGTTGTGAGTCTTTGGAATTCCCTTCCTTAAAAGGCGATGGAAGCAGAGTCTTTGAATATGTTTAAGGCAGAGGTAGACAGATTCTTGATAAGTAAGGGGGTGAAAGGGGATTGGGGGTAAGTGGTAATGTGGAGAAATCAGTTCTGCCATGAACTTATTGTATGGTGGAGCAGGCTCGAGGGGCTGAGTGGTCTACTCCTGCTCCTAATTCGTATGTTGGGTATGTCATGAGATAATGCTTCAGGTGGGACCAGCTGGTACGGGCAGAGGTTTCCCACACTGAGAGCTCTCCTGTGTTACATGACGATGGAAATGTTACTCGGCGTATTTTGAAAGAGCAGCTGATACAGCAGCATGAATGTACTGGGCAGTCTCTCTGTTCTTTGAGCATCTGTGAAAAGAAAACTTTGCATTTGCGATTTTACATTACTTGTTTATTTTGTAATGTGTTCTTTGTATCTTTTATTGTTGTCAGTGCATTGATGGACAGCTGTTGTAAAACACAGGTTATTTCCGCTGACTCGGCCACTGGAGTTAATGACTCTCTACATGTTTGGTTTCTTGAACACGGGCACCATTGTCCATCTGTAATTTGCTCAGCTGTAGTTCAAAAGCTACTGAGGTATCAACAACTTCACAGCAAGGAGAGAATTTCTGTTCAAATTTAACAGACAGAATTATGTGTTTGCTGTACCCTTCCTATACTCCATGTAGAAAGCAGTTGCCAGAAATCAGATTGAATCTACATACTCGGCCTAATTAAAATGTAAATGAACAGATATGAGATACAGGAGCACAGGTAAACAGCAACACAGATCGGGCATTAGGTTACAACATTCTGTTACCTGTGCTCCTGTTTAGACATCATGCTGAAGTAGAATTTCCAACATCACCCTTATAATAGAGCAATGATGGTTCTGCCATTAGTGAGGGCTCCGTGGGTCTTCTGTGATAACTTCAGTGACAAACCAGAGGTAACACCTAGAGAAATGGCACCAACGGACACTTACCATGTAGGATGTCCTCAGCTTGCTCCCATGGTTACAGTGGGAGACCAGGAGAACACAGAAGAATTTCAAAGTCTATTGATACATATGTCTATTTCCATGTTTGAATGAAGTTTGCTTTGCTCTGTGACAATGACTGTGGATAACCAATCCACATGATTGGCTACAATACAAAGAGCCTTTCTCACCTTGATCAATGCAGATGTCTGACTTGCATGTATTATTGTTGTTACTGTGGATACAGGTCTGGCGATTCAAAACTTGTTTCCATGGAATCCTTCTCAGGCCCATTTTATGAAGAGCAGCTGTGTCAAACTGCAATTTCCAGCTTTTGTCATGAGATTAAAGCCCATCTGGTTGTGATTTGTTAGCACTAAGTGTAAACATGGTACCCAGGCCATTATCCTTTTGTTAACTCTGCTCAGATTCTGCTTGTTGAATTGATCGTAAAAGCATCTGTTTCTCGAAAAAAAGAGATCCAATGTATAAACGTCAGGCCTTTGCAGCCATTTTTCAGCTTTCTGTTCATTCTGCCACTACACTTATCAGATTTGGATAGCACTCTGTGAGCACAGATTTCACCAGCAGAGACTGTGGGGTAAATCACCACATGGGCAATAACTGGCAGAGCAGATCACCTGCCTATTAGAACCCCTCTAACAGCTGGGCAGTCCAAGATTACTGCCCATGTGATGAAGATGAAAATTCACCTCTGTGTCTTTCTAATTGTTCACTGAAAGATACCGTATGAATACAGATTCTTCAAAATACTGAAGCCAGTTTGTATGTAGTGAGTTTGATGACTGTGCTCTATAATATCATGCCTGTAGTTTTGATTCCATATCTTAAAGTTGCCAGTTTGGATCAATGGGTAGTACTTTTGCCTCTGAGTTAAAAGATTGTGTGTTTAAATTCCACTCCAGAGCCATATAATCCAGGCTGACAGTCCATTGCAGTATTGAGAGAGTGCTGCACTGCTGTAGGTGCTATCCTTTGGATGAGATGTTAAATTGAGGTGTCTTCTAAAAGATCCAGTGTCACTATTTTGAAGAAGAGCAGAGGTGTTCGCCCACATGTCCTGGACAATATTTATCCCTCAACCAACACTTATCTGGTCATTTATGTCTGGTCAGTTGCTTTGTGTAAATTGACTGCTACATTTCCTGCATTACAACAGTGATCAAAAGTACCTCATTGACTGCAAAGCACTTTGGGACATCCTGAGGTTGTGAAAGGTGCTATATAAATGCAAATCTTTCTTTGTAAGTAAGTTTGGAATATTACATTAGCCTGTATAAAGTGATCAAATTGGTTGCTATTGCTGTAATCTGAGGTGCTAGCAGGATAAGATGGACATCCCATGTACACTCCAATAACCTACTATAATCAACATTAATTGTTAGACTTGTGCTACATCGCTCACATGCAACTGTGAATAAAGACACAGGTTTCCATTCCTAGGACATTTGCCCTGCTAGTGCCCAGTGCAAGAGCAGACTTACATTGACCAAGCTGGATCAGAGTTAGAGGCAGAGGCACAAGTTTTTGGATCTAAAAGCTCATTCATGGCATTCTCCAATATTGACATCCCTTTGGTTGTGAGTAGTGCAGCTGTTAATTCTGATGAATTTTCTACACGTGAGTACATTTGATAGCTTATACATTTAAGGAGAACATGATACAATGTGTAGTCCTGCAAAATAACTCATTTATATTTACAATAACGGAGCATTGATAACTGATTGAAAAGCACCTCAGGGATAGGCCTATCCCCACTCTATAAACCGCTGTGTCCCACAAGGAGAGGTCAGCCACCTACCTGCTCGGTCTAGTTTGGCACAAGCCCTCCACCAGCTCATTGGTAGCCCTTGTCTGATTGCCCTGTGGCTGCAAAAGTAGGAGAAGGAGGAGATAATGTCTGCTCTCACCTCATTGGTGATGGACTTGTGCCACTTTCAGAAACAAGTCTGGCTGGCTCTCCCCCAACACACTCCAACCCCCAACACATTCCCACCCTCATCCAGGGACATACTGAAAGTCCCTGGGTAACATAAAGGGGATGGAGAGTCAGTGAAACAGCTCTTTGCTTCCTTTTTTCTGACATTTGCCTGAGGAAGAGATACCCAGGAGCAAAGGTCAAGAAAATGAACCCCGCAATAAGGCAGTTACCTTGTTACTCCTTTTTTCCCTGCTATTCTCATTTCATCTCGGTTGTATCTGTGTCCTTTTTTTACATTTTCATTTCATTTTCCTAACTAACATAATCTGTTCCATCCTTTCTTCTAATTTTTCTAAATTTAAAGGGGACTAAACGGGCATGGGGATCGCGATGCCCAATTACCCTGTGCTCATTGATTGAAATGCAGGCTGCTCATTAGAATGATTGCAGCACGCAACCAGTGCCAACCACTCTCCTCAGTGGCTGCACGCATCAGTAGGGGCCCCAAAATTATAACTTCCTAGTACTACTTAAAACTAATCTGCATTGCTTAAAACTACAACAAAACAAAAAATGCTGGAAATACTCAGCAAGTCAGGCAACATCTGTGGAGACAGAAGCAGAGTTAACGTTACAGGTCAATGATCTTTCATCAGGACTAGAAAAAGTTAGAAATGTAATAGGTTTTAAGCAAGTGAAAGGGGGGAGGGCGGCAGACAGGGGAGATTAAATGACAAAATGGTTGGTGGTGTGGGGCCAAAGAGAGTGGCAATGGGTCATGTAAAGAAACAAAAGATGTGTCTAGAGGAGGTGTGATTGGCAGAATAATGAACAGCTGGTGGGGGATCCAGTGATGGTAATGTTGAACAGGATTCTCTCTTGTTGGAAATGGTCATTGCCTGGCACTTGTGTGGCACAAATGTCACTTGCCACTTATTAGCCTAATCCTGAATGTTGGTCAGGTCTTACTGCATGCTTGTACGGACTGCTTCAGTATCTGAGGAGTTGAAAATGATGCTAAATACTGTGCAATCATTAGCAAGCATCCCTACTTCTGAGCTTATGATGGAAGGAAGGTCATTGATGAAGTAGTACCAACTTGGCACAGGGCTTTACACAGAACTTGGAGCCCATCTTTTCCAGAATGGAAGTGATGGCCACCTCCATTAGCACACTGGTGGATCCAACCATAATGCAGCATCTGATGCCTCAGCTTCTACTGCAGCACAAACAGCTGCTACCCAAAATCTGGATGCTGTATTGGGAGCTCGGACTGCTGCCATCATGGTTCTGGAAACCAGAGTGCTCCCAGAGAGTCACAACACTCCTGTAATCTGTTCTCCAACAGATCTGCTCCCTAAAGACCCTGTGCAGATATGGCCTCCTGCTGAGAGCCTGGCTCCCCTCCCTTCCCTCTCTCTTCTAGCACCTTGTCCTGCTCTGCATGTCCTATACTCATTCTCCCAGTCATGGCCACTGCCAGTACTAGGCCACCTATGTCTGGGAGCAACAGATTTGTGCAGAAGTTTTGAAGTCAGCAAGAAGTCCTTCAGCACTTGCCACACCAAACGCTGTAAGCTTTCGCAACTTGAAACAACCGCAGAAAGCACCATACACTTGTCAAAATGTGCCATAAGAAATCACCAACAACTAACCTGTAAGTAGTAGATGATCCCTTTAAATAGCATTGGTGGGGAGTCCTTAATGCTGCTTAACACTGTTCAGTGTGTGAGGCTAAAAGAGGGCAATAGCTGGAGTATGGAGCTCCAGAATGGCAGCGCTGGTGTCAATTCAGCGTTACATACTGATTGACATCATGATCTGCCTGCTCTGCATATTTCGGGCATACGTTATCTGTGTGTGTGCTAACACCTTCACCAATTTGACATCTGATGCAATTCATGGCAGAAGTGTGTGTGTGTGTGCAGCGGGTGCTATTTTGGTCTTCAAATGGCACTCATAATTCCTAAATACTTTGCATTACCAAGCTCAATTTCTCGCCTAAGGTCTTTGACCCTAAAATTCCCTAGACAGAATCTCCCGGTCTCCTGCCATTTCTCTGGGAGCTCTGCTTATGTTATATACATGATCAAGTCAATTTTGGTCTGTTTTCCTTGTTCAAACTGGCAGGAGCCTCCAGCAGTCACAGAGACTCATTGGAACACATGTTGTACATGTGGTATTGGATTTCTTATCCTGTCAACATAAGAACATAAGAAATAGGAGCAGGAGTAGACCATATGGCCCGTTGAGCCTGCTCTGCCATTCAGTATGATCTTGGGCCTCAACTCCATTTTCCCTCCCATTCCCCTCGACTGAAAAGTCGGTGGCAAACTTGCTTCCGCCTGGCCTGAGGATCCGACCTGCATTTTGTGGGTACCCGACCTTTAATTGTTCTGAGGCGGGTCTTTCACCCGCTTGAGGCAGGAAGTCCCGCCTAATAGAGCTGCAGGCCAATCAGCGGGCCAGCAGCTCTTAGTTCCAGCAGCGCCACTGGGAGCGGTGGCCACTGCTGGGTTGGTAACCCAGCTTTGTGAGGACGATGTCGGGGAACCCTGGAACGCAGGTCAGTTTTTGTTGCCTCGCCTGGGGTGATCGGTTGGGCCCTGGCGAGGCAAGGGTGGTCAATTGGGGGGACAGGGGATGTGTTTGGGGTGGTTGGGGCAGCGGGGGTGGCCCTCTGTCAGGCACAGGGTGCCCGATCGTGACCACCCCCACCCAGGCTGTCAGAGAGCTGCCCGCTTTTAACAGGCAGCTTTTCTTGGGTCTGGCCGCCCAACCAACCACAGGTAAAATCCCCATGGGGGCAGGTGGAGGTCCTTAAGTGGCCGTTAAGTGGCCATTTAAGGGCCTTGATTGGCTTGGGCTGATTTTAGCCTCTGTTGCCCTGCATAAAGTGGCAGCGGAGGCAGGAGTGGGTCAACATTTCCAACCTAAACTTGTAACTAAAATCCTCCATCCCTGGAACCGTTCTGGTAAATCTCCTCTGCACCCTCTCAAGGACACTCACATCCTTCCTGAAGTGTGGTGACTAGAATTGGATGCAGTACTCCAGTTGGGATCTAACCAGAGCTTTATAAAGGTTCAGCATAACTTCCCTGCTTTTGTATTCAATGCCTCTATTTATGAAGCCCAAGATCCCATATACTTTACTAACCATTCTCTCAATATGACCTGCCATCTTCAAAGATCTGTGCACATGCTCCCCAGGTCCCGCTGTTCCTGCGCACTCTTTAGAACTGTGCCATTAAGTATATATTGCTTCTTCCTATTCCTTCTGCCAAAATCCATCACCTCACACTTGTCAGTATTAAATTCCATCTGCCACCTGTCTGCCCACTCCTCTAGCCTATCTATGTCCTGTTGCAGGTGGTTCATATCATCCTCACTGTTTGCTGCACCTCCAAGTTTGATGTTTGGGCAAATTTTGAAATTCTACTCTATATTCCAAGATCCAAGTCATTTATATAGCAAAATTGGCAGTGGTTCCAGCACTGATCCTTGGGGAACACCACTGTCTGCTATCCTCCAGTCTGAAAAACAAACATTTACTACAACTCACTGTTTTCTGTCCTTAAGCCAACTTTTTATCCAATTGGACACTGACCCTCCTATTCCATGAGCTTCAATTTTGTTAACCAGCCTTTTATGTGGTACCTTATCAAACGCTTTCTTAAAATCCATCTACCAACATCCACCTTTATCAACCTTCTCTGTTACTTCATCAAAAAACTCAATTAGATTAGTCAAGCATGATTTACCTTTTACAAATCCATTATGGCTATCTTGAGTTAACTCGAACCTCTCTAAGTGTCTGTTGATATTTTCCCTGATTATAGTTTCTAAAACCTTACCCACCACTGATGTTGAACTAACTGGCCTGTAGTTGCTAGGACTGTCCTTACACCCTTTCTTGAATAAGGGTGTCACATTTACAACCCTCCAATCCTCTGGCATCTTCCCCGTATCCAGGGAAGATTGGAAGATTATGGCAAGCCCTTCTGCTATTCCATCCCCATTTCCTTTAACAACTTGGGACGCAAGCCATCTGGACCAGGTAACCTATCTACACTAAGCATAGCCACCCTTTTTTGTACCTCCCCCCAATCAATTTTTATCCTATCAATTGCCTCTACTCTGTACACTTCCATTGATATTTTGTCAGATTCAATTTCCTTAGTGAACACTAATACAAAGTAGTCATTAGCCTTGCTCTGTACCTTTAAGCATATATTACCCTCTTTGTCCCGAAGAGGCCCCACTCCACCTCTTACTACTTGCTTACTATTTACATCTTCAATGTTTCAATGTGATCACTTCTCATTCTTCGAAACTCCATAGAATATAAGCCCAATTTACTCAGCCTCTCATCATAGGACAATCTTTTCATCACAGGGACCAATCTAGTGAACCTTTGCTGCACTACCTCCAATGCAGTATATCCTTCCTTAAATATGGAGACAGAAATTGAACACAGTATTCCAGGTGTGGTCTCACCAAAGTCCTGTACAATTTTAGCGAGACTTCTTTATTCTTGTAATCCAGTCCCCTTGCAATAAAGGCCAACATACCATTTGCCTTCCTAATTGCTTGCTGTACATGCATGCTAACTTTTTTGTTCCTTCCTTTTGTATCATCAGCAAACTTAGATAATTACTCTCTGTCTCTTTTTCTAAGTTATTAATATAGATTGTAAATAGCAGAGGCCCCAGCATTAATCCTTGTGGCACAGCCTGCTAACTTGAAAATGACCCATTTAGCCCAACTCTCTGCTTCCTGTCCATTAACGAATATTCTATCCATGCTAATATATCACCCCAACTCCAAGAGCCCTTATCTTGTGTATTAACCTTTTGTGTGGCACCTTATTAAATGCCTTTTGGGAATCCAAGTATACTATATCTACTGGTTCCCCTTTATCTCCTCTACTAGTTCAATTTTCAAAAAACTCTTAATAAATTTGTCAAACAGAATTTCTCTTTTATAAAACCATGTTGACTTGTTCCTATCACACCATGCTTTCTAAGTGCCTTAATAATAGATTCCAGCACTTTCCTGATGACTGCAGTTAGGCTAACTGGCCTTGCAGTTCCCTGTTTTCACTTCCCCCCCCCCCACCCCCACTCCCTTTCTTGAATAGTGGTGTTATATTTGCTAACTTCCAATCTGCTGGGACCATTCTAGAATCTAAAGAATTTTGGAAAATCATAGCCAGTGCATCCACTATCTCTGCAGCAATCTCTTTTCGAACCATAGGAAGTAGGCTATCAGGTCCTGGGGATTTGTCAGATTTTAGTCCCTTGAGTTGCTGCAGTACTTTTTCCCTGCTGATATTAATTACCTCAATTTCCTCACTCTTATTGGCGCCTAGGTTACCCTCTACCTCTGGTATGTAAATTGTGTCTTCTATTGTGAAGACAGACATAAAATATTTGTTCAGTGCCTCTACCATTTCCTCATTTCCCATGATAATTTCTTCTGTCTCTGCCTCTAAGGGACCAATGTTTACTTTAACTACTCTCTTCCGTTTTATATTCTTGTAAAAACTCTTACAATCTGTTTTTATATTCCTGGCTAATTTACTCTCATTCTATTTTTTTCCCTTTTTATCAACTTTTTAGTGGCCCTTTGCTAGCTTCTATAACACTCCCAATCCTCAGACTTACTACTATTGTCAGGCAAACCCCACTTGCCAAGACTGAGGCACACATTATTCCGCCACATGAACATTAAAACTTTAAAAATTGCAATCTCTGACTGGAAGGACATTTGCATAGTACAAGACAATGTGGAAACCAAGGGAGCCAGCCCCTGTTTTTCCAATACACAGAAGTGGTCAAACCAGTTCTAGTCATATGACTAGCTGGCTGGAGCTTTTGGATTTGAAATTCCAACAAAGGATGTTGAAGATACTGTTCCATATAAGGAGCTAGTCACATGACTAACCTGCTGAGCACTCTGGGAGCTTTTTGAATTTTAAACTCCCAACAAAGGAATTGCCAGGCAGAACTATTTGCTCATGGACTGAGGACATCCTCTCTGCCTGCCTGTATGTCTGTTATTCTCTCAGGGAACTGAAACCATTGAAGACACGTAAACTCAGAAAGAGAAAAAGGTTTCCTACGTGAACAAGGTTTTTAGAAGATTATCGGGCCCCAACGACACATCAGACCATATCTTCAATCAAAGACTACAGCGAGCTCGAGAAAACATAACACGACATTGCCTCAAACTGTTCTTATCTTTTTCTCTGCCTTTTCTATCCCTATCTGCATGTTTATATTGCATGTGCATGCTAGAGTGAGCATGTCGTATATCCATAGGCGTGAACCATATTAGAGAGTAAGTTTAAGGTTTAGTATATTTAATCTTTCTGCTTTAAACCAAAGAAAGCCTGTTTGTCTTCAGTTCTTTGCTTGATAATTGGAAACTGTGAACAAAGATTCACAAAACGGGGAGCTGAAAACACAGTTTGTTTAAAATTAAACCCTGTTACAATAAGACCAGGTGAAGATAGCAAAAGACACCGAGACATTGCTCACCTGGTCGTAACACTATTCTTTACAAAATTATAAGCCTCTATTCAATCACTTGCATTCATTTTGAGTATTTTTGTGGCACTGTCTGGGGAAGTAGCAGGGGAGAGTATTGGCCTCAATATGAACAGGGAGGCAGAAAAGGTGTGGAGAAGCCCATTAGTGAGCGATGAGCCCAGCTAGGTCGGGGTCCTAGAAGCCCTACCTATGTTAATATGGGGACATAGTGGGGAAATAGCAGGATCAGTGAAGGTAAGTGACCATTATTATTTTAACTGTGTTCCCACCTGATTTCTACCAAGCGGGTGCAGTTAAAATCAGGGCCATTGAGTCAGACTGTAAGGGGGGGTTATAGTAACATCAGTAAAATTACATGTCAGTTACTCAGCATTCGTTTAGCAGTCACTGACTGTTGTAATCCATCCCCCCTGATTGCTTCAGACAGAACGAACTTGCTTTGATGTTGCAAAGCGCTTTACAGCAAATGAAGAACTTTTGAAGTGTGGTCACTGTTGTAATGTAGGAAATGCAGTGGCAAATTATGCACACTACAAGCTCTCACAAAAAGATATTATAATGACCATATAATCTGTTTTAGTGATGTTAATTCAGGGATATTGGCCAGGACACCAGGGAGAACTCTCCTGCTCTCCTTTGAAATGGTGCCATGGGATCTTTTACATCTATTTGAGATGTTTAATGTCTCATTCAAAAGACAGCACCTCTGACAGTGCAGCATTCCCTCAGTATAGAAAGAAGGACTTGCATTTATACAACACATTTCATGGCCTCTGGCGTTAAAGTAATTTACAGCCAATGAAGCATTTTTGGAACTGTTGTGCTAAAGGAATTTGCACACAACACAATTCCATTGGCCTATCAGCCTAGATTTTATGCTAAAGTCTCTGGAGTGGGACATGAATCCACAACCCACTGAGCCAAGACCTGACACCGTCAGACTCTAGATATCACCATTGTTTCTCTTTAAATGAAAATTTAGCACAAGGGACATAACAAACAGATATCTGAAATAATAATAATTTCATGGTAACTTTGAATTTTAAAAGAGGTCTGATAGGTTGTGAATGAGGATTTCAGTAATAAAATATTGCCCTACTTATTATACTGTTAATAGTGGAACAGATTCAGTGTTTCCACACTCTTCAGTTCTTCATGGATGAGCCATTCAGACTGTGTCTTTGTTGACATGGTTTGTTCTCAGCTCCTGGGGTGGAATAAACAATCGATGGTTACATTCTATTAGTCTTCTACACTCCTGGGTATTCATATTGAGTTGCACTCTCCAAAAGTAGGATCGCTCTCCCAAGAATGCAAAGTAACAGCATGTAAGTTTGAATCAATGGTGTGGAACCGATCCCCAATATCTGCACTCAGCTGTCTCCTGCAGCAGCCTTTATATTGTTTTAATTTGGATTTCGAGAGCCCAGGTCAGTGATTCACCATTTAGTGTTCATCTCTATCTCCTATAGCCTGATGGTAGGTCTCTTGACCCAGTCTGTGAGTCTGCTGCTCAGCTACTGAAAGCAGGTTTAACAGCATAAGACCCAAGTAAGAGTCACAGAATCCAGACACCATAGGTTAGCTGGTACGGGGAGTGGAAAAATGCCACACTAGTACTACATGGGACCCTTCTCTGAGGTTAGGATTAAGGCAGGTTGCTTGAGGCAGAGTGAGAGTGAACTTTATTCTGCTTCTGGCTGAGCTATACCTGGCCTGGGAACGCTCGGTACTGACTCTGGGTGGCAAAATTTGGGGGAAGGTGCTCTGTTCAATTAGTCCTGACATCATTCCTCCCTATAAATACAAAATTCACCTAAAAAAAAAACATTGTGGGTGGATGGAGGGTCACAGAATCATTCTGTGAAGGGCTGTCTCGAACACCATATACGCTATAGATCAGCCATGATCTCATTGAGTGGTGGAACAGGCTCGAGGGGCTGAATGGCCAACTCTTTTTCCTATCATAATTTAAACAGCATGTGGCTAGAAATGACCTTTGGCAATGTTAACAGGTGCGCCATTGACATGTTCTTGCGATTTTCGCCTGCCGCTATTTTTAACACAGATTTATTATACAGTTGGGTTCCTCTGCACATTCTGCTAACGGGTGACTCAATGAATCACAAATACTAGTCCCTTGCAGCAATGAACAATCCGTCAGTAAAACGTGGAGTAACAGGTGAGCGGATCGCTGCTGAAATAGGAACCTCTGCAATAACATACCTTGCTTGGCTGACACATTAGTGTTAGAGCCTGGGGCTGAAAGTCTTTCTGCCTCTCTGTCTATGGTACTGAATGACGGCTGCTCTCTGATGCAGATTGCTGCTGCTCTCAATCAGGGTTATGGTTTACAATCTGTCATCTTGCTTCTGAAAACGTTTCTCCATTCTGTTACACTGTCGATCTCTCGGGAGAAAATTACAGTTAAAGTTTATTGCAAAATTACAGTTCAACACAATAATTAATGGGAAATGTTGCTTACAGCTGAGTTGTCTGTCCAGAGATAACGATTGTTGGTTGCATCGATATTTGTACCTTTTATTCGTTCATGGGATGTGTGGGTTGCTGGCAAGGCCAACATTTCTTGCCATTCCTAATTGTCCTTGAGAAGGTGATGATGAGCCACTGCAGTCCATGTGATGTAGGTACACCCACAGTGCTGTTAGGAAGGGAATGCTAGGAATTTGACCCAGTGACAGTGAAGGAACAGCGATATATTTCCAAGTCAGGATGGTATGTGGCTTGGAGGGAACTTGCAGGTGATGGTGTTTGCATGCATCTGCTGTTCTTGTCTTTCTAGGTGGTAGAGGTTGTGGGTTTGGAAGGTGCTGTTAAAGGAAGTTTGGCGAGTTGCTGCAGTGCATCTTGTAGATGGTACACACTGCTGCCATTGTGTCTCGGTGGTGAAGGGAGTGAATGTTTAAGGTTGTGGATGGGGTGCCAATCAAGCAAGCTGCTTTGTTTTGGATGGTGTCAATCTGCAATGTTATTGGAGGAGAATATTCCATCACGCTCCTGACTTGTGCCTTGTAGATGGTGGACAGGCTTTGGGGAGTCAGGAGGTGAGGCTGAGGTCAGAACTTCCATCCTCTGACTAGCTCGTCGCCACAGTATTTATATGGCTGGTCCAGTTAAGTTTCTTGTCAGTGGTAAACCCGGGATGTTGATGGTGGGAAATTCAGCTATGGTAATGCTGTTGAATGTCAAAGGTAGATGGTTAGACTGTCTCTTGTTGGCACAAATGTTGTATGCCACTCATCAGCCCAAGCCTAAGTGTTGTCCAAGCCTTGCTTCCTGCAGGCATGGACTGCTTCAGTATCTGAGGAGCTGTGAATTAAAGGCCGGCTACCCAACGGGATCCGGCGATGTGTCGGGTTCGGGTTGGATCGCACTCCCGGGTCCGGCATTTGGGCTCAGGTCGGCTCGGGTCGGGCCAGGTCGGACGCCCTCTATCACCACCTTAGGTAAGTGACTAGAATGTTAATTTACTTTTTGGACTTTAAAGGCGGTTTTGCTACAGTTATTTTAAGCTTGTGCAGGTAAGGAACAAAGTGAAAAAGGGAAGGTAAGTTGGATCGGGTCGGGGTCCGAGGGGATTCTGTCGGGCTCAGGTCGGGTCTCATTTGCAGACCCGAGCAGGCCTTTACTGTGAATAGTACTGAAAACTGTGCAATTATCAGCAAACAACCCCACTTCTGACCTTATGATGGAGGAAAGATCATTGATGAAGCAGCTGAAGATGGTTGAGTCGAGGACACTACCTTGAGGAATTCCTGCCGCAATGTCCAGGGCTGCGATAATTGGCCTCCAACAACCACAACCATCTTCCTTTGTGCTAGGTATGACTCCAAACAATGCAGACTTTTCCCCCTGATTCCCATTGACTTCAGTTTTGCTAGGGCTCCTTGATGCCACACTCGGTCAAATACTGCCTTGATGTCAAGGGAGTCACTTTCACCTCACCTCTGGAGTTCAGTTCTTTTGACTAGATTTGGACCAAGGCTGTAATGAGGTCAGGAACCAAGTGACCCTGGCAAAACCCAAACTGAGCATTGCTGAGCAGTTATTGCTGTGTAAGTGTCGCTTGATAGCACTGTTGACGGCACCTTCTATCACTTTGCTGATGTTTGAGAGTAGAGATGGGGTGGCAGTTGGTTAGATTGGACTTGTCCTACTTTTTGTGGACAGGACATACCTGGGCAAATTTCCACATTGTCGGGTAGATGCCAGTGTTGTAGCTGTACTGGAACAGCTTGGCTAAGGGCACGGCAAGTTCTTGAGCACAAGTCTTTTATACTACAGCTGGGATGATGTCAGGCCCATAATCTTTGCTGTATCCAGTTCCTTCAGCCTTTTCTTGATATCACATGGAGTGAATCGAATTGGCTGAAGACTGGCATCTGTACTTCTGGGGATCTCAGGTGGAGGCCTATATGAATCATCCACTTGGCATTTCTGGCTGAAGATGGTTGCAATTGCTTCAACCTTGTCTTTAGCTCTGGTGTGTTGGCTCCACCATCATTGAGGATGGGGATGTTTGCAGAGTCTCCTCCTCTGGTTAGTTGTTTAATTGCCCACTAGCATCATGACTGGATATGGCAGGACTGGAGCTTTGATCTTATTCGTTGGTTGTGGGATCACTTTGCTCTGTCCATCTAATGCTGCTTCCGCTGTTTTCCATGCATATAGATAGTCCTGTACATGTACTGCTGTAGCTTCACCAGGTTGGCACCTCATTTTTAGGTATGCCTGGTGTTGCTCGTGGCATGCTGCCCCACATTCCTCATTGAAGCAGTGTTGATCCCCTGGCTTGATGTTAATGGTAGACTGAGGGATATGCCGGGCCATGAAGTTACCGATTGTGATTGAATACAATTCTCCTGCTGCTGACGGCCCCCAGCACCTCATGGATCATGGATGCCCTGCTTTGAGCTGCTAGATCTGTTCTGAGTCTCTCCCATTTAGCATGGTGATAGTGCCACACAACATGATGGAGGATATTCTCAATGCAAAGAGGGCACTTCGTCTCCACAATGACTGTGTGGTGGTCACTCCTACCAATACTGCCATGGACAGATGCATCTGTGACAGGTAGCTTGGTAAGGGTTAGGTGAAGTTGGATTTCCCCTCATGTTGGTTCTCTCACCACCTGCTGCAGGCCTAGTCTGGCATTTAAGTCCTTCAAGACTCAGCCATTCTTGGTGATGGACATTGAAGTTCCCCACCTAGAGCATATTCTGTGCCCTTGCTCCGTTGGTATGGTCTTCAACATGGAGGAGTACAGATTCATCAGGGCGGTATGTGGTAATCAGCAGGAGGTTTCCTTGCCCATGTTTGACCTGGTGCCATGAGGCTTCATGGGGTCTGGAGTCAATGTTGAGGACTCCCAGTGTCACTCCCTCCCAACTGTATCTCACTGTGCTGCCACCTCTGATGGGTCTGTTGTGCCGGTGGGACAGGACATTCTCAGGGATGGTGATGGAGGAGTCTGAGACGTTAGCTGTAAGGTATAATTCCGTGTGTATGACTATGTTATGCTGTTGCTTGATTAGTCTGTGGGATAGCCCTCCCAACTTTGGCACAAGTCCAGGGATGTTAGTGAGGAGGACTTTGCAGGGTCGACTGGGAAGGATGCGCCTTTCTCATTTCTGGTGCTTGGGCCAATGCCAAGTCAGTCCGGTTTTATTCTATTTGACTTTTATGTAGTTATTTGATACAACTGAGTGGCTTGCTAGGCCATTTCAGATGGCAGTTAAGTGTCAACCAGATTGCTGCAGGTCTGGAGTCTGGAGTCACATGTAGACTACACCAGGAAAATGTCCCTGAAAGGCATTAGTGAACCAGCTGGGTTTTTATGACAATTTGGTAGATTCATGGTGCCGTGGTGGGATTTGAACTCATGTCAGCAGAACACCTCTGAGCCTCTGGATTAATAGTCCAGTAACATTACCACTATGCTACCATTCCCAATATAGCATCATTTTTTTTTTAAGTCCTTCAGTTATGATTTAATATTTCTCCTTGGAGCAGAGAAGGTTAAAGAGAGATTTAATAGAAGTGTTCAGAAATATGAGGTGTTTTGTTAGAGTAGATAGAAAGAAACTGTTTCCATTGATAGAAGGGTCAGTAGCCAGAGGATACAGACTTAAGATAATTGACCAAAGAACCAACAGGGAGAAGAGCAAGTTGCTCTGGTTTGGAATTCACTGCCCGAAAGGTTGGTGGAAGCAGATTCAACTGTAACTTTCAAAAAATAATTGGAAAGTTGAGTCATAGAGTCCCTTATGTCACAGAAGAAGGCCATGCGGCTCATCGAGTTCATGCCGGCTGTCCACTGAGAGAAAGAGGGACCGGCAAGCAGTTTAAAAGAGCGGTGGTGGAAAGCAGAGAGAGAGAGAGAGAGAGAGAGAGACTGGCGAGCAGTTTAAAAGAGCGGTGGTGGTGAAAAGCAGAGAGAGAGGGAGCGAGCAGGAACAGTGAGCAGTTTAAAAGAGCTTTCCAGTCCAATCCAGGCCACCAGAGTTGACTGACCTCATTCTGAGGAGAAAAAGAAAGATATGTCACAGGAAAACAGATAGTTGATTGGTTGGTGAGATTGTTTTATCGTTTACCTTTCAAAACTCAGGAAATTTTGCAAATTGTAAAGTTTTATTTACTAAAACTAGTAAAGCTTAATAGATTGGCTGGTGAGTATTTCCTATTAATTTAATAATTAATTAATTAAATATTTAAAACGCAATAAGATGGAAGGTCAGGTAATGTGTGGGAGCTGGTGGATGCCAGGGTGATCCACGGCAAACATGTCTACAGTAAGTGTCTGCAGCTCGAGGAGCTTCGGCTCAGAGTCAGTGAGCTGGAGGCCAAGCTACAAAACACTGCGATGCATCAAGAAGAGGGAAAGTTACCTGGACACCTTGTTCCAGGACGCAGTCACACCACATAGGTGGTCAGTAGTCAGGGACAGGCGGGTGTGACTGCGAGTGAGGCAGCGAAGGGGATCGAGAAGGCAGAAGTGGAGGAGCCTCAGCCCTTGCAATTGTCCAACAGGTCTGAGGTTCTTTTTACTTGTATGGATGAGAGCGAAGGCTGCAGGGTGGATGAGCAAACTGTTCATGGCACCGTGGTACAGGAAGCCATTCAGGCGGGGGGATTAAATAGGAATGTAGTGGTAGTAGGGGACAGTATCGTCAGGAGGATAGACACCGTTCTCTGTAGCCAAAAGTGAGAGTCCAGAAGGCTGTGTTGCCTGCCTGGTGCAAGGGTTCGGGACCTCTGCTCAGGGCTGGAGAGGAACTTGCAGTAGGAGTGGAGGATCCAGTTGTCATAGTCCACGTGGGTACCAATGACATAGATAGGACCAGAAAGGAGGTTCTGCATAGGCAGTATGAGCAGCTAGGGGCTACATTAAAAAGCAGAACCTCAAAGGTAATAATCTCTGGGTTATTACCTGAGCCATGAGAAAATTGGTGTAGAACAAATAAGATTAGAGAGTGAAATGCATGGCTAAAAAATTGGTGTGGAAGAAATGGGTTTTGATTCATGGGGCATTGGCATGAGTACTGGGGAAAGTGGGAGCTGTACCGTTGGAATGGTCTACACCTGAACTGTACTGGGATCAGTGTTCTGGCGAGTCGTATAACTAGGGCAGTAGAGAGGACTTTAAATAGTGGGGGCGAGAGATCAAGTGAGGGAAGATGTGATACTTTAACGAGAGAGGAGAAGGCAAGAGAGCAAGATGGAAATAAGGATAGTGATCAGTGTGTGACAAGAAGGGACAGTGCATACAAACTCCAGAGAGAGCCTGCAAATAAGACTAGAGGTTGTGAACTAGCAGAGTGGGGGGAGGGTTCGGGAGAGCTGAGATTTAGAAATCCAAAGAGAAAGGCCAAGGCATCGGAACAGTATAGCATTGTGGGTAAGGCAAGCAGAATGGGACAGGAAGGGACAGAGTTTAACAGAAATTGTACATCAGCAAATAAGATTGAAGGGAATAGAAGGAAAAAAATAAAATTAAAGATCCTATATCTGAATGTGCGAAGCATCTGTAATAAGATATGTGACTAGTGGCACAAATAGAGCCACATGATTTAGATGTATTCGCTATTACAGAGACATTGTTACATGGTGTTCAAGGTTGGGAAATAAATATTCCAGGGTACACAATATTTTGGAAAGACAGACAGAATAGCAAAGGAGGAGGGATAGCACTGATGGTAAAGGATGACATAAGGACATTAGTGAGAAAGGATCTGGCCTCAGAAGATCATGAAGTAGAATCAGCATGGATGGAAATAAGGAATAGCAAGAATCAGAAAACACTGGCGGGAGCAGTTTATAGGCCTCCTAACAGTAGTTATATTGTTGGACAGAGCATTAAACAAGAAATTGCTGGAAATAAAAACAAAAAGTGCTGGAAATACTCGGCAGGTCAGGCAGCATCTGTGGAGAGAGAAGCAGAGTTAATGTTTCAAGTCAGTGACCTTTCATCAGAACTGGCAAAGTTTAGAAATGCAATAGGTTTTAAGCAAATAAAGCGGGGGTGAGGGAAAAGAGAACAAAAGGGAAGGTGTTGATAGGACAGAGGGTCACAGAGAATAACTGACAAGGAGGGCATGGGGCAAAAGCAAAGGCAAAGAATATGTTCATGGTGTGGTGAAAGACAAAGCGTTTGTGTAGAGATGGTGTTAAATGACTGAATAATGAACAGCCCTGGCCAAAAGCACAAACATGAAAAAAAAATTGAATGATGAAACAATCTAAAATAAAATAAAAAAAATAAAATAAAACTAGAAATAAAAAGGGGGGACAGTCATGCATTGAAATTATTGAACTCAATGTTCAGTCCGGCAGGCTGTAGTGTGCCTAACCAGTAAATGAGATGCTGTTCCTCGAGCTTGCGTTGATGTTCACTGGAACACTGCAGCAATACCAGGACAGAGATGTTGGCATGAGAGCAGGGGGGAGTGTTGAAATGGCAAGCGACAGGAAGCTCGGGGTCATGTTTTCTGATTGAGCGGAGGTGTTCCGCAAAGCGGTCACACAATCTAGAGGGGGAGGTGGTGGTGTAGTGGTATTGTCACTGGACTAATGACCCAGAGTATTGCTCTGGGGACACGGGTTCGAATCCCACCACAGCAGAAGGTGGAATTTGAATTCAATTAATAAAATCTGGAATTTAAAAAAGCTAGTCTAATGATGGCCATGAAACCATTGTCGATTGTTGTAAAAAGCCATCTGGTTCACTAATGTCCTTTAGGGAAGGAAATCTGCTGTCCTTACCTGGTCTGGCCTACATGTGACTCCAGATCCACAGCAATGTGGTTGACTCTTACATGCCCTCGAAATGGCCTAGCAAGTCACTCAGTTCAAGGGCAATTAGGGATGGGCAATAAATGCTGGCCTGGCCTGTGACGCCCACATCCCATGAATGAATAAAAAAAAAAATCTGCGTTTGGTCTTCCCAATGTAGAGGAGACCACATTGTGAGCAGCGAATACAGTATACTAAATTGAAAGAAGTACAAGTAAATCGCTGCTTCACCTGAAAGTAGTGTTTGGGGCCTTGGATAGAGAGGAGGTAAAATTCACTTCCTGCCATTGCATGGGAAGGTGCCATGGGAAGGGGACGAGGTGGTGGGGGGAATGGAGGAGTGGACCAGGGTGTCATGGAGGGAATGATCCCTTCGGAATGCTGACAGGGGAGGGGAGGGGAAGATGCGTTTGGTAGTGGCATCACGCTGGAGGTGGCGGAAATGGCAGAGGATGATCCTTTGGATGTGGAGGCTGATGGGGTGGAAAGTGAGGACAAGGAGTACCCTGTCGCAGTTCTGGGAGGGAGAGGAAGGGGTGAGGGTAGAGGTGCAGGAAATGGGCCAAACATGGTTGAGGGCCCTGTCAACTACAGTGGAGGGAATCCTCGGCTGAGGAAAAAGGAAGACATATCAGAAGCGCTGTTGTGGAAGGTTGCATCATCACCCCCACTTCACTTGTTTAAAACCTGTTACATTTTTAACCTTTACCAGTTCTGATGAAAGGTCACTGACCTGAAACATTAACTCTGCTTCTGTCTCCACAGATGCTGTCAGACCTACTGAGTATTTCCAGCACTTCTCGGTTTTTATTTGGGAAACACAGCTAGTGTAACTGAAGGTGTGGTGCCTAATTAAAGATGCACACCAAGAAGTCTGTGTACGAGTTACTGCACTGAGTTGATGGTGTCAATTATGTTGCTAAAACTCTTGGTATTTAGAATGCTCCTGTTCAATTTCTGTAAATCATGCACAATGGTCCTCAATGAAGAGACTATTAATAAAGGGTGCATCTAAGTAGAGAGTTATACCTTTGCAAAGAGTGTGTCAGCTTGTAATACATAAAAGCTGTGGTATTCTTGTGTGTCAGTCGATAAAGTAAATCCCAATATTACATCTGGGCTAATCACAGACACAGGTTGAAGTTGAACATCCATTGCTGTTCATCGTGACACCTTACTGGCAGTGAAGGCAGTAAAATAAACTTAGAATGGAGAACAACTGACTTTAAATAATGTTTCAGTACAACAACACATCCTGAGCTTCACTCTTAAAGCATATAATATCATCTCAATTGGTTAATATGTTATAGTTTGTAATATAATATGGATTATTTTATATAATACCCAAGTGTGGTATACTTAGACATTATTATATGGTGTAATTTACACAGTTTAATATTCCTGTCTGTATTACTTTGTAAGTGCTTTGGGAGGAGAAATTGAACGTTGTAGCTCCCATTTTTTAGGTGCTGTTTGGCCTCCTAACAGTCGAAAATGGCATCCGAAATGCACGTGGACACTTCTCATGAGAAGTTGCTGCATGCAATCTTGATTAAGGGGTTTGCACGTGTACACCTAATGACTACCAGCAGTATGTAGAGCAGGCAGATTGTGATGTGAATCAGTATGTAATGCTGATTTGATGCTATTGCTGCCATTTTTAAATGCCACACTTCATCCTATACCCTGTCTTAACCTTGCACAGCTGAGTACAACATTAAACGACAGGAAAGACCCACCACTAGTTCGAATAACGGGATTGTGAACTACTTACATGTTAATTGCTGGATGATCTGGCTGGGGCTGAAGTATGTTTTTGTTCATTTAAAGGCTTGTGCTGAAACAAGTTGCTTCTAGACATGGGTGGCCTGGTAGGGCTTCCTCTGAGAACTGAACATGAATGGGAGAATGAAGAGAGGCTATGCAGGGCAGAACAAGCTGCTAGAAGAGGGAGGAGGAGGGGGAGAAGGGCTCTCAGCAGGCAGCCGTATCTGCCCAGGATTTTTAGGGAGCAATTCCCTTACCTCAACTTCAGTGATGACCAATTTATGAGATGTCTGCTTCACCAAAGAGGTTGTGGCTGAAATCTGCCAATTGCTGAACCACAACTGCAAACTCAAAACAGAGCAAGTTCAACTTATGGCTGTCAAGATGACCGTAGCACTTCACTTTTATGCATCTGGCTCTTCCAAGCTGCTGCTGGAGATATAAGCAACATCTCAAAATTTGTAGTACAGTGCTGCATAGGGAAGGTCACTGAGGCTCTGTATACAGAGAGACATCTTCATCTCATTCTCTCTTGCAAGCTGCAAGCAGGTGGAGTGAGTACAAGTGTTTGCACAGATTACAGGCTTCCCCATGGTGCAGGATCCCATTGACAGGACACATATTGCCTTGGATACACTTCATCTGAACTCGGCCATTTTCATGATCAAATGGAATTCCATTCCCTCAATATGCAGCTGGTGTTCAGCCTCAGGCAGCTCATCATGCAGGTTAGTGCCTGTTATCCAGACAGCAGTCATTCTTTCATTCTGCGGCAGCCCTCTGTGCCACCTTTATTTCACTCACCACGGCAATTCAAAAGCTGGCTACTGGGTGATAAGGGTTATCCACTCATGACATGGCTCATGTCTCCGGTCCAGAACCCATGCATACATGCACAGTTGGCCTATATTGAGAGCTATGCTGCAACAAGGAACATTATAGAGAACACCATTGGCATCCTCAAGTAAGGTTTCTGCTCTGGAGCAACCTTGAAGTGCTCAGTTGAGTAGGTATCATGATTTGCGGTCATATGCTACACAATATCACCAATATGAGAGGACAGGCCTTGCCACCATTTATCAGGCAAAAAGCTGGGAAGCATAAGGAAAAGGATGAGGAAGTGGAGGAAGAAGCAGTGAAACAGAAAGTGGAGGAAGAGGAAGGGAGGATAGAGCAGAGACAGGCCCTTTCTGCCCAAGCGCTACATGATCAAATAATTCATGAGTAACACCAGTAACCTCAACCGCGCCTCCTCATTCACCATCTCACACTCTTTACCTTTCCTCTATCACTGACAATTCACCGCCCTCTTTCCAACAAAACTAAACTAAAAGCTACCAGTAAATGCACATTCCAATCCAAATTTATAAATTCAATCATGACATAATGCAAACAAAAGTAAACTAATCACACTTGTGCATTCCCTTAGTGCCACTTCTGTATACCTTTGCCTCTGCACAAAGCTAAGTTTGTGTTGGCCTCCTCCATGCTCCTTGAAATTGAGTACATGCTTTCAAGCAGGGTTGTCCAACACGCGGCCTGTGGATGTATTTCAGAGATGAGAAATTTTCCATTCGCTTCTTCTTCCAGACCGTCTTTTTAAAAAGATCATAAGTCAGTTTCACAGCTGACAGGTGCTGCATTAGAGCGGGAATAGCAGTTTCTAAACTTCGGAAAGATTTGGGGGGGTTTTCGGCAGGTTCCGACTGTTATTTAAAAGCCCGCTGCAAAACCCTGAATCTGCCCGAAGTTCAGAAACTGCTGCTCCCACTGCCAGCACCTGTGAGCTGTGAAACTGACTTACAATTTTTTTAAAAACTGACCAACTACAAAACTGCTCTGCTGAGTGCTCCCACTCCCTGCAACTGTCAGAGAGAGAGAGAGAGGGACAGGGGAGAGAGGTAGATAGGGGGAAGGGGCAGAGAGAGGGAGGACACAGAGAGCAAGGACAACACGGGGGTGGGGGGGGGGGAACAACACAGAGCGGGGGGGATGCAGAGAGAGACAGACAGACAGAGAGGGAGAGAGAATGATCAAGATCACGCCTGACCAATGGACATCTCTGGAATACTCCACATCGCTACAACAAGTGTGCGGGCAAACATTGACGACTTGGGCAAGCAACAAAATGCCAGTTATCTCACTAAATTAGCCTCCAACATAGTGACAAGAAAGTAAGTCAATAAATTAATCTTCTCATTTAAAACTTCTTCACAAAAATGCACATTTGTTATTGTTTTGATTAATAGGATAAATTTTTAATGCCTTTATCTTTCTGAAATTGTCTCACCGGCCCTCAAAGTAAGACAAAAATTGGAATGTGCCCCCCACCCATGCAAAAAGGTCGGACAACCCTGTTCTATCGCCTGGCCCATCTGCAGCAGAACTCGTGTGTGACCTCGTCCTCTGGTGAACTGGCACCTGTGCTATCCCCCCCACCCTGGCTCCTGTGCTATCCCCCCCACCCTGGCTCCTGTGCTATCCCCCCCACCCTGGCTCCTGTGCGCGTGCCCAGTGTTGCCCATGTGCAAGTCCCTCCTCTATCCAAGGCCCTAAAATACATGTAGTGTCAGTCTCTGAACTAGTGGCTGTGACTGTAAGATCAAATGATGGTGTTTCTTCATCTTCACTGTCTTCTTCCTGTTTATCCAGTGACTGGGAAGACTCCAGTCGTTGGGTATCTGAAATGAAAAAGGGACAAGGGTTGAGTTGTGATGAGGAGAAATTAAGAAGTGTGTGCTTACACCATCTGCAGCTTGTGAGTCAGAAGGGATTGTGTGATGAGGGAGAAGTGGGATGAGCAAAGGACGATTGGGCATACAGATACCCTCATCATCGATCGCTTCAGCCCTGTCAGTGGTCACAGCCTCAGTGATGCTTCTTCCCATAATGGCAAGCACTGTCTCCTCCATGGGGGTTAGAACATGCAGGTGCACTTATTCTCCTCCAGTTTTTTGCTGCTACCTCCTGTTATGCACCACCTTCTCATGCAAATGTGTCAGTGAGTGGTGTGCAATATGTTTGGATGATGCGGCTGTCATGATTGAATAGCTGCTAGTGTCTGCAAGCTGTGAGTTGTGGGTGCAAGGCTTGCAACAGTGCTAAGTGTGTGAGGGTCAGATAAAGTATATGAACATTTGTGTTGACTACTGATTTATAGAGATTGCTGGTAGATGGGTGATGGGGGTGTTGTGAATTGAGCAGTGGATGCAGTTAGTGGTGCTGTTGACAGGATGTGCCATTTGAAGATGAACTCACTCACCTTGACAACTCAGGCTAAATTTAGCCATGCCGGTGGGGCTTCCGGTGCCAGACCAAAAAGATGAGGGGAACCCTTTGAGGACAGGGATCTGCCTCCAAGAGCTGCCAGCCAATCAGAGGGCTGGCATCTTAGTAGTATCGGCAGTGCTACTGGGAGTGGTGGCCACTGCCGATACTACAGGAGACCTGGGACTAGGCCCAGCACTGGAGCCCCGGACCAGGGGTGGGCGATGACGGTGGGGAGTGTTACCGGAGGTGTGTCCTTTACTGCCAAGGGCCCTCTGTGGGCCTCAGATGGCCCACGGAGGAGGTCCTCCCCTATCAAGCCCACAGGGAGGCTGCCTTGTTTTGCTGGGTGATCATCCCACATGGCGGAGGCCCTCCCACCACTGGATTAATTCAGCGAGAAGAGGCCCTTAAGTGGCTCCTGATTGGCTAATTAAGGGCCTCAATTGGCCTCTAGGTGGGAGGACCATCTTCAGTCTTTCCCGCCCCGGCTTGATCGCGGTGCAACAGGCAGGCGACGGGCCCTCCATCCTCCATCTTCTGTCACAATTCTATGGGCTGTGTTAGCCTGTTTCGGGGGGGCCCATTAAATTCCACCCCTTGTGTCATATTGTTAAACTTCTTTCAGCACTGCTTCCGTATTCTTGGAGCAACATTCCTGGCATTGGCCTTCACCACTACTTGTTCCCACTGTCTCCTGTCTAGGGGCCTCCTCCCCTCTACCCCACTGCGGACACAAGACATTGATCCACCATACCTCCATTGCAGTGCCTGAAAACATTGATGCTCACTCTCTCACGTGTTCAGTTATTGCTGATTCAGGTTTGAAATGACTCTCACCACTTCTTTCAGTCACAATGCACGTCTCCTTTAAGAGGTGCAGGCTGCCTTTAAGTAGCGCTGGCCACTCAGGATATTGGACTCCCTGCTGAAGCGTGAGCCAATAAACAGTGCAGGTAGTGCTGGGGGAACACAGCAATCACATACAACCGGAGGCAGTATGCATATATTATGCAATGCATAGGCGCAGGTTAATCATGTACTGCGATCCTCATGCCCATTTTCCAGGGGGATTTTCTTATTTGGTGCTGGGATGTGGGCATCGCTGGCCAGGCCAGCATTTATTGCCCATCCCTAATTACCCTTGAGAAGGTGAGGGTGAGCTGCCTTCTTGAACCGCTGCAGTCCACGTGAGGTAGGTACACCTACAGTGCTGTTAGGAAGGGTGTTCCAGGATTTTGACCCAGCGACAGTGAGGGAACAGCGATATAGTTCCAAGTCAGGATGGTGTGTGACTTGGAGGGAAATTTGCAGATGGTGGTGTTCCCATGCATCTGCTGGCCTTGTCCTTCTAGGTGTAGAGTTTGCAGGTTTGGAAGGTGCTGTCTAAGGAGCCTTGGTGCGTTACTGAAGTACATCTTGTAGATGGTACACACTGCTGCCACTGTGCGTCGGTGGTGTAGGGAGTGAATGTTTGTGGATGGGGTGCCAATCAAGCGTGCTGCTTTGTCCTGGATGGTGTCAAGCTTCTTGAGTGTTGTTGGAGCTGCACCCATTCAGGCAAGTGGAGATTATTTCATCACACTCCTGACTTGTGCCTTGTAGATGGTGGACAGGCTTTGGGGAGTCAGGAGGTGAGTTAATCCTGGCAGGATTCCTAGCCTCTGACCTGCTCTTTTAGCCACATATGGCTACTCCAGTTCAGTTTCTGCTCAATGATAACCCCCAGGATGTTGATCGTGGGGGATTCAGCAATCGTGATGCCATTGAATGTCAAGGGGAGATGGTTAGAGTCTCTCTTGTTGGAGATGGTCATTGCCTGGCACTTGTGTGGCGCAAATGTTACTTGCCACTTATCAGCCAATTTAACCCCCTGTGTCTCTATAAGGAATATTATACAGTTTTGTAAAACAGAATGGAGTTAATTTTCACCTTTACTGGATATCGGGTACACTGTAGAGGTGTTGCCAGCAAGAGGCCTGAACATTTTGATGGTCCAACCTCAGTTATATCAAGCTGACGAGCTAGCCACTCACTTCCAGTGCTGATAGATGCTGAGGAGGTGGGAAATTCAGCAGGCCAGCTACACAGCATGGGCCTGTAGCAGTAGGTTAAAGAGGAGTGCTGGACTAATCAGGATTGGTGGATGGGGGGATGGGGGAGACATCAGAGATTAGAACCATAGAATCATAGAAAAGTTACAGCACAGAAAGAGGCCATTCAGTCCATCATGTCTGCGCCAGCTGAAAAAACTAGCTGCCCATTCTAATCCCACCTGGTCCTTAGCCTTGCAGGTTACAGCACTTCAGGTGCAGGTCCGGGTACCTTTTAAATGAGTTGAGGGTTTCTGCCTCCACCACCGTTCCTGGCAGTGAATTCCAGATACCCACCACCCTCAGGGTGAAAATGTTTTTCCTCATGTCCCCTCTAATCCTTCTACCAATCACCTTAAATTGGTGCCCCCGGTAATTGACCTCTCTGCTAGGGGAAACAGATTCTTCCTGTCTACTCTATCTAGGCCCCTCATAATTTTGCACACCTCAATTAAGTCACCCCTCAGCCTCCTCTGTTCTAAGGAAAGCAACCTTAGCCGATCCAATCTTTCCTCATAGCTGCAATTTTCAAGCCCTGGCAACATTCTTGTAAAGCTCCTCCTTACTCTCTCCAGAGCAATTATGTCCTTCCTGTAATGTGGTGACCAAAACTGTATGCAGTACTCCAGCTGTGGCCTAACCAGCATTTTATACAGTTCCAGCATTACATCCCTGCTTTTGCATTCTATACCTCAGCCAATAAAACATTCCATATGCCTTCTTCACCACTTTATCTACCTGTCCTGCCACCTTCTGGGACCTGTGGACATGCACTCCAAGGTTTCTCACTTGCTCTACCACTCTCGATATCCTCCCGTTTATTGTGAATTCGAATGCTCTGTTTGCCCACCCCAAATGCATTACCTCACGCTTCTCCAGATTGAATTCCATTTTCCCCTTTTCCGCCCACTCACCCACACCTTTGATATCATTCTCGAGTCTACAGCTATCCTCATCAATGCCAACTACACGGACAATTTTTGTGATTTCTGCAAATTTCCCAATCATGCCTCCCACATTTAAGTCCAAATCATTAATATATACCACAAACACCAAGGGACCCAACACTGAGCCCGGTGGAACGCCACTGGAAACAGCTTTCCAATCGCAAAAACATCCGTCGACCATTACCCTTTGTTTTCTGTCACTGAGCCAATTTTGGATCCAACTCACCGCATTCCCCTGAATCCCATGGGCTTTTACTTTTCTAATCAGTCTGCCATGCAGGACCTTGTCAAATGCCTTACTAAAATCCATGTAGACAACATCCACTGCACTACTCCCATCAATCCTCCTTGTTACTTCCTCAAAAAATTCAATTAGGTTGGTAAGACACGACCTTCCTACAACAAATCCGTGCTGACTATCCCTGATTAATCAGTGCCTTTCTAAGTGACAGTTTATCCTGTCTCTCAGAATTGATTCTAATAATTTGCCCACCACCAAGGTCGGACTGACTGGCCTGTAATAATTTGGTCTATCCTTTGCACCCTTTTTAAACAATGGTACAATGTTCGCAGATCTCCTATCCTCTAGCACCTCGCCTGTATCTAGTGAGGATTTGAAAATGATCTTCAGAGCATCCACTATTTCCTCCCTGGCTTCCTTTAGCAGCCTGGGACACAATCCATCCGGCCCTGGTGATTTATCCACTTTCAAGGATGTCAGACCCTCCAGTACTTTCTCTCTCATTATGCTTATCGTATCTGATATCTCACACTCTTCCTCTTTAACTACAATGTCTGCATCATCCCTCTCCTTTGTGAAGACAGAGACAAAATACTCATTAAGGACCCTGCCCACATCTTCTGCATCCACGCATAAGTTACCTTGTATATCTTTGATAGGCCCTACCCTTTCCTTAGTTATCCTCTCTCTCTTAATCTACTGATAAAACATCTTTGGGTTTTCCTTGATTTTACCTGCCAATATTTTTTCATGTCCTCTCTTTGCTTTCCTAATTTCCTTTTATTACTTCAGCCCTGCACTTTCTACACTCCTCAAGCCTTTCTAAAGCATAATGTTTTTCATGACTGTTATAAGCTTTCTTTTTCTGCGTTATCTTATACCCTGTATGCTTCTAGTTATCCAGGGGACTCTAGATTTGGCAGTACCACCCTTTTTCTTTGTAGGGACATGTCTACACTGTGCTCGTAGAATCCTGCTTTTGAATGCCTCCCACTGGTTTGCCATTGATTTTCCTTCAAGTAGCTGTATCCAGTCCACTTTCACCAGGTCACCTCTCAGCTTCGTAAAGTTTGCCTTCCCACAATTTAGAACTCTTACTCCTGTTCTATCTTTGTCCTTTTCCATAATAATGTTAAATCTAACTGTATTATGGTCACTATCTCCAAAATGGTCATCCACAGCTACTTCATCCACTAGCCCAGCTTTGTTTCCTAAGACTAAAACTAGAATTGCGCTCCCTCTCGTTGGGCTTGTTATGTGCTGGCTAAAAAAGTTCTCTTGAATGCAGTTCAAGAATTTTGTGCCCTCTGTGCCCTTCACATTGTATTCCAGTTGATATTAGGGTAGTTGAACTCCCCAACTATTATTACCCTATTGTTTTTACACTCAGAAATTTGCCTACATATTTGTTCTTCTATCTCCCTCTCACTATTTGGGGGTCTATAGTACACTCCTAGTAGTGTGGCTGCCCCTTTTTTATTTCTGAACTCAACCCATTTGGCCTCATTTGATGATTCATTTAGCATATCATCCCTCCTCACAGCTGTAATTGATTCCTTAACCAATAATGCTACAACCTCCTCCTTTTTATCCCCCTCTCTATCCTGCCGGAAAACTCTATAGACAGAGATGTTGAGCTGCTATTTTTGCCCCTCTTTAGCCAGATTTCTGCTAGATGGGGAGGGAGGGTGGGGGGGGGGAAGGATTGTCAGCCAATGGAAGGGACAATAATTATGCTCATCCCAGAAGGTGCCATCATAGAACGTTCTTCCTTCTTGGCAGATTTACTTCCAGTGGACCCTTTAAGCGGGACTGTTTCTGGCTGTTTCCCACTCTGTATAATAGGCAGGTCCACAGTTCAGTAAGCGCTGCACTGTATCTTACCAAAATGACATTACGATCCTAGCTACGTCTGAGGACCCCAGTTTACGTTGCATAATGAGGCTCCCACCTATGTGCACCGCTGGCTGTCTAAACTGGCACTTGCCTGAAAATCTCAGTGGGTGGGTCTGTGGTAGGAAGTCTTTCGTAAAGTAGGCACTACCATTTTTTTACTATTTCGATGCTTAATAAATTCTGTGCACACACTTCATTGTGTGCTGTCGATGGAATTGTGCTCTGTTTTCACCTACTGCTATCATCCTGCCTGCCCAGGACAGCCTGATACAGTATAGAGCTGACCATCTGTGTCTAATATACTCTTACACCCATTAATCCTATCAATACCAGGATCAGTGCTCTATTGGAGCATCATCCCATACAATAATGAAGCCTTCTGTTTTGGTTATAGCGCTGAAGGCCTGAGAAACCTATTACCTTGGTGTCCCTAGACCATTGTAAGCTTTCTTTACCACCTGAGTTTGCTAATTAATGAGATAAGATTAACTGCTAATTTGGAAATTGTACATTTGTGGCTGTTATTGGCTGAATGTATTTTCCCATCTAATAGGTTTCAGCTGTTGGGATTAGAGGAGCCAGCAGCAACTGTAAATGTAAAGTTACCAGATGGATTTCATTAATAAGTAACCTCTTACTATAGCCGAAGAATTTAGTAATTGGAGCCATATAACAAACTCAGTATAATTAAATAACATTAAAAAGCCTTAAGTCATATTTTTACACGACACAAAATTTATCAAATTTAGATTTTTTTCAAACACCTACAAATTCTCACCTTGGGACATTCATGCTGTAACTATGACTGGCCATCTCCCATAGCACCCAACCTTCTTTCATTTCCCCCCTCCTCCAGTTGCTTGTGTCTTGTGAGAACCCTTTGATGCTTTCTCACTAGGTTCATTCATGTTGTGCAGCACAAATTAGATTGTAGTTTAACTGACAACTGCTGACAGGTCCAGGGAAATAAGCCTAACCCTAACGCGTTCTTACTGAAGTCTTCAGATCACACACATGTGCTGCTGAAACAAACATCAAGATACCGATGTCAGGAGTTGTTTTATGAATATAGCATTGGCTTTCAGTGTCAGTATTGACTCACTGGTAGCGCTGTCACCTCTGCGCAAGAACATTGTGGGGTCAAGCCCCACTATGGACTTGAGCCCATAATCTAGGATGACAGTTCAGTACTGAGGGAGTGCTGCATTCTCAGAAGTGCTGTCTTTTGGATGTGATCTTAAACTGATGCCCTATCTGGCAGTATTTGAAGAAGAGTTGGGGAGTTATTTTATTTATTTAGAGATACAAGCACAGAAACAGGCCCTTTGGCCCACTGAGTCTGTGCCAACCAACAACCACCCATTTATACTAACCCTACAGTAATCCCATATTCTCTACCACTTACCTACACTAGGGGCAATTTACAATGGCCAACTTACCTATCACCTGCATGTCTTTGGCTGTGGGAGGAAACCAGAGCACCCGGCGAAAACCCACGCGGTCACAGGGCGGCACAGTGGCGCAGTGGTTAGCACCGCAGCCTCACAGCTCCAGCGACCCGGGTTCAATTCTGGGTACTGCCTGTGTGGAGTTTGCAAGTTCTCCCTGTGTCTGCGTGGGTTTTCTCCGGGTGCTCCGGTTTCCTCCCACAAGCCAAAAGACTTGCAGGTTGGTAGGTAAATTGGCCATTATAAATTGCCCCTAGTATAGGTAGGTGGTAGGGAAATATAGAGACAGGTGGGGCTGTGGTAGGAATATGGGATTAGTGTAGGATTCGTATATATGGGTGGTTGATGGTCGGCACAAACTCGGTGGGCCAAAGGGCCTGTTTTAGTGCTGTCTCTCTAAACAAATAAACTTGCAAACTCCGCACAGGCAGTACCCAGAATTGAACCCGCGTCCCTGGAGCTGTGAGGCTGCGGTGCTAACCACTGCACCACTGTGCTGTCCATTGTCAGGGCTCTGGACAACATTCCTTCTTTCACCATCTCCACCAAAAACAGATCAACTGGTTCTTTATCTCATTTGCTGTGCAATCTTTCTGTGAACAATTGGATGCTTTGTTTATCTACAAAACTAATGATTATACTTCAGAAGTATTTTTCTAGCTGTGACCTTCTTTAGGACATCTTGAGGCACATCAAAGGCAGTATACAAATTAAATTCCATCTATTGCTGAAAACAGACATTTTGTCGAAGCTTTTCATCTTGCACTCATCAGGACAATTTGCAAGAATACCAATGTAATGAAAGCAACACATTTATATTATATGAGAAAGAGTGCTGATTTGTTGGCAAGTGGACTGTGATTGGCAGAGGCATTGCCATGGAGAATGCACCAGTTTATGGTGGCTGTCAGTTAACTGCCAAGCTTTGTTTGAAATTTAAACCAGGCAGCTTGACTCTGATTGGACTAGATATTGCCCTGAGGAATGAACCAGCGAGTGGCTGTCACTTATTTTGTTCAGCTGAAACAGGCACAATGTGTGTACATGTTCTTTCTGTCTGCAATGAACAGGACCCTGTGTATTAATATATGGATAACTAATCAGAAGACTCTCTTCTCATACAGTATAAATTTGTTGCTTCCCTAACATTGATATTCTTGCAAATTGTTCTAATGAATGCAAGATAAAAAGCTGGGACAAAATGTCTCTGTTTTAAGCAATACTCAAGTTCTGTACTACTATTTAAATTCTTTCTCTTAAACGTCAAAAATAAATACTTAAAAGACAGTTTTAAACAATAAAGAAATAAAGCTCAATTTTGTTTGTTCTGCTCTTTTTTCTCTGTTCTCTCTATTCTAATCTGCTTATATTTTACCTTCCATTTTACTTTATTCTTTACTGCATATTTAATGGCTATCTGTTCCACCCTTTTGTAAAATATATTTTAATTTCAAAATAGTACACTTACACAATTTTTTTCTGCCCCTTTGACAACTGGGAATTATTGGAGGGCAGCAATTTTTTTTAAATTTGCTTTTTGACTGGACAAAAGTAGCTTCTAAGGCTGATTTTTCAGCTAGTTGAATGCCAAGGTTATAAAGAATGACATTGTTGTTTCATCGATGAACAATCTCTGTCCTCATAAAAACACATCAAAAGGAGAAGAAGCACCAATGAACGATTGTGCTAATCAGTGGCCCACGGAAGGGCTCCCAGCCAAATGGATTCATCTGCTGGGCACTGAAGGTAATACTGTATGCCTTTTGTCAGATTTACAAAATGCTGTAAAACTAACCAAAATCAGATGCTAGTCGATAGGAACGGGGAGGGGTGTGAGTCTATGTCAGACGAGGTGTGACTGAATGAAGACTGTGGGTCAGTGCAAACAATATTTAAGGGAATGAGTGGTCAATCTCTGGAATGGACTCCCTAGGAAGTTTTTTATTCATTCATGGGATGTGGGCATCGCTCGCAAGGTCAGCATGTGTTGCCCATCCCTAATTGCCCTTCAGAAGGTTGAGGTGAGCTACCTTCTTCAACCGCTGCAGTCCATCTGGTACCGGTACCCCCACAGTGCTGTTAGAAAGGGAGTTCCAGGATTTTGACCCAGTGAAGTGAAGGAACAGCAATATAGTTCCAAATCAGGATGGTGTGTGGCTTGGAGGGGAACGTGCAGGTGGTGGTGTTCCCATGCGTCTGCTACCCTTGTCCTTCTAGGTGGTAGAGGTCGTGGGTTTAGAAGGTGCTGCCGAAGGAGCCTTGGTCAGTTATTGCAGTGCATCTTGTAGATGCTACACACTGCTGCCATTGTGCATTGGTGGTGGAGGGAGTGAATGTTTAAGTTGGTGGATGGGGTGCCAATCAAGAGGACTGCTTTGTCCTGGATGGTGTCGAGCTTCTTGAGTATTGTTGGAGCTGCAGCCATCCAGGCAAGTAGTGAGGAGTCAGGAGGTGAGTTATTCATCTCAGAATACCAAGTGTCTGACCTGCTCTGGTAGCCACAGCATTTATATGGCCAGTCCAGTTCAGTTTCTGGTCAATGGTAGCCCTCAGGATGTTGATAGTGCGGGATTCAGTGATGGTAATACTGTTGAATGTCAAGGGGAGAAGGTCAGATTCTGTCTTGTTGGAGATGGTCATTGCCTGGCACTTGTGTGGCGCGAATGTTACTTACCACTTATCAGCCCAAGCCTGCATGTTGTCCAGGTCTTCCTGCATATGGACACGGGCTTCTTCAGTATCTGAGGAGTCATGAATGGTGCTAAACATTGTGCAATCATCAGTGAACATCCCCACTTCTGACCTTATGATGGAGGAGAAGGTCATTGATGAAGCAGCTGAAGATGGTTGGGCCTGGGGCACTACCCTGAGAGAGCAGTTAGTATTGATTGATTCAAATGCAATTTTGATAGATCTCTTTGAGAAGATAATGGGATGGATTTTATGGGGCCGCCTAAGGCGGGGCTGGAGGCAGGGTGGGGCCCATAGATTTGCTATGGGAGGCTGGGTGAGGGTCCCCTGCCTTTTTGGCCTAACGCTGGCAGCCCTACCACCTCCACAAACCCCTATTATCAGCCACTTAATGGCCTGTTCCCCTTGCTGCTGGGATTGAACCAACAGCAGGGGGTGCTGCTGCCATGCGGTGAGGTGCCTTGTAAAACGAGGCACCTGCCCTGCAGGCTTGGTTGGGGGGGGGGTCTCTCCTCAATCCCCACTCTGTGGCCCACGGAGGACCCCTGCCAGCAAAATCTACACCTCTATAGATGCCCCCTTCCTCCGGGCTTCACGTCCATGCTCCAACCCACCCCCTCCCCATCGCTGGGGCCTTCCGAACTGGCTCCAGCAACCCCTCCTCACTTACCTGCGGTCTGGAGTTCCAGCGTTGGGCCTGAGTCCAAGGCCTCCGCAGTACCGGCTGTGGCCCCCATTCCCATTGGTGCTGCCAATACTGCTGAGCTGCCGACCCGCTGGTTGGCTGGCTGCTCTTGGAGGCGGGATCCCCATCTTTACAGGGATGAAGATCCCGCTGCCAGGCACTTGTGCCTGAAGGACGGAGGTTCGCTCCGGGTGGGTGCTTAAAAAGGCCGAGGTGGGGTTCCTGCCTTCTTTTACAGCCCCAGCACTGGGAGCCCCGCCGACTCCACAAAATCCAGCCCAACATTTATGGATATAGTATATGACTAACTTATGACATGACATGTGGTAAGTCTATCATGTTTAGGAGAAAAAGGTTTCTTTGGAATTATGGTTCTCAAAGCCCTCCCCCCACTGGGGATTTTCTAGTATCATGTCTGGGTCTATTGTACATTAATTGATAGGGATTGATTGTTATGATTAGTCAGCAACTGCATTGCCATCGTATCAATGCATCACCAAGATGGTGGAAGGTAAACAAGATGACCTGTGGTCTTTTTCTCATCTCGCAATTTCTTGGTCTCCTGATACCCCACACTATCGGACTAATGTCATGTTGGACTTCCAGTCCAGTCCAGTTCTAAGAAAGACTCAGACTCTAGAGGCAACTTTACTTTCAAAATTTATTGAACGTATGTGAGATTACAAACAGGCAAATACATCTATCATAGTTACAATAGCAGAAAATGCTGGAAACTCAAGCAAGTCTGGCAGCAACTGTGGAGCGAGAAACAGAGTTAATGGGCAGGATTTTACTGCAAGCTTTGGGACCCCGACGTCAGGACCAAATGGGGATCCTGCATCTGCACTTGCTGGCAGCAAGATCGGCTCGGTGATATTCCCAGAGGCGGCCTCCTAATTCTCTGCCTCCACGTCCACCATCCTATTAAGGATGGCAAAACGGCTCCCAGTGCTGCCAACCCAATGTTTCAGGTCGACGGCCTTGCTTCAGAACTGGGAAAAGTTAGAGGTCTAATAGGTTTTAAGCAAATGAAATGCAGACTGAACGGATGTATTCCAGTCACCTGTCATTTTAATTCTCCATTTTGCTCCCACTCTGACCTCTCTGTCCTCGACCTCCTGCAGTGTTTCAGTGAGGCTCAATGTAAGCTTTAGGAACAGTGCCTCATCTTTCAATTAGGCATTTTACAACCTTCCAGACTCAATATTGAGTTCCACAATTTCAGATTGTAACCTGTGCCCCCATTTTGTTTCCTTTATCTTTGCTGGTTTTGTTTATTTTCTGTCTCTTGCTTTTTCTCTTTTTTTGCTTTTGGATGGCAGCTATTTAAGATTCTGCCATTCAGACCTCCTTTGACCCATATTTTCTTTCTTTACTTGCCCCATTACCACTCCTTTTGACCTTGCAACATCAACCCTTTGTCATTTAATCTCGCCTGTCCTCCACCCTATCACAACCTTTCCTTTTATTCTTTTTCCCACCTTCAACCTTTCACTTTTTGTTATTCATTCATGGGATGTGAACGTCATTGGCCAGGCCAGCATTTATTGCCCATCCCTAACTGCCCTTGAGAATGTGGTGGTGAGCCGCTTTCTTGAACTGCTGCAGTCCATTTGGTGTAGGTACACCCACAGTGCTGTTAGGAAGGGAGTTCCAGGATTTTGATCCAGCAACAGTGAAGGAACGGCAATATAGTTCCAAGTCAGGATGGTGTGTGGCTTGGAGGGGAACCTGTAGGTGATGGTGTTCCCATGCATCTGCTGCCCTTGTTTTTCTAAGTGATAGAGGTCACAGGTTTGGAAGGTGCTGGCGCAGTGAGTTGCTGCAGTGCATCTAGTAGATGGTACACACTGCTGCCACTGTGCATCGATGGTGGAGGGAGTGAATGTTTAAGTTGGTGGATGGGGCACCAATCAAGTGGTCTGCTTTGTCCTGGATGGTATTGATTTTCTTGAATGTTGTTGGAGCTGCACTCATCCAGGTAAGTGCAAAGTATTCTATCACACTCCTGACTTGTGCCTTATAGATGGCGGACAGGCTTTGGGGAGTCAGGAGGTGAGTTACTTACTGCAGAATTCCCAGCCTCTGACATGCTCTTGTAGCCACGATATTTATGTGGCTGCTCCAGTGAAGTTTCTGGTCAATGGAGTTGATTGGCCTCCAACAAACACATCCATCTTCTTTTGTACAAGGTAGGACTCCAACCAATGGAGAGCTTTCCCCCTGATTCCCATTGACTTCAGTTTTGCTACGGCTCTGTGATGGCACTCTCATCAAATGCACCCTTAAGGGGAGTTGCTCTTACCTCACCTCTGGAATTCAGCTTCTTTGTCCATGTTTGGACCAAGGCTGTAATGAGGTCAGTTGCTGAGTGGCCCCAGAGGAACCCAAACTGAGCATTGGTGAGCAGGTTATTGCTGAGTAATTGCCCACTTGATAGTACTGTTGACGACACCTTCCTTCACTTTCCTGATGATTGAGAGTAGACTGATGGGGCAGTAATTGGTTGGATTGGATTTGTCCTGCTTTTCGTGGACAAGACATACCTGGACAATTTTCCACATTGTTGGGTAGGTGCTGGTGTTGTAGCTTTTTTTAAAACCTCTTACATCTGTATCTTTTCCCAGTTCTGAAGAAAGGTTGTCGACCTGAAATGTTAACTGTTTCCCTCTCCAGAGATGCTGCCAGACCTACTGAGTATTTCTAGCATTTTCTATTTTTATTTCAGATTTCCCGCATCTGCAGTATTTTGCTTTTGTATCATACTTACAAGTAGGATAACTATCAGGGAACAAGAGCATCACCAATTCAGGCCAGTTCTTGATCAGAAGTAACCCTTGAAGGTACATTGCAACCTACATTTATACTTTTGGTTACAAGATATTTTATCATCCTAGCACCATATGCTATCCCTTTGTCTGAAACTGACAGAATTTGAGGCACCAGCTCAGTTTTCTTACTCAAGGTTGCTGCCTCTTGTTTTTCTTGCTTCTCTCTACTTTTCCACCATTGACATGCTGTTCTCCCTTCACCAGCTACAGGAGAAATGCCGCGAACAACAGATGCCCCTCTCCGTTGCTTTCATACATCTCACCAAAGCTTTTGACCTCGTCAGCAGACGTGGTTTCTTCAGACTACTAGCAAAGAAAGGATGTCCACCAAAGCTACTAAGTAACATCACCTCATTCCATGACAATATGAAAGGACAATTCAGCATAGCGGTGCATCATCAGACCCCTTTCCTATCCTGAGTGGTGTGAAACAGGGCTGTGTTCTCGCACCCACACTGTTTGGGATCTTCTTCTCACTGCTGTTCCTCACATGTGTTCAAGTCCTCAGAAAAAGGAATTTTATTTATTTATTTAGAGATACAGCACTGAAATAGGCCCTTCGGCCCACCGAGTCTGTGCTGACCATCAACCACCCATTTATACTAATCCTATATTCCTATCACATCCCCTCAATTCCCCTACCTACACTAGGGGCAATTTACAATGGCCAATTTGCCTATCAACCTGCAAGTCTTTGGCTGGGAGGAAACTGGAGTACCCGGCGGAAACCCACACGGTCACAGGGAGAACTTGCAAACCCCACACAGGCAGTACCCAGAATCGAACCCAAGTCGCTGGAGCTGTGAGGCTGCGGTGCTAACCACTGCTCCACTGTGACGCCCACACACACGATCAGGTGGCAGGTTGTTTAACCTTGCCGTCTTAGAGCGAAGACCAATGTACAGAAAGTCCTCATCAGGGAACTCCTCTTTGCTGACGATGCTGCATTAACATCCCACAGTAACCTGTCTCTCGATGCAGAAATCAACACGTGCATGGGAAAGGCGTCCGCTGCTATGTCCAGACTGGCCAAGAGGGTGTGGGAAAATGGTGCACTGACACGGAACACAAAAGTCCGAGTGTTTCAAGCCTGTGTCCTCAGTACCTTGCTCTACAACAGCGAGGCCTGGACAACGTAAGTCAACCAAGAGCGACGTCTCAATTCATTCCATCTTCACTGCCTCTGAAGAATCCTTGGCATCAGGTGGCAGGACCGTATCTCCAACGTAGAAGTCCTTGAGGCGGCCAACATCCCCAGCTTATACACACTACTGAACCAACGGTGCTTGAGATGGCTTGGCCATGTGAGCTGCATGGAAGATGGCAGAATCCCCAAGGACACATTGTACAGCGAGCTCATCACTGGTATCAGACCCACCGGCCGTCCATGTCTCCACTTTAAAGACGTTTGCAAACATGATATGAAGTCCTGTGACATTGACCACAAGTCGTATGAGTCAGTTGCCAGCGATCGCCAGAGCTGGCGGACAGCAATAAAGGCGGGGCTAAAGAGTGGCGAGTCGAAGAGACTTAGCTGTTGGCAGGAAAAAAGACAGAAGCCCAAGGAGAGAGCCAACTGTGTAACAGCCCCGACAACCAATTTTATCTGCAGCGCCTGTGGAAGAGTCTGTCACTCTAGAATTGGCCTTTATAGCCACTCCAGGCACTGCTTCACAAACCACTGACCACCTCTAGGCGCTTACCCATTGTCTCTTGAGACAAGGAGGCCAAACAAGAAAAGACTGTTGTTTGTTCCATGCTAGCCCCTCCACTTGAACTTTAACTTATACACTCCTAAAGTCCTGGGATAGAAGTTTCATCTAAAATTCTATTGTCTAAACTGAGTTCTACAAAAAAAAATGAATGACAGCTATACCAGCTACATTTGAATCTGCTGCTACACTTTATCTTGCTTGAGTTGTTACTTTTGCACAATCTACAGGCTGCACATTTTCTCTCTATTCATGCTCACTCTAGCTCCCCATGTTAACTAACTCACGATGTTCCTCACCTATACCAAACTGTTAATCTATTGACACACTATCCTACAGGAGGAACAATTGAAGGGAAGAGTCACATGTGGGAAGTCACTGGTGCCTCTCAGTGGGAGGAGAGCTCGGGAAAGTATTGACAGTGGCCTGGCTTCTTACTTTGTATCTGACCCATCTCCCATAGGGAAAACTTACCCTGTCTGAAAACAGGTGAGAAAAGAAGGTAAAAAAGAACATCATCAGCAAGATTTGAGGTGACATGAATGCTTCAGCAGCTAGGTGTTATAACCTCAGTGAGATCATTAACATGAAAAATGTGATATGAACCCCCCAGACCAATTACAAGAATTACACGACAAGTTTTCACATTTTAAGACTTTTATTATAACAACTAAACTAATAGAAATCCCCAATTAACTGAATAGTACAAATTACAAAGAAAGGTATTTTCTTTACTTATTAAAATACTTGAAAACCTCACACCATACTTATATGTTACACAGTCTTTTTTGATGGCAAAATCCTTTGTGGTTAAAAGTCCCAAACTCCTCCCAGTTGCAATGGATTGAATCTCCCAGACCTTCGGGTCATAAAACAAGGAGTCAGTAATTCTCAAGATGTAAATATACCAGTAAGCTGTTAACAACTAGGAACAATGGATGGCCCAAGTCACTGTGAAACCAGTCTTCTGGACTCTGCATTTTGGAGCAGTACAATAAGCTATTGACATTTGAGTCCAAATAAATTTAACAGACTTTCTGAAGGCAGATGGGTTTGAAGAGAAGAAACCAGCAGTTGCGTCCTCAAGGCAGGTTATAAGAAGGGAACTTAGCGGTTGTAACTTCACAGCAGGCTGTAAGAAAGGAAGACAACCAGCAGTGGCAGCTCGAGAGAGACAGAGACAGAGACAGAGAAAACACCTGTTCTTGGAAGCTCAATACAGCAAAAGGCCTCGAAGACTTGAACCTGTTTTAAAAGTCGAAGTTTGCAGAGAAGTAGAAGACCAGCAGTATTACCAGGTAAGGCTTTATTCACGGACGTTCAGGTCAGAAGTGCTTGGAAAAGTGAGGAAAGAGGACATTAATTTTTGCAAAGGTCTGGGAGATCCAACCCATTGCAACTGGGAGGAGTTTGGGAACTTTAACCACAAAGGATTTTTCCATCTAAAAAGACGATGTATCATAAATGTGTGGTGTGAGATTTTCAAGTATTTTAATCGGTAAAAAAAAACCTGTCTTTGAAATTTGGGGTATTGGCTATTTACAAAGTTCTTTTCAGTTAATTGGGGATTTCTTTTAGTTTAGTTGTCATAATAAAAGTCTTAAAACATGAAATCTTGTCGTGTAATTCTTTAAATTGGTCTGGGAGTTCGTATCTCATATTTTTCACATTAACAATCTCACTAAGTTTGTAACACTAACAGTGTCACAAATAATGATATTGTGCACATTGATCAAAATAATCAGTGATGGAAGCAGTCTATTCAGAAGGAATTATGAAAAGGAAACTTGTTGGCTGCTCTGTGCATGTGGGAACTGAGCTGTGAATTTGAAGTAAGTTGAATTAACTTTGCAATCTAAAAGTAACATAATTTGAATGGCTAATTAGAGCATCATTGCATGAGATATTACCATGTTATACCCTTTCACTACAATATTCTTTGCTATAACTTTCAAATTTTATGGTTCCCTGGTTCAATATGAACCAGGCAGACGTCAGCGTACCATAGTCTTCATACGTTCCCAATTGAGAATGCAGGATAAATGGTTAGGGATTACTAGCAATTGTGACTGTTTCTTTAGGCTAGCGTCTTAACTTTGCAGTTAGTTTGCTAGAATGCAGTTCATCGTGTGAATGACACGCTCTAAACTAACTGTACACTATACTACTATCAAAGGACAAGAGAGGGAAAAGCTACTGCTACACAGTGGTTCCCTCTTTGATATTGATCATAAAATCATACAGCACAGAAGAAGGCTATTCTGCCCGTCATGCCTATGCCAGCTCTGTGAAAGAGCTATCCAATTAGTACTGATCCTCTTCCTTTTTCCCATAGTCGTGCAAACTTTCCCCCTTCAAGTACTTATCCAGTTCCCTTTTGAAAGTTACTATTGAATCTACTTCAACCAGCCTTTCATGGAGTACATTCCAGATCTTAACAACTCACTGCAATGCTCCTGTTGTTACATTACTAGTAAGGGAAAACAGGCTGTGGGCACAGTGATAGATCTACTGTGTAATAAGGCTCAATCAGTTCTATCAGCCTCTGAAACCTAAGGAGGATAGGAACACTGCATGAAATATTTAAACCTTCTGCAAAGTACAAGAGAATCCTGATGCCAAAAGAGTGCATTTTGCTTGTGGGAAAATGTTGAGCACTAACGAGTTGTTTAATGTATGTTTATCTGTCATGTTAAAAGGAATGACATCATCAGAAGTCTCTCAGATCCTCCTCAGTACATCAACATCATATAATACTGAGATCAATATGGTCTGGATTTATTATGGATAGCCAAGTACAAGGAGGTTATAGTAATTACATTTCATAGAATCATAAAATCATAGGATCATTAAATGGTTACAGCAAAGAAGGAAGCCCTTTGGCCTGTTATGTCTATGTTGGCTCTCTGCAAGAGAAAATTAGCTAGTTCCACTCCCCAGCCCTTTCCCTATAGCCCAGCAGGTTTTTTTTCAGGTGCTTATCCAATTCCCTTTTGAAAGCCATGATTGAATCTTCCTCCGCCACCCTCTCAGTGAGTGCATTCCAGTGTATTCCTAACCACTCACTGCGTAAAAAATGTTTTTCCTCATGTTGTCATTGATTGGTTTGCCAATCACCTTATATTGGTGTCCGCTGGTTCTCGACCCTTCCGAGCAGTTTCACTCTATCTACTCTGTCTAGACCCCTAATGATTTTGAACACCTCTATCAAATCTCCTCTCAATCTTCTCTTCTCTAATGAGAACAACCCCAGCTTCTCCAATTGATGCATGTAACTGAAGTCTCTCATCCCTGGAACCAATCTCATAAATCTTTTCTCCACCTTCTCTGAAGCCCTCACATTCATCCTAAAACGTGGTGCCCAGAATTGAACACAATACTCCAGTTGAGGCTGAAACAGTGTTTTATAAAGGTTCATCATAGCTTCTTTGTTTTTGTACTCTATGCCTCTAATTATAAAGCCCAGGATCCCATATGCCTTTTTAACTGCTTTCTCAGCCTCCCACCTTCAACGATTTGTGCAGATATACCCCCAGGTCTCTCTGTTCCTGCACCCACTTTAGAATTGTGCCCTTTACGTTATATTGGCTCTCCTCATTCTTCCTGATACCTGTATCACTTCATGCTTCTCTGCATTAAATTTCATCTACCACGTGTCTGCCCATTCCACCAACCTGTCTATGTCCTCTTGAAGTCTATCACCATCCTCCTCACAAATCATAATCTTCCAAGTTTTGTGTCATCTGCAAATTTTGAAATTGTGATCTGTACACCCAACTCTAGGTCATTAAAATACATCAAGAAAAGCAGTGATTCTAGTACTAAACCCTGATGAACCCCACTCTATATCTTCCTCCAGTCTGAAAAACAACCCTTCACCACTACTCTCTGTTTCCTGTCACTCAGCCAATTTCGTATCCATGCTGCCACTCTCCCTTTTATTCCATGGGCTTCAACTTTGCTGGCTAGCTTATTATGTGACATTTTATCAAACACCTTTTGGAAGCTCGTGTATACCGCATCAACCGCATTACCTTCGTCAACCCTTTCTGTTACCTCATCAAAAACTCAAACAGGTTATTTAAACGTGATTTGCCTTTAACAAATCCGTGCTGGCTTTTTTAAATTAATCCACACCTGTCCAAGTGACTGTTAATTTTGTTATGGATTATCATTTCTAAAAGTCAACATTGAAGTTAAACTATAATAAAAACTAGAAATGCTGGAAATACTCAGCAGGTCTGGCAGCATCTGTGGGCAGAGAAGCAGAGTTAACATTTCTGGTCAGTGACCCTTCTTCAGAACTGAAGTTAAACTGACTGGCCTGTGGATGCTGGGTTTATCTTTACACCCCTTTTTGAACAAAGTTGTAACATTTTCAAATCACCAGTTCTCTTGCACTCCTCTAAGGAGGATTGGAAGATTATGTCCATTGCCTTCACAATTTCCACCCTTCCCTCAGTATCTTCGGTTGCATCTCATCCGGTCCTGGTGACTTATCAACTTTAAGTACAGCCAGCCTTTCTAACATCTCCCCTTTATCAATTTTTATCCCATCCAGTGTCTCAATTACTTCTTTTTTCACTATGACTTAAGATCATAAGAAATAGGAGCAGGTGTAGGCCATTTAGCCCTTTGAGCCTGCTCCGCAATTCAGTGAGATCATGGCTGATCTTCTACTTCAACACCATTTTCCTGCACGATCCCCATATTCCTTGATGTTTTTAATATGTAGAAATCTATCGAGCTTAGTTTTGAATATACTCAATGACTGAGTCTCCACAACCCTCTGGGGCAGAGGAATTCCAAAGATTCATCACCCTCTGAGTGAAGAAATTCCTCTCATCTCAGTCCTAAATGGCCTGCCTCTTATTCTGAGACTGTGTCGCCTGGTTCTAGATTCTCCAGCCAGGGGAAGCATCCTTCCTTCATCTACCCTGTCGAGCTCTGTAAGAATTTTGTATGTTTGAATGAGATCACCGCTCATTCTTTTAAACTCCAGAGAATAAAGGCCCAATCTATTTAATCTTTCCTCATAGGACAATTCCTCCATTCCAGGAATTAGCTTGGTTAACTTTCGTTACACTCCCTCTATGGCAAGTATATCTTTCTTTAGGTATGGAGTCCAAAACTGCACACAATACTCCAGGTGTGGTCTCACCAAAGCTCCATACAATTGAAGCTAGACATCTTTACTCCTATACTCAAATCCTCTTGTAATAAAGGCCAACATACCATTTGCCTTTTTAATTGCTTGCTGTACCTGCATGTTAGCTTTCAGTGACTCATGAACAAGGACACCCAAGTCCCTTTGAAGTTCAACACTTCCCAACCTCTCACCATTTAAGAAATACTCTGTATTTCTGTTTTTCCTACCAAAGTGGATAACCTCACATTTCTCCACATTGTATTCCAACTGCCAAATTTTTGCCCAGTGGCTTTGCCTCTCCAAATCCCCTAGAAGCGTCCTTGCATCCTTCTCACAACTCACACTTCCACCTAGTTTTGTGTCATCTGCAAACTTGGAAGTATTACATTTAATCCCCATATCCAAATCATTGATATAGATTGTGAATAGCTGGGGCCCAAGCACTGATGCTAGCGGTACTCCACTAGTCACAGTCTGCCAACCTGAAAATGACCCATTTATTCCTACTCTCTGTTTCCTGTCCATTAATCAGTTCTTAATCCATGCCAGTATATTCCCCCCAATCCCATGTGCTCTAAATTTGTTTACTAACCTCTTGTGTGGGACCTCATCAAAAGCTTTCTGAAAATCTTAATAAACCACATCCACCGGTTCCCCCTTATCTATTCTACTAGTTACATCCTCAAGGAGGCAGCATCTTTTACCTTGGTAAAGTCAGATGCAAAGTACTCATTTAATACTTCAGTCATGCCACCTGCCTCCTTGCATAGATCACCTTTTTGATCCCTAATTGGCCCACTCTCTTACTACCCTTTTATTATTTATATGCCTATTTTGGATTTCCTTTTATGTTAACTGCCAGTGCCTTCTCATACTTTCTCATTGCCACTCTTATTTCCTTTTTCACTTCCCTTCTGAACTTCCCACATTCAGCCTGATTCTCACTTCTTTATCAACCTGACATCTGTTATACGCATCCTTTTTCTGCTTCATCTTACTCTCTATCTTTTTTGTCAACCAGGGAATCTGGCATTGCTTGCCCTACCTTTTCTCTCATGGGAATGTACCTTGACTGTACCCAAGCCAGCTCTTCTTAAAAAGGCAGCCTATTGTTCCGTAAGTTTGGCCTGCCAATTTTGATTCCAATTTATGTGGGCCAGATCCATTCTCAACCCACTGAAATTGGCCCTCCTCCAATTAAGTATTTTCACTGGATTGCTCCTTGCTCTTTCCCATAGCTAACCTAAACCTTATGATGCTATGATCACTGTCCCCAAAATGTTTCCTCCTGACACTACTCCACTTGACCACCTGATTGCCCAGATCCAGCAATGCCTTCTTCCTCTTTGGACTGGAAACATACTGATCTAGAAAATTCTGCTGAACACACTTCAAAAACTGGTCCCCCTCTCTGCCCTTTACACTATTACTATCCCAGTATATATTAGGATAATTAAAATCCCTCATTATCACTTCTCTACAGTTGTTCCAACTCTGTGTAATTTCTCTGTATATTTGCACCTCTATATCTTTCCCACTAGTTGGTGGCCTATGCAATACACCAGTAGTGTGATGATACCTCTATTGTTTCTTAACTCTAACCAAATAGGTTCTGTCCTTGATCCCTGTAGGCCATCCTCTCTATTCAGCATTGTAATCAATACTGCCACCCCTCCTCTTTTCTTTCCTTCCCTATCTTTCCTGACCACCTTGTATCCAGGAATATTTACTATCCAGTCCTGCCATTATTTGAGCTAGGTCTCCATTATTGCCACAGCATCATACTCCCATGTGGTTAGCTGTGCCTGCACCTCAGCAAATTTAATTACCATGCTTTGTGCATTTAAACCGGTTTGAGCCAGTTCTACAGTCAGTGCTTTAGGTTGTGTATTTAGAAGAACAAGTTAGAAATAAAAAGACACTGAAGCAGCAAAGAACTGACTCAATTTGGTGAACACAGGTGAACATCATTAAGCTCTAATATGTTTGCTGGTGACTGATAAATCCAATGCAGGAACCTTGGCCACAGATTTCAGCTCTGTAGCACCCAGTTTTTCAGTGCTACAAGTGCCATTTTGGCTCCAAAATGGTGTCCGTAGTGCGCACACACACACACACACATCTGGTGCAAGCTGCACTGGCGGACATTTTGGGACCATTGGCGGGAAATCAGCAACGTCAGCAGATTGTGACATCAATCAACTTGTAACGCTGATTTGATGTCAGCACTGCCATTTGGAGCTGAACACTCCAGCTAACACTGTCTCTTAAACATCTGAACACACATTTAGCAACTGGAAGGACCCCACCCCCACCCAACCAGTTCTATTTAAAGGGATCAGCAACTACTTTCAGGTTAGTTGCTGATTGATTTTAACTGGCTCTTGCTGTGATAGTAGAAATATTTGGTGGTTTCCAGAGTTCTTTAAAATTGCTAACGTCTACAGGAAGTGATTATTTTATTTTTTTATTTAGAGATACAGCACTGAAACAGGCCCTTCGGCCCACCGAGTCTGTGCCGACCATCAACCACCCATTTATACTAACCCTACAGTAATCCCATATTCCCTACCTATATTAGAGGCAATTTATAATGACCAATTTACCTATCAACCTGCAAGTCTTTGGTTGTGGGAGGAAACTGGAGCACCCAGAGGAAACCCACGCAGTCACAGGGAGAACTTGCAAACTCCGCACAGGCAGTACCCAGAATCAAACCCGCATCCCTGGAGCTGTGAGGTTGCGGTGCACGCCACTGTGACAGGAGTTTGAAGGACTTGGTTCTGAGTTCAAGGATTCTGCACAAACCACTTGCTCCCAGATATGAATTCCACTTGGACTACAGCATGGCAGGGAAAATGAGCAGAGGCAACAAGGAGGGTGAGAAGGGCTCTCAGCAGGAGGCCATAAGGACATCCTCACTGAAATCTGCCCCTCTGCTTAAGCCAAAACCGCAATCTCAGAGCAGGGTGAGGCTTGCAGTAGTGCTAAGTGTGTGAGGGTGAGGTGAAGCTATAAATGTTAGGTTTGAGTTGTGATTGATAGAGATTGTTGGTGGGCGAGTAATGGGAGTTTGGTGTACTTAGAAGTGTCTGAGGCTTGTGGTCCAGTTGGTGGGTTATGGCTTTTGAAGATACAGTTACTAATCTTGATTACTCATGTGAGGTCATCGAACCTTTTGCAACATTGCATTCAGGTCCTCGGGGCTTGACTCCTGGCATTGACCGCTATAGCTATCTGGTCCCACTGTCTTCGCAAAGTGTGTCTGAAGGGCCCTCTGGCCCCCTGTGGATAGATCACATCTCTCCTCCTTTCCATTTCTTCCACCGAGGTGTCCAGTGCAGCGTCAATGAACCTAGGAGCACACTCTGTCCTCTGTTGCTTCATAATTCACTCTTCCTCCTGCTCTGACGCTCCTCCACAAATAGTTCCCGCACCTGCTCCAGCCAAAATGCACCTCCCCTTTAACAGCTGCAGACTAGCTTTACATGGTACTACCCTCACAGAAGCTTGGGCCCCTTGCTGAGGCGTGCAGCCACTCAACAGTATGTTTAGCACTGGCTGCATGCAGCAATCATGCTCAACAGGAAGTTCACATGTTGCCTGAATCAGAAGCAACAGGTGCATCGTGATCCCTGCACCCGTTTTCTGGGACTATTGAATGTTACGTGCCATAAGTCATCTCTGACTGGTTAAAGCATTAGGATGGTTTGCTGGGAGCCAGTCACTTGCATCTAGTGCCAGGTATACCCAATCATCAGTGATTAAAATAAAGCATGCCTGGAGCCTGTTTTCCTTTTATCCATCTCCCCAATTTTTGTCTTCTCACTTTAAGGCATTGGCTCCATGTAGGGAGTTCCATGGACACCGTTACCATCAGTACCTTACCCAGGAGGTCATTGTTGAAAAGTGAGCCTTGGCAATTCTAATGGAAACTGCCTGAGGAAACTCATCATGATGTAATTACACCATCCTACCAATGGTGATGCTGCAAGTTTACATAAGCAGTTCCAATTATACATGTGGGCCCAGGGATTTATCATGGAAGAAGTTGTAAGGAGATAACAACAACTTGCATTTATTAGCTTCTTTAACATAGAAAAATATCCCAAGATTCTTCACAGTAGTGTAATCAGACTAAACTGGATGCTGATTAAAGAATGAGATATGAGAAAGGGTGACTAAAGGCATGGTCAAAGAGGTGGGTTTTAAGGAGAGACGTAAAGAAGGAGAGAGAGGCAGCAAGAGGAAAGGCTTAGAGATCGAATTCCAGTCTTTGGGGCCTAGACAGCTGGAGATGTGGCCACCAATGGTGGAGTGAAAGTTGTGTGGTCACAAGAGACCTGAATCGGAGGAGTGCTAAGATCTCAAAGAGTTTTAGGGCTGGAGGAGGTTACAGAAAGGGGGCGAGTCCTTGAACACATTTAAATGCAGGGATGAGAATTTTAAAATTGAGGCAATGGGGAACTGGGAGCTAATGTACAAAAGCAAACACAGGAGTGATGGGTGAATGGGATTTGGTGTGTGAGAAGCGACACAGCAGAGTTTTGGATGAACTGAAGTTTATGGGAGGCCTGCCAGGGCAACATTGGAATAGTTGAGTCTGGAGCTAACAAAAGCATAGATGAATGTTTTGGAAGAAGATGGGTTGAGATGGGTAAAGTTAAGTAGGTGGAAGTAGGTGATCGGATCGAATAGGATGCAAACAGTCTGCTTTAGCTTCAGACAGTGCCCAGGGAAAAGGATGAATTTGATGGCAGGGACTGAAGACAGTGAGTTAGAGATTTTGCTCGGCTGCACTGATTTATCAGGTGCAATTCGCCTGAAAGCAACGTAACTCGCACAAAATAATGTGGAATTTTAAAGGCAAATTACGTTCAGTACAAATTGAGTTTCCATGATCTTTTGCGCTAGTTTAAAAAAAACTCCCTGGAAGTAGGTCCCGCCCACAAAACTAGTCACCTCTCTCCCCCCACCCCGGTGAATTAATCACCATTGGGAGTTTCCGCTAACTGGATTTTTTTGCAGGTCTTTACGGAGGCAGTACAAATTAAGATGGTCCTTTTTGGTACAAGGACAGTATTGGGCATTATTGAAAAGCTTTTGAATGTATTTTTTTAATTCACTAAGACACTGACTACTGTATCCCATTTTAACTATGGTTCTGCATATTTTTAAAGTTATTTTCAAATCAGTTTACGCACATGTGATGGATTGACACTGTGATTAAAAATGCTTATTTTTTGTGAAAAATCCATTTTCAGCTGTATTAATCAAACTGTCCGAGGTTACTGCTCTTAAATATATCAAGGACTATTTTTGAAAGAAGAATTTGTTTTAAGTTATGTTTCAAAGCTCTGCCTGATTGTGCTGGTTCATGTCAGTTTTTGCATTTGGTGATATGCAAATGAGCAGAAACTGGCGGAAAACAAAATTCTCAAAGTTAGTGCAATTTTGGCCGCAATTTGCCCTGAAAGCGGAAACTCTACCTCAGTGGCTTCCATATTTCTAATGCATAACTGGAGAAAATTGCAGTTCATCCAGGACTGGATGTCAGACAAGCAGTCTGAGAATACAGATTCAGTCAAGGGGTCAATAGAGGCAGTGGTAAGGTGAAGCTGAGCATTGCCAATGTACACCTGGAAGCTGACCTCAAGTCTTCAGATAATATTACCAAAGCGCAAGGGAGAGAATAGATCCTTGGAGGCTCCAGAGGTTAACAATGCTGCAGAGGGTGTACTATGATTGGAAAGATTAGAGTGGAACCAGTGGTTGATGACAGTGGTTTTGAAAGAGAGGGGGACAGACCCTGAGGAGAAGGAACCATTTACAATGTTAGCAAGCATGAGATGAGGCTAGGAAAGGACATTGGTGGTAAGCAGTTTAGTGAGATGTGTGCAGGCATAAAAGATGTTCTACTGTAATGTGTATGTCTATGTATGTATAGATATCTATGTAGAGATACATAGCTATAACTATATAGATAAATATATTTAATAGGTTCTATGTTATAATGTATCCAGCTCTTGGATAGATACCAGTACAGTGAACAGCTGGCAATTGATGATGATTTGACTGCCTCTAAAGGAAAAACGTTCAAATGATTTTGTCCTTGTAAGAAACTGCTGGAGACGAGATGATAGTGTTTCAATGTAATTATTGAGCCTGTGGGGTTTGTCTACGTAGCATTTCATATCTCGGTTATGAAATTCACTGGTTATTTTCCACCTGTGATTTCTGATAACAGTTTTCAATGTAGAATGAAACACTCTAGTGCAATGAAGGCAACTTGAACAGACTGGGGGTAATGACTGTGCACTAACAATGTGATGAGTCTAATGTTGCAAGTGCCTCGTTCCCCAGCCTGTAACTGATCTCACTACATTGGAGGCCTAACGAGTAGGAAACCAACTGCAATATTATGGCCGTTTCAAAACACAAAGCTCAGTTTAAAAGTAATGAAGGCAAGGGTTCCACTAACTTGGGAAAAGCTTTGCACTGTGACCAATGAAGGTCTACCTTGAGGGCAATTCTCACACAATTTCATTTTGAAAAACTTGTTTACACCTAGCAGTCCTTGGCTGCCATTTTATAGATAAGATGTGTAGTGAATGGTTTGGGGTGACGGGGAGAGTTCACCTGTGTGCATTGCTCATTGCATTTATTATTGAACAGCAGACGGTGCCATTCATCTGAAGATGAATGCCATTGTTTAGAAATGTAGCTGAGAAAGAAGAAAGCTGATGTGGGCAATAAATAATAAAACTTTGCTCAAGCAGAGAGCTTCAGGTGGATCAGAAGACAGCAATAAAGGAGATTGAGAGCTAACGTAGAAAACCAGATTAAGATTGTAGTGAATATAAAACGCAGCGTGAAAGGTTTTTATAAAACATATTAACAGCAAGCAGGTATTCAAGGAAAACAAGGGCCCCAGAAGGATCCCAAGAAGGACACAATATTGACTGACCAAAGATGGTAGATATTCTAAACAATTTCTATGTATCACTGCACATAGTAGAAACTGTAAGCTGTCATCTGAGTACAGATGTGAACTTTGCAGGGAAAGGCAAGGACATTTTAAGAAGGTTAAAAATTACAAATAGGAGGTAATAGACAGGCCAGGATCATCAAAAGAGGCCAAATCACCACAGTCAGTTGAAATGCACACTAAAATACTTAAAGAATTGACTGAAAATTGGTCACATCCTGTCAGGCATTTTTAGAGACTCATTAGGAATTGAAGTAGACTCTGAGCATTGGAAAGGTCAAATATGATAAACAATAAAATGATTACACTCCCTCACCCTGGTCCTTCCCCAAGTTGCAGCCCTCATCTCCACCCCCTTAAGTTCAAAGGACACAGACTTGAACAGATATGGCAGACAACTGGTTTAGCCATACACCGCCAGATCTTAACCCAACTATCCTTGCAAACTACCACCTCATCTCCAAAGTCCTTGAATGTGTTGTCGCTTCCCAAATCCATGCCTATCTTTTCCAGGAACTCCATGTTTGAATCCAAGGTTTCCATCCTTGCCACAGTACCAAAACAGCTTTTATCAAAGTCACAAATGACATCCTATGTGACTGTGACAAAGGTAAACTTTCCCTCCTCATCCTTCTCGACCTGTCTACAGCCTTTGACCTGCTTGACCACGCCATCGTCCTCCAATAGAAATGAAGCAAAACTTGGACAATATCCAGGCCTGGGCTGATAAGTGGCAAGTAACATTCACACCACACAAGTGCCTGGCAATGACCATCTCCAACAAGAGAGAATCTAACCATCTCCGCTTGACATTCAATGGCATTACCATCACTGAATCCCCCACTATCAACATCTTAGGGGCTACCATTGACCAGAAACTGAACTGGAGTAGCCATATAAATACCGTGGCTACAAGAGCAGGTCAGAGGCTAGGGATCCTGCGGCGAGTAACTCACTTCCTGACTCCGCAAAGCCTGTCCACCATCTACAAGGCACAAGTCAGGAGTGTGATGGAATACTCTCCAATTGCCTGGATGGGTGCAACACTCAAGAAGCTCGACACCATCCAGGACAAAGCAGCCCGCTTAATTGGCATCCCATCTACAAACATTCACTCCCTCCGCCACCGACGCACAGTGGCAGCAGTGTGTACCATCTACAAGCTGCACTACAGCAACGCACCAAGGCTCCTTAGACAGCACCTTCCAAATCCACGACCTCTACCAACTAGAAGGACAAGGGCAGCAAATGCATGGGAACACCACCACCTGCAAGTTCCCCTCCAAGCCACACACCATCCTGACTTGGAACTATATTGCTGTTCCTTCACTGTCGCTGGGTCAAAATCCTGGAACTCCCTTCCTAACAGCACTGTGGGTCTACCTACCCCACATGGACTGCAGCGGTTCAAGAGGCAGCTCATCACCAGCTTCTCAAGGGCAATTAGCGAAGGGAAATAAATGCTGGCCTGGCCAGCGACGCCCACATCCCATGAATGAATACAAAAAAAACTCTCCACTACTCTCACCTTGTTCCATTCTTGTCTAATCATAGCCAGAGTATCACTTGCAATGGCCTCTCTTCCCACTCCCACACTGTTACCTCTGGATCTATCCTTGACCCCCCCCCCCCCTCCTATTTCTCATCCATGTGCTGGGCCTCAGATATCATCCAAAAGCAGGAATGGTAGCATAGTAGTAATGTTACTGAGCTATGTGATTTTTTGACGAGGCAAGGCACCCGGTAAGTAAGAAGTACTCAGCAGTTATAGCTAAGTTTTCCATCCATTGACCTTGAATGAGTAAACAATCTAACTCTATTCATTTAGATTTGAGCAAAGATTTTGACACAGTGCTTCACTAGGTGGAGGCCCAAGGCTGAAAGTGCTGGATATCACCACAGCTGCCACTCTAGACCCCTCACAGAAACTATCCCACATGAGGCATCAGGGTAATTAACATGGTCTATATTATCCATAATTACCTTGTGAAGAGTACTTTCTAGGCTAAAGTCTCATATTGGTGACCATCAACCCTCTGAGGACTATATGGTGGCATTTCTGCCCCAGATTATAACAAGACGACAATCCTCTAGTTCTAAGTATAACGTAAACCAAAATGACAGAGTGGGGCTGGGTGGAGATGAGAAATGTGCAGCTTGTGACAAGACAGAAAACTACAATTCTAATTATCCACAGTGTTTATTGAAATCTTAGCACTTCTTGCAGTTGCTGAAAGCTTCTGAGTCTTTTATACTCCTTTGTAATTCACAGTCTTTAGGCAAACAACAGCACACCAGATAGAATATCTGCAAAATCCCACAAATACAGCTAGCAGTGCATGTAAAAAACATACAGTTCAGCCATGGTCTAATTGGCTCTTCCAGTGTAACAACCTCAAGGGTCTGAAACCTACCCCTGTTCCTATGTTCCTCCACATGGGCCAGTCAAAAAATCTAAAGTAACATGTCCACACTCCGTGATGTTTTTAGTGAACTTCTGTTGCTTTCACGAGATGAAGGTTTTAATTAAAAAGTATTGTTTGTGTCTGGACACCTCATCAATTCCTCTTAGAACAATCTTTTTCAGAATTTTTCGAAAGCCTACTTCAAATCTTACATCAAATTGTGTCAGTGGATCGGTGAAAATGTCTTTCAGCTCTCGGAGGGTTAAGAGTAATTTCAGACTCCTCAGTTATCTCTTTTTTTTGCAAGTGAGAATTATTTTCCTACAGGCAATAAAAATCTGAAATTGTGCAGATAGAATAATGTAATATTGTACATTGGTAATTTTTGCTTGAACTGAAACACTCCATTATGTTTTTACACTGGCTGGCTGGAGGCAATGATTATGTGTTATGAATGTTCTTATTGTGTTAACCTTGGTGGGTCCCAGCAGTTTGCTATTCAGAGCACACACCTCTGCTTCTTCATTTTTGTGAAGCACAATGATCTATGGCAAGAGGCAGATGTTAGCTCAAACTGGTGTGTGCAAAAAAACTGCCATCCATTTTTGCCCTGGTGACACCACAGTGTGTTTTCATGATTCCAGTGATGTTGAGAAAGGAGAAGGCTTTAGCCTTTATTAGGTTGAAATAAACAAAACATGAAACAAAGCCAATGCAAGTAGAAGAGAGAATGAGAAATGACAGGATGTGCAGAAAGAGGCTACTTTCTTAAATTTAAAATTGTTCCTCAGCCTTTATATTTATAACTTGTTAAATATTAAGTAATAAAGCTACCCTTGATAGTTAAGCAGGTACATTGCTGCAATATTGATGTTCCTTTCAGCATCACAGTAAGACACCAGAAAAGCTCGTTAAAACATCTGCAGTTGCCAACTTAGAACTCTTTCTCCAGTTTTATGAATCGATAGTCAGAACATTGAATTTCTTTTGTAGTCTTCTGCTGGGCATAATAATTTCCATTGCACAGTCCCTGAGTGAATGTTAGTTGCCTTCCTGTGTAGATCTCAATCTAGCATTTAAAAGACAATTACTCCCCAGCTTTCATTTTCTGCGTAGTGGAAATGGCCTCTTAGAATCGATAGTCATCTGATAAGTGTCTCAATGTAACATTTTACTTGGCCGAGAATGGCTCCCTAGAGTTCATTTCTCCTTTAACCCCTTGAATTAGCAAATTTGTTTCTAAAATTTTCAGCTCACATACTGTGATGCTGAAAGGAACATCAATATTGCAGCAATGTACCTGCTTAAATATCAGGGGTAGCTTTATTACTTAATATTTAACAAGTTATAAATATAAAGGCTGAGGAACAATTTTAAACTTAAGAAAGAAGCCTCTTTCAGCACATCCTGTCATTTCTCATTCTCTCTTCTACTTTCATTGGCTTTGTTTTATGTTTTGTTTATTTCAACTTAATAAAGTCTGCTCTAACACATCTATTTCAGTTTCTTTGCCTTTTGGAAGTGGGACATGCATTGTAAAAATTGGCGTCCAATTCACAGGAAACAATCTCAAGAAGTCTTCTAGTATGTAGGCGCTGCACACTGACAGAAAAAAATGGAGGCCAGAATTTTACATTGGGCGGGAGGTCCTGCCCACCAGTCAAAAAGTCAGAGGCAAGCCCGCCTCCGCTGGGCCTGGGGAGCCACGCCAGGATTTTATGCATCCCAGGCCCTTAATTGGACTTGGGCGGGACTGCCACCTCTCTGAGGCAGGATGTCCCGCCTCCCAGAGATGCCGGCCAATCAACAGGCTGGACTGCACCCAGCATCAGCAGCAAGAGGGCTGCCAGCCCCAGAAGAAAGGCAAGATTTGGGGCCTCATCGGGGACAATTGGCTGGGCCTGGGTGAGGCAAGGAGGGGTTGGTTTGCGGGGGGGGGTCTTTAATTTAGTGGGGATGGTTGGGGCTTCGGGGAGAACCTCCGTAGGGCATAGGGTGCCCAGTCAGGAGGACTCCCCCCCAGCCCACAAGGAGGCCACCTAGGCATCCGCCGGCCACTGGTAAGATACCAGTGGCGGCCGGAGAAGCCCCTTAATTGGCAGTTAATTGCCCACTTAAGGGCCTTAATTGGCCTGGGGCGGGCGTTTCTCGCTGCCACCGCCCCTGGTGAAATTGCAGCAGGGCAGGAAGGTGTCAGGAATGGCCCGCCCACCTCCCACTCTGTTTCGCGCGCCGCCCCCCCCACCCCGCCACCAGCCCACTCCAGTGGGGGGGGTGGGTGCATAAAAGTCTGGCCGGAGAGTCTCACAGTGGCACAATGTGTTGGAGTCAGTAGTGGGGTAGGGTCTCGATTCCCCATAGGGTCCTGTTCACACCAGGTTCCTAGTTCATAATGCCATTAACAGATTTTGGAATCCAACTGCTTCCCCACAAAGGGAGAGAAGGATGGCAAGGGGAGAGTCACCCTACGCAAGTCATCTACTGTAATAATAGCAGAACTCTGGTGTAGTCTATTGTTCATTTATTTTCCTTTTGTTATGTGGTGTATTGTTCGTTTGAGGCCACTGTACATCATTGGTGTAGAATGCACAGTGTGCCACTAAATGGAGTCATCAATAAAAGTTCAGTTTACAGCAGCAATCTAGAAGGTATGTCTTCCAAAGATTTACATTAACAGATCTACAGTGTGAGATCTTTTAGTCTGGGAGAAGGTGTCTGGCTACCTTCTTGACCAGATGTGCTACATGGCCTGTGGGAAACACAAGAAGATGCAACGGTTTCTCGTCCTACTCCCACACTGTCCAGAAAGCAAACACCCATGATTGAGTATTAGGAAACCTTTCCCTGGGAGAAACAGCAGTAAGATCATTCTTTATCATGATACAGGAGCATCTCTGATTCCAGTTGGGTAACCCAGGAGACAACTTTCCAATCTTCTTTGGCCTTTAAAGAGTTGGAGCATACATGACTGTCTGAGAATGGAAGCACCATCAGAACTGCCAGTATGTATTCTTCAGCAGCAGAGGAACTGAGGTGGGGCAGAAGGGGGAGATGTTAGAGAAGTGGAAGTAGAAGGTCTTGGTGATGGAGTGGACATATGTGTGATCCGAAGCTAATCTCGCAGTCGAGTCTGACAGCAAGGTTCTGGAGAGTCTGGTTCATTCGCAGACAGTTGCCAGGAAGAGGGATGGAATCGGTAAATAGGGATTGAAGTTTGTGGTGGGGACCAAAGACAATGGCTGCAGTCTTCCCAATGTTTAGTTGGTGGAAATTCCAGCTCATCCAGTACTAGATGTTGTACAAGCAATTTAGAGACAGTGGAGGGTTGAAAGAGGTGGTGGTGAGGTTGAGCTGGGTGTTGTCAGTGTATATGTGGAAACTGACACTGTGTTTTGGATGATGTCACCGAGGGGAGCCAAGGATAGATACTTGAGGGACACCAGAGATAACAGTGTGGGCGTAGGAAGAGAAACCGTTGCAGGCTATGACTGAATGACAGTTGGATGACAGTGGAGAGGCGTTGGAGGAGGATTGTGTGGTCAACCATGTCAAAGATGGTAGACAGGTCGAGAAGGATGAGGAGGGAACATTTACCACGGTCACAGTCACATTAGGTGTGACTTCAATAAGAACCACTTCAGTACAGCGGCAGCAGCTGAAACCTGATTAGAAAGACACAAACATGGGATTTCGGGAAAGATGGGCACAGATTTGGAAGGCAACAACACGGTCAAGGACTTTGGAAAGGAAAGATAGGTTGAAGCTGGGCATAGTTTGCAAGGACAGAAGGGTCAAGGGTTTTTTTTGAGAGGGATAATGATGGCAGATTTAAAGAGGAGGGGACTGTACCTGAAGAGAAAGAACCGTTAACACGAAGGGAACTCTACCCGATCAGCAGGAAAGGAGTGAGGAGCGGTTAAAATGGAGCAGCTACTGCTCTATTCTCACTGAGCCCCCACTTTATCACCGCTGATGTACATTGGGACCCTGATCCTGCTCCTGGGTGGGTTCCGGGTAAAGCTATCAGGAGGTGAGGGAAGCCAATGAAGGTAAGTGAAAAAGACTTCGTCAGTGAGGCCTGGGAGAGCACGAGGCTTCTGCTGCCTTGGGTTTCCCCTCCATCTGCTCCCTAGCCATGAGACCCTCATAATAGATTCCCTTCCCATGAATTTCCTTGCTATCAGTAGCTTTCTCTTGTTCTCTGCATCAGCCTCTGGGTCAGCCCTTCCTCCGGGCCACTGCATTGCAGTGCAGCCCAGAAGTTAAAGTCTGATGGGCCCCAAACTCAAACTCCTCGGCAAGATTCTCATCTTCTCCCGTTGAGTTAAAATTGGCTCTTTAGTTCATGTGTGGGGTAACCATGACAACCAGAGGAGTTTCTTGGTCTAAATGTTTTCAATTCTATATGAAATAAATTTGAAATGATGTTTTTCTGTCTGGTTTGGCGCACGTGGCATCATCAGAGTGAGACAGGTTGATTATGGATTTATCTTCTTATGAATAAGGCCTTCAAAACGCATGTGCACATTGATCTCTGATTATGTCTCGGTCCTTACTCATGCACACCCCATCAACCTGCATTGAGGAGCTATTTTAGCTCATGTCAGACTGTCACCATGAAGCAGCAATCTGCTTTGATTAATATTCCCTCTGCACTTTTTGTCACAATGCAGTGGATTTTGGGGGGGATAGGGGGACAAGCTAATTCAAGCAATGTTGGATACATGCAGCAACAGCTCATCATGAATCATTTACCTTCCCTAATCATATTCAAATATAAATACAGGCTGCAATGTGAGCCCCGCACCAGAGGCTTCAGCACATAAACTATGTACTGTCAGAGGAGCAGTATTGAGGGAGTGCTGTACTGTAAGAGAAGCAGTACTGAGGGAGTGCTGTAAGAGAAGCAGTACTGAGGGAGTGCTGTACTGTCAGAGGAGCGGTACTGAGGGAGTGCTGTACTGACAGAGGAGCGGTACTGAGGGGCTGCTGTACTGTCGGAAGAGCAGTACTGAGGGAGTTCTGTACTGACAGAGAAGCGGTACTGAGGGAGTGCTGTACTGTCAGAGGAGCAGTACTGAGGGAGTGCTGTACTGACAGAGGAGCGGTACTGAGGGAGTTCTGTACTGTCAGAGGAGCGGTACTGAGGGGCTGCTGTACTGTCGGAAGAGCAGTACTGAGGGAGTGCTGTACTGACAGAGGAGCGGTACTGACGGAGTGCTGTACTGTCAGAGGAGCAGTACTGAGGGAGTGCTGTACTGTCAGAGGAGCAGTACTGAGGGAGTGCTGTACTGTCAGAGAAGTGGTACTGAGGGAGTGCTGTACTGTCAGAGGAGCAGTACTGAGGGAGTGCTGTACTGTCACAGGAGCGGTACTGAGGGGCTGCTGTACTGTCGGAAGAGCAGTACTGAGGGAGTGCTGTACTGTCAGAGAAGCGGTACTGAGGGCTGCTGTACTGTCGGAAGAGCAGTACTGAGGGAGTGCTGTACTGTCAGAGGAGCGGTACTGAGGGAGTGCTGTACCATCAGAAAAGCGGTACTGAGGGAGTGCTGTACTGTCAGAGGAGCAGTACTGAGGGAGTGCTGTACTGTCAGAGGAGCGGTACTGAGGGAGTGCTGTACTGTCAGAGGAGCAGTACTGAGGGAGTGCTGTACTGTCAGAGGAGCGTTACTGAGGGGCTGCTGTACTGTCGGAAGAGCAGTACTGAGGGAGTGCTGTACTGTCAGAGGAGCGGTACTGAGGGAGTGCTGTACTGTCAGAGGAGCGGTATTGAGGGGCTGCTGTACTGTCGGAAGAGAAGTACTGAGGAAGTGCTGTACTTGTGGAGGTGCTGTCTTTCAGAGGAGGAAATAACAACTTAACACAGCAAACTGTCCCAAGATGCATCACAGGAATATAATCAGGCAAAAACTGACACCGAGCCAAAGAAGGAGACAGGAGGACAGGTGACCAAAAGCTTGGTTAAAGATGTAGATTTTAAGAAATTTCTTAAAGGAGGAGGGAGAAGTGGACATATGGAGATGTTGGGGAGGAAATTTCAGCGCCTGGGGTCTAGATGCCTGAAGGCACGGTCAACAGTGGAGGGGATGAAGGGAGCTGAGGTGTGGGAGCCAGAGTTGGAGGAGCACAGAAATCTTACAGGATTTCAGGGTTGGAGGGGTTCACAAAGATAAAGAGAGATGATGCCATGGAGGGCCTTTCTCAATTTTTCGCAAAATCTTCTGAAATCAAAGCTTTGATGAAGTCTTTCAGAATTCAAACCATGTCTTGAGAAAACTGCAACAAGCAACAAAGGAAATTGGACCAATTCAGCGGGGCCCTTAAGAAATAAAGGCCTTCCCTGCAATTTCATCTCCTCTGTCTCGGAGGTTTTGACCCATGTTAAGGTAGGATGCTTCCACCAGTTGTGGTCACCCTGCAGCAACATGACCACTCGCCTAGACAGTGAGTGCAGGACAGTGAAGCAAAATACTGTCCCCACTCAATGTTCACACACATGTGTTTTACAGTGAATGGTGGTCAGGAGTAAAAACCCTGGCTCTTTTATTTTTCCCTTTCCTGACTTGGAGGTACTGAGGACAAATGGAGCACCTGTACTGTCACCCTGGCTGAAATCAACAGATCAAACCTGGTCACCCCTGACCACACTGGGCAAAGTACTTACCAAACGAGCTGGCTTCTTAATGGGATATTAGGAAGAATTTATTGGACAGAAACTGTTCCTGGATCAGCCTCCATGTGCCTTGAAGCAGCCATGATCCAAATTTGCACACAAACAAATTGTGTGTTCAGTATCAGTGCAGCCAATCTGCATCATCACAAACCCTTCCACTTTCTACATCATATCCATCTTCTCCACAGGTCCTCCACATACCTCAGGACAAATTATGAAAAGCTAACTGGAGATACAAGAATTGTTTCACTAGTGGCTGAATTTAGTGTTCCCATCATGGGTCCTGGTGGCATTGCCATTTGAGACGCGTGCAGCCGGCCGACTACGATTACGCGGTGTGCGGCCACTTTACATAATGAAGGCGAGGGGCCCATCGTATTGCATGACAGGGGAAGGCATCAAGGCACTGATTGCGGCACACCCAAGATATAGCCCACCCAATCCTTACACCCATTACTATGCCCACTGGACCCTCTCACCTGAGACCAAGCCCACCCGTGCATAGCACAACATGCCGACAATGGCCTCCGCTCCCCACTCTTCACCTATACACCAGTCCCCATGGCTGCCTTCCCGTTGCGGCACTGAGGCCTCCTCTTGGTGCTGCCTTCTTTCAATGGCCAGGGATCCGAAGGCACAAGAAGGCCGCCCGTTGTCCACTTCATTTCAGGTCCCCCGTTGAATCGCTATCAATTGCATGCAAATGTATTCTATCTATCTGTTCTACAATTTAAAGCCTTGATGCTTTCCTGATGCTGCCGACTTCATGATGTTGGATATCCAGGCGGATGCGTCTAATACTATTCTTCGGCCCCCGCCCTCCATGCCACCAGTCTTATTCCAAATGGCCTCTCTAAATTCAGCCCTAGGTGTGGGAACTTTGTCTGAATACTCCTGAAGTTGACAGTTATTCAGGCGTCACCACCCAACAACTCCTGGCATTTGACAACCCAGCAGCAAATCCAATAAGGAACTCAGGAGAAATGTCTTTTCCCAACGTATGCTCAGAATGTGGAACTTGCTACCACATGGAGTAGTTAAGGCAAATATTATAGATGCATTTAAGCGGAAGCAAGATAAACAAATGAGGGAGAAATGAATAGAAGGATATGTTGATAGCATTAGATGAAGTAAGGTGAGAAGAGGCTCATGTGGAGCATAAACACCAGCATGGACCAGCTGGGCCGAATGGCATGTTTGAGGCATGTCACAGCATGTTATGCCCCCCAATTCGTTGATTGAGAATACAGCATGGCCACCCAACCCTTATCCGACGGGACCCGAAGACATGTGTCGGGCTCGGGTCGGGTCAGGCCGGGTCGGACACACTCTATCACTACCTCTGGTATGTGGCTCCAATCTTAATGTACTTTTTAAACAACCTTTCAAGTCCAGTTGCAGTTTTTGTCGCTTATCTGCACAAGCTTAAAAAGTGAAAAAACGGAAGCTAGGTTCACTGAACATTCCGTTGGTCGGGTCAGGTCGGGTCGGGTCAGGCGCAGAATAAAATGAAAGGACTTGGGTCGGGTCGGGCTCGGGTCGAATGTGGTTCTGTCGGGCTCAGGTCAAGTTTCATTTGCAGACCCAAACAGGCCTTTAATGGAGAAGGCCCTTGGGCCCAATTAATTTCACCCATCCAAAATTCCAACCCTACCACCTTCCAATTACAATATCCAGCTGTTTCTTAAATGACTCCTGAGTCCTGGTCCCAACCACCCTTCAGGGCATTATGATTAAAGTTGTGTATTTCGAATTAAAAAGATCTAATTACTGATCCAAAGAAAGGCCCTCTCTTCAGAATGCTCCAGAACCATGTGCATCACTGATGAAAATGAAGACATTGAGCTGCAAGCAGTAGTCACTGACACAGGACATGTTAGTTCAGCTGAAGCACAGTGAAGGTCAAGGACAATGGAGGCTGTTTGAAGACAAGAGATTTGTTACAAGCTAGGCAGCTTTGAACAGCTTGTTATCTCTACATTTCTGCAGCACAGCCTTGATTTCTCTTAGGTCATAAAGCTGTGCTTGTAGACAGCTGACAACAGATGGTGCAGAGAAGACCTTTTGTTTTGCCGCACTTAATGTGTGCATGTATGACGAATGATCAATAGTGTGGGGAATGGGGGTGATTCACTGGCTTACCCAAATCTAATGTCCTCTGTAAAATATGGAAAAGTTAAACATCCGTACTGTCACATCAATTAGTTGGTTAAGGAGAGAGAGGAGAACACATTCACTGATAACACCATACATCATGGTTTTAAATGTACTTTTCAAATGCAAGTCAAAGCATTGATCATGACAGTTCAAAAATCTTTCACATCTAAATCCATCTGTAAGTTGATCCAGACAGTCCCATGCAATTAACCTTTTAAGCATTTGAACTAGAAATTGTACAAGTGCAATATCCAGTGATAAATAATTAACGTGTTCAGGTTAAATTCCTGTCTTTCCTGCTTAATCTGGAAGAGTTAATACATCTGTCCAAACTGCTGACAAAGCAATCGCTCCACCTTTGACAGCTGTGCCTTCAGCTACCTGGGCCCTCAGCTCTGGAATTCCCTCCCTAAACCTCTCTGCCTCTCCACCTCTCTTTCTTCCTTTAAGATGCTCCCTAAAACCCACCTCTTTGACCAGGCTTTTGGCCATCTATCCTAATGTCACCTTATGTGGCTCAGTGTCATATTTTGTTTCATAATGACCCTGTGAAGCACTGGGACATTTTATTATGTTACAAATGCTATGTAAATGCAAGTTGTTGAATTTGTACACTAAAATTGAAGTCACTCCGAGACCTTTGTTAGATCTCTGTGTCTATTTTGAGATTTAACCCAACATTTTCCAACCAGTGAGCAACTTCATCTGTTGTCAGAGTATATGGTATTGTTCGGAGATAGAAAACACCCTTAAAGCCAGAGAAAAAAGTTGCTCAGCAGCAAAGTTGCCGGAAAAGGTGTCCTTGAAAATACTGTGTCTGTCTCAGGCTGCCTTGTCTCTTCCAAATGGATGTGATTTTCTGAGTCAGACTACCAGCTTTAGGGGAGCGAAATGCAACATTGAAAACCAACACCTAATTTAACTCCCCTTTGTGTGCAACAGACAGGATTGAGGCTTGTCCTGTGGGTAAACCCAACTGGGGGTGGGGGGTGGGTGGCGGGTGGTGGAGGCAGGGCAGGAGAATGGAAAAAGGGATTCTTATGGTCAGATAGTTTCCACTAGATCTACCATCCCATGTTCCTCCATTGCTCACTCTAAATCCTCCAATATGCCACCCTTTATAAGGCACTAAAGCTTAATTTACCCTTGTAAAGATCATTAATAAGGCCATTTCAGTGGAAACTTTATTAACAGAGGGAGAGTATTGGTGGTGGGCAGGGGGGGAAATATCAGAAAATGCTTGGAGTTGGCCCAGGGTTTCTATCTCTGCACCATGTTCATGCAGCAATTTTTTTAATGGTGTAGCAACTTTCTTAACGTTTAATAGATTAGTAAGTTGAGCAGACATACAGTTTCCCAAAACTTGTGTATCAGCCTTGGCTCAATGGTGGCACTTTGTCCCTAAGCCAGAAGATTGTGGGTTCAAGCCCCCATTCAGCATCTTGAGCTGACACTCCACTTCAGTATGGAGGGAATGCTGCATTGTTGGTGGAGCTTCTTTTTGCATGAGATGCTAACTTGAGGCCCCATCTGGCTGTTCAGATGGGCATGGCACAGTTCTGAGCAGTGAAGTTCTGGCAAACATTTAACACTCAACCAAAACTACCAAAAATAAATTATTTGGGCTTTTCTTTCATTATTGCTTGTATAAATTGGCTGCTGCATTTGCCTACCAATCAACAGTGACTACAAGGCTGTGAAGATAATAGGTGACAGAGAGTAGCGATAATGAGTATGTGCTCAAATTAGCAGGATGTGACTAGTGGTATCCCCCAATAGTATATACTGGGGCCTTAGCTTTCCACTATATTTATAAATGACTTACATGAAGGTATATGGAGCAGTAAATGGATGGATATTATATTACAGTTATAGAAAGCTCTGATTAGACTTCATTTAGAGTACTGCATTCAGTCTGGGCACTGCATGGCAGGACGGATGTATTGGCCTTGGAGGGGGTACAGAGTAGATTTACCAGTATTATACCAAGATTAAAAGTGTTGAATTATGAAGACAGGTTACATAAGAATTATGAGCAGGAGTAGGCAATTCAGCCTCTTGAGCCTGCTACGCGATTCAATACGATCATGGCTGACATCATCTCGGCCTCAAATCCACTTTCCTGCCCATTCTCCATAATCTTTCAACCCATTACTAATTAAAAATCTGTCTATCTCCTTAAATTTACTCAATGGCCCAGCATCCACCGCACTCTGGGGTAGTGAAATCCCGACTCATGACCCTTTGAGAGACGTAATTTCTCCTCATTTCTGTTTTAAATCTGCTACCCCTTATCCTAAAACTATGACCTCTCATTCTAGCTTGCCCCACCAGAGGAAGCATCCTCTCTATGTCTACTTTGTCAATCCCCTTAACCATCATATATACTTCATTTAGATCTCCTCTCATTCTTCTAAACTCTAGAGAGTGAAGGCCTAAACTGCTCAATCTCTCTTTATAAGACAAACCCCTCATCCCTGGAATCAATCTAGTGAACCTTCTCTGAACTGCCTCCAATGCAACGACATCCCTCCTCAAGAAAGGGGACCAAAACTGTACACATTACTCCAGGTGCAGTCTCACTAATGCCTTGTATAATTGCAGCAACACTTCCCTACTTTTATACTCTATTCCTTTAGCAATATTCCATTTGCCTTCCTTATTACCTGCTGCACCTGCATACTAGTTTTCTGCGATTCCTGCATGAGGACACCCAGATCCCTCTGCACCGAAACACTCTGAAGTTTCTCTCTATTTAGATAATAATTTGCCTTTTTATTCTTCCGACCAAAATGGATAACCTCACGCTTATCCATGTTAAACTCCATCTGCCAAATTTTGGCCCATTCACCTAACCTATCCAAATCCATTTGTAAATTTCTTATTTCTTTATTGCAACTTACGATACCACCTATTTTAGTGTCATCTGCAAATTTGTCTGTAGTACCTTCTATCCCTGCATCCAAGTCATTAATATAGATTGTAAATAGTTGGGGCCCGAGGGCCAAACCCTATGGCACCCCACTAGTTACATCTTGCCAACCAGAAAAAGACCCATTTATCCCGACTCTCTGTTTTTTGTTGGTTAGCCAATCCTCTATCCAAGCTAATAAATTGCCCCTAACCCCATGTGATCTTATCTTGTGTATTAACCTTTTGTGCAGCACCTTATCAAATGCCTTCTGGAAGTCCAGATATACGAAGAACTTTAGAAAATTAGTCAGACACGATTTACCCTTCATAAAACCATGCTGACTCTGATGGATTACGTTTTGACTTTCTAACTGTCCTGTTATTACTTCCTTAATAATAGATTCTAACAATTTCCCAACGACAGATGTTAAACTAACTGGTCTGTAATTTCCTACTTTCTGCCTCCCTCCCTTTTTGAATAAGGGCATTATATTAACATTTTTCCAATCCACTGGAACCTTTCCCGCATCCAGGGAATTTTGGAATATTATAACCAATGGATTCACTATCTCCGCTGCTACTTCCTTTAAGACCCTAGGATGTAGGCCTTCAGGCCCTGGGGACTTGTCAGCGTTCAATCCCAATAGTTTGCTCAGTACTTTTTTCCCCAGTGATGATGATTGTTCTAAGTTCCTCCTTTTCTATAACCTCTGCATTACCTGTTACTATTTGGATGGCACTAGTGACCTTCACCAAGGGAAGGCGGTGGTGTAGTCGTAATGTCACTAAACTAGTAACCCAGAGCCCCAGGCTAATGCTCTGGGGACATGGGTTTGAATCCCACCATGGCAGATGGTGAAATTTGAATTCAAATAATAAATCTGGAATTAAAAAGCAAGTCTAGTAGTGATCATGAAACCACTGTCGATTGTTGCAAAAACACATCTGGTTCACTAATGTCCTTTAGGGAAGGAAATCTGTCATCCTTACCTGGTCTGACCTACATGGTTGAATCTTAAACAGTCCAGCAAGCCATTCAGTTGTATCAACTGCTACAAAGTCTAAGAAAAGGAATGAAACCAGCAAACAGAGCTCTGTCAACTGTGCAAAGTCCTCCTTACTAACAGCTCGGGGCTTGCGCCAAAAGGGAGAGCTGTCCCACAGACTAATCATGCAACAGCCTGACATAGTCATACTCATGGAATCATACCTTTCAGACAATGTCCCAGACAACCCACCATTACCATCCCTGGGTATATCCTGTCCCACCAGCAGGACAGACCCACCAGGGGTGGTGGTACAATGGTATATAATTGGGAGGGAGTTGCCCCGGGAGGCCTCAACATTGACTCCGGACCCCATGAAGTCTCATTCCATCAGGTCAAACTTGGGCAAGGAAACCTCCTGCTAATTACCGCTTCTTCTACTGCTTCTTCAATGACCTTCCCTCCATCATAAGGTCAGAAGTGGGGATGTTCACTGATGATTGCACAATGTTCAGCACCATTTGCGACTCCTCAGATACTGAAGCAGTCCATGTTCAGATGCAGCAAGCCCTGGACAACATCCAGGTTTGGGCTGATAAGTGGCAAGTAACATACTTGCCACACAAGTGTCAGGCAATGACCATCTCAATCAAGAGAGAATCTAACCATCTCCCCTTGACGTTCAGTGGCATTATGATCGCTGAATCCCTCACTATCAACATCCTAGAGTGTCACCATTAACCACAAATTGAACTGGACCAGCCACATAAATGCTGTGGCTACAAGAGCAGATCAGAGGCTGTGAATTCTGCAGTGAGTAACCCACCTTCTGTCTCCCAATGCCTGTCCACAAGGCACAAGTCATGAGTCTGATGGAATAGTCTCCACTTGCCTGGATGGGTGCAGCTCCAACAACACTGAAGAAGCGCAACACCATCCAGGACAAAGCAGCCCGCTTGATTGGCCCCCATCCACAAACATTCACTTCCTTCACCACCGACGCACAGTGGCAGCAGGGTTTCCCATCTACAAGATGCACTGCAGCAACTCAGGCTCCTCCGACAGCACCTACCAAATCCGCATCCTGTACCACCTCGAAGGACAAGGGCAGCAGATCCATGGGAATACCAAGACCTGCAAGTTCCCCTCCAAGCCATACACCATCCTTCTTCTTCTTTGGCCTCCTTATCTCGAGAGACAATGGATACGCGCCTGGAGGTGGTCAGTGGTTTGTGAAGCAGTGCCTGGAGTGGCTATAAAGGCCAATTCTAGAGTGACAGGCTCTTCCACAGGTGCTGCAGAGAAATTTGATTGTCGGGGCTGTTGCACAGTTGGCTCTCCCCTTGCGCCTCTGTCTTTTTTCCAGCCAACTACTAAGTCTCTTCGACTCGCCACATTTTAGCCACGTCTTTATGGCTGCCCGCCAGCTCTGGCGAACGCTGGCAACTGACTCCCACGACTTGTGATCAATGTCACAGGATTTCATGTCGCGTTTGCAGACGTCTTTAAAACGGAGACATGGACGGCCGGTGGGTCTGATACCAGTGGCGAGCTCGCTGTACAATGTGTCTTTGGGAATCCTGCCATCTTCCATGCGGCTCACATGGCCAAGCCATCTCAAGCGCCGCTGACTCAGTAGTGTGTACAAGCTGGGGATGTTGGCCGCCTCGAGGACTTCTGTGTTGGAGATACGGTCCTGCCACCTGATGCCAAGTATTCTCCGGAGGCAGCGAAGATGGAATGAATTGAGACATCGCTCTTGGCTGACATACGTTGTCCAGGCCTCGCTGCCATAGAGCAAGGTACTGAGGACACAGGCCTGATACACTCAGACTTTTGTGTTCCGTGTCAGTGCGCCATTTTCCCACACTCTCTTGGCCAGTCTGGACATAGCAGTGGAAGCCTTTCCCATGCGCTTGTTGATTTCTGCATCTAGAGACAGGTTACTGGTGATAGTTGAGCCTAGGTAGGTGAACTCTTGAACCACTTCCAGAGCGTGGTCGCCAATATTGATGGATGGAGCATTTCTGACGTCCTGCCCCATGATGTTCATTTTCTTGAGGCTGATGGTTGGGCCAAATTCATTGCAGGCAGCTGCAAACCTGTCGATGAGACTCTGCAGGCACTCTTCAGTGTGAGATGTCAAAGCAGCATCGTCAGCAAAGAGGAGTTCCCTGATGAGGACTTTCCGTACTTTGGACTTCACTCTTAGACGGGCAAGGTTGAACAACCTGCCCCCTGATCTTGTGTGGAGGAAAATTCCTTCTTCAGAGGACTTGAACGCATGTGAAAGCAGCAGGGAGAAGAAAATTCCAAAAAGTGTGGGTGCGAGAACACAGCCCTGTTTCACGCCACTCAGGATAGGAAAGGGGTCTGATGAGGAGCCAGCATGTTGAATTGTGCCTTTCATATTGTCATGGAATGAGGTGATGATACTTAGTAGCTTTGGTGGGCATCCAATCTTTTCTTAGTAGTCAGAAGAGACCACGTCTGCTGACGAGGTCAAAGGCTTTGGTGAGATCAATGAAAACAATGTAGAGGGGCATCTGTTGTTCACGGCATTTCTCCTGTATCTGACAAAGGGAGAACAGCATGTCAACGGTTGCTCTCTCTGCACGAAAGCCACACTGTGCCTCAGGGTAGACGCGCATGGCCAGCTTCTGGAGCCTGTTCAGAGCGACTCGAGCAAAGACTTTCCCCACTATGCTGAGCAGGGAGATTCCACGGTAGTTGTTGCAGTCACTGCGGTCACCTTTGTTTTTATGTATTTCTTTGGTGGTCAGTTTAGTTTTGGCACGGAGGTGACTGAGGTTAGAGTTTTCCATCTAGGCGGTATTTAATCGTCACCTGAGGGTGGCTGATCTTTCACAGGGTGAATAACCACTAGGTAGAGTGTAAATAGTATGGGGGTTATCACACAGCCTTACTTGAACATTTACACAGCATTTGAAGGCATCTATTTCAGATCTCCCACTCAAGACAGTTGCAGTCACATCATCATGGAGCAATTGCAGAATTGTGATGAAGATTCTTGGACATCCAAATCCACAGAGCCTCGCAATTTACTGAGTCAAATGCTTTGGTCAGATCGATGAATACAATGAAGAGTTCCTGGTATTGTCCTCAACATTTTTCCTGGATTTGTTGGACAACAAAGACCAGGTTAAAGGTTCCTCTGGAAGGTCTAAAGCCATGTTCTGTCTCTGGGAGGATTTCCTCAGCCACAGGAAGTAGGTGATTCAGGAGAATGTGTGTCAGGATTTTCCCTGCTATGGACAAGAGGGAAATACCTCAATAGTTTCCACAGCATGAGTTATCTCCCTTCTGGAAGATAGTTACAAATTTTCACATTCCTGAAGTCGGGGAGTTCTTTTTCCTTCCAAATCTGTCGGATGAGTGCTGTTGTCATTTGTCAGCGGAACTCTTATTTCATGTCACTAGTTAGGGATTCCTTTGACTTCTTCCCTGGTAGTTCTTTTTCCCTCTCACCCTGCAATCTTACCAAAGTCTTCCAAAGAATTGAAATGAATTTGAGCCTCACTTAAAGCTTTAATATTTGACCCCCACTATGCAGCTACTTATCTTCACACAGCCTTGGAACTTCAGCGAAAGCTTAATTTAGTGGCTCCTCGTCTCCTTTGGCAATCCCTTGTACAGGCTGAAAACTGTGCTAACAATTAGAAGTTATTCTGCAAATGAGCTGGCCTGACAAAAATTACAGGCAGTCAGCTCACTGCAACAATGGCCAGCTTTGTGCCAGCTACTTCAACTTAGCTTGGACTGTTAACTCAGATCTAGGATATCCAATTCTAGGTTTCTTATTCCAAAATGGCATTTATGTCTAGATAAAGCTTTAGAGAAGATTAGAATGGATGATTCCAGGGCATAGAGCTGATGAGAATGGAAGTGAGCAGATCTTTTTCCCCCAGAGTGTGATGGATATGTTGAAAAGACTCCCAACAGAATGTGTTAATGGTGCCTTCAATAGCTCCTTTCAAAATAGCAAGATGTGTCAGTTTAGATTTGTCTTGAAGGTTATATCAATAAGAACAGATTTGTACATAAGCTTCAAGGATCACAATGTTTCTGAAGCCATGGGAATGTCCTCCATGAAAACAACTGGTCAGAGTTGAATAATGAAGGTGGTAAGGTTAGTTAGGCAACCTGGAGTTCTGGTTCATCATCCTTAGTGTATCAGGGAGAAATGTTTCCAAGCTTTCCCCAGGCATTGAATAAATTCTATAGAATGCATGTTTGGGCATGTTGTACATGGACTGTGGAAGGAATGGCCTAGAGGAACCTAATAATCTTTTCTTAGTTTGTGTTTTCTAATGTGACTTGATTGACTTTTTTGATGAGGTAACAGAGATGCTTGATGTGGTGTACATGGACTTCCAAACAGCCACATAATAGATATGCCAGAAAAGTTGAAGCCCATGGAATAAAAGGAACAGTGGCAGCATGGATACAGAATTGGCTGAGTGACAGAAAACAGAGAGTAGCGGTGAAAGGTTGTTTTTCAGACTGGAGGAAGGTATATAGTGGGGTTCCCCAGGGTCGGTATTGAGACCACTGTTTTCTTGATATATATTAATGACCTAGGCTTGTGTTTGCAGGTCACAATTTCAAAATTTGCGCAGGTCAAAAAACTTGGAAGTATTGTGAACTGTAAAGAGGATAGTGATAGACTTCAAGAGGACATAGACAGGCTGATGGAATGAGTGGACAAATGGCAGATAAAATTTAATGCAGAAAAGTGTGAAGTGGTGCATTTTGGTAGGAAGGACGAGGAGAGGCAATATAAACTAAAGGGCACAATTCTAAAAGAGGTGCAGGAGCAGAGACACCTGAGGGTATATGTGTAAATATCATTGAAAGTGGCAGGGCAGGTTGAGAAAGTGATTAAAAAGGCATACGGAATCCTGGACTTTATAATTGGAGGCATAGAGTACAACAGCAAGTAAGTTATGATGAACCTCTTTATAGAACCCTGGTTTGGCCTCAACTGGAATATTGTGTCCAATTCTGGGCACCACACCTCAGGGAGGATGTGAAGGCTTTAGAGAGGGTGCAGAAAAAATTTATGAGAATGGTTCCAGGGATGAGGGAGTTCAGTTACGGGGATAGATTGGAGAAGCTGTGTCTGTTCTCCTTAAAGAAGGGAAAGTTGAGAGATTTGATAGAGGTGTTCAAAATCATGAGGGGTCTAGGCAGAGTAGATAGAGAGAAACAGTTCCCATTGGTGAAAGGGTTGAAAACCAGAGGACACCAACTTAGGTGAATGGCAAAAGAACCGAAGGCGACATGCGGAAAAACTTTGTTATGCAGCAAGTGGTTAGGATCTAGAATTCACTGTCTGAGAGTATGGTGGGGACAGATTCAATTGTGGCTTTTAAAAGGGAATTGGATATGCACTTGAGGAGAAATTGCAGGGCTATGGGGAAAGGTTGGGGGGAGTAGGACTAGCTGAGTTGCTCTTGCAGACAGCCAGCATGGACATGACAGTCTGAATGGCCTCCTTCTGTGCTGTAACCATTCTATGATTCTATGTATAGAACATCAATACTTTGACAACTCAGAGACATATGGGAACATATTTTTGGCATCCTGTAAGTATGACAGCTTTACAGAGCTTTGTTAGAAATGGCAAATTCAATCACCTACATCTCAAACACCCATGTCTCAATCAACTACATCTCAAACACCCATGTCTCAATCACCTACATCTCAAACACCCGTGTCTCAATCACCTACATCTCAAACACCCATGTCTCAATCACCTACAGCTCAAACACCCGTGTCTCAATCACCTACATCTCAAACACCCGTGTCTCAATCACCTACATCTCAAACACCCATGTCTCAATCACCTACAGCTCAAACACCCGTGTCTCAATCACCTACATCTCAAACACCCGTGTCTCAATCAACTACATCTCAAACACCCATGTCTCAATCACCTACATCTCAGACACCCGTGTCTCAATCACCTACATCTCAAACACCCATGTCTCAATCACCTACAGCTCAAACACCCGTGTCTCAATCACCTACATCTCAAACACCCGTGTCTCAATCACCTACATCTCAAACACCCGTGTCTCAATCAACTACATCTCAAACACCCGTGTCTCAATCAACTACATCTCAAACACCCGTGTCTCAATCACCTACATCTCAAACACCCGTGTCTCAATCACCTACATCTCAAACACCCGTGTCTCAATCACCTACAGCTCAAACACCCATGTCTCAATCACCTACATCTCAAACACCCGTGTCTCAATCACCTACATCTCAAACACCCGTGTCTCAATCACCTACATCTCAAACACCTGTGTCGCAATCACCTACATCTCAAACACCCGTGTCTCAATCACCTACATCTCAATCAGCTTCATCTCAGTCAGCTGCATCTGTTTATGGGCTCTGCAAAAACATAAGCTGCAACTACTGAAACTGTTGTGTGTTTGCTGTATCTTGTTGGAGCTGCTGAGAGGAGTGTTTTCCAAAGGCTAAATATTCACTTCTGGTTAATGCAAACATTGGAAACCCACGCGGTCACAGGGAGAACTTGCAAACTGCGCACAGGCAGCTCCAGTGACCCGGGTTCGATTCTGGGTACTGCCCGTGTGGAGTTTACAAGTTCTCCCTGTGACCGCGTGGGTTTCCGCCGGGTGCTCTGGTTTCCTCCCACAGCCAAAGACTTGCAGGTTGATAGGTAAATTGGCCATTGTAAATTGCCCCTAGTGTAGGTAGGTGGTAGGAGAATGGTGGGGATGTGGTAGGGAATATGGGATTAATGTAGGATTAGTATAAATGGGTGGTTGTTGGTCGGCACAGACTCGGTGGGCCAAAGGGCCTGTTTCAGTGCTGTATCTCTCTCTCTATCTATCTATCTACCATAAGAAAGAAGAGCAGGAGTAGGCCTTTTGACCTCGAGCCTGTTCTGCCATTCAGTAAGGTCATGGATGATCTGAGTGTGGCCTCAACTCCGCTTACCTGCCTACCTCCCATAACCCTTTACTCCTTTGTAGCTCAAAAATCTGTCTAACTCAGCCTTGAATATATTCAATGACCCAGCCTTCACTGCTCTCTGGGATAGAGAATTCCAAAGATTAACGACCCTCTGAGAGAAAAAATTCCTCCTCATCTCCGTCTAAAATGGGACACCCCTTATTTTGAAACTGTGCCGCCTAGTTCTAAATTCTCCCACCAGGGGAAACATCCTCTCAGCATCTACCCTGTCAAGCCCCCTCAGAATCTTAGATGTTTTAATAAGATCACCTCTCCTTCTTCTGAACTCCAATGAGTATAGGCCCAATCTGCTCAACCTTTCCTCATAAGACAACCCCTTTATCCCTGGATCAGTTTTGCCTCTCATAGTTGTCTTAGCCAAAGTGTGCCACAATAAGCTGGCTTTGGAGTAGAGTCCAAGAGCCTTGTTGAGACATCCATGGCAGAAGCGCCCAATTTCTCCCAGGTGAAGAATGCTCAAATTGGCAGAAATCTGTATAAAAGAGCTAATAGATTAATCTGTTGCTGGGCAATTTGCTCTAGAACCAGATACCCTAGTTTGCCCAACTGTTAGTTTTTTGTCGATGGGACAGGATTGACAGGAAAATCCTACATAAACATTTCAGTTATAAAGTGTATTGTAATCAGAAACTTGAAATCTCTGGGTACCTCCAGGATTACACATCAATACTGTGTTGGCACAATGTTGTCATTGCTTAAAAAGAATTTCAATTTAGAACAAGTTAATTTTTTGATTGAAAACCTCATGCTTTCAGGAGGAGCTGATTCTGCATTGACATCTCGCCAACTCAAAGGCATCAAGTTCAGCACGGTTATGTTTAACCTGGTGTGTGTTCTTCTCACTCAGGCTACTAGCCAATAGATAAAGTTCTCCCTGCTCCTCACCACTCTAACAAGCCACACACTCTTCCCCGCCAAGCCATCCTGAATACAGTCACATACTGAGAGCCAGCTGTTCGAACCAAGCAGGTTCCCATGTCAGTGAGTCACCTGGGAAGACATCCTGACCTTGATATCATGTTACTTTGAAAAGAACCTGTTTACAATGTTGGTTGTTGCACAGATCCTAGTGGGCTCATAATCTTACACCACAGCCAGATCCAAAGCCTTTGATGTTACAGATCAATTCATATTCTACCCTTGAATGATGTTTGAAATATAAGCATATTTACATATCGTTGCACTGCAGACTCTTATCAGAGTTACTAAATTTAAGACTATGAATGTGTCAAGAATTTAAACTCGATAGCAAGACCTGACCATTAGGAATGTGTAAGATTCCAGCTTCAAACAATGAATTATTCGTTCTGCTGCAGTGAAGCAACAATCTGTGTTCAAATTTCTGTTTCAGTCCTAATGATTTGTGGTGGAAGTTTTTGCACAGCTGCTAAAAATGTAGTTTGATTTGAATCTGGGTGTGTTATACAGGTAAGCTGACTGGTTAAGTTATCTGGTAAATTATTTATTTATTTAGAGATACAGCACTGAAACAGGCCATTCAGCCCACCAAGTCTGTGCCAACCAACAACCACCCATTTATACTAATCCTATATTAATCCCATATTCCCTACCACATCCCCACCATTCTCCTACCACCTACCTACACTAGGGACAATTTACGATGGCCAATTTACCTATCAACCTGCAAGTCTTTGGCTGTGGGAGGAAACCAGAGCACCCAGTGGAAATCCACATGGTCACAGGGAGAACTTACAAACTCAGCACAGGCAGTACCCAGAGCTGAACCCGGGGCACTGGAGCTGTGAGGCTGTGGTGCTAACCGCTGCACCACTGTGCCACCCATTGTGACTGAGTAGGTTGACATTAGTTTGTATTAAGGTAACCAAATCAGCTGTATATTTTAAAGGACTGTAGGGTTTCAGTTCCCTTCCTCCTTACAATGATTCTTGGACCCCGAATTTATAAAAACAACATATATATGACAAACAGGTTCTGGCTCAACCCAAATTTGTTAGTTTATTAAACCAACAAACCCTCAGTACAAACCCTCTATGATTTGACTGAAACTTACAATTGCCCATGCGGTTGGTCGTTACTGGTGTTGATTGTAGGCCTGGATCTGGAGATGACCAGTCCCCGTCCTTCTTCACCTAACTACAGTGCCCTCGCTCTGATGTTGTCCTTTCTTATAGTGATCCAGTCACGCTGTCCCACACCTGGTCCTCAGGCCATAATATCAGTTATCGGCCTGCTGAGCTGTCTGGTTTTTCACACCTCTTTATCTTGGTCTTTTCAATCTCCTGGGCTATGCAGAATTGCAAGGTCAGACACAACTCCTCATCTCCTCCCCTGTAGTCTACACAGCATAAAAGATAATGTAATCTCCATCACGGTGATGGGTGCTTAGCTCATGGCATTTTTCACGTGTTAATGTGTCTTCCATTTTGGCCAGGAATTGATTGTGATACATAATTTCAGTTAACTTCTTGCATTGTCCAGTTAATGACCTCTTGGCTCAGCAAGAGTTTCAGTTAACTGATTGCTCCTGGACCTCAAGGTTAACTGTTTCATGTCCTTCAGGACACCTCCTTTGGATCCCATATCTTCCATGCAATACAGTCCAGGGTCCTTAATTATACACATTCAAACTATGCTCTAGGGATGCGAATCAGAATACCCAAAATTCAGATCCAAATTTAGAGTTGTTAACCTTTTCCCAAGTTCAAATTCAGACAGATGGCAGGATATGGATGGGAGGAATCACTGCTTCAACGTCCTTGGGACATTTTATTATATTAAAGATGCTATATAAATGCAAGTTGTTGTCGTTTTGTTACTGATGAAAAGTCATTAGGGCAGAATCTGACTGTCCGATAATGCAAAACAGGTAATAGCAAATCGGCAGCCCGTTTTCCATCTCTCCTAATTTTTATGTAAATTGAAGTAGATGAAAACAAAAATGTGGCGAGCTGTAAAATGGGCTATGTCCTATTTTAAGCTATCACAAAAGGTCAAGATCTACCCCATTGAAAACCTGGATGACTATCCCTTCATATTGTGGGACATAGAAAGCAAACTTGAAAAGAGAATTTTAAAAAGAACAGACTTTGGGTGTCTGGGTTACTTTTTAGATATTTCACTCAAAACAGATTTGTAGTTTAGAAATCAATAGGTGATAACGCTATCTACAGAAAAAGGTAAGTGCAGGAATGATGCCCAGTAAATGATCAGGAAAAGCAGATGCAAGTCACCAAACCAGCATTGAGAAATATATAAAATCATTGGCCCTAACTCTGGGAGGAGACTGGCAAAACACCCAGAGAAATGGTGTTTTTTTCCTTTTCATTCTTGGGATGTGAGCATCGCTGCCCAGGCCAGCATTTATTGCCCATCCCTAATTGCCCTTGAGAAGATGGCGGTCAGCAGCCTACTTGAACCAGTGCAGTTTGTGTGGTGTTGGTACACCCACAGTGCTTTTAGGGAGGGAGTTCCAGGATTTTGACCCAGCAACACTGAAGGAACCGTGATATGTTTCCAAGTCAGGATGGTGTGTTGCTTGGAGGAGTTCTTGCAGGTTCCCATGTGTCTGCTGCCCTTGCTCATCTAGCTGGTGGAGTTCGCGGATTGGGAAGGTGCCGTCGATGGAGGCTTCGTGAATTGGTGAACTGTGCGACAGTGCTGGACGGAGTGAATGTTTAAGGTGGTGGGTGGGATGCCAATCAAACAGACTGCTTTGTACTAGATGCTGTCAAGCTTCTTGTGTGTTGTTGGAGCTGCACCCATCCAGGCAAGTGGAGAGTATTCCATCACACTCCTGACTTGTGCCTTGTAGATAGTTGACAGGCTTTGGGGAGACAGGACGAGAGTTACTTACCACACAATTCCCAGCCTCTGATCTGCTCTTGTAGCCACAGTATTTATTTGGCTGTTCTGGTTAAGTTTCTAATCAATGGTAACCCCCCCAGGTTGTTAATAGTGGGGGATTCAGTGATGATAATGCTGTTGAATGTCAAGGGGAGATGGTTAGATTCTCTCTTGTTGGAGATGGTCATTGCCTGGCACTTGTGTGGTACGAATGTTACTTGCCACTTATCAGCCCAAGCCTGAACGTTGACCAGGTCTTGCTGCATGCAGGAACGGACTGCCTCTGTAGCTGAGGAGTTGCAAATGGAGCGGAACACTGTGCAATCATCAGTGAACATCCCCACTTAGAATCATAGAATGGTTACAGCACAGAAGGGAGGCCATTCAGGCCATTATGTCTGTGCCAGCTCTCTGCAACAGCAACTAATGTAGTCACACTCCCATTGATGAAGCAGCTGAAGATGGTTGCAGCTAGGACACTAAGCTGAGGAACTCCTACAGTGATGTCCTGGGGCTGAGATGATTGGCCTCCAACAAGCACAACCATCTTCCTTTGCGCTCGGTATAACTCCAACCCATTGACTTCTATTTTGCTAGGGCTCCTTGATGCCACACTGGGTCAAATGCTGCTTTGTTGTCAAGGCAGTCACTCTCACCTCACCTCTTGAATTCAGCTCTTTTGTCCATGTTTGGACCAAGGCTGTAATGAGGCCTGGAGCCGAGTAGCCCTGGCAGAACACAAACTGAGCATCAGTGAGCAGATTATTGCCTATTAAGTGGTGCTTGAAAGCTTCCATCACTCTGCTGATGATTGAGAGTAGACCGATGGGGCGGAAATTGGCCAGATTGGACTTGCCATGCTTTTTGTGGATGGGACATACCTGGACAATTTTCCACATTGTCAGTAGATGCCTGTGTTGTAACTGTACTGGAACATCTTGGCTAGGGGTGCGGCCAGTTCTGGAGCACATTCCCCCACGTCATCCCCCACCCAACTAGATTGAATCCCTAGAGAAGGTACTACTAGTGCTGAGAGCCTGTGTGAATATTTAATGAAACTGCACTGTGGAAGATTGGGCTGGTTCTCAATGGTGTGACATCGGCAGGTGGAAGTGCAGTTCCGGCACTAATCCGGCTATCAAGGAAAATCAACTCCTTGAAATTTCAGGTACTGAGAAAAATAGTAGAGATTTTTTCCCAAAAAGGCATTTTGGGTAAACTGAAGCCCCGCCCCCCAACACCCTCCACCCCCACCCACCCCCAAACTCCTCCGATTCTTGTTCATGTGGACATAAAATATCCCACTGCACTGTTTGATGAAGAGGTTGGGGATTGTCCTCTGACATTTATCCCTCAACCAACATCATGAGAAACAGATTAACTGGTTATTCATTTCATTATTGTTTGTGGGACATAATGGACACAAATTGATTGCTGTATGAACCTGAAAATCAACAACACTTCAAAAATAATTCATTGTGAAACACTTTGGTATGATCTGAGGATGTGAAAAATAATTTATAAATAATTTCTTCAAATATAGATGGATGTGTGTGCTTCGATTTTTAGCTCAGGTTGGGAGGGAATGCTCTGATTTCTCTACTTCCTGCTGGGAGTCCTGCATGTCATTTTGATGGCTAGCACTTCACTTAATGCCCTCCCATAACAGGGCCCAGTTATTTGGGAGCAAACAGGGTGTGGATGTTAATTTCAAGTGCTACTTAAAGGGATGCTCACCACTTAAAGGGATACTGACCATTTTATCATCATTGCTACTGGAGCTGTGAAGAGGACCTCTGAAACACACCAGGTGACTTTTTGGGACACTTTGTTGGGACTCCCACTAAGTTCAAATTATGGCAATCAACAATTAGGATCAAAATTGTGCGCTAAATCCAGACTTCCAAATAGGCTAATTTTATTAGCACTGCCCCCATTTACCACCTGTTTTCACCCTTTAGTCAAAATAACCCCCAGTGGATCTGCTAGTCCAGAGGAGAGTAAGCAGGTCAACATTACAGATCTAACTGTTGTACCTGTGCAGGCGTAGGGTCAGAGATCGTGCAATCACAAGTTTTTGCGACACTGAGGGACAGGATTAATCTCCACTTGGAGAGGTAGGGATTAATCAGGGATAGTCAGCATAGCTTTGCCAGGGGGAGATTGTGTCTAACCAACTTGACTGAATTTTTCGATGAGGTGACTAGATGTGTAGATGAGAGTAAAGCAGTTGATGTAGTCCACATGGACTTCAGTAAGGCTTTTGATAAGGTCCTGCATGGGAGATTTGTTAAGAAGGTAAGAGCCCATGGGATCCAGGGCAATTTGGCAAATTGGATCCAAAATTGGCTTAGTGGCTGGAGGCAGAGGGTGACGGTCGAGGGTTGTTTTTGCGAGTGGAAGCCTGGGACCCTTGCTGTTTGTAGTGTACATTAATGATTTAGACATGAATATAGGAGGTATGATCAGTAAGTTCGCAGATGACACTAAAATTGGTGGTGTCATAAATAGTGAGGAGGAAAGCCTTAGATTATAAAGTGATATAGATGGGCTGGTAAGATGGGTGGAGCAGTGGCAAATGGAACTTAATCCTGAGAGGTGTGAGGTGATGCATTTTGGGGGGACTAACAAGGCAAAGGAATATACAATGGATGGTAGGACCCTAGGAAGTACAGAGGATCAGAGGGACCTTGGTGTATTTGTCCATAGATCACTGGAGGTAGCAGCACAGGTAGATAAGGTGGTTAGGAAGGGATATGGGATACTTGCCTTTATTAGCTGAGGCATAGAATGTAAGAGCAGGGAGGTTATGATGGAGCTGTATAAAACTTTAGTTAGGCCACAGCTGGAGTACTGTGTACAGTTCTGGGCACCACATTATAGGAAGGATGTGATTGCACTGGAGAGGGTGCAGAGGAGAGTCACCAGGATGTTGCCTGGGCTGGAGCATTTCAACTATGAAGAGAGACTGAAAAGGCTAGGGTTGTTTTCCTTAGAGCACAGAAGGCTGAGGGGGGACATGATTGAGGTATACAAAATTATGAGGGACATAGGTAGGTTCGATAGGAAGAAACTTTTTCCCTTAGCGGATGTGTCAATAACCAGGGGGCATAGATTTAAGGTAAGGGGCAGGAGGTTTAGAGGGGATTTGAGGAAAAAGTTTTTCACTCAGAGGGTGGTTGAAATCTGGAACGCAATGCCTGAAGGGGTGGTAGAGGCAGGAACCCTCACAACATTTAAGAAGTATTTATATGTGCACTTGAAACGCCATAGTATACAAGGCTACAGGCCAAGTGTGGAAAATGGGATTAGAATAGTTAGGTGCTTGATGGCCAGCACAGACATGATGGGCAGAAGGGCCTGTTTCTGTGTTGTATAACTCTATGACTCTATGACCTCCTTGGTGAAATGGAGATGTCGCACACACTGTTCCTCGTTGAGCTTGAGATAGGAGAATTGCTCCCTGAAGAGCCTGGATGGATATGCCCCCTACTGAGAGCCCTTCTCCCTCTCCTCCTCCTTCTTTGAGCAGCTTGTCCTGCTGTATGTCACCTCTGCTGATTCTTCACGTCATGCTGTAGACCAAGGGGGATAGAAACAACAGAACCCATGACTGGGAACAAGTGGTGTCGACAGAGCCCTTGAAGTCAGAACCAAGTCCTTCAAACATACCACATCACTCCCTGTATAGACCTCACCAATTTTAAATAGCAGTACAAACCTCCAAGCACTTCTACTAACTCAGCAAGATCCAGTTGAAATCAAGCAGCAACAAACCTGAAAGTGCTGTATGTTCCCTTTAGTCAGCGCAGGTTGGGGAGTCCTTCCTTCTGTTGAACATATGTTCAGATGTGTTAGATTAAGAGAGGGTGTTAGCTGGAGTGTTGAGGTCAAAAATGACAGCGCTAGAGTCTAATCAGCATACTTCCATTGCACTTCCCAATGCCCACGCTGATGACCTCACCAAAATGGCATCTGGCACAGCTAGCATCAGAAATGTGCCCATGTGCCGCCGACGCCACCTTGCACCCAAAATGGCACCCATAGCACCGAAAATACATGCACTATGCAATGAATTTTGCAGCCACTTTCACCCTGTAGGGACATACTCTCTCCCTACAGGGACATGCACTCTCCATAGGGACATACCCATTTATCTTGCAGTACGGTACACGGTTCTATGTAGAATTACATAGAATGTACATCACAGAAACAGGCCATTCATCCTTACAGTCTAAACTGGTCTTTATGCTCCACAGAAGCTTCTTCCTAACTGTCTTCATCCAACCTGATTAGCATAATCTTAGAATCCTTTCTTGCTCATGGGCTGGATTTTCAACGGACTGTGGGGTCGGGGCCTGGTGCGGACGCGATTTAAAGATCACAGTCCCGATGGTTGTCTCCGGAACCTGACACTTTCAGGACAGTTTGCAGTTTTTAATGTGATGGCGATAGTGGGGAGGGAATGGGGAAGCCGATCAACTCCAATTAAAGGCCCATTAAGTTCAGGAAGGAGCTCGGTCAGGGGCCGGGGGAGGTGGGGCTCCTCACTGTAAATTTCAATGGTCATTCCGGCAAATCCGACCAGTCTGGTGTATGATTGTGCACAGCTATCGTGTTCACACCAGGCAGGGGGAAAGGAGGAAAGCTTTATTGCTGGATGATGAAATGCTTTGGGCCCACAGGGATTTTTCACCAGGCTAAGTGCAGGGCTTTTTTTTACATTCAGGAAGCGCTGCCTCACTTCTTTATTCCACTGGCCGTCCATGGGGGCTGCCTACTCTCGTCGGCAAGGCAGCAGCAGACCCCATCATGGTTGCTGCCTGCTTTTACTGCTCACGCTCTGCAGGCAGCTCCCACCTCTTACAGGCGCTCGGCACCACTAAGTGGTCGCCTAGCTAGCCTTCTGCCCGATTAAAGTATTAGCATTTAAAGATCGCATTCTGTTAGCGATGCATCTCAGGCGCAGGGTCAGGACCTGGAAATCATCTGGACGTCGGGTTCCCCACCCGGTTCAGAAAATTCAGCTCCATGTGTTTATCTAACTTCCCCTTAAATGCATTTTGTCTTTGCAGTGGAGCTGTGTTTGCCTTCCTAACGTTGCCAAGTTTTGTATAATCCACTAACTTTAGAACTGTTCCTGAGTCCGGGTCATTTACATACAAGAAGAAAGCAATGTTCCTAATACTAACCTCAGGGGGACCCCACAGCATACTTCCCTCCAGTCTGAAAAACATCTGTTCACCACGATTATAATAAAAGCAAAATACTGCAGATGCTGGAAATCTGAAATAAAAACAAGAAATGCTGGAACCACTCAGCAGGTCTGGCAGCATCTGTGGAAAGAGAAGCAGAGTTAACGTTTCAGGTCAGTGACCCTTCTTCGGAACTAGCAAATATTAGAAATGTCAAAGGAAGAGCAGTGGATGTGGTGTATATGGATTTTAGCAAGGCGTTTGATAAGGTTCCCCATGGTAGGCTGTTTCAGAAAGTAAGGAGGCATGGGATACAGGGAAAGTTGGCTGTCTGGATACAGAATTGGCTGGCCCATAGAAGACAGAGGGTGGTAGTAGATGGAAAGTATTCAGCCTGGAGCTCGGTGACCGTTGGTGTTCCGCAGGGATCTGTTCTGGGACCTTTGCTCTTTGTGATTTTTATAAATGACTTGGATGAGGAAATGGAAGGCTGGGTTAGCAAGTTTGCCGATGACACGAAGGTTGCTGGAGTTGTGGATAGTGTGGAAGGCTGTTGTAGGTTGCAACGGGACATTGACAGGATGCAGAGCTGGGCTGAGAAGTGGCAGATGGAGTTCAACCTGGAAAAGTGTGAAGTGATTCATTTTGAAAGGTCGAATTTGAATGCGGCATACAGGCTTAAAGACAGGATTCTTGGTAGTGTGGAGGAACAGAGGGATCTTGGGGTCCATGTCCATAGATCGCTCAAAGTTGCCACCCAAGTTGATAGGGTTGTTAAGAAAGCATATGGGGTGTTGGTTTTCATTAACAGGGGGATTGAGTTTAAGAGCCGCGAAGTTATGCTGCAGCTCTATAAAGCCCTGGTTAGACCACACTTGGAATATTGTGTTCAGTTCTGGTCGCCTCATTATAGGAAGGATGTGGAAGCTTTAGAGAGGGTGCAGAGGAGATTTACCAGGATGCTGCCTGGACTGGAGGGCATGTCTTACGAAGAAAGGTTGAGGGCGCTAGGGCTTTTCTCATTGGAACGAAGAAGGATGAGAGGTGACTTGATAGAGGGGTACAAGATGATGAGAGGCATAGATAGAGTGGATAGCCAGAGACTTTTTCCCAGGGTGGAAAGGGCTATCACCAGGGGGCATAATTTTAAGGTGATTGGAGGAAGGTTTCGGGGAGATGTCAGAGGTAGGTTCTTTACACAGTCAGTGGTGGGTGCGTGGAATGCACTGCCAGCGGTGGTAGTAGAAGCAGATACATTAAGGGCATTTAAGCGACTCTTGGATAGGTACATGGATGATAGTAGTATGAAGGGTATGTAGGTAGTTTGATCCTAGAGTAGGTTAAAGGTTCGGCATAACATTGTGTGCCGAAGGGAGTGTACTGTGCTGTACTGTTCTATGTTCTATGTTATAAGCATGTGAGCCGGGGGTGGGGCAAGAGATAACAAAGGAGAAGGTGTAGATTGGACAAGGCCACATAGCTGACCAAGAGGTCATGGAGCAACGGCAAACAATATGTTAATGGTGTGTTGAAAGACAAAGCATTAGTACAGATAGGGTGTTAACGAACTGAGGATTGAACAGCCGCAAGTACAAACATGAAAAAAAACAGTGGGTAAGCAAACTGAACAACCTACAATGAAATGATATTAACAAAAGAAACAAAATTTGTAAAAAATGTAAAAAAGAAAAAAGAACTAAATAAAAGTAAAATGGGGGGCCCGTCATGCTCTGAAATTATTGAACCCAATGTTCAGTCCGGCAGGCTGTAGTGTGCCTAATCGGAAAATGAGATGCTGTTCCTCGAGCTCGCGTTGATGTTCAGTGGAACACTGCAGCAATCCCAGGATAGAGATGTGAGCATGAGAGCAGGGGGGAGTGTTGAGATGGCAAGCAACCGGAAGCTCAGGGTCCTGCTTGCGGACTGAGCGGAGGTGTTCCACAAAGCGGTCACCCAGTCTGCGTTTTGGTCTCCCCAATGTAGAGGAGAACACATTGTGAGCAGCGAATACAATATACTACATTGAAAGAAGTACAAGTAAGTCGCTGCTTCACCTGAAAGGAGTATCTGGGGCCTTGGAGAGAGAGGAGAGAGGAGGTAAATGGGCAGGTATTACATCTCCTGCGATTGCAGGGGAAGGTGCCATGGGACGGGGACGAGGTGGTGGGGGTAATGGAGGAGTGGACCAAGGTGTCGCGGAGGGAACAATCCCTTCGGAATGCTGACAGGGGAAGGGAGGGGAAGATGCTTTTGGTAGTGTTATTGTTCACCACTACTGTCTACCTCATATCCCTTAACTAATTACCCCAAGTTACCACTGTCTCTTTAATCCCATGCTCTTCCATTTCCAAATAAGTCTGTATTGTGATGCTTTATCAAATGTCTTTTGAACGTCCTTATATACATCTACTGTACTACCTTCATCAACCCTGTCTGTAACTTCAGTGACTCTAACATACAGACAAGATTTACTTGTGTTCATGTTTTGAGACAGTATAGGTGGAGGAGAAATTTAGAGATGTTTTACAGTGGATTATGTCAGTGAAAGTGGCAGATAATCTTATCTGAAAAATAGGAACTGTGAAAAAAATGCTTCAAATCAGGAGAATGCTATGCTTAAAAAACAGATCATAAACAAGCGAAAACAAAATACACACTGCAGAATTATAAATTCTTTTTTAATTAGGTGGCTTGAACAATATATGATAAAGTGTCTTTATTGTTATAGCAACTCAGCCTGTTGTAAATAGTGACATTCCTTCTGTGTCAATTCAAAAAGCCGGATCAGCAGTGATTATTTGGTGGGTTATTTTCTGGAGTAATTGGGGTACAAAGAACAAAGAACAAAGAACAAAGAAAATTACAGCACAGGAACAGGCCCTTCGGCCCTCCAAGCCTACGCCGATCCAAATCCTCTATCTAAACCTGTCGCCTATTTTCTAAGGGTCTGTATCTCTTTACTTCCTGCCCATTCATGTATCTGTCTAGATACATCTTAAAAGACGCTATCGTGCCCGCGTCTACCACCTCCGCTGGCAAAGCGTTCCATGCACCCACCACCCTCTGCGTAAAGAAATTTCCACGCATATCCCCCCTAAACTTTTCCCCTTTCACTTTGAACTCGTGTCCCCTTGTAATTGAATCCCCCACTCTGGGAAAAAGCTTCTTGCTATCCACTCTGTCTGTACCTCTCATGATTTTGCACACCACAATCAGGTCCCCCCTCAACCTCCGTCTTTCTAATGAAAATAATCCTAATCTACTCAACCTCTCTTCATAGCTAGCGCCCTCCATACCAGGCAACATCCTGGTGAATCTCCTCTGCACCCTCTCCAAAGCATCCACATCCTTTTGGTAATGTGGTGACCAGAACTGCACGCAGTATTCCAAATGTGGCCGAACCAAAGTCCTATACAACTGTAACATGACCTGCCAACTCTTGTACTCAATACCCCGTCCGATGAAGGAAAGCATGCCGTATGCCTTCTTGACCATTCTATTGACCTGCGTTGCCACCTTCAGGGAACAATGGACCTGAACACCCAAATCTCTCTGTGCATCAATTTTCCCCAGGACTTTTCCATTTACTGTATAATTCACTCTTGAATTGGATCTTCCAAAATGCATCACCTCGCATTTGCCCTGATTGAACTCCATCTGCCATTTCTCTGCCCAACTCTCCAGTCTATCTATATTCTGCTGTATTCTCTGACAGTCCCCTTCACTATCTGCTACTCCACCACATTTACACATTGATAAAGTCTCAGGTATGAGATGAGAGAAGCCTACAACTGAGTCCTGGTCATCCAGAGCTACTCCAACAACAAGTTGCATTCATATACCACCTTTAACATAGGAAAATGTCCCAAGGAGCTTCACAGAAGCATAATCAGACAAAAATTAACATCAACCAGAGGAAACAGTCCGGGCGTTAAGGTAAGATCCTACTGGGGATGGGGAATCCTCGTCAGAGGGGAGTCCTGATCACAGGATGAGTCCTGGTCATTGGAGTCTGGAATTCAACCGTAATCCTCTGAAACAAAATAACTTTCTCATTTTATGCAGAGCTGTCCCAGACCATTTAAATAAATAAAAGCAAAATACTGCGGATGCTGGAAATCTGAAACAAAAACAAGAAATGCTGGATTCACTCAGCAGGTCTGGCAGCATCTGTGGAAAGAGAAGCAGAGTTAACGTTTCGGGTCAGTGACCCTTCTTCGGAACTGACAAATATTAGAAAAGTCACAGATTATAAACAAGTGAGGTGGGGGTGGGGCAAGAGATAACAAAGGAGAAGGTGCAGATTGGACCAGGCCACATAGCTGACCAAAAGGTCACGGAGCAAAGGCAAACAATATGTTAATGGTGTGTTGAAAGACAAAGCATTAGTACAGATTAGGTGTAAATACACTGAATATTGAACATCAGCAAGTGCAAACCTGAAGAAAAACAACCTGAAAAAAACAGTGGGTAAGCAAACTGAACAAACTAAGATGAAATGAAATAAATGCAAAAAAAGATTGTAAAAAATGTAAAAAGGAATGCAAAAAAAAGGGAAGAAAAAATAACTAAAAATGACTAAAAATGAAAGTAAAGTGGGGAACATCTCCGCTCAGTCCGCAAGCAGGACCCTGAGCTTCCGGTTGCTTGCCATTTCAACACTCCCCCCTGCTCTCATGCTCACATCTCTGTCCTGGGATTGCTGCAGTGTTGCAGTGAACATCAACGCAAGCTCGAGGAACAGCATCTCATCTACCGATTAGGCACACTACAGCCTGCCGGACTGAACATTGAGTTCAATAATTTCAGAGCATGACAGCCCCCCACTTTACTTTCATTTTTAGTCATTTTTAGTTATTTTTTCTTCCCTTTTTTTTGCATTCCTTTTTACATTTTTTACAATCTTTTTTTGCATTTATTTCATTTCATCTTAGTTTGTTCAGTTTGCTTACCCACTGTTTTTTTCAGGTTGTTTTTCTTCAGGTTTGCACTTGCTGATGTTCAATATTCAGTATATTCACACCTATTCTGTACTAATGCTTTGTCTTTCAACACACCATTAACATATTGTTTGCCTTTGCTCCGTGACCTTTTGGTCAGCTATGTGGCCTGGTCCAATCTGCACCTTCTCCTTTGTTATCTCTTGCCCAACCCCCACCTCACTTGTTTGTAATCTGTGACTTTTCTAATATTTGTCAGTTCCGAAGAAGGGTCACTGACCCGAAACGTTAACTCTGCTTCTCTTTCCACAGATGCTGCCAGACCTGCTGAGTGAATCCAGCATTTCTTGCATTTAAATAAATACTTTCTCACATTCCAAACCCACAAAGGTCAAGTCTAAGAGTTCTTTTGGCATGTTATCTTTTAAATTTGTTAGCAGAAAATAAAACTACTGAAAATAAATCCATCTCCTTCAACTTTAGAGAAATTCTCTCCATCCCCTCTCTCCCTCCAAATCATCTATGTAACTTGTCCACATCTTCCCTTCTAATATACATTTGACTTCTTTCCAGTCTCTCCCTTGCATTTACCCTAAATGAATTTTTTCTTACCTTTTCCTACCTTTTCTCACCTCCCCCCACCCCCCACCACCAATGCAATCCAAAGAATATTTTTGGTGGGTGGTTAGGAGAGTTTGACAGATGGTAGATGGGAAGGGGGAAAATCAGAGTAAAAATGTCCATGAGGGACTCAGTCTGTTTTGCTGGTAATGATTGCCTATACAAGAACATATGTTAGGCGTCAGAAAGCCAGTGATTTTTTATGGGCCCAATGAGAATCGGTCTCACTGTGAACTGGGTGGCTGAAGTCGCTGTTACTTCACTAATATAACATGTGTTACTGTTTCTCTGCTTTGCTGGGTGTGTTTGCACTCCGAATATGAGAGAACATAGAATGAGAAAAAGGCCAGTTTTCACACAGATGTGTACACTCTTTCCTTTTGTGGACCAATTAATCTCCTGAGGGAACATTTCCTAAACACCAAAGAAAATCCAAGCAAAAGTCCCAGATATTCATCTATCTTGACAATTCCACTACGAAACCCTGGAATCAACTACCTTCTGCAGAAAACCTGCTCCCTCTTCATCCTCCAGCAATCAAGGACTTCTGTGTTCTTGTAGATATACAGGGAAAATATTGGAACATTCTTCATGGTGTTGTGTAGGACTACCACCAAGCTAAATGGGATAGATTTGGAACAGATCTAGCATCTCAAAACTGGGAATCCAAGAGGCTGTTGGGGCCATCAGCAGCAGAAAATTTGTATTCCACCATAATCTCTAACTTCATGGCCCAGGATATCTCTCACTCTACCATTGCGGTCCAGCCAGGGAATCAACTCTGGTTCAATGAGCAGTGTAGAACAGCTTATCAGGAACAGCATTGGCCGTATATAAAAACGAGATGCCAACCTGGTAAAGCTACAACACAAGACTGCATGCATTTTAAACAGTAGAAACAGCATTCTACAGACAGAGCTAAGTGATTCCACAATCAATGGATCAGATCAAAGCACTGCAGTCCTGTCACACCCAATAGTGAATGGTAGTGGACAATTAAATAACGAATGGGAGGAGGAGGCTCCATGAACATCCCCATTCCTAATGATGGTAGAACCCAGTTTTTTTTATTCTTTCATGGGATGTGGGCATCACTGACAAGGCCAGCATTTGTTGCCCATCCCTAATTGCCCTTGACAACTGAGTGGTTTGCTAGGCCATTTCAGAGGGCAGTTAAGAGTCAACCACATTGCTGAGAGTCTGGAGTCATATGTAGGCCCGACCAGGTAAGGATGGCAGATTTCCTTCCCTGAAGGACATTAGTGAACCGGAGGGTTTTTAATGGCAATCAATGATAGTTTTATAGCACCATTACTGAGACTAGCTTTCATTTTTATTTATACATTCATGGGATAAGGGCATCGCTGACAAGGCCAGCATTTATTACCCTTCCCTAATTGCCCTTGAGAAGGTGGTGGTGAGCTGCCTTCTTGAACCGCTGCAGTCCATGTGGGGAAGGTACATCCACAGTGCTGTTAGGTAGGGACTTTGAGGATTTTGACCCAGCGATAGTGAAGGAACGGCGATATAGTTCCAAGACAGGATGGTGTGTGGCTTGGAGGGGAACTTGCAGGTGGTGGTGTTCCCATGCATCTGCTGCCCTTGTCCTTCTAGTTGGTAGAAGTTGCGGGTTTGGAAGATGCTGTCGAAGGAGTGTTGGTGTGTTGCTGCAGTGCATCTTGTAGATGGTACACACTGCTTCCACTGTGCGTCGGTGGTGAAGGGAGTGAATGTTTGTGGAGAGTATTCCATCACACTCCTGACTTGTGCCTTGTAGATGGTGAACAGGCTTTGGGGAGTCAGGAGGTGAGTTATTCACCACAGGATTCCCAGCCTCTGACCTGCTCTTGTAGCCATGGTGTTTATATTGCTACTCCACTTCAGTTTCTGGTCAATGGTAACCACAGGATGTTGATAGTGGGGGATTCAGCGATGGTAATGCCATTGAATGTCAAAGAGAGATGGTTAGATTCTCTCTTGTTGGAGATGGTCATTGCCTGGCGCTTCTATGGTGTGAATGTTACTTGCCACTTATCAGCTCAAGCCTGGATATTGTCCAGGTCTTGCTGCATTTCTACATGGACTGCTTCAGTATCTGAGGAGTCACAAATGGTGCTGAACATTGTGCAATCATCAGTGAACATCCCCACTTCTGACCTTATGATTGAAGGAAGGTCATTGATGAAGCAGCTGAAGATGGTTGGGCTTAGGACACTACCCTGAGGAACTCCTTCAGTGATGTCCTGGGACTGAGATGGTTGACCTCCAACAACCACAACCATCTTCCTTTGTGCTAGGTATAACTCCAACCAGTGAAGAGTTTTCCCCCTGATTCCCATTGACTCCAGTTTTGCTAGGGCTCCTTGATGCCATACTCGGTCAAATGCTGCTTTGATGTCAAGGGCAGTCACTTTCACCTCACCTCTTGAGTTCAGCTCTTTTGTCCATGTTTGGACCAAGGCCAAAATGAGGTCAGGAGTGGGGTGGTCCACATCAGTGAACAGGTTATTGCTAAGCAAGTGCCACTTGATCGCACTGTTGATGACACCTTCCATCACTTTACTGATAATTGCGAATAGACTGATAGGGCGGTAATTCATCGGGTTGTATTTGTCCTGCTTTTTGTATATAGGACATACCTGGGCAATTTTCCACATTGCCGGTAGATGCCAGTGTTGTAGCTGTACTAGAACAGCTTGGCTAGGGGTGCGACTAGTTCTGGAACACATGTCTTTAGTACTGTTGCTGGAATGTTGTCAGGACCCATAGCCTTTGCAGTATCCAGTGCCTTCAGTCGTTTCACGTAGAGTGAATCAAATTGACTGAAAACTGGTATCTGTGATGCTGGGGACTTCAGGAGGAGACCGAGATGGATCATCCACTTGGCACTTCTGGCTCCCATCCACCACCTTAAACATTCACTCCCTCCACCAAAGGTGCACAGTGGCAATAGCGCATACCATATACAAGATGCACTGCAGCAACTCGCCAAAGCTTCTTCGACAGCACCTTTCAGACCCACAACCTCTACTACCTCAAAGGATTAGGACAGCAAGCGTATAGGAACAACATCACCTGCAAGTTCCCCTCCAGGTCACGCACTTCCCTGACACAGAACAATATCACCATTCCTTCGCCATTGCTGGGTCAAAATCCTTGAACTCCTTCCCCAAAAACACTATGGTGTACCTACACCACACGGACTTCAGCGGTTCAAGAAGACAGTTCACCAACACTGTCAGGAAAACCCCACCTGCCAAGACTGAGGTGTACATTATTTCACCACATGAACATTAAAACTTAAAATTGCAAGCCCTGATTGGAAAGACATTTCCACGGTAACAGACAATGTTGAAACAATGGGGATCCAGCAGTTGCTTCTCCAATACACAGAAGTGGTCAGGCCAGTTTTAGTCACATGGCTAACTGGCTGTGGCAAAGGATGTGAAGAGACTGTTCCATAGCAGGAACTAGTCACATGACTAATCTGCGGGGCAACCTGGGAGTCTTTTTAATTTGAACTCCCATCAAAGGGATTTGAGACAAAGCTGTTTGCTCATGGAATAAACACCTCTCCTGGAACTGAAACAAGAATTACAGCCCCTCCTGTCTGACTGCCTTCGTCTCTTCTCACGGAACTGAATCTTGTGAATACACGTGAAACTAAAAAAGAGAAAGATTTCCTACGTGAACAAGGTTTAAGACTAATACTGACCCCAACACAACACAACGCAAGACCATATCTTCAATAAAGGACTATATTGAACTCGAGAAACCAGTAACAACTTATTGCCTCAAACTGTTTTTCTCGTCTTTTATTCTGCTCTTTTCTGTCCCTATCTTGCATGTTTATATTGCATGTGCATGCTAGCTTGAGTGCGTCGTATATCCTTAGGCATGAACTGTATTAGTTAAAGTTTTAAGGTTTTAATAACCTTAATCTTTCTGTTTTAAACCAAAGCCAGCCTGTTTGTGCTCAGTTCTTTGCCTTATAATTGGAAACTGTGAACAAGGATTCACACAAAGGAGAGCTCAAAACACAGTGTGTTTAAAAAATAAAACCCTGTTACAATAAGACCAGGTAAAGATAGCAAAAGACCCCTAGATATTGCTCACCTTCTCAAGGGCAATTAGGGATGGATAATAAGAGCTCATGGTGTTGGGGTAATCTATGGATACAGGATTGCCTAGCTAGTAGGGAAACAGAGAGTCAGGATAAATTAGACATTTTCAGGTTGGAAAACTGCATCTAGTGGAGTATCACAGGGATCGGTGCCTGGGTCTCAACTGTTTACGATCTATAATAATGACTTGGATGAAGAGACTGAGTGTATTGGAGCCAAATTTGCAGATGATATAAAGATAGGTAGGAAAGCATGTTGTAAAGAGGACACAAAGTGTCTCCAAAGAGATATAAGAGTGGGCTAACAATTTGACAGATGGAGTATATAATGTGGGAAAATGTGAGGTTGTCCACTTTGGCAGGAAGAGTAGAAAAGCAGAATATTATTTACATGGAGAGAGACTGCAGAATGCTGCAGTACAGAAGGATCTGGCCGTCCTAGTGCATGAATCACAAAAAGCTAGCATGCAGGAAAACCAAGTAATTAGGAAGACAAATGGAATGTTGGCATTTATTGCAAGGGGAATAGATTATAAAAGTAGGGAAGTCTTGCTGTACAGGGCATTAGTGAGACCGCACCTAGCGTACTGTGTACAGTTTTGGCCTCCTTACTTAAGGAGGGATATTCTTGCATTGGAAGCAGTTCAGAGAAGGTTTGCTAGGCTAATTCCAGGGATGACGGGGTTTTATTATGGGGAAAGGTTGAGTAGGTTGGGCCTACACTCACTGGAGTTTAGAACAATGAGAGGTGATCTTATTGAAACATATAAGATTCTGAGAGGGCTTGATAGGTGAGATGCTGAGTGGATGTTTCCCCTCCTGGCGGAATCTAGAACTAGGGGGCACAGTTTCAAAATAAGAGGTGTCCAATTTAAGCTGGAGATGAGGAAGAATTTCTTCTCTCAGAGGGTTGTTAATCTTTGAAATTCTCTACCCCAGAGAGCAGTGGAGGTTGGATCATTGAATATTTTCAAAGCTGAGTTGGACAGATTTTTGATCTACAAGAAAGTCAAGGGTTATGGGGGACAGGTAGGAAAGTGGAGTTAAGACCACAGTAAGATCAGCCATGATCTTATTGAATGGTGAAATAGGCTTGAAGGGCCTATTCCTGCTCCTTTTTCTTATGATCTTATAAATACTGGTCTTGCCAGCAATTGCCACACCCCACAAATGAATTAAAAAAGAATCTTAAAGAGAATGTGGGGGCGTTGTGCACAGTAATGCAGGAAAGGTAGTGGAGGGTTGTTTTTCAGATTGGAGGCCGGGAACCAGTGGTGTGCTGCAGGGATCGGTGCTGGGCCCTCTGTTGTTTGTCATATATATTAATGACTTGAATGTGAATGAAAGGGGCATGATTAGAAAGTTTGCAGATGACACCAAAATTGGTGGTATAGTGGACAGTGAAGAAGGTTGTCTAAGGTTAAAACAGGATATAGATCAACTGGGAAAGTGGGCAAGGGAGTGGCAAATGGAATTTAATGCAGACAAGTGTGAAGTGATGCATTTTGGGAAGTTAAACCAGGGCAGGACATATACAGTGAATGGCAGGGCTCTGGGGAGTGTTCTTGAGCAGAGAGACCTTGGGGTGCAGATACATGGTTCCCTGAAAGTGGCAACACAGGTAGACAGGGTGGTGAAGAAGGCGTATGGCATGCTTGCCTTCATCGGCCGAGGCATTGAGTACAAGAGTTGGGACGTCATGTTACAGTTGTACATAACGTTGGTTAGGCCGCATTTGGAGTACTGTGTGCAGTTCTGGTTGCCACACTACGGAAAGATGTGATTAAGCTAGAGAGGGTGCAGAAAAGATTCACAAGGATGTTGCCTAGTTTGGAGGGCTTGAGTTATAAAGAGAGATTGGATAGGCTGGATCTGTTTTCTCTGGAGCGAAGGAGGCTGAGAGAGGACATGATAGAGGTATGTAAAATTATGAGAGGCACAAATAGGGTAGATAGCCAGAGTCTGTTTCCCATGGCTAAAACTAGAGGGCATAGATTTAAGGTGAGAGGGAGGAGGATTAAGGGGATCAAAGGGGTAAATTTTTCACACAAAGAATAGTGGGTATCTGGAATGAGCTGCCAGAGGAGGTGGTGGAGGCAGGAACAGTACGACATTTAAGAGGCATCTGGACAGGTACTTGAATGAGCAAGACATAGAAGGATATGGAATTAATGCAGGCAGGTGGGATTAGTATAGATAGGCATTATGGTCGGCATGGACGCGGTGGGCCGAAGGGCCTGTTTCTTTGCTGAAAAACTCTATGACTCTATGATCTATGGAAATTATGTGAATGGCAGTGGATACAGAAATTTGCATAGTTACCATTGGAAGTTCGAATCTGCCAGCAATGGGCAGCCTATTAAAGCACTTAAAAGACCTATTAAGGCCAATATTCTGAGGCCAATCTCTCAGGGTCTCCTATTGGCCCTCTGGTATCAGGGGTCTGGCCTCTGTTCTTAATTGGCTGCCTCCTCAAAAACCAGCCTCTGGGTCCCAATGCCAGCATGTGTTCAACATTCCTGTTCAAGGAGGGAGGAGGACAAAAAGCAGAAAACTATAGGCTGGTCAGCCTAACATCGGTCATTGGGAAAATGCTAGAGTCCATTATTAAGGAAGAAATAGCAGGACACTTAGAAAAGCTTAATGCAATCAAACGGTCAACATGGTTTTGTGGAAGGGAAATCATGTCTGACAAAATTGCTAGAGTTCTTTGAGCATATAACAAGCAGAGTTGATAAAGGTAGATGTAGTGTATTTGGATTTCCAGAAGGTATTCGATAAGGTGCCACATAAAAGATTATTGCACATGATAGGAGCTCACGGTATTGGGGGTAATGTATTAGCTTGGATTGAGGATTGATTAACTCACAGAAGACAGAGAGTCGGGATTAATGGGTCTTTTTCAGGTTGGAAAGACGTAATTAGTAGAGTGCCACAAGGATCAGTCCTAGGGCCTCAATTATTTACTATCTATATTAATGACTCGGAGGAGGGGGCATAGTGTAATATATCCAAATTTGCTGACGGTACAAAAATAGATGGGAGGGCATGTTGTGATGAGGACGTGAGGAATCTGCAAGGGGATATAGATAGATTAAGCAAGTGGGCCAAACCTTGGCAGATGGAGTTTATTGTAGGAAAGTGTGAGGTCATGCACTTTGGTAGGAAGAATCAAAAGGCAGACAATTATTTAAAAGGAGAGAGACTCCAAAAAAGTGAAGCACAGAGGGATCTGGATGTTCTTGTGCATGAAACACAAAAAGTTCGCATGCAGGCGCAGCAAGTAATTGAGAAGGCAAATGGAATTTTGGCCTTTATTGCTCAGGGGTTGGAGTTTAAAAATAGGGAAGTCTTGTTACAACTGTACAGGTTGTTGGTGAGGCCGCACCTGGAGAACTGTGTGCAGTTTTGGTCCCGTATTTAAGAAAGAATATACTGTCATTGGATGCTGTTCAAAAGAGATTCACTAGGCTGATTCCTGGGATGAAGGGGTTGTCTTATCAAGAATGGCTAAACAGGTCAGGCCTTTATTCATTAGAGTTTAGAAGAATGAGGGGTGGTCTTATTGAAACATACAAGATTCTGAGGGGGCTTGACAGGGTAGATATTGAGAAGGTGTTTCCACTAGTGGGGGAATCTCGAACTAGGGGACATAGTTACAGAATAAGGGGACACTCATTTAAAACTGAGATGTGAAGGAATTTCTTCTCTCAGAGGGTAGTGAATGTCTGGAATTCCCTACCCCAGAGAGTTGTACAGATTAGATCACTGAAAGTATTAAAGAGGAGGTAGATAGATTTTTGAAATATTGGGGAGTTGAGGGCTATGAGGAGCTGACACGAAAGAGGAGTTGAGGTCTGGGGCAGATCAGCCATGATCTTATTGAATGGCGGGGCAGGCTTGAGGGGCCGAATGGCCTACTCCTGCTCCTATTTCCCAACCCTTATTTCCTCCTGACAACGAGATCGGCACCCACAAACGAAAATTGAGCTCCTTGCTTTTGCTGATGCGGGTTGTTCTAGGCACTTTTCTACACACTTCTGAAAAGTATGTATGATAGGGCCTATATTTTGTGATACTTTTTAGTTAGATTCATAGAATCATGCAGCACAGAATGAGGCCATTCCTCTCATTGTGCCTTTGCTGGGTCTTTGAAGATGCTATCCATTTAGTCCCAATCCCCTGCTGTTTCCTCATTGTTCTCCGAATTTCTTCTTTTCAAGTACATATCCAATTTTCTTTTGAAAGTCACTATCGAATTTTCTTCCAATAGCCTTTCAGTTGTCTAATTTAAAAAACAATTATGACACAATAGCCTCAGAAGGAGAAGCAAAAGAAGAATTTGGTCAATAGTCATATCGATGGAATTACATATTGCAGGTTAAGAATAAGTTGGAAGATTATGTTATAATCAGGTATGATTCTAGTTAAGGAAGGATATGTTTAATATCTGTTAGGTTTGCATGTGTTGTTTCAGGAACAATGTGTAACCTCTACTGTTATTTCTCCGATTACTGCAAGCGCACCAACTGCATGAGCTAGGCTGTTGCACTCTGCATCCTCCTTGGCTAACAATCACCCGTCCAAAACTAAGGCAGTCAAACATCCAGGATTAAGACAGTGACTCCTCCAGTTCTCAGTCACTCCATCAGGACTCAGTCACTCTGGTAAAGAGGTAAAGAGTTTACAAAAGGATATAGATAGGTTAAGTGAGTGGGCAAAAAAACGGCAGATGGAGTGTAATGTGGGAAAATGTAAACTTGTCCACTTTGGCAGGAAGAATAGAAAAGCTGCATACTATTTAAATGGAGAGAGATTGTAGAACTCAGTGGTACAGAGGGATCTGGGTGTCCTGGTACATGAATCACAAAAGGTTAGTATGCAAGTACAGCAAGTGATTAGGAAGGCAAATGGAATGTTTTTTCTCAAAGGGTCCTGAGCCTGTGGAATTCTCTACGCAAGAAAGCAGTGGAACTGGGGAATGGAATTTATTCAAGGCTGTGTTAGATTTTTGATAGACAAGGGAGTCAAGGGTATGGGGACAGACAGGAAAGTGGCGTTGATACCAAATCAGCCATGATCCTATCGAATGGCGAAGCAGGCTCAAAGGGTTGAATGGCCCAAGTCCTATGTGCCTATGTTCACTCCTCCAGGATTCAGACACAGTCACTCCTCCAGGATTTAAACACTGTCACTACTCCAGGATTAAGACTGTCACTCCTCCAGGATCCAGACACAGTCACTGCTCCAGGATTCAGACAGTCACTCCTCCAGGATTCAGACACAGTCACTCCTCCAGGACTCAGACAGTCACTCAGACGCAGTGACTCCTCCAGGACTCAGACATAGTCACTCCTCCAGGATTCAGATAGTCACTCCTCCAGGATTCAGATACAGTCACTCCTCCAGGATTCAGACACAGTCACTCCTCCAGGACTCAGACACAGTCACTCCTCCAGGATTCAGACAGTCACTCCTCCAGGATTCAGACACAGTCAGTCCTCCAGGATTCAGACACAGTCACTCATCCAGGATTCAGACAGTCACTCCCCCAGGATTCAGACAAAGTCACTCCTCCAGGATTCAGACAGTCACTCCGCCAGGATTCAGACAGTCACTCCTCCAGGATTCATTCACTCTTCCAGGATTAAGATATAGTCACTCCCCCAGGATTCAGCCAGTCACTCCTCCAGGATTCAGACAGTCACTCCACCAGGATTCAGACAGTCACTCCACCAGGACTCAGACACAGTCACTCTTCCAGGATTCAGACCCAGTCACTTCTCCAGGATTCAGACAGTCACTCCTCCAGGATTCAGACAGTCACTCCTCCATGAATCAGAAACAGTCACTCCTCCAGGATTCAGACACAGTCACTCCTCCAGGATTCAGACAGTCACTCCTCCAGGATTCAGACACAGTCACTCCTCCAGGATTCAGACAGTCACTCCTCCAGGATTCAGACACAGTCACTCCTCCAGGACTCAGACACAGTCATCCCTCCAGGATTCAGACAGTCACTCCACCAGGATTCAGACGCAGTCACTCCTCCAGGATTCAGACATAGTCACTCCTCCAGGATTCAGATACAGTCACTCCACCAGGATTCAGACACAGTCACTCCTCTAGGATTCAGACATCACTCCTCCAGCATTCAGACACAGTCACTCCGCCAGGATCCAGACACAGTCACTTCTGCAGGATTCAAACACAGTCACTCCTCCAGGATTCAGATACAGTCATTCCTCCAGGATTCAGACACAGTCACTCCTCCAGGATTCAGACTGTCACTCCTCCAGGATTCAGACACAGTCACTCCTCCAGGACTCAGACAGTCACTCCTCCAGGACTCAGACAGTCACTCCTCCAGGACTCAGACGCAGTGACTCCTCCAGGACTCAGATAGTCACTCCTCCAGGATTCAGATAGTCACTCCTCCAGGATTCAGATACAGTCACTCCTCCAGGATTCAGACAGTCACTCCTTCAGGATTCAGACACAGTCACTCCTGCAGGATTCAGACACAGTCACTCGTCCAGGACTCAGACACAGTCCCTCCTCCAGGATTCAGACACAGTCAGTCCTCCAGGATTCAGACACAGTCACTCCTCCAGGATTCAGTCACTCTTCCAGGATTAAGATATAGTCACTCCTCCAGGATTCAGACACAGTCACTCCCCCAGGATTCAGCCAGTCACTCCTCCAGGATTCAGACAGTCACGCTTACAGGATTCAGATACAGTCACCCCTCCAGGACTCAGACACAGTCATCCCTCCAGGATTCAGACAGTCACTCCACCAGGATTCAGACGCAGTCACTCTTCCAGGATTCAGACATAGTCACTCCTCCAGGATTCAGACACAGTCACTCCTCCAGGATTCAGACACAGTCACTCCTCTAGGATTCAGACATCACTCATCCAGGATTCAGACACAGTCACTCCGCCAGGATCCAGACACAGTCACTTCTCCAGGATTCAAACACAGTTACTCCTCCAGGATTCAGATATAGTCATTCCTCCAGGATTCAGACATACACTCCTCCAGGACTCAGACAGTCACTCCTCCAGGACTCAGACAGTCACTCCTCCATGATTCAGATACAGTCACTCCTCCAGGACTCAGACATAGTCAGTTCTCCAGGATTCGGACAGTCACTCCTCCAGGATTCAGACGCAGTCACTCCTCCAGGACTCAGATACAGTCACTCCTCCAGGATTCAGACGCAGTCACTCCTCCAGGATTCAGACACAGTCACTCCTCTAGGATTCAGTAACAGTCACTCCTCCAGGATTCAGAAACAGTCACTCCTCCTGGACTCAGATACAGTCACTCATCCAGGATTCAGACACAGTCACTCCTCCAGGATTCAGAAACAGTCACTCCTCCAGGACTCAGATACAGTCACTCCTCCAGGATTCAGACACTGTCACTCCTCCTGGATTCAGACACAGTCACTCCTCCATAATTCAGACAGTCACTCCTCCAGGATTCAGACACAGTCACTCCTCCAGGATCCAGTCACAGTCATTCCTCCAGGATTGAGACAGTCACTCCTCCAGGATTCAGACACAGTCACTCCTCCCGGATTCAGACACAGTCACTCCTCCCGGATTCAGACTCAGTCACTCCTCCAGGACTCAGACACAGTCACTCCTCCAGAATTCAGACACAGCCACTCCTCCAGGATTCTGACAGTCACTCCTCCAGGATTCAGACACAGTTACTCCTCCAGGATTCAGACACTGTCACTACTCCAGGATTAAGACTGTCACTCCTCCAGGATTCAGACACAGTCACTACTCCAGGATTAAGACTGTCACTCCTCCAGGTTTCAGACACAGTCACTCCTCCAGGATTCAGACAGAGTCACTCCTCCAGGATTCGGACAGTCACTCCTTCAGGATTCAGACAGTCACTCCTCCAGGATTCACACAGTCACTCCTTCAGGATTCAGACAGACACTCCTCCAGGATTCAGACACAGTCACTCCTCCAGGACTCAGACAGTCACTCCTCCAGGACTCAGACAGTCACTCCTCCAGGATTCAGACAGTCACTCCTCCAGGATTCAGACACAGTCACTCCTCCAGGACTCAGACAGTCACTCCTCCAGGACTCAGACAGTCACTCCTCCAGGATTCAGACAGTCACTCCTCCAGGATTCAGACACAGTCACTCCTCCAGGACTCAGACAGTCACTCCTCCAGGACTCAGACAGTCACTCCTCCAGGATTCAGACAGTCACTCCTCCAGGACTCAGACGCATTGACTCCTCCAGGACTCAGACATAGTCACTCCTCCAGGATTCAGATAGTCACTCCTCCAGGATTCAGATACAGTCACTCCTCCAGGATTCAGACACAGTCACTCCTCCAGGATTCAGACACAGTCACTCCTCCAGGATTCAGACAGAGTCACTCCTCCAGTATTCAGACACAGTCACTCCTCCAGGATTCAGACAGTCACTCCTCCAGGATTCAGACAGTCACTCCTCCAAGATTCAGACACAGTCACTCCTCCAGAATTCAGACAGTCACTCCTCCAGGATTCAGACACAGTCACTCCTCCAGAATTCAGACAGTCACTCTTCCAGGGTTCAGACACAGTCACTACTCCAGGATTTAGACATAGTCACTCCTCCAGGATTCAGACACAGTCACTCCTCCAGGATTCAGACAGTCACTCCTCCAGGATCCAGTCACAGTCATTCCTCCAGGATTGAGACAGTCACTCCTCCAGGATTCAGACACAGTCACTCCTCCCGGATTCAGACACAGTCACTCCTCCCGGATTCAGACTCAGTCACTCCTCCAGGACTCAGACACAGTCACTCCTCCAGAATTCAGACACAGCCACTCCTCCAGGATTCTGACAGTCACTCCTCCAGGATTCAGACACAGTTACTCCTCCAGGATTCAGACACTGTCACTACTCCAGGATTAAGACTGTCACTCCTCCAGGATTCAGACACAGTCACTACTCCAGGATTAAGACTGTCACTCCTCCAGGTTTCAGACACAGTCACTCCTCCAGGATTCAGACAGAGTCACTCCTCCAGGATTCGGACAGTCACTCCTTCAGGATTCAGACAGTCACTCCTCCAGGATTCACACAGTCACTCCTTCAGGATTCAGACAGACACTCCTCCAGGATTCAGACACAGTCACTCCTCCAGGACTCAGACAGTCACTCCTCCAGGACTCAGACAGTCACTCCTCCAGGATTCAGACAGTCACTCCTCCAGGATTCAGACACAGTCACTCCTCCAGGATTCAGACACAGTCACTCCTCCAGGACTCAGACAGTCACTCCTCCAGGATTCAGACAGTCACTCCTCCAGGATTCAGACAGTCACTCCTCCAGGATTCAGACACAGTCACTCCTCCAGGACTCAGACAGTCACTCCTCCAGGACTCAGACAGTCACTCCTCCAGGATTCAGACAGTCACTCCTCCAGGACTCAGACGCATTGACTCCTCCAGGACTCAGACATAGTCACTCCTCCAGGATTCAGATAGTCACTCCTCCAGGATTCAGATACAGTCACTCCTCCAGGATTCAGACACAGTCACTCCTCCAGGATTCAGACACAGTCACTCATCCAGGATTCAGACAGTCATTCCTTCAGGATTCAGACAGTCAGTCCTCCAGGATTCAGACACAGTCACTCATCCAGGATTCAGACACAGTCAGTCCTCCAGGATTCAGACACAGTCACTCATCCAGGATTCAGACAGTCACTCCTCCAGGATTCAGACACAGTCACTCCCCCAGGATTCAGCCAGTCACTCCTCCAGGATTCAAACAGTCACTCTTACAGGATTCAGATACAGTCACTCCTCCAGGACTCGGACACAGTCACTCTTCCAGGATTCAGACACAGTCACTCCTCCAGGTTTCAGACACAGTCACTCCTCCAGGATTCAGACAGAGTCACTCCTCCAGGATTCGGACAGTCACTCCTTCAGGATTAAGACTGTCACTCCTCCAGGATTCAGACACAGTCACTACTCCAGGATTAAGACTGTCACTCCTCCAGGTTTCAGACACAGTCACTCCTCCAGGATTTAGACAGTCACTCCTCCAGGATCCAGTCACAGTCATTCCTCCAGGATTGAGACAGTCACTCCTCCAGGATTCAGACACAGTCACTCCTCCCGGATTCAGACACAGTCACTCCTCCCGGATTCAGACTCAGTCACTCCTCCAGGACTCAGACACAGTCACTCCTCCAGAATTCAGACACAGCCACTCCTCCAGGATTCTGACAGTCACTCCTCCAGGATTCAGACACAGTTACTCCTCCAGGATTCAGACACTGTCACTACTCCAGGATTAAGACTGTCACTCCTCCAGGATTCAGACACAGTCACTACTCCAGGATTAAGACTGTCACTCCTCCAGGTTTCAGACACAGTCACTCCTCCAGGATTCAGACAGAGTCACTCCTCCAGGATTCGGACAGTCACTCCTTCAGGATTCAGACAGTCACTCCTCCAGGATTCACACAGTCACTCCTTCAGGATTCAGACAGACACTCCTCCAGGATTCAGACACAGTCACTCCTCCAGGACTCAGACAGTCACTCCTCCAGGACTCAGACAGTCACTCCTCCAGGATTCAGACAGTCACTCCTCCAGGATTCAGACACAGTCACTCCTCCAGGATTCAGACACAGTCACTCCTCCAGGACTCAGACAGTCACTCCTCCAGGATTCAGACAGTCGCTCCTCCAGGATTCAGACAGTCACTCCTCCAGGATTCAGACACAGTCACTCCTCCAGGACTCAGACAGTCACTCCTCCAGGACTCAGACAGTCACTCCTCCAGGATTCAGACAGTCACTCCTCCAGGACTCAGACGCATTGACTCCTCCAGGACTCAGACATAGTCACTCCTCCAGGATTCAGATAGTCACTCCTCCAGGATTCAGATACAGTCACTCCTCCAGGATTCAGACACAGTCACTCCTCCAGGATTCAGACACAGTCACTCATCCAGGATTCAGACAGTCATTCCTTCAGGATTCAGACAGTCAGTCCTCCAGGATTCAGACACAGTCACTCATCCAGGATTCAGACACAGTCAGTCCTCCAGGATTCAGACACAGTCACTCATCCAGGATTCAGACAGTCACTCCTCCAGGATTCAGACACAGTCACTCCCCCAGGATTCAGCCAGTCACTCCTCCAGGATTCAAACAGTCACTCTTACAGGATTCAGATACAGTCACTCCTCCAGGACTCGGACACAGTCACTCTTCCAGGATTCAGACACAGTCACTCCTCCAGGTTTCAGACACAGTCACTCCTCCAGGATTCAGACAGAGTCACTCCTCCAGGATTCGGACAGTCACTCCTTCAGGATTAAGACTGTCACTCCTCCAGGATTCAGACACAGTCACTACTCCAGGATTAAGACTGTCACTCCTCCAGGTTTCAGACACAGTCACTCCTCCAGGACTCAGACAGTCACTCCTCCAGGATTCAGACAGTCACTCCTCCAGGATTCAGACACAGTCACTCCTCCAGGACTCAGACAGTCACTCCTCCAGGATTCAGACAGTCACTCCTCCAGGATTCAGACAGTCACTCCTCCAGGATTCAGACACAGTCACTCCTCCAGGACTCAGACAGTCACTCCTCCAGGACTCAGACAGTCACTCCTCCAGGATTCAGACAGTCACTCCTCCAGGACTCAGACGCATTGACTCCTCCAGGACTCAGACATAGTCACTCCTCCAGGATTCAGATAGTCACTCCTCCAGGATTCAGATACAGTCACTCCTCCAGGATTCAGACACAGTCACTCCTCCAGGATTCAGACACAGTCACTCATCCAGGATTCAGACAGTCATTCCTCCAGGATTCAGACAGTCAGTCCTCCAGGATTCAGACACAGTCACTCATCCAGGATTCAGACAGTCACTCCTCCAGGATTCAAACAGTCACTCTTACAGGATTCAGATACAGTCACTCCTCCAGGATTCAGACACAGTCAGTCCTCCAGGATTCAGACACAGTCACTCATCCAGGATTCAGACAGTCACTCCTCCAGGATTCAGACACAGTCACTCCCCCAGGATTCAGCCAGTCACTCCTCCAGGATTCAGACAGTCACTCTTACAGGATTCAGATACAGTCACTCCTCCAGGACTCGGACACAGTCACTCTTCCAGGATTCAGACACAGTCACTCCTCCAGGATTCAGACAGAGTCACTCCTCCAGGATTCGGACAGTCACTCCTCCAGGATTCGGACAGTCACTCCTTCAGGATTCAGACAGTCACTCCTCCAGGATTCAGACAGTCACTCCTTCAGGATTCAGACAGACACTCCTCCAGGATTCAGTCACAGTCACTCCTCCAGGACTCAGACAGTCACTCCTCCAGGATTCAGACACAGTCACTCCTCCAGGACTCAGACAGTCACTCCTCCAGGACTCAGACAGTCACTCCTCCAGGATTCAGACAGTCACTCCTCCAGGATTCAGACAGTCACTCCTCCAGGATTCAGACACACACTCCTCCAGGACTCAGACAGTCACTCCTCCAGGACTCAGACAATCACTCCTCCAGGATTTAGACAGTCACTCCTCCAGGACTCAGACATAGTCACTCCTCCAGGATTCAGATAGTCACTCCTCCAGGATTCAGATACAGTCACTCCCCCAGGACTCAGACAGTCACTCCTCCAGGATTCAGACAGTCACTCCTCCAGGATTCAGACAGTCACTCCTCCAGGATTCAGACACAGTCACTCCTCCAGGACTCAGACAGTCACTCCTCCAGGACTCAGACAGTCACTCCTCCAGGATTCAGACAGTCACTCCTCCAGGACTCAGACGCATTGACTCCTCCAGGACTCAGACATAGTCACTCCTCCAGGATTCAGATAGTCACTCCTCCAGGATTCAGATACAGTCACTCCTCCAGGATTCAGACACAGTCACTCCTCCAGGATTCAGACACAGTCACTCATCCAGGATTCAGACAGTCATTCCTTCAGGATTCAGACAGTCAGTCCTCCAGGATTCAGGCACAGTCACTCATCCAGGATTCAGACACAGTCAGTCCTCCAGGATTCAGACACAGTCACTCATCCAGGATTCAGACAGTCACTCCTCCAGGATTCAGACACAGTCACTCCCCCAGGATTCAGCCAGTCACTCCTCCAGGATTCAAACAGTCACTCTTACAGGATTCAGATACAGTCACTCCTCCAGGACTCGGACACAGTCACTCTTCCAGGATTCAGACACAGTCACTCCTCCAGGTTTCAGACACAGTCACTCCTCCAGGATTCAGACAGAGTCACTCCTCCAGGATTCGGACAGTCACTCCTTCAGGATTAAGACTGTCACTCCTCCAGGATTCAGACACAGTCACTACTCCAGGATTAAGACTGTCACTCCTCCAGGTTTCAGACACAGTCACTCCTCCAGGATTTAGACAGTCACTCCTCCAGGATCCAGTCACAGTCATTCCTCCAGGATTGAGACAGTCACTCCTCCAGGATTCAGACACAGTCACTCCTCCCGGATTCAGACACAGTCACTCCTCCCGGATTCAGACTCAGTCACTCCTCCAGGACTCAGACACAGTCACTCCTCCAGAATTCAGACACAGCCACTCCTCCAGGATTCTGACAGTCACTCCTCCAGGATTCAGACACAGTTACTCCTCCAGGATTCAGACACTGTCACTACTCCAGGATTAAGACTGTCACTCCTCCAGGATTCAGACACAGTCACTACTCCAGGATTAAGACTGTCACTCCTCCAGGTTTCAGACACAGTCACTCCTCCAGGATTCAGACAGAGTCACTCCTCCAGGATTCGGACAGTCACTCCTTCAGGATTCAGACAGTCACTCCTCCAGGATTCACACAGTCACTCCTCCAGGATTCAGACACAGTCACTCCTCCAGGACTCAGACAGTCACTCCTCCAGGACTCAGACAGTCACTCCTCCAGGATTCAGACAGTCACTCCTCCAGGATTCAGACACAGTCACTCCTCCAGGATTCAGACACAGTCACTCCTCCAGGACTCAGACAGTCACTCCTCCAGGATTCAGACAGTCGCTCCTCCAGGATTCAGACAGTCACTCCTCCAGGATTCAGACACAGTCACTCCTCCAGGACTCAGACAGTCACTCCTCCAGGACTCAGACAGTCACTCCTCCAGGATTCAGACAGTCACTCCTCCAGGACTCAGACGCATTGACTCCTCCAGGACTCAGACATAGTCACTCCTCCAGGATTCAGATAGTCACTCCTCCAGGATTCAGATACAGTCACTCCTCCAGGATTCAGACACAGTCACTCCTCCAGGATTCAGACACAGTCACTCATCCAGGATTCAGACAGTCATTCCTTCAGGATTCAGACAGTCAGTCCTCCAGGATTCAGACACAGTCACTCATCCAGGATTCAGACACAGTCAGTCCTCCAGGATTCAGACACAGTCACTCATCCAGGATTCAGACAGTCACTCCTCCAGGATTCAGACACAGTCACTCCCCCAGGATTCAGCCAGTCACTCCTCCAGGATTCAAACAGTCACTCTTACAGGATTCAGATACAGTCACTCCTCCAGGACTCGGACACAGTCACTCTTCCAGGATTCAGACACAGTCACTCCTCCAGGTTTCAGACACAGTCACTCCTCCAGGATTCAGACAGAGTCACTCCTCCAGGATTCGGACAGTCACTCCTTCAGGATTAAGACTGTCACTCCTCCAGGATTCAGACACAGTCACTACTCCAGGATTAAGACTGTCACTCCTCCAGGTTTCAGACACAGTCACTCCTCCAGGACTCAGACAGTCACTCCTCCAGGATTCAGACAGTCACTCCTCCAGGATTCAGACAGTCACTCCTCCAGGATTCAGACACAGTCACTCCTCCAGGACTCAGACAGTCACTCCTCCAGGATTCAGACACAGTCACTCCTCCAGGACTCAGACAGTCACTCCTCCAGGATTCAGACAGTCACTCCTCCAGGATTCAGACAGTCACTCCTCCAGGATTCAGACACAGTCACTCCTCCAGGACTCAGACAGTCACTCCTCCAGGATTCAGACAGTCACTCCTCCAGGACTCAGACGCATTGACTCCTCCAGGACTCAGACATAGTCACTCCTCCAGGATTCAGATAGTCACTCCTCCAGGATTCAGATACAGTCACTCCTCCAGGATTCAGACACAGTCACTCCTCCAGGATTCAGACACAGTCACTCATCCAGGATTCAGACAGTCATTCCTCCAGGATTCAGACAGTCAGTCCTCCAGGATTCAGACACAGTCACTCATCCAGGATTCAGACAGTCACTCCTCCAGGATTCAAACAGTCACTCTTACAGGATTCAGATACAGTCACTCCTCCAGGATTCAGACACAGTCAGTCCTCCAGGATTCAGACACAGTCACTCATCCAGGATTCAGACAGTCACTCCTCCAGGATTCAGACACAGTCACTCCCCCAGGATTCAGCCAGTCACTCCTCCAGGATTCAGACAGTCACTCTTACAGGATTCAGATACAGTCACTCCTCCAGGACTCGGACACAGTCACTCTTCCAGGATTCAGACACAGTCACTCCTCCAGGATTCAGACAGAGTCACTCCTCCAGGATTCGGACAGTCACTCCTCCAGGATTCGGACAGTCACTCCTTCAGGATTCAGACAGTCACTCCTCCAGGATTCAGACAGTCACTCCTTCAGGATTCAGACAGACACTCCTCCAGGATTCAGTCACAGTCACTCCTCCAGGACTCAGACAGTCACTCCTCCAGGATTCAGACACAGTCACTCCTCCAGGACTCAGACAGTCACTCCTCCAGGACTCAGACAGTCACTCCTCCAGGATTCAGACAGTCACTCCTCCAGGATTCAGACAGTCACTCCTCCAGGATTCAGACACACACTCCTCCAGGACTCAGACAGTCACTCCTCCAGGACTCAGACAATCACTCCTCCAGGATTCAGACAGTCACTCCTCCAGGACTCAGACATAGTCACTCCTCCAGGATTCAGATAGTCACTCCTCCAGGATTCAGATACAGTCACTCCTCCAGGATTCAGACACAGTCACTCCTCCAGGATTCAGACACAGTCACTCATCCAGGATTCAGACAGTCACTCCTCCAGGATTCAGACAGTCACTCCTCCAGGATTCAGACACAGTCACTCATCCAGGATTCAGACAGTCACTCCTCCAGGATTCAGACAGTCACTCTTACAGGATTCAGATACAGTCACTCCTCCAGGATTCAGACACAGTCAGTCCTCCAGGATTCAGACACAGTCACTCATCCAGGATTCAGACAGTCACTCCTCCAGGATTCAGACACAGTCACTCCCCCAGGATTCAGCCAGTCACTCCTCCAGGATTCAGACAGTCACTCTTACAGGATTCAGATACAGTCACTCCTCCAGGACTCGGACACAGTCACTCTTCCAGGATTCAGACACAGTCACTCCTCCAGGTTTCAGACACAGTCACTCCTCCAGGATTCAGACAGAGTCACTCCTCCAGGATTAGGACAGTCACTCCTTCAGGATTCAGACAGTCACTCCTCCAGGATTCAGACAGTCACTCCTTCAGGATTCAGACAGACACTCCTCCAGGATTCAGTCACAGTCACTCCTCCAGGACTCAGACAGTCACTCCTCCAGGATTCAGACACAGTCACTCCTCCAGGACTCAGACAGTCACTCCTCCAGGACTCAGACAGTCACTCCTCCAGGATTCAGACAGTCACTCCTCCAGGATTCAGACAGTCACTCCTCCAGGATTCAGACACAGTCACTCCTCCAGGACTCAGACAGTCACTCCTCCAGGATTCAGACAGTCACTCCTCCAGGACTCAGACGCATTGACTCCTCCAGGACTCAGACATAGTCACTCCTCCAGGATTCAGATAGTCACTCCTCCAGGATTCAGATACAGTCACTCCTCCAGGATTCAGACACAGTCACTCCTCCAGGATTCAGACACAGTCACTCATCCAGGATTCAGACAGTCACTCCTCCAGGATTCAGACAGTCAGTCCTCCAGGATTCAGACACAGTCACTCCTCCAGGATTCAGACAGTCACTCTTACAGGATTCAGATACAGTCACTCCTCCAGGATTCAGACACAGTCAGTCCTCCAGGATTCAGACACAGTCACTCATCCAGGATTCAGACAGTCACTCCTCCAGGATTCAGACACAGTCACTCCCCCAGGATTCAGCCAGTCACTCCTCCAGGATTCAGATACAGTCACTCCTCCAGGACTCGGACACAGTCACTTCTCCAGGATTCAGACAGTCACTCCTCCAGGATTCAGACAGTCACTCCTCCATGATTCAGATACAGTCACTCTTCCAGGACTCAGACACAGCCAGTTCTCCAGGATTCAGAAACAGTCACTCCTCCAGGATTCAGACACAGTCACTCCTCCAGGATTCAGAAACAGTCACTACTCCAGGATTAAGACTGTCACTCCTCCAGGATTCAGACACAGTCACTACTCCAGGATTAAGACTGTCACTCCTCCAGGATTCAGACACAGTCACTCCTCCAGGATTCAGACAGAGTCACTCCTCCAGGACTCAGACGCATTGACTCCTCCAGGACTCAGACATAGTCACTCCTCCAGGATTCAGATAGTCACTCCTCCAGGATTCAGATACAGTCACTCCTCCAGGATTCAGACACAGTCACTCCTCCAGGATTCAGACAGGTCACTCATCCAGGATTCAGACACAGTCACTCATCCAGGATTCAGACAGTCACTCCTCCAGGATTCAGACAGTCACTCTTACAGGATTCAGATACAGTCACTCCCCCAGGATTCAGCCAGTCACTCCTCCAGGATTCAGACAGTCACTCTTACAGCATTCAGATACAGTCACTCCTCCAGGATTCAGACACAGTCACTCCTCCAGGATTCAGACACAGTCACTCCTCCAGGATTCAGACAGTCACTCCTCCAGGATTCAGACAGTCAGTCCTCCAGGATTCAGACACAGTCACTCCCCCAGGATTCAGCCAGTCACTCCTCCAGGATTCAGACAGTCACTCTTACAGGATTCAGATACAGTCACTCCTCCAGGACTCGGACACAGTCACTCTTCCAGGATTCAGACACAGTCACTCGTCCAGGACTCAGACACAGTCCCTCCTCCAGGATTCAGACACAGTCAGTCCTCCAGAATTCAGACACAGTCACTCCTCCAGGATTAAGTCACTCTTCCAGGATTAAGATATAGTCACTCCTCCAGGATTCAGACACAGTCACTCCCCCAGGATTCAGCCAGTCACTCCTCCAGGATTCAGACAGTCACGCTTACAGGATTCAGATACAGTCACTCCTCCAGGACTCAGACACAGTCATCCCTCCAGGATTCAGACAGTCACTCCACCTGGATTCAGACGCAGTCACTCCCCCAGGATTCAGACATAGTCACTCCTCCAGGATTCAGATACAGTCACTCCTCCAGGATTCAGACACAGTCACTCCTCCAGGACTCAGACAGTCACTCCTCCAGGACTCAGACAGTCACTCCTCCAGGATTCAGACAGTCACTCCTCCAGGACTCAGACGCATTGACTCCTCCAGGACTCAGACATAGTCACTCCTCCAGGATTCAGATAGTCACTCCTCCAGGATTCAGATACAGTCACTCCTCCAGGATTCAGACACAGTCACTCCTCCAGGATTCAGACAGGTCACTCATCCAGGATTCAGACACAGTCACTCATCCAGGATTCAGACAGTCACTCCTCCAGGATTCAGACAGTCACTCTTACAGGATTCAGATACAGTCACTCCCCCAGGATTCAGCCAGTCACTCCTCCAGGATTCAGACAGTCACTCTTACAGCATTCAGATACAGTCACTCCTCCAGGATTCAGACACAGTCACTCCTCCAGGATTCAGACACAGTCACTCCTCCAGGATTCAGACAGTCACTCCTCCAGGATTCAGACAGTCAGTCCTCCAGGATTCAGACACAGTCACTCCCCCAGGATTCAGCCAGTCACTCCTCCAGGATTCAGACAGTCACTCTTACAGGATTCAGATACAGTCACTCCTCCAGGACTCGGACACAGTCACTCTTCCAGGATTCAGACACAGTCACTCGTCCAGGACTCAGACACAGTCCCTCCTCCAGGATTCAGACACAGTCAGTCCTCCAGAATTCAGACACAGTCACTCCTCCAGGATTAAGTCACTCTTCCAGGATTAAGATATAGTCACTCCTCCAGGATTCAGACACAGTCACTCCCCCAGGATTCAGCCAGTCACTCCTCCAGGATTCAGACAGTCACGCTTACAGGATTCAGATACAGTCACTCCTCCAGGACTCAGACACAGTCATCCCTCCAGGATTCAGACAGTCACTCCACCTGGATTCAGACGCAGTCACTCCTCCAGGATTCAGACATAGTCACTCCTCCAGGATTCAGATACAGTCACTCCTCCAGGATTCAGACACAGTCACTCCTCCAGGACTCAGACAGTCACTCCTCCAGGACTCAGACAGTCACTCCTCCAGGATTCAGACAGTCACTCCTCCAGGACTCAGACGCATTGACTCCTCCAGGACTCAGACATAGTCACTCCTCCAGGATTCAGATAGTCACTCCTCCAGGATTCAGATACAGTCACTCCTCCAGGATTCAGACACAGTCACTCCTCCAGGATTCAGTCACAGTCACTCCTCCAGGACTCAGACAGTCACTCCTCCAGGATTCAGACACAGTCACTCCTCCAGGACTCAGACAGTCACTCCTCCAGGACTCAGACAGTCACTCCTCCAGGATTCAGACAGTCACTCCTCCAGGATTCAGACAGTCACTCCTCCAGGATTCAGACACAGTCACTCCTCCAGGACTCAGACAGTCACTCCTCCAGGATTCAGACAGTCACTCCTCCAGGACTCAGACGCATTGACTCCTCCAGGACTCAGACATAGTCACTCCTCCAGGATTCAGATAGTCACTCCTCCAGGATTCAGATACAGTCACTCCTCCAGGATTCAGACACAGTCACTCCTCCAGGATTCAGACACAGTCACTCATCCAGGATTCAGACAGTCACTCCTCCAGGATTCAGACAGTCAGTCCTCCAGGATTCAGACACAGTCACTCCTCCAGGATTCAGACAGTCACTCTTACAGGATTCAGATACAGTCACTCCTCCAGGATTCAGACACAGTCAGTCCTCCAGGATTCAGACACAGTCACTCATCCAGGATTCAGACAGTCACTCCTCCAGGATTCAGACACAGTCACTCCCCCAGGATTCAGCCAGTCACTCCTCCAGGATTCAGATACAGTCACTCCTCCAGGACTCGGACACAGTCACTTCTCCAGGATTCAGACAGTCACTCCTCCAGGATTCAGACAGTCACTCCTCCATGATTCAGATACAGTCACTCTTCCAGGACTCAGACACAGCCAGTTCTCCAGGATTCAGAAACAGTCACTCCTCCAGGATTCAGACACAGTCACTCCTCCAGGATTCAGAAACAGTCACTACTCCAGGATTAAGACTGTCACTCCTCCAGGATTCAGACACAGTCACTACTCCAGGATTAAGACTGTCACTCCTCCAGGATTCAGACACAGTCACTCCTCCAGGATTCAGACAGAGTCACTCCTCCAGGACTCAGACGCATTGACTCCTCCAGGACTCAGACATAGTCACTCCTCCAGGATTCAGATAGTCACTCCTCCAGGATTCAGATACAGTCACTCCTCCAGGATTCAGACACAGTCACTCCTCCAGGATTCAGACAGGTCACTCATCCAGGATTCAGACACAGTCACTCATCCAGGATTCAGACAGTCACTCCTCCAGGATTCAGACAGTCACTCTTACAGGATTCAGATACAGTCACTCCCCCAGGATTCAGCCAGTCACTCCTCCAGGATTCAGACAGTCACTCTTACAGCATTCAGATACAGTCACTCCTCCAGGATTCAGACACAGTCACTCCTCCAGGATTCAGACACAGTCACTCCTCCAGGATTCAGACAGTCACTCCTCCAGGATTCAGACAGTCAGTCCTCCAGGATTCAGACACAGTCACTCCCCCAGGATTCAGCCAGTCACTCCTCCAGGATTCAGACAGTCACTCTTACAGGATTCAGATACAGTCACTCCTCCAGGACTCGGACACAGTCACTCTTCCAGGATTCAGACACAGTCACTCGTCCAGGACTCAGACACAGTCCCTCCTCCAGGATTCAGACACAGTCAGTCCTCCAGAATTCAGACACAGTCACTCCTCCAGGATTAAGTCACTCTTCCAGGATTAAGATATAGTCACTCCTCCAGGATTCAGACACAGTCACTCCCCCAGGATTCAGCCAGTCACTCCTCCAGGATTCAGACAGTCACGCTTACAGGATTCAGATACAGTCACTCCTCCAGGACTCAGACACAGTCATCCCTCCAGGATTCAGACAGTCACTCCACCTGGATTCAGACGCAGTCACTCCCCCAGGATTCAGACATAGTCACTCCTCCAGGATTCAGATACAGTCACTCCTCCAGGATTCAGACACAGTCACTCCTCCAGGACTCAGACATTCACTCCTCCAGGACTCAGACAGTCACTCCTCCAGGATTCAGACAGTCACTCCTCCAGGACTCAGACGCATTGACTCCTCCAGGACTCAGACATAGTCACTCCTCCAGGATTCAGATAGTCACTCCTCCAGGATTCAGATACAGTCACTCCTCCAGGATTCAGACACAGTCACTCCTCCAGGATTCAGACAGGTCACTCATCCAGGATTCAGACACAGTCACTCATCCAGGATTCAGACAGTCACTCCTCCAGGATTCAGACAGTCACTCTTACAGGATTCAGATACAGTCACTCCCCCAGGATTCAGCCAGTCACTCCTCCAGGATTCAGACAGTCACTCTTACAGCATTCAGATACAGTCACTCCTCCAGGATTCAGACACAGTCACTCCTCCAGGATTCAGACACAGTCACTCCTCCAGGATTCAGACAGTCACTCCTCCAGGATTCAGACAGTCAGTCCTCCAGGATTCAGACACAGTCACTCCCCCAGGATTCAGCCAGTCACTCCTCCAGGATTCAGACAGTCACTCTTACAGGATTCAGATACAGTCACTCCTCCAGGACTCGGACACAGTCACTCTTCCAGGATTCAGACACAGTCACTCGTCCAGGACTCAGACACAGTCCCTCCTCCAGGATTCAGACACAGTCAGTCCTCCAGAATTCAGACACAGTCACTCCTCCAGGATTAAGTCACTCTTCCAGGATTAAGATATAGTCACTCCTCCAGGATTCAGACACAGTCACTCCCCCAGGATTCAGCCAGTCACTCCTCCAGGATTCAGACAGTCACGCTTACAGGATTCAGATACAGTCACTCCTCCAGGACTCAGACACAGTCATCCCTCCAGGATTCAGACAGTCACTCCACCTGGATTCAGACGCAGTCACTCCTCCAGGATTCAGACATAGTCACTCCTCCAGGATTCAGATACAGTCACTCCTCCAGGATTCAGACACAGTCACTCCTCCAGGACTCAGACAGTCACTCCTCCAGGACTCAGACAGTCACTCCTCCAGGATTCAGACAGTCACTCCTCCAGGACTCAGACGCATTGACTCCTCCAGGACTCAGACATAGTCACTCCTCCAGGATTCAGATAGTCACTCCTCCAGGATTCAGATACAGTCACTCCTCCAGGATTCAGACACAGTCACTCCTCCAGGATTCAGACACAGTCACTCCTCCAGGATTCAGACACAGTTACTCATCCAGGATTCAGACAGTCACTCCTCCAGGATTCAGACAGTCAGTCCTCCAGGATTCAGACACAGTCACTCATCCAGGATTCAGACAGTCACTCCTCCAGGATTCAGACAGTCACTCTTACAGGATTCAGTTACAGTCACTCCTCCAGGATTCAGACACAGTCAGTCCTCCAGGATTCAGACACAGTCACTCATCCAGGATTCAGACAGTCACTCCTCCAGGATTCAGACACAGTCACTCCCCCAGGATTCAGCCAGTCACTCCTCCAGGATTCAGACAGTCACTCTTACAGGATTCAGATACAGTCACTCCTCCAGGACTCGGACACAGTCACTCTTCCAGGATTCAGACACAGTCACTCCTCCAGGTTTCAGACACAGTCACTCCTCCAGGATTCAGACAGAGTCACTCCTCCAGGATTCGGACAGTCACTCCTTCAGGATTCAGACAGTCACTCCTCCAGGATTCAGACAGTCACTCCTTCAGGATTCAGACAGACACTCCTCCAGGATTCAGTCACAGTCACTCCTCCAGGACTCAGACAGTCACTCCTCCAGGATTCAGACAGTCACTCCTCCAGGACTCAGACAGTCACTCCTCCAGGACTCAGACAGTCACTCCTCCAGGATTCAGACAGTCACTCCTCCAGGATTCAGACACAGTCACTCCCCCAGGATTCAGCCAGTCACTCCTCCAGGATTCAGACAGTCACTCTTACAGGATTCAGATACAGTCACTCCTCCAGGACTCGGACACAGTCACTCTTCCAGGATTCAGACACAGTCACTCCTCCAGGATTCAGACAGAGTCACTCCTCCAGGATTCGGACAGTCACTCCTTCAGGATTCAGACAGTCACTCCTCCAGGATTCAGACAGTCACTCCTTCAGGATTCAGACAGATCCTCCTCCAGGATTCAGTCACAGTCACTCCTCCAGGACTCAGACAGTCACTCCTCCAGGATTCAGACACAGTCACTCCTCCAGGACTCAGACAGTCACTCCTCCAGGACTCAGACAGTCACTCCTCCAGGATTCAGACAGTCACTCCTCCAGGATTCAGACAGTCACTCCTCCAGGATTCAGACACACACTCCTCCAGGACTCAGACAGTCACTCCTCCAGGACTCAGACAATCACTCCTCCAGGATTCAGACAGTCACTCCTCCAGGACTCAGACGCATTGACTCCTCCAGGACTCAGACATAGTCACTCCTCCAGGATTCAGATAGTCACTCCTCCAGGATTCAGATACAGTCACTCCTCCAGGATTCAGACACAGTCACTCCTCCAGGATTCAGACACAGTCACTCATCCAGGATTCAGACAGTCACTCCTCCAGGATTCAGACAGTCAGTCCTCCAGGATTCAGACACAGTCACTCATCCAGGATTCAGACAGTCACTCCTCCAGGATTCAGACAGTCACTCTTACAGGATTCAGATACAGTCACTCCTCCAGGATTCAGACACAGTCAGTCCTCCAGGATTCAGACACAGTCACTCATCCAGGATTCAGACAGTCACTCCTCCAGGATTCAGACACAGTCACTCCCCCAGGATTCAGCCAGTCACTCCTCCAGGATTCAGACAGTCACTCTTACAGGATTCAGATACAGTCACTCCTCCAGGACTCGGACACAGTCACTCTTCCAGGATTCAGACACAGTCACTCCTCCAGGTTTCAGACAGTCACTCCTCCAGGATTCAGACAGAGTCACTCCTCCAGGATTAGGACAGTCACTCCTTCAGGATTCAGACAGTCACTCCTCCAGGATTCAGACAGTCACTCCTTCAGGATTCAGACAGACACTCCTCCAGGATTCAGTCACAGTCACTCCTCCAGGACTCAGACAGTCACTCCTCCAGGATTCAGACACAGTCACTCCTCCAGGACTCAGACAGTCACTCCTCCAGGACTCAGACAGTCACTCCTCCAGGATTCAGACAGTCACTCCTCCAGGATTCAGACAGTCACTCCTCCAGGATTCAGACACAGTCACTCCTCCAGGACTCAGACAGTCACTCCTCCAGGATTCAGACAGTCACTCCTCCAGGACTCAGACGCATTGACTCCTCCAGGACTCAGACATAGTCACTCCTCCAGGATTCAGATAGTCACTCCTCCAGGATTCAGATACAGTCACTCCTCCAGGATTCAGACACAGTCACTCCTCCAGGATTCAGACACAGTCACTCATCCAGGATTCAGACAGTCACTCCTCCAGGATTCAGACAGTCAGTCCTCCAGGATTCAGACACAGTCACTCCTCCAGGATTCAGACAGTCACTCTTACAGGATTCAGATACAGTCACTCCTCCAGGATTCAGACACAGTCAGTCCTCCAGGATTCAGACACAGTCACTCATCCAGGATTCAGACAGTCACTCCTCCAGGATTCAGACACAGTCACTCCCCCAGGATTCAGCCAGTCACTCCTCCAGGATTCAGATACAGTCACTCCTCCAGGACTCGGACACAGTCACTCTTCCAGGATTCAGACACAGTCACTTCTCCAGGATTCAGACAGTCACTCCTCCAGGATTCAGACAGTCACTCCTCCATGATTCAGATACAGTCACTCTTCCAGGACTCAGACACAGCCAGTTCTCCAGGATTCAGAAACAGTCACTCCTCCAGGATTCAGACACAGTCACTCCTCCAGGATTCAGAAACAGTCACTACTCCAGGATTAAGACTGTCACTCCTCCAGGATTCAGACACAGTCACTACTCCAGGATTAAGACTGTCACTCCTCCAGGATTCAGACACAGTCACTCCTCCAGGATTCAGACAGAGTCACTCCTCCAGGACTCAGACGCATTGACTCCTCCAGGATTCAGACACAGTCACTCCTCCAGGACTCAGACAGTCACTCCTCCAGGACTCAGACAGTCACTCCTCCAGGATTCAGACAGTCACTCCTCCAGGACTCAGACGCATTGACTCCTCCAGGACTCAGACATAGTCACTCCTCCAGGATTCAGATAGTCACTCCTCCAGGATTCAGATACAGTCACTCCTCCAGGATTCAGACACAGTCACTCCTCCAGGATTCAGACAGGTCACTCATCCAGGATTCAGACACAGTCACTCATCCAGGATTCAGACAGTCACTCCTCCAGGATTCAGACAGTCACTCTTGCAGGATTCAGATACAGTCACTCCCCCAGGATTCAGCCAGTCACTCCTCCAGGATTCAGACAGTCACTCTTACAGCATTCAGATACAGTCACTCCTCCAGGATTCAGACACAGTCACTCCTCCAGGATTCAGACACAGTCACTCCTCCAGGATTCAGACAGTCACTCCTCCAGGATTCAGACAGTCAGTCCTCCAGGATTCAGACACAGTCACTCCCCCAGGATTCAGCCAGTCACTCCTCCAGGATTCAGACAGTCACTCTTACAGGATTCAGATACAGTCACTCCTCCAGGACTCGGACACAGTCACTCTTCCAGGATTCAGACACAGTCACTCGTCCAGGACTCAGACACAGTCCCTCCTCCAGGATTCAGACACAGTCAGTCCTCCAGAATTCAGACACAGTCACTCCTCCAGGATTAAGTCACTCTTCCAGGATTAAGATATAGTCACTCCTCCAGGATTCAGACACAGTCACTCCCCCAGGATTCAGCCAGTCACTCCTCCAGGATTCAGACAGTCACGCTTACAGGATTCAGATACAGTCACTCCTCCAGGACTCAGACACAGTCATCCCTCCAGGATTCAGACAGTCACTCCACCTGGATTCAGACGCAGTCACTCCTCCAGGATTCAGACATAGTCACTCCTCCAGGATTCAGATACAGTCACTCCTCCAGGATTCAGTCACAGTCACTCCTCCAGGACTCAGACAGTCACTCCTCCAGGATTCAGACACAGTCACTCCTCCAGGACTCAGACAGTCACTCCTCCAGGACTCAGACAGTCACTCCTCCAGGATTCAGACAGTCACTCCTCCAGGATTCAGACACAGTCACTCCTCCAGGACTCAGACAGTCACTCCTCCAGGATTCAGACAGTCACTCCTCCAGGACTCAGACGCATTGACTCCTCCAGGACTCAGACATAGTCACTCCTCCAGGATTCAGATAGTCACTCCTCCAGGATTCAGATACAGTCACTCCTCCAGGATTCAGACACAGTCACTCCTCCAGGATTCAGACACAGTCACTCATCCAGGACTCAGACAGTCACTCCTCCAGGATTCAGACAGTCACTCCTCCAGGATTCAGACAGTCACTCCTCCAGGATTCAGACACAGTCACTCCTCTAGGACTCAGACAGTCACTCCTCCAGGATTCAGACAGTCACTCTTACAGGATTCAGATACAGTCACTCCTCCAGGATTCAGACACAGTCAGTCCTCCAGGATTCAGACACAGTCACTCATCCATGATTCAGACAGTCACTCCTCCAGGATTCAGACAGTCACTCTTACAGGATTCAGATACAGTCACTCCTCCAGGACTCGGACACAGTCACTCTTCCAGGATTCAGACACAGTCACTTCTCCAGGATTCAGACAGTCACTCCTCCAGGATTCAGACAGTCACTCCTCCATGATTCAGAAACAGTCACTACTCCAGGATTAAGACTGTCACTCCTCCAGGATTCAGACACAGTCACTCCTCCAGGATTAAGACTGTCACTCCTCCAGGATACAGACACAGTCACTCCTCCAGGATTCAGACAGAGTCACTCCTCCAGGACTCAGACGCATTGACTCCTCCAGGACTCAGACATAGTCACTCCTCCAGGATTCAGATAGTCACTCCTCCAGGATTCAGATACAGTCACTCCTCCAGGATTCAGACACAGTCACTCCTCCAGGATTCAGACAGGTCACTCATCCAGGATTCAGACACAGTCACTCATCCAGGATTCAGACAGTCACTCCTCCAGGATTCAGACAGTCACTCTTACAGGATTCAGATACAGTCACTCCCCCAGGATTCAGCCAGTCACTCCTCCAGGATTCAGACAGTCACTCTTACAGCATTCAGATACAGTCACTCCTCCAGGATTCAGACACAGTCACTCCTCCAGGATTCAGACACAGTCACTCATCCAGGATTCAGACAGTCACTCCTCCAGGATTCAGACAGTCAGTCCTCCAGGATTCAGACACAGTCACTCCCCCAGGATTCAGACAGTCACTCCTCCAGGATTCAGACAGTCACTCTTACAGGATTCAGATACAGTCACTCCTCCAGGACTCGGACACAGTCACTCTTCCTGGATTCAGACACAGTCACTCGTCCAGGACTCAGACACAGTCCCTCCTCCAGGATTCAGACACAGTCAGTCCTCCAGGATTCAGACACTCTTCCAGGATTAAGATATAGTCACTCCTCCAGGATTCAGACACAGTCACTCCCCCAGGATTCAGCCAGTCACTCCTCCAGGATTCAGACAGTCACGCTTACAGGATTCAGATACAGTCACTCCTCCAGGACTCAGACACAGTCATCCCTCCAGGATTCAGACAGTCACTCCACCTGGATTCAGACGCAGTCACTCCTCCAGGATTCAGACATAGTCACTCCTCCAGGATTCAGATACAGTCACTCCTCCAGGATTCAGACACAGTCACTCCTCTAGGATTCAGACATCACTCATCCAGGATTTAGACACAGTCACTCCGCCAGGATCCAGACACAGTCACTTCTCCAGGATTCAAACACAGTTACTCCTCCAGGATTCAGACATAGTCACTCCTCCAGGATTCAGATACAGTCACTCCTCCAGGATTCAGACACAGTCACTCCTCTAGGATTCAGACATACACTCCTCCAGGATTCAGACAGTCACTCCTCCAGGACTCAGACAGTCACTCCTCCATGATTCAGATACAGTCACTCCTCCAGGACTCAGACATAGTCAGTTCTCCAGGATTCGGACAGTCACTCCTCCAGGATTCAGACGCAGTCACTCCTCCAGGACTCAGATACAGTCACTCCTCCAGGATTCAGACGCAGTCACTCCTCCAGGATTCAGACACAGTCACTCCTCCAGGATTCAGTAACAGTCACTCCTCCAGGATTCAGAAACAGTCACTCCTCCTGGACTCAGATACAGTCACTCCTCCAGGACTCAGATACAGTCACTCCTCCAGGATTCAGACACAGTCACTCCTCCAGGATTCAGAAACAGTCACTCCTCCAGGACTCAGATACAGTCACTCCTCCAGGATTCAGACACAGTCACTCCTCCAGAATTCAGACAGTCACTCTTCCAGGGTTCAGACACAGTCACTACTCCAGGATTTAGACATAGTCACTCTTCCAGGATTCAGACACAGTCACTCCTCCAGGATTCAGACAGTCACTCCTCCAGGATCCAGTCACAGTCATTCCTCCAGGATTGAGACAGTCACTCCTCCAGGATTCAGACACAGTCACTCCTCCCGGATTCAGACACAGTCACTCCTCCAGGATTCAGACTCAGTCACTCCTCCAGGACTCAGACACAGTCACTCCTCCAGAATTCAGACACAGCCACTACTCCAGGATTAAGACTGTCACTCCTCCAGGATTCAGACACAGTCACTCCTCCAGGATTCAGACAGAGTCACTCCTCCAGGATTCAGACACAGTCACTCCTCCAGGATTCAGACAGTCACTCCTCCAGGATTCAGACAGTCACTCCTCCAAGATTCAGACACAGTCACTCCTCCAGAATTCAGGCAGTCACTCCTCCAGGATTCAGACACAGTCACTCCTCCAGAATTCAGACAGTCACTCTTCCAGGGTTCAGACACAGTCACTACTCCAGGATTTAGACATAGTCACTCCTCCAGGATTCAGACACAGTCACTCCTCCAGGATTCAGACAGTCACTCCTCCAGGATCCAGTCACAGTCATTCCTCCAGGATTGAGACAGTCACTCCTCCAGGATTCAGACACAGTCACTCCTCCAGGATTCAGACTCAGTCACTCCTCCAGGACTCAGACACAGTCACTCCTCCAGAATTCAGACACAGCCACTCCTCCAGGATTCTGACAGTCACTCCTCCAGGATTCAGACACAGTTACTCCTCCAGGATTCAGACACTGTCACTACTCCAGGATTAAGACTGTCACTCCTCCAGGATTCAGACACAGTCACTACTCCAGGATTAAGACTGCCACTCCTCCAGGTTTCAGACACAGTCACTCCTCCAGGATTCAGACAGAGTCACTCCTCCAGGATTCAGACACAGTCACTCCTCCAGGACTCAGACAGTCACTCCTCCAGGATTCAGACACAGTCACTCCTCCAGGACTCAGACAGTCACTCCTCCAGGACTCAGACAGTCACTCCTCCAGGATTCAGACAGTCACTCCTCCAGGATTCAGACACAGTCACTCCTCCAGGATTCAGACACAGTCACTCCTCCAGGACTCAGACAGTCACTCCTCCAGGACTCAGACAGTCACTCCTCCAGGATTCAGACAGTCACTCCTCCAGGACTCAGACGCATTGACTCCTCCAGGACTCAGACATAGTCACTCCTCCAGGATTCAGATAGTCACTCCTCCAGGATTCAGACACAGTCACTCCTCCAGGATTCAGACACAGTCACTCATCCAGGATTCAGACAGTCACTCCTCCAGGATTCAGACAGTCAGTCCTCCAGGATTCAGACACAGTCACTCATCCAGGATTCAGACAGTCACTCCTCCAGGATTCAGACAGTCACTCTTACAGTATTCAGATACAGTCACTCCTCCAGGATTCAGACACAGTCAGTCCTCCAGGATTCAGACACAGTCACTCATCCAGGATTCAGCCAGTCACTCCTCCAGGATTCAGACACAGTCACTCCCCCAGGATTCAGCCAGTCACTCCTCCAGGATTCAGACAGTCACTCTTACAGGATTCAGATACAGTCACTCCTCCAGGACTCGGACACAGTCACTCTTCCAGGATTCAGACACAGTCACTCGTCCAGGACTCAGACACAGTCCCTCCTCCAGGATTCAGACACAGTCAGTCCTCCAGGATTCAGACACAGTCACTCCTCCAGGATTAAGTCACTCTTCCAGGATTAAGATATAGTCAGTCCTCCAGGATTCAGACACAGTCACTCCCCCAGGATTCAGCCAGTCACTCCTCCAGGATTCAGACAGTCACGCTTACAGGATTCCGATACAGTCACTCCTCCAGGACTCAGACACAGTCATCCCTCCAGGATTCAGACAGTCACTCCACCTGGATTCAGACGCAGTCACTCCTCCAGGATTCAGACATAGTCACTCCTCCAGGATTCAGATACAGTCACTCCTCCAGGATTCAGACACAGTCACTCCTCCAGGACTCAGACAGTCACTCCTCCAGGACTCAGACAGTCACTCCTCCAGGATTCAGACAGTCACTCCTCCAGGACTCAGACGCATTGACTCCTCCAGGACTCAGACATAGTCACTCCTCCAGGATTCAGATAGTCACTCCTCCAGGATTCAGATACAGTCACTCCTCCAGGATTCAGACACAGTCACTCCTCCAGGATTCAGACACAGTCACTCATCCAGGATTCAGACAGTCACTCCTCCAGGACTCAGACAGTCAGTCCTCCAGGATTCAGACACAGTCACTCATCCAGGATTCAGACAGTCACTCCTCCAGGATTCAGACAGTCACTCTTACAGGATTCAGATACAGTCACTCCTCCAGGATTCAGACACAGTCAGTCCTCCAGGATTCAGACACAGTCACTCATCCAGGATTCAGACAGTCACTCCTCCAGGATTCAGACACAGTCACTCCCCCAGGATTCAGCCAGTCACTCCTCCAGGATTCAGACAGTCACTCTTACAGGATTCAGATACAGTCACTCCTCCAGGACTCGGACACAGTCACTCTTCCAGGATTCAGACACAGTCACTCCTCCAGGTTTCAGACACAGTCACTCCTCCAGGATTCAGACAGAGTCACTCCTCCAGGATTCGGACAGTCACTCCTTCAGGATTCAGACAGTCACTCCTCCAGGATTCAGACAGTCACTCCTTCTGGATTCAGACAGACACTCCTCCAGGATTCAGTCACATTCACTCCTGCAGGACTCAGACAGTCACTCCTCCAGGATTCAGACACAGTCACTCCTCCAGGACTCAGACAGTCACTCCTCCAGGACTCAGACAGTCACTCCTCCAGGATTCAGACAGTCACTCCTCCAGGATTCAGACACAGTCACTCCTCCAGGACTCAGACAGTCACTCCTCCAGGCTTCAGACAGTCACTCCTCCAGGACTCAGACGCATTGACTCCTCCAGGATTCAGACATAGTCACTCCTCCAGGATTCAGATACAGTCACTCCTCCAGGATTCAGACACAGTCACTCCTCTAGGATTCAGACATCACTCATCCAGGATTTAGACACAGTCACTCCGCCAGGATCCAGACACAGTCACTTCTCCAGGATTCAAACACAGTTACTCCTCCAGGATTCAGACATAGTCACTCCTCCAGGATTCAGATACAGTCACTCCTCCAGGATTCAGACACAGTCACTCCTCTAGGATTCAGACATACACTCCTCCAGGATTCAGACAGTCACTCCTCCAGGACTCAGACAGTCACTCCTCCATGATTCAGATACAGTCACTCCTCCAGGACTCAGACATAGTCAGTTCTCCAGGATTCGGACAGTCACTCCTCCAGGATTCAGACGCAGTCACTCCTCCAGGACTCAGACAGTCACTCCTCCAGGATTCAGACACAGTCACTCCTCCAGGACTCAGACAGTCACTCCTCCAGGATTCAGACAGTCACTCCTCCAGGACTCAGACAGTCACTCCTCCATGATTCAGATACAGTCACTCCTCCAGGACTCAGACATAGTCAGTTCTCCAGGATTCGGACAGTCACTCCTCCAGGATTCAGACGCAGTCACTCCTCCAGGACTCAGATACAGTCACTCCTCCAGGATTCAGACGCAGTCACTCCTCCAGGATTCAGACACAGTCACTCCTCCAGGATTCAGTAACAGTCACTCCTCCAGGATTCAGAAACAGTCACTCCTCCTGGACTCAGATACAGTCACTCCTCCAGGACTCAGATACAGTCACTCCTCCAGGATTCAGACACAGTCACTCCTCCAGGATTCAGAAACAGTCACTCCTCCAGGACTCAGATACAGTCACTCCTCCAGGATTCAGACACAGTCACTCCTCCAGAATTCAGACAGTCACTCTTCCAGGGTTCAGACACAGTCACTACTCCAGGATTTAGACATAGTCACTCTTCCAGGATTCAGACACAGTCACTCCTCCAGGATTCAGACAGTCACTCCTCCAGGATCCAGTCACAGTCATTCCTCCAGGATTGAGACAGTCACTCCTCCAGGATTCAGACACAGTCACTCCTCCCGGATTCAGACACAGTCACTCCTCCAGGATTCAGACTCAGTCACTCCTCCAGGACTCAGACACAGTCACTCCTCCAGAATTCAGACACAGCCACTACTCCAGGATAAAGACTGTCACTCCTCCAGGATTCAGACACAGTCACTCCTCCAGGATTCAGACAGAGTCACTCCTCCAGGATTCAGACACAGTCACTCCTCCAGGATTCAGACAGTCACTCCTCCAGGATTCAGACAGTCACTCCTCCAAGATTCAGACACAGTCACTCCTCCAGAATTCAGGCAGTCACTCCTCCAGGATTCAGACACAGTCACTCCTCCAGAATTCAGACAGTCACTCTTCCAGGGTTCAGACACAGTCACTACTCCAGGATTTAGACATAGTCACTCCTCCAGGATTCAGACACAGTCACTCCTCCAGGATTCAGACAGTCACTCCTCCAGGATCCAGTCACAGTCATTCCTCCAGGATTGAGACAGTCACTCCTCCAGGATTCAGACACAGTCACTCCTCCAGGATTCAGACTCAGTCACTCCTCCAGGACTCAGACACAGTCACTCCTCCAGAATTCAGACACAGCCACTCCTCCAGGATTCTGACAGTCACTCCTCCAGGATTCAGACACAGTTACTCCTCCAGGATTCAGACACTGTCACTACTCCAGGATTAAGACTGTCACTCCTCCAGGATTCAGACACAGTCACTACTCCAGGATTAAGACTGCCACTCCTCCAGGTTTCAGACACAGTCACTCCTCCAGGATTCAGACAGAGTCACTCCTCCAGGATTCAGACACAGTCACTCCTCCAGGACTCAGACAGTCACTCCTCCAGGATTCAGACACAGTCACTCCTCCAGGACTCAGACAGTCACTCCTCCAGGACTCAGACAGTCACTCCTCCAGGATTCAGACAGTCACTCCTCCAGGATTCAGACAGTCACTCCTCCAGGATTCAGACACAGTCACTCCTCCAGGACTCAGACAGTCACTCCTCCAGGACTCAGACAGTCACTCCTCCAGGATTCAGACAGTCACTCCTCCAGGATTCAGATAGTCACTCCTCCAGGATTCAGACACAGTCACTCCTCCAGGATTCAGACACAGTCACTCATCCAGGATTCAGACAGTCACTCCTCCAGGATTCAGACAGTCAGTCCTCCAGGATTCAGACACAGTCACTCATCCAGGATTCAGACAGTCACTCCTCCAAGATTCAGACAGTCACTCTTACAGGATTCAGATACAGTCACTCCTCCAGGATTCAGACACAGTCAGTCCTCCAGGATTCAGACACAGTCACTCATCCAGGATTCAGCCAGTCACTCCTCCAGGATTCAGACACAGTCACTCCCCCAGGATTCAGCCAGTCACTCCTCCAGGATTCAGACAGTCACTCTTACAGGATTCAGATACAGTCACTCCTCCAGGACTCGGACACAGTCACTCTTCCAGGATTCAGACACAGTCACTCGTCCAGGACTCAGACACAGTCCCTCCTCCAGGATTCAGACACAGTCAGTCCTCCAGGATTCAGACACAGTCACTCCTCCAGGATTAAGTCACTCTTCCAGGATTAAGATATAGTCAGTCCTCCAGGATTCAGACACAGTCACTCCCCCAGGATTCAGCCAGTCACTCCTCCAGGATTCAGACAGTCACGCTTACAGGATTCCGATACAGTCACTCCTCCAGGACTCAGACACAGTCATCCCTCCAGGATTCAGACAGTCACTCCACCTGGATTCAGACGCAGTCACTCCTCCAGGATTCAGACATAGTCACTCCTCCAGGATTCAGATACAGTCACTCCTCCAGGATTCAGACACAGTCACTCCTCCAGGACTCAGACAGTCACTCCTCCAGGACTCAGACAGTCACTCCTCCAGGATTCAGACAGTCACTCCTCCAGGACTCAGACGCATTGACTCCTCCAGGACTCAGACATAGTCACTCCTCCAGGATTCAGATAGTCACTCCTCCAGGATTCAGATACAGTCACTCCTCCAGGATTCAGACACAGTCACTCCTCCAGGATTCAGACACAGTCACTCATCCAGGATTCAGACAGTCACTCCTCCAGGACTCAGACAGTCAGTCCTCCAGGATTCAGACACAGTCACACATCCAGGATTCAGACAGTCACTCCTCCAGGATTCAGACAGTCACTCTTACAGGATTCAGATACAGTCACTCCTCCAGGATTCAGACACAGTCAGTCCTCCAGGATTCAGACACAGTCACTCATCCAGGATTCAGACAGTCACTCCTCCAGGATTCAGACACAGTCACTCCCCCAGGATTCAGCCAGTCACTCCTCCAGGATTCAGACAGTCACTCTTACAGGATTCAGATACAGTCACTCCTCCAGGATTCAGACACAGTCACTCCTCCAGGACTCAGACAGTCACTCCTCCAGGATTCAGACACAGTCACTCCTCCAGGACTCAGACAGTCACTCCTCCAGGACTCAGACAGTCACTCCTCCAGGATTCAGACAGTCACTCCTCCAGGATTCAGACAGTCACTCCTCCAGGATTCAGACACAGTCACTCCTCCAGGACTCAGACAGTCACTCCTCCAGGACTCAGACAGTCACTCCTCCAGGATTCAGACAGTCACTCCTCCAGGACTCAGACGCATTGACTCCTCCAGGACTCAGACATAGTCACTCCTCCAGGATTCAGATAGTCACTCCTCCAGGATTCAGACACAGTCACTCCTCCAGGATTCAGACACAGTCACTCATCCAGGATTCAGACAGTCACTCCTCCAGGATTCAGACAGTCAGTCCTCCAGGATTCAGACACAGTCACTCATCCAGGATTCAGACAGTCACTCCTCCAGGATTCAGACAGTCACTCTTACAGGATTCAGATACAGTCACTCCTCCAGGATTCAGACAGTCACTCTTACAGGATTCAGATACAGTCACTCCTCCAGGACTCGGACACAGTCACTCTTCCAGGATTCAGACACAGTCACTCGTCCAGGACTCAGACACAGTCCCTCCTCCAGGATTCAGACACAATCAGTCCTCCAGGATTCAGACACAGTCACTCCTCCAGGATTAAGTCACTCTTCCAGGATTAAGATATAGTCAGTCCTCCAGGATTCAGACACAGTCACTCCCCCAGGATTCAGCCAGTCACTCCTCCAGGATTCAGACAGTCACGCTTACAGGATTCCGATACAGTCACTCCTCCAGGACTCAGACACAGTCATCCCTCCAGGATTCAGACAGTCACTCCACCTGGATTCAGACGCAGTCACTCCTCCAGGATTCAGACATAGTCACTCCTCCAGGATTCAGATACAGTCACTCCTCCAGGATTCAGACACAGTCACTCCTCCAGGACTCAGACAGTCACTCCTCCAGGACTCAGACAGTCACTCCTCCAGGATTCAGACAGTCACTCCTCCAGGACTCAGACGCATTGACTCCTCCAGGACTCAGACATAGTCACTCCTCCAGGATTCAGATAGTCACTCCTCCAGGATTCAGATACAGTCACTCCTCCAGGATTCAGACACAGTCACTCCTCCAGGATTCAGACACAGTCACTCATCCAGGATTCAGACAGTCACTCCTCCAGGACTCAGACAGTCAGTCCTCCAGGATTCAGACACAGTCACTCATCCAGGATTCAGACAGTCACTCCTCCAGGATTCAGACAGTCACTCTTACAGGATTCAGATACAGTCACTCCTCCAGGATTCAGACACAGTCAGTCCTCCAGGATTCAGACACAGTCACTCATCCAGGATTCAGACAGTCACTCCTCCAGGATTCAGACACAGTCACTCCCCCAGGATTCAGCCAGTCACTCCTCCAGGATTCAGACAGTCACTCTTACAGGATTCAGATACAGTCACTCCTCCAGGACTCGGACACAGTCACTCTTCCAGGATTCAGACACAGTCACTCCTCCAGGTTTCAGACACAGTCACTCCTCCAGGATTCAGACAGAGTCACTCCTCCAGGATTCGGACAGTCACTCCTTCAGGATTCAGACAGTCACTCCTCCAGGATTCAGACAGTCACTCCTTCTGGATTCAGACAGACACTCCTCCAGGATTCAGTCACAGTCACTCCTGCAGGACTCAGACAGTCACTCCTCCAGGATTCAGACACAGTCACTCCTCCAGGACTCAGACAGTCACTCCTCCAGGACTCAGACAGTCACTCCTCCAGGATTCAGACAGTCACTCCTCCAGGATTCAGACACAGTCACCCCTCCAGGACTCAGACAGTCACTCCTCCAGGCTTCAGACAGTCACTCCTCCAGGACTCAGACGCATTGACTCCTCCAGGATTCAGACATAGTCACTCCTCCAGGATTCAGATACAGTCACTCCTCCAGGATTCAGACACAGTCACTCCTCTAGGATTCAGACATCACTCATCCAGGATTTAGACACAGTCACTCCGCCAGGATCCAGACACAGTCACTTCTCCAGGATTCAAACACAGTTACTCCTCCAGGATTCAGACATAGTCACTCCTCCAGGATTCAGATACAGTCACTCCTCCAGGATTCAGACACAGTCACTCCTCTAGGATTCAGACATACACTCCTCCAGGATTCAGACAGTCACTCCTCCAGGACTCAGACAGTCACTCCTCCATGATTCAGATACAGTCACTCCTCCAGGACTCAGACATAGTCAGTTCTCCAGGATTCGGACAGTCACTCCTCCAGGATTCAGACGCAGTCACTCCTCCAGGATTCAGAAACAGTCACTCCTCCTGGACTCAGATACAGTCACTCCTCCAGGACTCAGATACAGTCACTCCTCCAGGATTCAGACACAGTCACTCCTCCAGGATTCAGAAACAGTCACTCCTCCAGGACTCAGATACAGTCACTCCTCCAGGATGCAGACACAGTCACTCCTCCAGAATTCAGACAGTCACTCTTCCAGGGTTCAGACACAGTCACTACTCCAGGATTTAGACATAGTCACTCCGCCAGGATCCAGACACAGTCACTTCTCCAGGATTCAAACACAGTTACTCCTCCAGGATTCAGACATAGTCACTCCTCCAGGATTCAGATACAGTCACTCCTCCAGGATTCAGACACAGTCACTCCTCTAGGATTCAGACATACACTCCTCCAGGATTCAGACAGTCACTCCTCCAGGACTCAGACAGTCACTCCTCCATGATTCAGATACAGTCACTCCTCCAGGACTCAGACATAGTCAGTTCTCCAGGATTCGGACAGTCACTCCTCCAGGATTCAGACGCAGTCACTCCTCCAGGACTCAGATACAGTCACTCCTCCAGGATTCAGACGCAGTCACTCCTCCAGGATTCAGACACAGTCACTCCTCCAGGATTCAGTAACAGTCACTCCTCCAGGATTCAGAAACAGTCACTCCTCCTGGACTCAGATACAGTCACTCCTCCAGGACTCAGATACAGTCACTCCTCCAGGATTCAGACACAGTCACTCCTCCAGGATTCAGAAACAGTCACTCCTCCAGGACTCAGATACAGTCACTCCTCCAGGATTCAGACACAGTCACTCCTCCAGAATTCAGACAGTCACTCTTCCAGGGTTCAGACACAGTCACTACTCCAGGATTTAGACATAGTCACTCTTCCAGGATTCAGACACAGTCACTCCTCCAGGATTCAGACAGTCACTCCTCCAGGATCCAGTCACAGTCATTCCTCCAGGATTGAGACAGTCACTCCTCCAGGATTCAGACACAGTCACTCCTCCCGGATTCAGACACAGTCACTCCTCCAGGATTCAGACTCAGTCACTCCTCCAGGACTCAGACACAGTCACTCCTCCAGAATTCAGACACAGCCACTCCTCCAGGATTCTGACAGTCACTCCTCCAGGATTCAGACACAGTTACTCCTCCAGGATTCAGACACTGTCACTACTCCAGGATTAAGACTGTCACTCCTCCAGGATTCAGACACAGTCACTCCTCCAGGATTCAGACAGAGTCACTCCTGCAGGATTCAGACACAGTCACTCCTCCAGGATTCAGACAGTCACTCCTCCAGGATTCAGACAGTCACTCCTCCAAGATTCAGACACAGTCACTCCTCCAGAATTCAGGCAGTCACTCCTCCAGGATTCAGACACAGTCACTCCTCCAGAATTCAGACAGTCACTCTTCCAGGGTTCAGACACAGTCACTACTCCAGGATTTAGACATAGTCACTCCTCCAGGATTCAGACACAGTCACTCCTCCAGGATTCAGACAGTCACTCCTCCAGGATCCAGTCACAGTCATTCCTCCAGGATTGAGACAGTCACTCCTCCAGGATTCAGACACAGTCACTCCTCCAGGATTCAGACTCAGTCACTCCTCCAGGACTCAGACACAGTCACTCCTCCAGAATTCAGACACAGCCACTCCTCCAGGATTCTGACAGTCACTCCTCCAGGATTCAGACACAGTTACTCCTCCAGGATTCAGACACTGTCACTACTCCAGGATTAAGACTGTCACTCCTCCAGGATTCAGACACAGTCACTACTCCAGGATTAAGACTGCCACTCCTCCAGGTTTCAGACACAGTCACTCCTCCAGGATTCAGACAGAGTCACTCCTCCAGGATTCAGACACAGTCACTCCTCCAGGACTCAGACAGTCACTCCTCCAGGATTCAGACACAGTCACTCCTCCAGGACTCAGACAGTCACTCCTCCAGGACTCAGACAGTCACTCCTCCAGGATTCAGACAGTCACTCCTCCAGGATTCAGACAGTCACTCCTCCAGGATTCAGACACAGTCACTCCTCCAGGACTCAGACAGTCACTCCTCCAGTACTCAGACAGTCACTCCTCCAGGATTCAGACAGTCACTCCTCCAGGACTCAGACGCATTGACTCCTCCAGGACTCAGACATAGTCACTCCTCCAGGATTCAGATAGTCACTCCTCCAGGATTCAGACACAGTCACTCCTCCAGGATTCAGACACAGTCACTCCTCCAGGATTCAGACACAGTCACTCATCCAGGATTCAGACAGTCACTCCTCCAGGATTCAGACAGTCAGTCCTCCAGGATTCAGACACAGTCACTCATCCAGGATTCAGACAGTCACTCCTCCAGGATTCAGACAGTCACTCTTACAGGATTCAGATACAGTCACTCCTCCAGGATTCAGACACAGTCAGTCCTCCAGGATTCAGACACAGTCACTCATCCAGGATTCAGCCAGTCACTCCTCCAGGATTCAGACACAGTCACTCCCCCAGGATTCAGCCAGTCACTCCTCCAGGATTCAGACAGTCACTCTTACAGGATTCAGATACAGTCACTCCTCCAGGACTCGGACACAGTCACTCTTCCAGGATTCAGACACAGTCACTCGTCCAGGACTCAGACACAGTCCCTCCTCCAGGATTCAGACACAGTCAGTCCTCCAGGATTCAGACACAGTCACTCCTCCAGGATTAAGTCACTCTTCCAGGATTAAGATATAGTCAGTCCTCCAGGATTCAGACACAGTCACTCCCCCAGGATTCAGCCAGTCACTCCTCCAGGATTCAGACAGTCACGCTTACAGGATTCCGATACAGTCACTCCTCCAGGACTCAGACACAGTCATCCCTCCAGGATTCAGACAGTCACTCCACCTGGATTCAGACGCAGTCACTCCTCCAGGATTCAGACATAGTCACTCCTCCAGGATTCAGATACAGTCACTCCTCCAGGATTCAGACATAGTCACTGCTCCAGGACTCAGACAGTCACTCCTCCAGGACTCAGACAGTCACTCCTCCAGGATCCAGACAGTCACTCCTCCAGGACTCAAACGCATTGACTCCTCCAGGACTCAGACATAGTCACTCCTCCAGGATTCAGATAGTCACTCCTCCAGGATTCAGATACAGTCACACCTCCAGGATTCAGACACAGACACTCCTCCAGGATTCAGACACAGTCACTCATCCAGGATTCAGACAGTCACTCCTCCAGGACTCAGACAGTCAGTCCTCCAGGATTCAGACACAGTCACTCATCCAGGATTCAGACAGTCACTCCTCCAGGATTCAGACAGTCACTCTTACAGGATTCAGATACAGTCACTCCTCCAGGATTCAGACACAGTCAGTCCTCCAGGATTCAGACACAGTCACTCATCCAGGATTCAGACAGTCACTCCTCCAGGATTCAGACACAGTCACTCCTCCAGGACTCAGACAGTCACTCCTCCAGGCTTCAGACAGTCACTCCTCCAGGACTCAGACGCATTGACTCCTCCAGGATTCAGACATAGTCACTCCTCCAGGATTCAGACACAGCCACTCCTCCAGGATTCTGACAGTCACTCCTCCAGGATTCAGACACAGTTACTCCTCCAGGATTCAGACACTGTCACTACTCCAGGATTAAGACTGTCACTCCTCCAGGATTCAGACACAGTCACTACTCCAGGATTAAGACTGCCACTCCTCCAGGTTTCAGACACAGTCACTCCTCCAGGATTCAGACAGAGTCACTCCTCCAGGATTCAGACACAGTCACTCCTCCAGGACTCAGACAGTCACTCCTCCAGGATTCAGACACAGTCACTCCTCCAGGACTCAGACAGTCACTCCTCCAGGACTCAGACAGTCACTCCTCCAGGATTCAGACAGTCACTCCTCCAGGATTCAGACAGTCACTCCTCCAGGATTCAGACACAGTCACTCCTCCAGGACTCAGACAGTCACTCCTCCAGTACTCAGACAGTCACTCCTCCAGGATTCAGACAGTCACTCCTCCAGGACTCAGACGCATTGACTCCTCCAGGACTCAGACATAGTCACTCCTCCAGGATTCAGATAGTCACTCCTCCAGGATTCAGACACAGTCACTCCTCCAGGATTCAGACACAGTCACTCCTCCAGGATTCAGACACAGTCACTCATCCAGGATTCAGACAGTCACTCCTCCAGGATTCAGACAGTCAGTCCTCCAGGATTCAGACACAGTCACTCATCCAGGATTCAGACAGTCACTCCTCCAGGATTCAGACAGTCACTCTTACAGGATTCAGATACAGTCACTCCTCCAGGATTCAGACACAGTCAGTCCTCCAGGATTCAGACACAGTCACTCATCCAGGATTCAGCCAGTCACTCCTCCAGGATTCAGACACAGTCACTCCCCCAGGATTCAGCCAGTCACTCCTCCAGGATTCAGACAGTCACTCTTACAGGATTCAGATACAGTCACTCCTCCAGGACTCGGACACAGTCACTCTTCCAGGATTCAGACACAGTCACTCGTCCAGGACTCAGACACAGTCCCTCCTCCAGGATTCAGACACAGTCAGTCCTCCAGGATTCAGACACAGTCACTCCTCCAGGATTAAGTCACTCTTCCAGGATTAAGATATAGTCAGTCCTCCAGGATTCAGACACAGTCACTCCCCCAGGATTCAGCCAGTCACTCCTCCAGGATTCAGACAGTCACGCTTACAGGATTCCGATACAGTCACTCCTCCAGGACTCAGACACAGTCATCCCTCCAGGATTCAGACAGTCACTCCACCTGGATTCAGACGCAGTCACTCCTCCAGGATTCAGACATAGTCACTCCTCCAGGATTCAGATACAGTCACTCCTCCAGGATTCAGACATAGTCACTGCTCCAGGACTCAGACAGTCACTCCTCCAGGACTCAGACAGTCACTCCTCCAGGATCCAGACAGTCACTCCTCCAGGACTCAAACGCATTGACTCCTCCAGGACTCAGACATAGTCACTCCTCCAGGATTCAGATAGTCACTCCTCCAGGATTCAGATACAGTCACACCTCCAGGATTCAGACACAGACACTCCTCCAGGATTCAGACACAGTCACTCATCCAGGATTCAGACAGTCACTCCTCCAGGACTCAGACAGTCAGTCCTCCAGGATTCAGACACAGTCACTCATCCAGGATTCAGACAGTCACTCCTCCAGGATTCAGACAGTCACTCTTACAGGATTCAGATACAGTCACTCCTCCAGGATTCAGACACAGTCAGTCCTCCAGGATTCAGACACAGTCACTCATCCAGGATTCAGACAGTCACTCCTCCAGGATTCAGACACAGTCACTCCCCCAGGATTCAGCCAGTCACTCCTCCAGGATTCAGACAGTCACTCTTACAGGATTCAGATACAGTCACTCCTCCAGGACTCGGACACAGTCACTCTTCCAGGATTCAGACACAGTCACTCCTCCAGGTTTCAGACACAGTCACTCCTCCAGGATTCAGACAGAGTCACTCCTCCAGGATTCGGACAGTCACTCCTTCAGGATTCAGACAGTCACTCCTCCAGGATTCAGACAGTCACTCCTTCTGGATTCAGACAGACACTCCTCCAGGATTCAGTCACAGTCACTCCTGCAGGACTCAGACAGTCACTCCTCCAGGATTCAGACACAGTCACTCCTCCAGGACTCAGACAGTCACTCCTCCAGGACTCAGACAGTCACTCCTCCAGGATTCAGACAGTCACTCCTCCAGGATTCAGACACAGTCACTCCTCCAGGACTCAGACAGTCACTCCTCCAGGCTTCAGACAGTCACTCCTCCAGGACTCAGACGCATTGACTCCTCCAGGATTCAGACATAGTCACTCCTCCAGGATTCAGATACAGTCACTCCTCCAGGATTCAGACACAGTCACTCCTCTAGGATTCAGACATCACTCATCCAGGATTTAGACACAGTCACTCCGCCAGGATCCAGACACAGTCACTTCTCCAGGATTCAAACACAGTTACTCCTCCAGGATTCAGACATAGTCACTCCTCCAGGATTCAGATACAGTCACTCCTCCAGGATTCAGACACAGTCACTCCTCTAGGATTCAGACATACACTCCTCCAGGATTCAGACAGTCACTCCTCCAGGACTCAGACAGTCACTCCTCCATGATTCAGATACAGTCACTCCTCCAGGACTCAGACATAGTCAGTTCTCCAGGATTCGGACAGTCACTCCTCCAGGATTCAGACGCAGTCACTCCTCCAGGATTCAGACACAGTCACTCCTCCAGGACTCAGACAGTCACTCCTCCAGTACTCAGACAGTCACTCCTCCAGGATTCAGACAGTCACTCCTCCAGGACTCAGACGCATTGACTCCTCCAGGACTCAGACATAGTCACTCCTCCAGGATTCAGATAGTCACTCCTCCAGGATTCAGACACAGTCACTCCTCCAGGATTCAGACACAGTCACTCCTCCAGGATTCAGACACAGTCACTCATCCAGGATTCAGACAGTCACTCCTCCAGGATTCAGACAGTCAGTCCTCCAGGATTCAGACACAGTCACTCATCCAGGATTCAGACAGTCACTCCTCCAGGATTCAGACAGTCACTCTTACAGGATTCAGATACAGTCACTCCTCCAGGATTCAGACACAGTCAGTCCTCCAGGATTCAGACACAGTCACTCATCCAGGATTCAGCCAGTCACTCCTCCAGGATTCAGACACAGTCACTCCCCCAGGATTCAGCCAGTCACTCCTCCAGGATTCAGACAGTCACTCTTACAGGATTCAGATACAGTCACTCCTCCAGGACTCGGACACAGTCACTCTTCCAGGATTCAGACACAGTCACTCGTCCAGGACTCAGACACAGTCCCTCCTCCAGGATTCAGACACAGTCAGTCCTCCAGGATTCAGACACAGTCACTCCTCCAGGATTAAGTCACTCTTCCAGGATTAAGATATAGTCAGTCCTCCAGGATTCAGACACAGTCACTCCCCCAGGATTCAGCCAGTCACTCCTCCAGGATTCAGACAGTCACGCTTACAGGATTCCGATACAGTCACTCCTCCAGGACTCAGACACAGTCATCCCTCCAGGATTCAGACAGTCACTCCACCTGGATTCAGACGCAGTCACTCCTCCAGGATTCAGACATAGTCACTCCTCCAGGATTCAGATACAGTCACTCCTCCAGGATTCAGACATAGTCACTGCTCCAGGACTCAGACAGTCACTCCTCCAGGACTCAGACAGTCACTCCTCCAGGATCCAGACAGTCACTCCTCCAGGACTCAAACGCATTGACTCCTCCAGGACTCAGACATAGTCACTCCTCCAGGATTCAGATAGTCACTCCTCCAGGATTCAGATACAGTCACACCTCCAGGATTCAGACACAGACACTCCTCCAGGATTCAGACACAGTCACTCATCCAGGATTCAGACAGTCACTCCTCCAGGACTCAGACAGTCAGTCCTCCAGGATTCAGACACAGTCACTCATCCAGGATTCAGACAGTCACTCCTCCAGGATTCAGACAGTCACTCTTACAGGATTCAGATACAGTCACTCCTCCAGGATTCAGACACAGTCAGTCCTCCAGGATTCAGACACAGTCACTCATCCAGGATTCAGACAGTCACTCCTCCAGGATTCAGACACAGTCACTCCTCCAGGACTCAGACAGTCACTCCTCCAGGCTTCAGACAGTCACTCCTCCAGGACTCAGACGCATTGACTCCTCCAGGATTCAGACATAGTCACTCCTCCAGGATTCAGACACAGCCACTCCTCCAGGATTCTGACAGTCACTCCTCCAGGATTCAGACACAGTTACTCCTCCAGGATTCAGACACTGTCACTACTCCAGGATTAAGACTGTCACTCCTCCAGGATTCAGACACAGTCACTACTCCAGGATTAAGACTGCCACTCCTCCAGGTTTCAGACACAGTCACTCCTCCAGGATTCAGACAGAGTCACTCCTCCAGGATTCAGACACAGTCACTCCTCCAGGACTCAGACAGTCACTCCTCCAGGATTCAGACACAGTCACTCCTCCAGGACTCAGACAGTCACTCCTCCAGGACTCAGACAGTCACTCCTCCAGGATTCAGACAGTCACTCCTCCAGGATTCAGACAGTCACTCCTCCAGGATTCAGACACAGTCACTCCTCCAGGACTCAGACAGTCACTCCTCCAGTACTCAGACAGTCACTCCTCCAGGATTCAGACAGTCACTCCTCCAGGACTCAGACGCATTGACTCCTCCAGGACTCAGACATAGTCACTCCTCCAGGATTCAGATAGTCACTCCTCCAGGATTCAGACACAGTCACTCCTCCAGGATTCAGACACAGTCACTCCTCCAGGATTCAGACACAGTCACTCATCCAGGATTCAGACAGTCACTCCTCCAGGATTCAGACAGTCAGTCCTCCAGGATTCAGACACAGTCACTCATCCAGGATTCAGACAGTCACTCCTCCAGGATTCAGACAGTCACTCTTACAGGATTCAGATACAGTCACTCCTCCAGGATTCAGACACAGTCAGTCCTCCAGGATTCAGACACAGTCACTCATCCAGGATTCAGCCAGTCACTCCTCCAGGATTCAGACACAGTCACTCCCCCAGGATTCAGCCAGTCACTCCTCCAGGATTCAGACAGTCACTCTTACAGGATTCAGATACAGTCACTCCTCCAGGACTCGGACACAGTCACTCTTCCAGGATTCAGACACAGTCACTCGTCCAGGACTCAGACACAGTCCCTCCTCCAGGATTCAGACACAGTCAGTCCTCCAGGATTCAGACACAGTCACTCCTCCAGGATTAAGTCACTCTTCCAGGATTAAGATATAGTCAGTCCTCCAGGATTCAGACACAGTCACTCCCCCAGGATTCAGCCAGTCACTCCTCCAGGATTCAGACAGTCACGCTTACAGGATTCCGATACAGTCACTCCTCCAGGACTCAGACACAGTCATCCCTCCAGGATTCAGACAGTCACTCCACCTGGATTCAGACGCAGTCACTCCTCCAGGATTCAGACATAGTCACTCCTCCAGGATTCAGATACAGTCACTCCTCCAGGATTCAGACATAGTCACTGCTCCAGGACTCAGACAGTCACTCCTCCAGGACTCAGACAGTCACTCCTCCAGGATCCAGACAGTCACTCCTCCAGGACTCAAACGCATTGACTCCTCCAGGACTCAGACATAGTCACTCCTCCAGGATTCAGATAGTCACTCCTCCAGGATTCAGATACAGTCACACCTCCAGGATTCAGACACAGACACTCCTCCAGGATTCAGACACAGTCACTCATCCAGGATTCAGACAGTCACTCCTCCAGGACTCAGACAGTCAGTCCTCCAGGATTCAGACACAGTCACTCATCCAGGATTCAGACAGTCACTCCTCCAGGATTCAGACAGTCACTCTTACAGGATTCAGATACAGTCACTCCTCCAGGATTCAGACACAGTCAGTCCTCCAGGATTCAGACACAGTCACTCATCCAGGATTCAGACAGTCACTCCTCCAGGATTCAGACACAGTCACTCCCCCAGGATTCAGCCAGTCACTCCTCCAGGATTCAGACAGTCACTCTTACAGGATTCAGATACAGTCACTCCTCCAGGACTCGGACACAGTCACTCTTCCAGGATTCAGACACAGTCACTCCTCCAGGTTTCAGACACAGTCACTCCTCCAGGATTCAGACAGAGTCACTCCTCCAGGATTCGGACAGTCACTCCTTCAGGATTCAGACAGTCACTCCTCCAGGATTCAGACAGTCACTCCTTCTGGATTCAGACAGACACTCCTCCAGGATTCAGTCACAGTCACTCCTGCAGGACTCAGACAGTCACTCCTCCAGGATTCAGACACAGTCACTCCTCCAGGACTCAGACAGTCACTCCTCCAGGACTCAGACAGTCACTCCTCCAGGATTCAGACAGTCACTCCTCCAGGATTCAGACACAGTCACTCCACCAGGACTCAGACAGTCACTCCTCCAGGCTTCAGACAGTCACTCCTCCAGGACTCAGACGCATTGACTCCTCCAGGATTCAGACATAGTCACTCCTCCAGGATTCAGATACAGTCACTCCTCCAGGATTCAGACACAGTCACTCCTCTAGGATTCAGACATCACTCATCCAGGATTTAGACACAGTCACTCCGCCAGGATCCAGACACAGTCACTTCTCCAGGATTCAAACACAGTTACTCCTCCAGGATTCTGACATAGTCACTCCTCCAGGATTCAGATACAGTCACTCCTCCAGGATTCAGACACAGTCACTCCTCTAGGATTCAGACATACACTCCTCCAGGATTCAGACAGTCACTCCTCCAGGACTCAGACAGTCACTCCTCCATGATTCAGATACAGTCACTCCTCCAGGACTCAGACATAGTCAGTTCTCCAGGATGCGGACAGTCACTCCTCCAGGATTCAGACGCAGTCACTCCTCCAGGACTCAGATACAGTCACTCCTCCAGGATTCAGACGCAGTCACTCCTCCAGGATTCAGACACAGTCACTCCTCCAGGATTCAGTAACAGTCACTCCTCCAGGATTCAGAAACAGTCACTCCTCCTGGACTCAGATACAGTCACTCCTCCAGGACTCAGATACAGTCACTCCTCCAGGATTCAGACACAGTCACTCCTCCAGGATTCAGAAACAGTCACTCCTCCAGGACTCAGATACAGTCACTCCTCCAGGATTCAGACACAGTCACTCCTCCAGAATTCAGACAGTCACTCTTCCAGGGTTCAGACACAGTCACTACTCCAGGATTTAGACATAGTCACTCTTCCAGGATTCAGACACAGTCACTCCTCCAGGATTCAGACAGTCACTCCTCCAGGATCCAGTCACAGTCATTCCTCCAGGATTGAGACAGTCACTCCTCCAGGATTCAGACACAGTCACTCCTCCCGGATTCAGACACAGTCACTCCTCCAGGATTCAGACTCAGTCACTCCTCCAGGACTCAGACACAGTCACTCCTCCAGAATTCAGACACAGCCACTCCTCCAGGATTCTGACAGTCACTCCTCCAGGATTCAGACACAGTTACTCCTCCAGGATTCAGACACTGTCACTACTCCAGGATTAAGACTGTCACTCCTCCAGGATTCAGACACAGTCACTCCTCCAGGATTCAGACAGAGTCACTCCTCCAGGATTCAGACACAGTCACTCCTCCAGGATTCAGACAGTCACTCCTCCAGGATTCAGACAGTCACTCCTCCAAGATTCAGACACAGTCACTCCTCCAGAATTCAGGCAGTCACTCCTCCAGGATTCAGACACAGTCACTCCTCCAGAATTCAGACAGTCACTCTTCCAGGGTTCAGACACAGTCACTACTCCAGGATTTAGACATAGTCACTCCTCCAGGATTCAGACACAGTCACTCCTCCAGGATTCAGACAGTCACTCCTCCAGGATCCAGTCACAGTCATTCCTCCAGGATTGAGACAGTCACTCCTCCAGGATTCAGACACAGTCACTCCTCCCGGATTCAGACACAGTCACTCCTCCAGGATTCAGACTCAGTCACTCCTCCAGGACTCAGACACAGTCACTCCTCCAGAATTCAGACACAGCCACTCCTCCAGGATTCTGACAGTCACTCCTCCAGGATTCAGACACAGTTACTCCTCCAGGATTCAGACACTGTCACTACTCCAGGATTAAGACTGTCACTCCTCCAGGATTCAGACACAGTCACTACTCCAGGATTAAGACTGCCACTCCTCCAGGTTTCAGACACAGTCACTCCTCCAGGATTCAGACAGAGTCACTCCTCCAGGATTCAGACACAGTCACTCCTCCAGGACTCAGACAGTCACTCCTCCAGGATTCAGACACAGTCACTCCTCCAGGACTCAGACAGTCACTCCTCCAGGACTCAGACAGTCACTCCTCCAGGATTCAGACAGTCACTCCTCCAGGATTCAGACAGTCACTCCTCCAGGATTCAGACACAGTCACTCCTCCAGGACTCAGACAGTCACTCCTCCAGGACTCAGACAGTCACTCGTCCAGGATTCAGACAGTCACTCCTCCAGGACTCAGACGCATTGACTCCTCCAGGACTCAGACATAGTCATTCCTCCAGGATTCAGATAGTCACTCCTCCAGGATTCAGACACAGTCACTCCTCCCGGATTCAGACACAGTCACTCCTCCAGGATTCAGACTCAGTCACTCCTCCAGGACTCAGACACAGTCACTCCTCCAGAATTCAGACACAGCCACTCCTCCAGGATTCTGACAGTCACTCCTCCAGGATTCAGACACAGTTACTCCTCCAGGATTCAGACACTGTCACTACTCCAGGATTAAGACTGTCACTCCTCCAGGATTCAGACACAGTCACTACTCCAGGATTAAGACTGCCACTCCTCCAGGTTTCAGACACAGTCACTCCTCCAGGATTCAGACAGAGTCACTCCTCCAGGATTCAGACACAGTCACTCCTCCAGGACTCAGACAGTCACTCCTCCAGGATTCAGACACAGTCACTCCTCCAGGACTCAGACAGTCACTCCTCCAGGACTCAGACAGTCACTCCTCCAGGATTCAGACAGTCACTCCTCCAGGATTCAGACAGTCACTCCTCCAGGACTCAGACAGTCACTCCTCCAGGACTCAGACAGTCACTCCTCCAGGATTCAGACAGTCACTCCTCCAGGACTCAGACGCATTGACTCCTCCAGGACTCAGACATAGTCACTCCTCCAGGATTCAGATAGTCACTCCTCCAGGATTCAGACACAGTCACTCCTCCAGGATTCAGACACAGTCACTCCTCCAGGATTCAGACACAGTCACTCATCCAGGATTCAGACAGTCACTCCTCCAGGATTCAGACAGTCAGTCCTCCAGGATTCAGACACAGTCACTCATCCAGGATTCAGACAGTCACTCCTCCAGGATTCAGACAGTCACTCTTACAGGATTCAGATACAGTCACTCCTCCAGGATTCAGACACAGTCAGTCCTCCAGGATTCAGACACAGTCACTCATCCAGGATTCAGCCAATCACTCCTCCAGGATTCAGACACAGTCACTCCCCCAGGATTCAGCCAGTCACTCCTCCAGGATTCAGACAGTCACTCTTACAGGATTCAGATACAGTCACTCCTCCAGGACTCGGACACAGTCACTCTTCCAGGATTCAGACACAGTCACTCGTCCAGGACTCAGACACAGTCCCTCCTCCAGGATTCAGACACAGTCAGTCCTCCAGGATTCAGACACAGTCACTCCTCCAGGATTAAGTCACTCTTCCAGGATTAAGATATAGTCAGTCCTCCAGGATTCAGACACAGTCACTCCCCCAGGATTCAGCCAGTCACTCCTCCAGGATTCAGACAGTCACGCTTACAGGATTCCGATACAGTCACTCCTCCAGGACTCAGACACAGTCATCCCTCCAGGATTCAGACAGTCACTCCACCTGGATTCAGACGCAGTCACTCCTCCAGGATTCAGACATAGTCACTCCTCCAGGATTCAGATACAGTCACTCCTCCAGGATTCAGACACAGTCACTCCTCCAGGACTCAGACAGTCACTCCTCCAGGACTCAGACAGTCACTCCTCCAGGATTCAGACAGTCACTCCTCCAGGACTCAGACGCATTGACTCCTCCAGGACTCAGACATAGTCACTCCTCCAGGATTCAGATAGTCACTCCTCCAGGATTCAGATACAGTCACTCCTCCAGGATTCAGACACAGTCACTCCTCCAGGATTCAGACACAGTCACTCATCCAGGATTCAGACAGTCACTCCTCCAGGATTCAGACAGTCAGTCCTCCAGGATTCAGACACAGTCACTCATCCAGGATTCAGACAGTCACTCCTCCAGGATTCAGACAGTCACTCTTACAGGATTCAGATACAGTCACTCCTCCAGGATTCAGACACAGTCAGTCCTCCAGGATTCAGACACAGTCACTCATCCAGGATTCAGACAGTCACTCCTCCAGGATTCAGACACAGTCACTCCCCCAGGATTCAGCCAGTCACTCCTCCAGGATTCAGACAGTCACTCTTACAGGATTCAGATACAGTCACTCCTCCAGGACTCGGACACAGTCACTCTTCCAGGATTCAGACACAGTCACTCCTCCAGGTTTCAGACACAGTCACTCCTCCAGGATTCAGACAGAGTCACTCCTCCAGGATTCGGACAGTCACTCCTTCAGGATTCAGATAGTCACTCCTCCAGGATTCAGACAGTCACTCCTTCTGGATTCAGACAGACACTCCTCCAGGATTCAGTCACAGTCACTCCTGCAGGACTCAGACAGACACTCCTCCAGGATTCAGACACAGTCACTCCTCCAGGACTCAGACAGTCACTCCTCCAGGACTCAGACAGTCACTCCTCCAGGATTCAGACAGTCACTCCTCCAGGATTCAGACACAGTCACTCCTCCAGGACTCAGACAGTCACTCCTCCAGGATTCAGACAGTCACTCCTCCAGGACTCAGACGCATTGACTCCTCCAGGACTCAGACATAGTCACTCCTCCAGGATTCAGATAGTCACTCCTCCAGGATTCAGATACAGTCACTCCTCCAGGATTCAGACACAGTCACTCCTCCAGGATTCAGACACAGTCACTCATCCAGGACTCAGACAGTCACTCCTCCAGGATTCAGACAGTCACTCCTCCAGGATTCAGACACAGTCACTCCTCCAGGACTCAGACAGTCACTCCTCCAGGATTCAGACAGTCACTCTTACAGGATTCAGATACAGTCACTCCTCCAGGATTCAGACACAGTCAGTCCTCCAGGATTCAGACACAGTCACTCATCCAGGATTCAGACAGTCACTCCTCCAGGATTCAGACACAGTCACTCCCCCAGGATTCAGCCAGTCACTCCTCCAGGATTCAGACAGTCACTCTTACAGGATTCAGATACAGTCACTCCTCCAGGACTCGGACACAGTCACTCTTCCAGGATTCAGACACAGTCACTTCTCCAGGATTCAGACAGTCACTCCTCCAGGATTCAGACAGTCACTCCTCCATGATTCAGATACAGCCACTCTTCCAGGACTCAGACACAGCCAGTTCTCCAGGATTCAGAAACAGTCACTCCTCCAGGATTCAGACACAGTCACTCCTCCAGGATTCAGAAACAGTCACTACTCCAGGATTAAGACTGTCACTCCTCCAGGATTCAGACACAGTCACTCCTCCAGGATTCAGACAGAGTCACTCCTCCAGGACTCAGACGCATTGACTCCTCCAGGACTCAGACATAGTCACTCCTCCAGGATTCAGATAGTCACTCCTCCAGGATTCAGATACAGTCACTCCTCCAGGATTCAGACACAGTCACTCCTCCAGGATTCAGACAGGTCACTCCTCCAGGATTCAGACAGGTCACTCATCCAGGATTCAGACACAGTCACTCATCCAGGATTCAGACAGTCACTCCTCCAGGATTCAGACAGTCACTCTTACAGGATTCAGATACAGTCACTCCCCCAGGATTCAGCCAGTCACTCCTCCAGGATTCAGACAGTCACTCTTACAGGATTCAGATACAGTCACTCCTCCAGGATTCAGACACAGTCACTCCTCCAGGATTCAGACACAGTCACTCATCCAGGATTCAGACAGTCAGTCCTCCAGGATTCAGACACAGTCACTCCCCCAGGATTCAGACAGTCACTCCTCCAGGATTCAGACAGTCACTCTTACAGGATTCAGATACAGTCACTCCTCCAGGACTCGGACACAGTCACTCTTCCAGGATTCAGACACAGTCACTCGTCCAGGACTCAGACACAGTCACTCCTCCAGGATTCAGACAGTCAGTCCTCCAGGATTCAGACACAGTCACTCCCCCAGGATTCAGACAGTCACTCCTCCAGGATTCAGACAGTCACTCTTACAGGATTCAGATACAGTCACTCCTCCAGGACTCGGACACAGTCACTCTTCCAGGATTCAGACACAGTCACTCGTCCAGGACTCAGACACAGTCCCTCCTCCAGGATTCAGACACAGTCAGTCCTCCAGGATTCAGACACAGTCACTCCTCCAGGATTCAGTCACTCTTCCAGGATTAAGATATAGTCACTCCTCCAGGATTCAGACACAGTCACTCCCCCAGGATTCAGCCAGTCACTCCTCCAGGATTCAGACAGTCACGCTTACAGGATTCAGATACAGTCACTCCTCCAGGACTCAGACACAGTCACTCCTCCAGGATTCAGACAGAGTCACTCCTCCAGGACTCAGACGCATTGACTCCTCCAGGACTCAGACATAGTCACTCCTCCAGGATTCAGATAGTCACTCCTCCAGGATTCAGATACAGTCACTCCTCCAGGATTCAGACACAGTCACTCCTCCAGGATTCAGACAGGTCACTCCTCCAGGATTCAGACAGGTCACTCATCCAGGATTCAGACACAGTCACTCATCCAGGATTCAGACAGTCACTCCTCCAGGATTCAGACAGTCACTCTTACAGGATTCAGATACAGTCACTCCCCCAGGATTCAGCCAGTCACTCCTCCAGGATTCAGACAGTCACTCTTACAGGATTCAGATACAGTCACTCCTCCAGGATTCAGACACAGTCACTCCTCCAGGATTCAGACACAGTCACTCATCCAGGATTCAGACAGTCAGTCCTCCAGGATTCAGACACAGTCACTCCCCCAGGATTCAGACAGTCACTCCTCCAGGATTCAGACAGTCACTCATACAGGATTCAGATACAGTCACTCCTCCAGGACTCGGACACAGTCACTCTTCCAGGATTCAGACACAGTCACTCGTCCAGGACTCAGACACAGTCACTCCTCCAGGATTCAGACAGTCAGTCCTCCAGGATTCAGACACAGTCACTCCCCCAGGATTCAGACAGTCACTCCTCCAGGATTCAGACAGTCACTCTTACAGGATTCAGATACAGTCACTCCTCCAGGACTCGGACACAGTCACTCTTCCAGGATTCAGACACAGTCACTCGTCCAGGACTCAGACACAGTCCCTCCTCCAGGATTCAGACACAGTCAGTCCTCCAGGATTCAGACACAGTCACTCCTCCAGGATTCAGTCACTCTTCCAGGATTAAGATATAGTCACTCCTCCAGGATTCAGACACAGTCACTCCCCCAGGATTCAGCCAGTCACTCCTCCAGGATTCAGACAGTCACGCTTACAGGATTCAGATACAGTCACTCCTCCAGGACTCAGACACAGTCATCACTCCAGGATTCAGACAGTCACTCCACCTGGATTCAGACGCAGTCACTCCTCCAGGATTCAGACATAGTCACTCCTCCAGGATTCAGATACAGTCACTCCTCCAGGATTCAGACACAGTCACTCCTCTAGGATTCAGACATCACTCATCCAGGATTTAGACACAGTCACTCCGCCAGGATCCAGACACAGTCACTTCTCCAGGATTCAAACACAGTTACTCCTCCAGGATTCAGACATAGTCACTCCTCCAGGATTCAGATACAGTCACTCCTCCAGGATTCAGACACAGTCACTCCTCTAGGATTCAGACATACACTCCTCCAGGATTCAGACAGTCACTCCTCCAGGACTCAGACAGTCACTCCTCCATGATTCAGATACAGTCACTCCTCCAGGACTCAGACATAGTCAGTTCTCCAGGATTCGGACAGTCACTCCTCCAGGATTCAGACGCAGTCACTCCTCCAGGACTCAGATACAGTCACTCCTCCAGGATTCAGACGCAGTCACTCCTCCAGGATTCAGACACAGTCACTCCTCCAGGATTCAGTAACAGTCACTCCTCCAGGATTCAGAAACAGTCACTCCTCCTGGACTCAGATACAGTCACTCCTCCAGGACTCAGATACAGTCACTCCTCCAGGATTCAGAAACAGTCACTCCTCCAGGACTCAGATACAGTCACTCCTCCAGGATTCAGACACAGTCACTCCTCCAGAATTCAGACAGTCACTCTTCCAGGGTTCAGACACAGTCACTACTCCAGGATTTAGACATAGTCACTCTTCCAGGATTCAGACACAGTCACTCCTCCAGGATTCAGACAGTCACTCCTCCAGGATCCAGTCACAGTCATTCCTCCAGGATTGAGACAGTCACTCCTCCAGGATTCAGACACAGTCACTCCTCCCGGATTCAGACACAGTCACTCCTCCAGGATTCAGACTCAGTCACTCCTCCAGGACTCAGACACAGTCACTCCTCCAGAATTCAGACACAGCCACTCCTCCAGGATTCTGACAGTCACTCCTCCAGGATTCAGACACAGTTACTCCTCCAAGATTCAGACACTGTCACTACTCCAGGATTAAGACTGTCACTCCTCCAGGATTCAGACACAGTCACTACTCCAGGATTAAGACTGTCACTCCTCCAGGTTTCAGACACAGTCACTCCTCCAGGATTCAGACACAGTCACTCCTCCAGGATTCAGACACAGTCACTCCTCCAGGATTCAGTCAGTCACTCCTCCAGGACTCAGACAGTCACTCCTCCAGGATTCAGACACAGTCACTCCTCCAGGACTCAGACAGTCACTCCTCCAGGACTCAGACAGTCACTCCTCCAGGATTCAGACAGTCACTCCTCCAGGACTCAGACGCATTGACTCCTCCAGGACTCAGAAATAGTCACTCCTCCAGGATTCAGATAGTCACTCCTCCAGGATTCAGATACAGTCACTCCTCCAGGATTCAGACACAGTCACTCCTCCAGGATTCAGACACAGTCACTCATCCAGGACTCAGACAGTCACTCCTCCAGGATTCAGACAGTCACTCCTCCAGGATTCAGACAGTCACTCCTCCAGGATTCAGACACAGTCACTCCTCCAGGACTCAGACAGTCACTCCTCCAGGATTCAGACAGTCACTCTTACAGGATTCAGATACAGTCACTCCTCCAGGATTCAGACACAGTCAGTCCTCCAGGATTCAGACACAGTCACTCATCCAGGATTCAGACAGTCACTCCTCCAGGATTCAGACACAGTCACTCCCCCAGGATTCAGCCAGTCACTCCTCCAGGATTCAGACAGTCACTCTTACAGGATTCAGATACAGTCACTCCTCCAGGACTCGGACACAGTCACTCTTCCAGGATTCAGACACAGTCACTTCTCCAGGATTCAGACAGTCACTCCTCCAGGATTCAGACAGTCACTCCTCCATGATTCAGATACAGTCACTCTTCCAGGACTCAGACACAGCCAGTTCTCCAGGATTCAGAAACAGTCACTCCTCCAGGATTCAGACACAGTCACTCCTCCAGGATTCAGAAACATTCACTACTCCAGGATTAAGACTGTCACTCCTCCAGGATTCAGACACAGTCACTCCTCCAGGATTAAGACTGTCACTCCTCCAGGATTCAGACACAGTCACTCCTCCAGGATTCAGACAGAGTCACTCCTCCAGGACTCAGACGCATTGACTCCTCCAGGACTCAGACATAGTCACTCCTCCAGGATTCAGATAGTCACTCCTCCAGGATTCAGATACAGTCACTCCTCCAGGATTCAGACACAGTCACTCATCCAGGATTCAGACAGTCACTCCTCCAGGATTCAGACAGTCACTCTTACAGGATTCAGATACAGTCACTCCCCCAGGATTCAGCCAGTCACTCCTCCAGGATTCAGACAGTCACTCTTGCAGGATTCAGACACAGTCACTCCTCCAGGATTCAGACACAGTCACTCCTCCAGGATTCAGACACAGTCACTCATCCAGGATTCAGACATAGTCACTCCTCCAGGATTCAGATACAGTCACTCCTTCAGGATTCAGACAGATCCTCCTCCAGGATTCAGTCACAGTCACTCCTCCAGGACTCAGACAGTCACTCCTCCAGGATTCAGACACAGTCACTCCTCCAGGACTCAGACAGTCACTCCTCCAGGACTCAGACAGTCACTCCTCCAGGATTCAGACAGTCACTCCTCCAGGATTCAGACAGTCACTCCTCCAGGATTCAGACACACACTCCTCCAGGACTCAGACAGTCACTCCTCCAGGACTCAGACAATCACTCCTCCAGGATTCAGACAGTCACTCCTCCAGGACTCAGACGCATTGACTCCTCCAGGACTCAGACATAGTCACTCCTCCAGGATTCAGATAGTCACTCCTCCAGGATTCAGATACAGTCACTCCTCCAGGATTCAGACACAGTCACTCCTCCAGGATTCAGACACAGTCACTCATCCAGGATTCAGACAGTCACTCCTCCAGGATTCAGACAGTCAGTCCTCCAGGATTCAGACACAGTCACTCATCCAGGATTCAGACAGTCACTCCTCCAGGATTCAGACAGTCACTCTTACAGGATTCAGATACAGTCACTCCTCCAGGATTCAGACACAGTCAGTCCTCCAGGATTCAGACACAGTCACTCATCCAGGATTCAGACAGTCACTCCTCCAGGATTCAGACACAGTCACTCCCCCAGGATTCAGCCAGTCACTCCTCCAGGATTCAGACAGTCACTCTTACAGGATTCAGATACAGTCACTCCTCCAGGACTCGGACACAGTCACTCTTCCAGGATTCAGACACAGTCACTCCTCCAGGTTTCAGACAGTCACTCCTCCAGGATTCAGACAGAGTCACTCCTCCAGGATTAGGACAGTCACTCCTTCAGGATTCAGACAGTCACTCCTCCAGGATTCAGACAGTCACTCCTTCAGGATTCAGACAGACACTCCTCCAGGATTCAGTCACAGTCACTACTCCAGGACTCAGACAGTCACTCCTCCAGGATTCAGACACAGTCACTCCTCCAGGACTCAGACAGTCACTCCTCCAGGACTCAGACAGTCACTCCTCCAGGATTCAGACAGTCACTCCTCCAGGATTCAGACAGTCACTCCTCCAGGATTCAGACACAGTCACTCCTCCAGGACTCAGACAGTCACTCCTCCAGGATTCAGACAGTCACTCCTCCAGGACTCAGACGCATTGACTCCTCCAGGACTCAGACATAGTCACTCCTCCAGGATTCAGATAGTCACTCCTCCAGGATTCAGATACAGTCACTCCTCCAGGATTCAGACACAGTCACTCCTCCAGGATTCAGACACAGTCACTCATCCAGGATTCAGACAGTCACTCCTCCAGGATTAAGACTGTCACTCCTCCAGGATTCAGACACAGTCACTCCTCCAGGATTCAGACAGAGTCACTCCTCCAGGACTCAGACGCATTGACTCCTCCAGGACTCAGACATAGTCACTCCTCCAGGATTCAGATAGTCACTCCTCCAGGATTCAGATACAGTCACTCCTCCAGGATTCAGACACAGTCACTCCTCCAGGATTCAGACAGGTCACTCCTCCAGGATTCAGACAGGTCACTCATCCAGGATTCAGACACAGTCACTCATCCAGGATTCAGACAGTCACTCCTCCAGGATTCAGACAGTCACTCTTACAGGATTCAGATACAGTCACTCCCCCAGGATTCAGCCAGTCACTCCTCCAGGATTCAGACAGTCACTCTTACAGGATTCAGATACAGTCACTCCTCCAGGATTCAGACACAGTCACTCCTCCAGGATTCAGACACAGTCACTCATCCAGGATTCAGACAGTCAGTCCTCCAGGATTCAGACACAGTCACTCCCCCAGGATTCAGACAGTCACTCCTCCAGGATTCAGACAGTCACTCTTACAGGATTCAGATACAGTCACTCCTCCAGGACTCGGACACAGTCACTCTTCCAGGATTCAGACACAGTCACTCGTCCAGGACTCAGACACAGTCACTCCTCCAGGATTCAGACAGTCAGTCCTCCAGGATTCAGACACAGTCACTCCCCCAGGATTCAGACAGTCACTCCTCCAGGATTCAGACAGTCACTCTTACAGGATTCAGATACAGTCACTCCTCCAGGACTCGGACACAGTCACTCTTCCAGGATTCAGACACAGTCACTCGTCCAGGACTCAGACACAGTCCCTCCTCCAGGATTCAGACACAGTCAGTCCTCCAGGATTCAGACACAGTCACTCCTCCAGGATTCAGTCACTCTTCCAGGATTAAGATATAGTCACTCCTCCAGGATTCAGACACAGTCACTCCCCCAGGATTCAGCCAGTCACTCCTCCAGGATTCAGACAGTCACGCTTACAGGATTCAGATACAGTCACTCCTCCAGGACTCAGACACAGTCACTCCTCCAGGATTCAGACAGAGTCACTCCTCCAGGACTCAGACGCATTGACTCCTCCAGGACTCAGACATAGTCACTCCTCCAGGATTCAGATAGTCACTCCTCCAGGATTCAGATACAGTCACTCCTCCAGGATTCAGACACAGTCACTCCTCCAGGATTCAGACAGGTCACTCCTCCAGGATTCAGACAGGTCACTCATCCAGGATTCAGACACAGTCACTCATCCAGGATTCAGACAGTCACTCCTCCAGGATTCAGACAGTCACTCTTACAGGATTCAGATACAGTCACTCCCCCAGGATTCAGCCAGTCACTCCTCCAGGATTCAGACAGTCACTCTTACAGGATTCAGATACAGTCACTCCTCCAGGATTCAGACACAGTCACTCCTCCAGGATTCAGACACAGTCACTCATCCAGGATTCAGACAGTCAGTCCTCCAGGATTCAGACACAGTCACTCCCCCAGGATTCAGACAGTCACTCCTCCAGGATTCAGACAGTCACTCATACAGGATTCAGATACAGTCACTCCTCCAGGACTCGGACACAGTCACTCTTCCAGGATTCAGACACAGTCACTCGTCCAGGACTCAGACACAGTCACTCCTCCAGGATTCAGACAGTCAGTCCTCCAGGATTCAGACACAGTCACTCCCCCAGGATTCAGACAGTCACTCCTCCAGGATTCAGACAGTCACTCTTACAGGATTCAGATACAGTCACTCCTCCAGGACTCGGACACAGTCACTCTTCCAGGATTCAGACACAGTCACTCGTCCAGGACTCAGACACAGTCCCTCCTCCAGGATTCAGACACAGTCAGTCCTCCAGGATTCAGACACAGTCACTCCTCCAGGATTCAGTCACTCTTCCAGGATTAAGATATAGTCACTCCTCCAGGATTCAGACACAGTCACTCCCCCAGGATTCAGCCAGTCACTCCTCCAGGATTCAGACAGTCACGCTTACAGGATTCAGATACAGTCACTCCTCCAGGACTCAGACACAGTCATCACTCCAGGATTCAGACAGTCACTCCACCTGGATTCAGACGCAGTCACTCCTCCAGGATTCAGACATAGTCACTCCTCCAGGATTCAGATACAGTCACTCCTCCAGGATTCAGACACAGTCACTCCTCTAGGATTCAGACATCACTCATCCAGGATTTAGACACAGTCACTCCGCCAGGATCCAGACACAGTCACTTCTCCAGGATTCAAACACAGTTACTCCTCCAGGATTCAGACATAGTCACTCCTCCAGGATTCAGATACAGTCACTCCTCCAGGATTCAGACACAGTCACTCCTCTAGGATTCAGACATACACTCCTCCAGGATTCAGACAGTCACTCCTCCAGGACTCAGACAGTCACTCCTCCATGATTCAGATACAGTCACTCCTCCAGGACTCAGACATAGTCAGTTCTCCAGGATTCGGACAGTCACTCCTCCAGGATTCAGACGCAGTCACTCCTCCAGGACTCAGATACAGTCACTCCTCCAGGATTCAGACGCAGTCACTCCTCCAGGATTCAGACACAGTCACTCCTCCAGGATTCAGTAACAGTCACTCCTCCAGGATTCAGAAACAGTCACTCCTCCTGGACTCAGATACAGTCACTCCTCCAGGACTCAGATACAGTCACTCCTCCAGGATTCAGAAACAGTCACTCCTCCAGGACTCAGATACAGTCACTCCTCCAGGATTCAGACACAGTCACTCCTCCAGAATTCAGACAGTCACTCTTCCAGGGTTCAGACACAGTCACTACTCCAGGATTTAGACATAGTCACTCTTCCAGGATTCAGACACAGTCACTCCTCCAGGATTCAGACAGTCACTCCTCCAGGATCCAGTCACAGTCATTCCTCCAGGATTGAGACAGTCACTCCTCCAGGATTCAGACACAGTCACTCCTCCCGGATTCAGACACAGTCACTCCTCCAGGATTCAGACTCAGTCACTCCTCCAGGACTCAGACACAGTCACTCCTCCAGAATTCAGACACAGCCACTCCTCCAGGATTCTGACAGTCACTCCTCCAGGATTCAGACACAGTTACTCCTCCAAGATTCAGACACTGTCACTACTCCAGGATTAAGACTGTCACTCCTCCAGGATTCAGACACAGTCACTACTCCAGGATTAAGACTGTCACTCCTCCAGGTTTCAGACACAGTCACTCCTCCAGGATTCAGACACAGTCACTCCTCCAGGATTCAGACACAGTCACTCCTCCAGGATTCAGTCAGTCACTCCTCCAGGACTCAGACAGTCACTCCTCCAGGATTCAGACACAGTCACTCCTCCAGGACTCAGACAGTCACTCCTCCAGGACTCAGACAGTCACTCCTCCAGGATTCAGACAGTCACTCCTCCAGGACTCAGACGCATTGACTCCTCCAGGACTCAGAAATAGTCACTCCTCCAGGATTCAGATAGTCACTCCTCCAGGATTCAGATACAGTCACTCCTCCAGGATTCAGACACAGTCACTCCTCCAGGATTCAGACACAGTCACTCATCCAGGACTCAGACAGTCACTCCTCCAGGATTCAGACAGTCACTCCTCCAGGATTCAGACAGTCACTCCTCCAGGATTCAGACACAGTCACTCCTCCAGGACTCAGACAGTCACTCCTCCAGGATTCAGACAGTCACTCTTACAGGATTCAGATACAGTCACTCCTCCAGGATTCAGACACAGTCAGTCCTCCAGGATTCAGACACAGTCACTCATCCAGGATTCAGACAGTCACTCCTCCAGGATTCAGACACAGTCACTCCCCCAGGATTCAGCCAGTCACTCCTCCAGGATTCAGACAGTCACTCTTACAGGATTCAGATACAGTCACTCCTCCAGGACTCGGACACAGTCACTCTTCCAGGATTCAGACACAGTCACTTCTCCAGGATTCAGACAGTCACTCCTCCAGGATTCAGACAGTCACTCCTCCATGATTCAGATACAGTCACTCTTCCAGGACTCAGACACAGCCAGTTCTCCAGGATTCAGAAACAGTCACTCCTCCAGGATTCAGACACAGTCACTCCTCCAGGATTCAGAAACATTCACTACTCCAGGATTAAGACTGTCACTCCTCCAGGATTCAGACACAGTCACTCCTCCAGGATTAAGACTGTCACTCCTCCAGGATTCAGACACAGTCACTCCTCCAGGATTCAGACAGAGTCACTCCTCCAGGACTCAGACGCATTGACTCCTCCAGGACTCAGACATAGTCACTCCTCCAGGATTCAGATAGTCACTCCTCCAGGATTCAGATACAGTCACTCCTCCAGGATTCAGACACAGTCACTCATCCAGGATTCAGACAGTCACTCCTCCAGGATTCAGACAGTCACTCTTACAGGATTCAGATACAGTCACTCCCCCAGGATTCAGCCAGTCACTCCTCCAGGATTCAGACAGTCACTCTTGCAGGATTCAGACACAGTCACTCCTCCAGGATTCAGACACAGTCACTCCTCCAGGATTCAGACACAGTCACTCATCCAGGATTCAGACATAGTCACTCCTCCAGGATTCAGATACAGTCACTCCTTCAGGATTCAGACAGATCCTCCTCCAGGATTCAGTCACAGTCACTCCTCCAGGACTCAGACAGTCACTCCTCCAGGATTCAGACACAGTCACTCCTCCAGGACTCAGACAGTCACTCCTCCAGGACTCAGACAGTCACTCCTCCAGGATTCAGACAGTCACTCCTCCAGGATTCAGACAGTCACTCCTCCAGGATTCAGACACACACTCCTCCAGGACTCAGACAGTCACTCCTCCAGGACTCAGACAATCACTCCTCCAGGATTCAGACAGTCACTCCTCCAGGACTCAGACGCATTGACTCCTCCAGGACTCAGACATAGTCACTCCTCCAGGATTCAGATAGTCACTCCTCCAGGATTCAGATACAGTCACTCCTCCAGGATTCAGACACAGTCACTCCTCCAGGATTCAGACACAGTCACTCATCCAGGATTCAGACAGTCACTCCTCCAGGATTCAGACAGTCAGTCCTCCAGGATTCAGACACAGTCACTCATCCAGGATTCAGACAGTCACTCCTCCAGGATTCAGACAGTCACTCTTACAGGATTCAGATACAGTCACTCCTCCAGGATTCAGACACAGTCAGTCCTCCAGGATTCAGACACAGTCACTCATCCAGGATTCAGACAGTCACTCCTCCAGGATTCAGACACAGTCACTCCCCCAGGATTCAGCCAGTCACTCCTCCAGGATTCAGACAGTCACTCTTACAGGATTCAGATACAGTCACTCCTCCAGGACTCGGACACAGTCACTCTTCCAGGATTCAGACACAGTCACTCCTCCAGGTTTCAGACAGTCACTCCTCCAGGATTCAGACAGAGTCACTCCTCCAGGATTAGGACAGTCACTCCTTCAGGATTCAGACAGTCACTCCTCCAGGATTCAGACAGTCACTCCTTCAGGATTCAGACAGACACTCCTCCAGGATTCAGTCACAGTCACTACTCCAGGACTCAGACAGTCACTCCTCCAGGATTCAGACACAGTCACTCCTCCAGGACTCAGACAGTCACTCCTCCAGGACTCAGACAGTCACTCCTCCAGGATTCAGACAGTCACTCCTCCAGGATTCAGACAGTCACTCCTCCAGGATTCAGACACAGTCACTCCTCCAGGACTCAGACAGTCACTCCTCCAGGATTCAGACAGTCACTCCTCCAGGACTCAGACGCATTGACTCCTCCAGGACTCAGACATAGTCACTCCTCCAGGATTCAGATAGTCACTCCTCCAGGATTCAGATACAGTCACTCCTCCAGGATTCAGACACAGTCACTCCTCCAGGATTCAGACACAGTCACTCATCCAGGATTCAGACAGTCACTCCTCCAGGATTAAGACTGTCACTCCTCCAGGATTCAGACACAGTCACTCCTCCAGGATTCAGACAGAGTCACTCCTCCAGGACTCAGACGCATTGACTCCTCCAGGACTCAGACATAGTCACTCCTCCAGGATTCAGATAGTCACTCCTCCAGGATTCAGATACAGTCACTCCTCCAGGATTCAGACACAGTCACTCCTCCAGGATTCAGACAGGTCACTCCTCCAGGATTCAGACAGGTCACTCATCCAGGATTCAGACACAGTCACTCATCCAGGATTCAGACAGTCACTCCTCCAGGATTCAGACAGTCACTCTTACAGGATTCAGATACAGTCACTCCCCCAGGATTCAGCCAGTCACTCCTCCAGGATTCAGACAGTCACTCTTACAGGATTCAGATACAGTCACTCCTCCAGGATTCAGACACAGTCACTCCTCCAGGATTCAGACACAGTCACTCATCCAGGATTCAGACAGTCAGTCCTCCAGGATTCAGACACAGTCACTCCCCCAGGATTCAGACAGTCACTCCTCCAGGATTCAGACAGTCACTCTTACAGGATTCAGATACAGTCACTCCTCCAGGACTCGGACACAGTCACTCTTCCAGGATTCAGACACAGTCACTCGTCCAGGACTCAGACACAGTCACTCCTCCAGGATTCAGACAGTCAGTCCTCCAGGATTCAGACACAGTCACTCCCCCAGGATTCAGACAGTCACTCCTCCAGGATTCAGACAGTCACTCTTACAGGATTCAGATACAGTCACTCCTCCAGGACTCGGACACAGTCACTCTTCCAGGATTCAGACACAGTCACTCGTCCAGGACTCAGACACAGTCCCTCCTCCAGGATTCAGACACAGTCAGTCCTCCAGGATTCAGACACAGTCACTCCTCCAGGATTCAGTCACTCTTCCAGGATTAAGATATAGTCACTCCTCCAGGATTCAGACACAGTCACTCCCCCAGGATTCAGCCAGTCACTCCTCCAGGATTCAGACAGTCACGCTTACAGGATTCAGATACAGTCACTCCTCCAGGACTCAGACACAGTCACTCCTCCAGGATTCAGACAGAGTCACTCCTCCAGGACTCAGACGCATTGACTCCTCCAGGACTCAGACATAGTCACTCCTCCAGGATTCAGATAGTCACTCCTCCAGGATTCAGATACAGTCACTCCTCCAGGATTCAGACACAGTCACTCCTCCAGGATTCAGACAGGTCACTCCTCCAGGATTCAGACAGGTCACTCATCCAGGATTCAGACACAGTCACTCATCCAGGATTCAGACAGTCACTCCTCCAGGATTCAGACAGTCACTCTTACAGGATTCAGATACAGTCACTCCCCCAGGATTCAGCCAGTCACTCCTCCAGGATTCAGACAGTCACTCTTACAGGATTCAGATACAGTCACTCCTCCAGGATTCAGACACAGTCACTCCTCCAGGATTCAGACACAGTCACTCATCCAGGATTCAGACAGTCAGTCCTCCAGGATTCAGACACAGTCACTCCCCCAGGATTCAGACAGTCACTCCTCCAGGATTCAGACAGTCACTCATACAGGATTCAGATACAGTCACTCCTCCAGGACTCGGACACAGTCACTCTTCCAGGATTCAGACACAGTCACTCGTCCAGGACTCAGACACAGTCACTCCTCCAGGATTCAGACAGTCAGTCCTCCAGGATTCAGACACAGTCACTCCCCCAGGATTCAGACAGTCACTCCTCCAGGATTCAGACAGTCACTCTTACAGGATTCAGATACAGTCACTCCTCCAGGACTCGGACACAGTCACTCTTCCAGGATTCAGACACAGTCACTCGTCCAGGACTCAGACACAGTCCCTCCTCCAGGATTCAGACACAGTCAGTCCTCCAGGATTCAGACACAGTCACTCCTCCAGGATTCAGTCACTCTTCCAGGATTAAGATATAGTCACTCCTCCAGGATTCAGACACAGTCACTCCCCCAGGATTCAGCCAGTCACTCCTCCAGGATTCAGACAGTCACGCTTACAGGATTCAGATACAGTCACTCCTCCAGGACTCAGACACAGTCATCCCTCCAGGATTCAGACAGTCACTCCACCTGGATTCAGACGCAGTCACTCCTCCAGGATTCAGACATAGTCACTCCTCCAGGATTCAGATACAGTCACTCCTCCAGGATTCAGACACAGTCACTCCTCTAGGATTCAGACATCACTCATCCAGGATTTAGACACAGTCACTCCGCCAGGATCCAGACACAGTCACTTCTCCAGGATTCAAACACAGTTACTCCTCCAGGATTCAGACATAGTCACTCCTCCAGGATTCAGATACAGTCACTCCTCCAGGATTCAGACACAGTCACTCCTCTAGGATTCAGACATACACTCCTCCAGGATTCAGACAGTCACTCCTCCAGGACTCAGACAGTCACTCCTCCATGATTCAGATACAGTCACTCCTCCAGGACTCAGACATAGTCAGTTCTCCAGGATTCGGACAGTCACTCCTCCAGGATTCAGACGCAGTCACTCCTCCAGGACTCAGATACAGTCACTCCTCCAGGATTCAGACGCAGTCACTCCTCCAGGATTCAGACACAGTCACTCCTCCAGGATTCAGTAACAGTCACTCCTCCAGGATTCAGAAACAGTCACTCCTCCTGGACTCAGATACAGTCACTCCTCCAGGACTCAGATACAGTCACTCCTCCAGGATTCAGAAACAGTCACTCCTCCAGGACTCAGATACAGTCACTCCTCCAGGATTCAGACACAGTCACTCCTCCAGAATTCAGACAGTCACTCTTCCAGGGTTCAGACACAGTCACTACTCCAGGATTTAGACATAGTCACTCTTCCAGGATTCAGACACAGTCACTCCTCCAGGATTCAGACAGTCACTCCTCCAGGATCCAGTCACAGTCATTCCTCCAGGATTGAGACAGTCACTCCTCCAGGATTCAGACACAGTCACTCCTCCCGGATTCAGACACAGTCACTCCTCCAGGATTCAGACTCAGTCACTCCTCCAGGACTCAGACACAGTCACTCCTCCAGAATTCAGACACAGCCACTCCTCCAGGATTCTGACAGTCACTCCTCCAGGATTCAGACACAGTTACTCCTCCAAGATTCAGACACTGTCACTACTCCAGGATTAAGACTGTCACTCCTCCAGGATTCAGACACAGTCACTACTCCAGGATTAAGACTGTCACTCCTCCAGGTTTCAGACACAGTCACTCCTCCAGGATTCAGACACAGTCACTCCTCCAGGATTCAGACACAGTCACTCCTCCAGGATTCAGTCAGTCACTCCTCCAGGACTCAGACAGTCACTCCTCCAGGATTCAGACACAGTCACTCCTCCAGGACTCAGACAGTCACTCCTCCAGGACTCAGACAGTCACTCCTCCAGGATTCAGACAGTCACTCCTCCAGGACTCAGACGCATTGACTCCTCCAGGACTCAGAAATAGTCACTCCTCCAGGATTCAGATAGTCACTCCTCCAGGATTCAGATACAGTCACTCCTCCAGGATTCAGACACAGTCACTCCTCCAGGATTCAGACACAGTCACTCATCCAGGACTCAGACAGTCACTCCTCCAGGATTCAGACAGTCACTCCTCCAGGATTCAGACAGTCACTCCTCCAGGATTCAGACACAGTCACTCCTCCAGGACTCAGACAGTCACTCCTCCAGGATTCAGACAGTCACTCTTACAGGATTCAGATACAGTCACTCCTCCAGGATTCAGACACAGTCAGTCCTCCAGGATTCAGACACAGTCACTCATCCAGGATTCAGACAGTCACTCCTCCAGGATTCAGACACAGTCACTCCCCCAGGATTCAGCCAGTCACTCCTCCAGGATTCAGACAGTCACTCTTACAGGATTCAGATACAGTCACTCCTCCAGGACTCGGACACAGTCACTCTTCCAGGATTCAGACACAGTCACTTCTCCAGGATTCAGACAGTCACTCCTCCAGGATTCAGACAGTCACTCCTCCATGATTCAGATACAGTCACTCTTCCAGGACTCAGACACAGCCAGTTCTCCAGGATTCAGAAACAGTCACTCCTCCAGGATTCAGACACAGTCACTCCTCCAGGATTCAGAAACAGTCACTACTCCAGGATTAAGACTGTCACTCCTCCAGGATTCAGACACAGTCACTCCTCCAGGATTAAGACTGTCACTCCTCCAGGATTCAGACACAGTCACTCCTCCAGGATTCAGACAGAGTCACTCCTCCAGGACTCAGACGCATTGACTCCTCCAGGACTCAGACATAGTCACTCCTCCAGGATTCAGATAGTCACTCCTCCAGGATTCAGATACAGTCACTCCTCCAGGATTCAGACACAGTCACTCCTCCAGGATTCAGACAGGTCACTCATCCAGGATTCAGACACAGTCACTCATCCAGGATTCAGACAGTCACTCCTCCAGGATTCAGACAGTCACTCTTACAGGATTCAGATACAGTCACTCCCCCAGGATTCAGCCAGTCACTCCTCCAGGATTCAGACAGTCACTCTTGCAGGATTCAGACACAGTCACTCCTCCAGGATTCAGACACAGTCACTCCTCCAGGATTCAGACACAGTCACTCATCCAGGATTCAGACATAGTCACTCCTCCAGGATTCAGATACAGTCACTCCTTCAGGATTCAGACAGATCCTCCTCCAGGATTCTGTCACAGTCACTCCTCCAGGACTCAGACAGTCACTCCTCCAGGATTCAGACACAGTCACTCCTCCAGGACTCAGACAGTCACTCCTCCAGGACTCAGACAGTCACTCCTCCAGGATTCAGACAGTCACTCCTCCAGGATTCAGACAGTCACTCCTCCAGGATTCAGACACACACTCCTCCAGGACTCAGACAGTCACTCCTCCAGGACTCAGACAATCACTCCTCCAGGATTCAGACAGTCACTCCTCCAGGACTCAGACGCATTGACTCCTCCAGGACTCAGACATAGTCACTCCTCCAGGATTCAGATAGTCACTCCTCCAGGATTCAGATACAGTCACTCCTCCAGGATTCAGACACAGTCACTCCTCCAGGATTCAGACACAGTCACTCATCCAGGATTCAGACAGTCACTCCTCCAGGATTCAGACAGTCAGTCCTCCAGGATTCAGACACAGTCACTCATCCAGGATTCAGACAGTCACTCCTCCAGGATTCAGACAGTCACTCTTACAGGATTCAGATACAGTCACTCCTCCAGGATTCAGACACAGTCAGTCCTCCAGGATTCAGACACAGTCACTCATCCAGGATTCAGACAGTCACTCCTCCAGGATTCAGACACAGTCACTCCCCCAGGATTCAGCCAGTCACTCCTCCAGGATTCAGACAGTCACTCTTACAGGATTCAGATACAGTCACTCCTCCAGGACTCGGACACAGTCACTCTTCCAGGATTCAGACACAGTCACTCCTCCAGGTTTCAGACAGTCACTCCTCCAGGATTCAGACAGAGTCACTCCTCCAGGATTAGGACAGTCACTCCTTCAGGATTCAGACAGTCACTCCTCCAGGATTCAGACAGTCACTCCTTCAGGATTCAGACAGACACTCCTCCAGGATTCAGTCACAGTCACTCCTCCAGGACTCAGACAGTCACTCCTCCAGGATTCAGACACAGTCACTCCTCCAGGACTCAGACAGTCACTCCTCCAGGACTCAGACAGTCACTCCTCCAGGATTCAGACAGTCACTCCTCCAGGATTCAGACAGTCACTCCTCCAGGATTCAGACACAGTCACTCCTCCAGGACTCAGACAGTCACTCCTCCAGGATTCAGACAGTCACTCCTCCAGGACTCAGACGCATTGACTCCTCCAGGACTCAGACATAGTCACTCCTCCAGGATTCAGATAGTCACTCCTCCAGGATTCAGATACAGTCACTCCTCCAGGATTCAGACACAGTCACTCCTCCAGGATTCAGACACAGTCACTCATCCAGGATTCAGACAGTCACTCCTCCAGGATTCAGACAGTCAGTCCTCCAGGATTCAGACACAGTCACTCCTCCAGGATTCAGACAGTCACTCTTACAGGATTCAGATACAGTCACTCCTCCAGGATTCAGACACAGTCAGTCCTCCAGGATTCAGACACAGTCACTCATCCAGGATTCAGACAGTCACTCCTCCAGGATTCAGACACAGTCACTCCCCCAGGATTCAGCCAGTCACTCCTCCAGGATTCAGATACAGTCACTCCTCCAGGACTCGGACACAGTCACTCTTCCAGGATTCAGACACAGTCACTTCTCCAGGATTCAGACAGTCACTCCTCCAGGATTCAGACAGTCACTCCTCCATGATTCAGATACAGTCACTCTTCCAGGACTCAGACACAGCCAGTTCTCCAGGATTCAGAAACAGTCACTCCTCCAGGATTCAGACACAGTCACTCCTCCAGGATTCAGAAACAGTCACTACTCCAGGATTAAGACTGTCACTCCTCCAGGATTCAGACACAGTCACTACTCCAGGATTAAGACTGTCACTCCTCCAGGATTCAGACACAGTCACTCCTCCAGGATTCAGACAGAGTCACTCCTCCAGGACTCAGACGCATTGACTCCTCCAGGACTCAGACATAGTCACTCCTCCAGGATTCAGATAGTCACTCCTCCAGGATTCAGATACAGTCACTCCTCCAGGATTCAGACACAGTCACTCCTCCAGTATTCAGACAGGTCACTCATCCAGGATTCAGACACAGTCACTCATCCAGGATTCAGACAGTCACTCCTCCAGGATTCAGACAGTCACTCTTACAGGATTCAGATACAGTCACTCCCCCAGGATTCAGCCAGTCACTCCTCCAGGATTCAGACAGTCACTCTTGCAGGATTCAGACACAGTCACTCCTCCAGGATTCAGACACAGTCACTCCTCCAGGATTCAGACACAGTCACTCATCCAGGATTCAGACAGTCACTCCTCCAGGATTCAGACAGTCAGTCCTCCAGGATTCAGACACAGTCACTCCCCCAGGATTCAGACAGTCACTCCTCCAGGATTCAGACAGTCACTCTTACAGGATTCAGATACAGTCACTCCTCCAGGACTCGGACACAGTCACTCTTCCAGGATTCAGACACAGTCACTCGTCCAGGACTCAGACACAGTCCCTCCTCCAGGATTCAGACACAGTCAGTCCTCCAGGATTCAGACACAGTCACTCCTCCAGGATTCAGTCACTCTTCCAGGATTAAGATATAGTCACTCCTCCAGGATTCAGACACAGTCACTCCCCCAGGATTCAGCCAGTCACTCCTCCAGGATTCAGACAGTCACGCTTACAGGATTCAGATACAGTCACTCCTCCAGGATTCAGACACAGTCAGTCCTCCAGGATTCAGACACAGTCACTCATCCAGGATTCAGACAGTCACTCCTCCAGGATTCAGACACAGTCACTCCCCCAGGATTCAGCCAGTCACTCCTCCAGGATTCAGACAGTCACTCTTACAGGATTCAGATACAGTCACTCCTCCAGGACTCGGACACAGTCACTCTTCCAGGATTCAGACACAGTCACTTCTCCAGAATTCAGACAGTCACTCCTCCAGGATTCAGACAGTCACTCCTCCATGATTCAGATACAGTCACTCTTCCAGGACTCAGACACAGCCAGTTCTCCAGGATTCAGAAACAGTCACTCCTCCAGGATTCAGACACAGTCACTCCTCCAGGATTCAGAAACAGTCACTACTCCAGGATTAAGACTGTCACTCCTCCAGGATTCAGACACAGTCACTCCTCCAGGATTAAGACTGTCACTCCTCCAGGATTCAGACACAGTCACTCCTCCAGGATTCAGACAGAGTCACTCCTCCAGGACTCAGACGCATTGACTCCTCCAGGACTCAGACATAGTCACTCCTCCAGGATTCAGATAGTCACTCCTCCAGGATTCAGATACAGTCACTCCTCCAGGATTCAGACACAGTCACTCCTCCAGGATTCAGACAGGTCACTCATCCAGGATTCAGACACAGTCACTCATCCAGGATTCAGACAGTCACTCCTCCAGGATTCAGACAGTCACTCTTACAGGATTCAGATACAGTCACTCCCCCAGGATTCAGCCAGTCACTCCTCCAGGATTCAGACAGTCACTCTTGCAGGATTCAGACACAGTCACTCCTCCAGGATTCAGACACAGTCACTCCTCCAGGATTCAGACACAGTCACTCATCCAGGATTCAGACATAGTCACTCCTCCAGGATTCAGATACAGTCACTCCTTCAGGATTCAGACAGATCCTCCTCCAGGCTTCAGTCACAGTCACTCCTCCAGGACTCAGACAGTCACTCCTCCAGGATTCAGACACAGTCACTCCTCCAGGACTCAGACAGTCACTCCTCCAGGACTCAGACAGTCACTCCTCCAGGATTCAGACAGTCACTCCTCCAGGATTCAGACAGTCACTCCTCCAGGATTCAGACACACACTCCTCCAGGACTCAGACAGTCACTCCTCCAGGACTCAGACAATCACTCCTCCAGGATTCAGACAGTCACTCCTCCAGGACTCAGACGCATTGACTCCTCCAGGACTCAGACATAGTCACTCCTCCAGGATTCAGATAGTCACTCCTCCAGGATTCAGATACAGTCACTCCTCCAGGATTCAGACACAGTCACTCCTCCAGGATTCAGACACAGTCACTCATCCAGGATTCAGACAGTCACTCCTCCAGGATTCAGACAGTCAGTCCTCCAGGATTCAGACACAGTCACTCATCCAGGATTCAGACAGTCACTCCTCCAGGATTCAGACAGTCACTCTTACAGGATTCAGATACAGTCACTCCTCCAGGATTCAGACACAGTCAGTCCTCCAGGATTCAGACACAGTCACTCATCCAGGATTCAGACAGTCACTCCTCCAGGATTCAGACACAGTCACTCCCCCAGGATTCAGCCAGTCACTCCTCCAGGATTCAGACAGTCACTCTTACAGGATTCAGATACAGTCACTCCTCCAGGACTCGGACACAGTCACTCTTCCAGGATTCAGACACAGTCACTCCTCCAGGTTTCAGACAGTCACTCCTCCAGGATTCAGACAGAGTCACTCCTCCAGGATTAGGACAGTCACTCCTTCAGGATTCAGACAGTCACTCCTCCAGGATTCAGACAGTCACTCCTTCAGGATTCAGACAGACACTCCTCCAGGATTCAGACAGTCACTCCTCCAGGACTCAGACAGTCACTCCTCCAGGATTCAGACAGTCACTCCTCCAGGATTCAGACAGTCACTCCTCCAGGATTCAGACACAGTCACTCCTCCAGGACTCAGACAGTCACTCCTCCAGGATTCAGACAGTCACTCCTCCAGGACTCAGACGCATTGACTCCTCCAGGACTCAGACATAGTCACTCCTCCAGGATTCAGATAGTCACTCCTCCAGGATTCAGATACAGTCACTCCTCCAGGATTCAGACACAGTCACTCCTCCAGGATTCAGACACAGTCACTCATCCAGGATTCAGACAGTCACTCCTCCAGGATTCAGACAGTCAGTCCTCCAGGATTCAGACACAGTCACTCCTCCAGGATTCAGACAGTCACTCTTACAGGATTCAGATACAGTCACTCCTCCAGGATTCAGACACAGTCAGTCCTCCAGGATTCAGACACAGTCACTCATCCAGGATTCAGACAGTCACTCCTCCAGGATTCAGACACAGTCACTCCCCCAGGATTCAGCCAGTCACTCCTCCAGGATTCAGATACAGTCACTCCTCCAGGACTCGGACACAGTCACTCTTCCAGGATTCAGACACAGTCACTTCTCCAGGATTCAGACAGTCACTCCTCCAGGATTCAGACAGTCACTCCTCCATGATTCAGATACAGTCACTCTTCCAGGACTCAGACACAGTCATCCCTCCAGGATTCAGACAGTCACTCCACCTGGATTCAGACGCAGTCACTCCTCCAGGATTCAGAAACAGTCACTCCCCCAGGATTCAGCCAGTCACTCCTCCAGGATTCAGACAGTCACTCTTACAGGATTCAGATACAGTCACTCCTCCAGGACTCGGACACAGTCACTCTTCCACAGGATTCAGACAGAGTCACTCCTCCAGGACTCAGACGCATTGACTCCTCCAGGACTCAGACATAGTCACTCCTCCAGGATTCAGATAGTCACTCCTCCAGGATTCAGATACAGTCACTCCTCCAGGATTCAGACACAGTCACTCCTCCAGGATTCAGACAGGTCACTCATCCAGGATTCAGACACAGTCACTCATCCAGGATTCAGACAGTCACTCCTCCAGGATTCAGACAGTCACTCTTACAGGATTCAGATACAGTCACTCCCCCAGGATTCAGCCAGTCACTCCTCCAGGATTCAGACAGTCACTCTTGCAGGATTCAGACACAGTCACTCCTCCAGGATTCAGACACAGTCACTCCTCCAGGATTCAGACACAGTCACTCATCCAGGATTCAGACAGTCACTCCTCCAGGATTCAGACAGTCAGTCCTCCAGGATTCAGACACAGTCACTCCCCCAGGATTCAGACAGTCACTCCTCCAGGATTCAGACAGTCACTCTTACAGGATTCAGATACAGTCACTCCTCCAGGACTCGGACACAGTCACTCTTCCAGGATTCAGACACAGTCACTCGTCCAGGACTCAGACACAGTCCCTCCTCCAGGATTCAGACACAGTCAGTCCTCCAGGATTCAGACACAGTCACTCCTCCAGGATTCAGTCACTCTTCCAGGATTAAGATATAGTCACTCCTCCAGGATTCAGACACAGTCACTCCCCCAGGATTCAGCCAGTCACTCCTCCAGGATTCAGACAGTCACGCTTACAGGATTCAGATACAGTCACTCCTCCAGGACTCAGACACAGTCATCCCTCCAGGATTCAGACAGTCACTCCACCTGGATTCAGACGCAGTCACTCCTCCAGGATTCAGACATAGTCACTCCTCCAGGATTCAGATACAGTCACACCTCCAGGATTCAGACACAGTCACTCCTCTAGGATTCAGACATCACTCATCCAGGATTTAGACACAGTCACTCCGCCAGGATCCAGACACAGTCACTTCTCCAGGATTCAAACACAGTTACTCCTCCAGGATTCAGACATAGTCACTCCTCCAGGATTCAGATACAGTCACTCCTCCAGGATTCAGACACAGTCACTCCTCTAGGATTCAGACATACACTCCTCCAGGATTCAGACAGTCACTCCTCCAGGACTCAGACAGTCACTCCTCCATGATTCAGATACAGTCACTCCTCCAGGACTCAGACATAGTCAGTTCTCCAGGATTCGGACAGTCACTCCTCCAGGATTCAGACGCAGTCACTCCTCCAGGACTCAGATACAGTCACTCCTCCAGGATTCAGACGCAGTCACTCCTCCAGGATTCAGACACAGTCACTCCTCCAGGATTCAGTAACAGTCACTCCTCCAGGATTCAGAAACAGTCACTCCTCCTGGACTCAGATACAGTCACTCCTCCAGGACTCAGATACAGTCACTCTTCCAGGATTCAGACACAGTCACTCCTCCAGGATTCAGAAACAGTCACTCCTCCAGGACTCAGATACAGTCACTCCTCCAGGATTCAGACAGTCACTCCTCCAGGATTCAGACACAGTCACTCCTCCCAGATTCAGACACAGTCACTCCTCCAGGATTCAGACTCAGTCACTCCTCCAGGACTCAGACACAGTCACTCCTCCAGAATTCAGACACAGCCACTCTTCCAGGATTCTGACAGTCACTCCTCCAGGATTCCGACACAGTTACTCCTCCAGGATTCAGACACTGTCACTACTCCAGGATTAAGACTGTCACTCCTCCAGGATTCAGACACAGTCACTACTCCAGGATTAAGACTGTCACTCCTCCAGGTTTCAGACACAGTCACTCCTCCAGGATTCAGACAGAGTCACTCCTCCAGGATTCAGACACAGTCACTCCTCCAGGATTCAGACAGTCACTCCTCCAGGATTCAGACAGTCACTCCTCCAAGATTCAGACACAGTCACTCCTCCAGAATTCAGGCAGTCACTCCTCCAGGATTCAGACAGAGTCACTCCTCCAGAATTCAGACAGTCACTCTTCCAGGGTTCAGACACAGTCACTACTCCAGGATTTAGACATAGTCACTCCTCCAGGATTCAGACACAGTCACTCCTCCAGGATTCAGACAGTCACTCCTCCAGAATCCAGTCACAGTCATTCCTCCAGGATTGAGACAGTCACTCCTCCAGGATTCAGACACAGTCACTCCTCCCGGATTCAGACACAGTCACTCCTCCAGGATTCAGACTCAGTCACTCCTCCAGGACTCAGACACAGTCACTCCTCCAGGATTCAGACACAGTCACTCTTCCAGGATTCAGACACAGTCACTCATCCAGGATTCAGACAGTCACTCCTCCAGGATTCAGACAGTCAGTCCTCCAGGATTCAGACACAGTCACTCCCCCAGGATTCAGACAGTCACTCCTCCAGGATTCAGACAGTCACTCTTACAGGATTCAGATACAGTCACTCCTCCAGGACTCGGACACAGTCACTCTTCCAGGATTCAGACACAGTCACTCGTCCAGGACTCAGACACAGTCCCTCCTCCAGGATTCAGACACAGTCAGTCCTCCAGGATTCAGACACAGTCACTCCTCCAGGATTCAGTCACTCTTCCAGGATTAAGATATAGTCACTCCTCCAGGATTCAGACACAGTCACTCCCCCAGGATTCAGCCAGTCACTCCTCCAGGATTCAGACAGTCACGCTTACAGGATTCAGATACAGTCACTCCTCCAGGACTCAGACACAGTCATCCCTCCAGGATTCAGACAGTCACTCCACCTGGATTCAGACGCAGTCACTCCTCCAGGATTCAGACATAGTCACTCCTCCAGGATTCAGATACAGTCACTCCTCCAGGATTCAGACACAGTCACTCCTCTAGGATTCAGACATCACTCATCCAGGATTTAGACACAGTCACTCCGCCAGGATCCAGACACAGTCACTTCTCCAGGATTCAAACACAGTTACTCCTCCAGGATTCAGACATAGTCACTCCTCCAGGATTCAGATACAGTCACTCCTCCAGGATTCAGACACAGTCACTCCTCTAGGATTCAGACATACACTCCTCCAGGATTCAGACAGTCACTCCTCCAGGACTCAGACAGTCACTCCTCCATGATTCAGATACAGTCACTCCTCCAGGACTCAGACATAGTCAGTTCTCCAGGATTCGGACAGTCACTCCTCCAGGATTCAGACGCAGTCACTCCTCCAGGACTCAGATACAGTCACTCCTCCAGGATTCAGACGCAGTCGCTCCTCCAGGATTCAGACACAGTCACTCCTCCAGGATTCAGTAACAGTCACTCCTCCAGGATTCAGAAACAGTCACTCCTCCTGGACTCAGATACAGTCACTCCTCCAGGACTCAGATACAGTCACTCCTCCAGGATTCAGACACAGTCACTCCTCCAGGATTCAGAAACAGTCACTCCTCCAGGACTCAGATACAGTCACTCCTCCAGGATTCAGACACAGTCACTCCTCCAGAATTCAGACAGTCACTCTTCCAGGGTTCAGACACAGTCACTACTCCAGGATTTAGACATAGTCACTCTTCCAGGATTCAGACACAGTCACTCCTCCAGGATTCAGACAGTCACTCCTCCAGGATCCAGTCACAGTCATTCCTCCAGGATTGAGACAGTTACTCCTCCAGGATTCAGACACAGTCACTCCTCCCGGATTCAGACACAGTCACTCCTCCAGGATTCAGACTCAGTCACTCCTCCAGGACTCAGACACAGTCACTCCTCCAGAATTCAGACACAGCCACTCCTCCAGGATTCTGACAGTCACTCCTCCAGGATTCAGACACAGTTACTCCTCCAGGATTCAGACACTGTCACTACTCCAGGATTAAGACTGTCACTCCTCCAGGATTCAGACACAGTCACTCCTCCAGGATTCAGACAGAGTCACTCCTCCAGGATTCAGACACAGTCACTCCTCCAGGATTCAGACAGTCACTCCTCCAGGATTCAGACAGTCACTCCTCCAAGATTCAGACACAGTCACTCCTCCAGAATTCAGGCAGTCACTCCTCCAGGATTCAGACACAGTCACTCCTCCAGAATTCAGACAGTCACTCTTCCAGGGTTCAGACACAGTCACTACTCCAGGATTTAGACATAGTCACTCCTCCAGGATTCAGACACAGTCACTCCTCCAGGATTCAGACAGTCACTCCTCCAGAATCCAGTCACAGTCATGCCTCCAGGATTGAGACAGTCACTCTTCCAGGATTAAGATATAGTCACTCCTCCAGGATTCAGACACAGTCACTCCCCCAGGATTCAGCCAGTCACTCCTCCAGGATTCAGACAGTCACGCTTACAGGATTCAGATACAGTCACTCCTCCAGGACTCAGACACAGTCATCCCTCCAGGATTCAGACAGTCACTCCACCTGGATTCAGACGCAGTCACTCCTCCAGGATTCAGACATAGTCACTCCTCCAGGATTCAGATACAGTCACTCCTCCAGGATTCAGACACAGTCACTCCTCTAGGATTCAGACATCACTCATCCAGGATTTAGACACAGTCACTCCGCCAGGATCCAGACACAGTCACTTCTCCAGGATTCAAACACAGTTACTCCTCCAGGATTCAGACATAGTCACTCCTCCAGGATTCAGATACAGTCACTCCTCCAGGATTCAGACACAGTCACTCCTCTAGGATTCAGACATACACTCCTCCAGGATTCAGACAGTCACTCCTCCAGGACTCAGACAGTCACTCCTCCATGATTCAGATACAGTCACTCCTCCAGGACTCAGACATAGTCAGTTCTCCAGGATTCGGACAGTCACTCCTCCAGAATTCAGACAGTCACTCTTCCAGGGTTCAGACACAGTCACTACTCCAGGATTTAGACATAGTCACTCCTCCAGGATTCAGACACAGTCACTCCTCCAGGATTCAGTAACAGTCACTCCTCCAGGATTCAGAAGCAGTCACTCCTCCTGGACTCAGATACAGTCACTCCTCCAGGACTCAGATACAGTCACTCCTCCAGGATTCAGACACAGTCACTCCTCCAGGATTCAGAAACAGTCACTCCTCCAGGACTCAGATACAGTCACTCCTCCAGGATTCAGACACAGTCACTCCTCCAGAATTCAGACAGTCACTCTTCCAGGGTTCAGACACAGTCACTACTCCAGGATTTAGACATAGTCACTCTTCCAGGATTCAGACACAGTCACTCCTCCAGGATTCAGACAGTCACTCCTCCAGGATCCAGTCACAGTCATTCCTCCAGGATTGAGACAGTTACTCCTCCAGGATTCAGACACAGTCACTCCTCCCGGATTCAGACACAGTCACTCCTCCAGGATTCAGACTCAGTCACTCCTCCAGGACTCAGACACAGTCACTCCTCCAGAATTCAGACACAGCCACTCCTCCAGGATTCTGACAGTCACTCCTCCAGGATTCAGACACAGTTACTCCTCCAGGATTCAGACACTGTCACTACTCCAGGATTAAGACTGTCACTCCTCCAGGATTCAGACACAGTCACTCTCCAGGATTCAGACAGAGTCACTCCTCCAGGATTCAGACACAGTCAGTCCTCCAGGATTCAGACACAGTCACTCCTCCAGGATTCAGTCACTCTTCCAGGATTAAGATATAGTCACTCCTCCAGGATTCAGACACAGTCACTCCCCCAGGATTCAGCCAGTCACTCCTCCAGGATTCAGACAGTCACGCTTACAGGATTCAGATACAGTCACTCCTCCAGGACTCAGACACAGTCATCCCTCCAGGATTCAGACAGTCACTCCACCTGGATTCAGACGCAGTCACTCCTCCAGGATTCAGACATAGTCACTCCTCCAGGATTCAGATACAGTCACTCCTCCAGGATTCAGACACAGTCACTCCTCTAGGATTCAGACATCACTCATCCAGGATTTAGACACAGTCACTCCGCCAGGATCCAGACACAGTCACTCCTGCAGGATTCAAACACAGTTACTCCTCCAGGATTCAGACACAGTCACTCCTCTAGGATTCAGACATACACTCCTCCAGGATTCAGACAGTCACTCCTCCAGGACTCAGACAGTCACTCCTCCATGATTCAGATACAGTCACTCCTCCAGGACTCAGACATAGTCAGTTCTCCAGGATTCGGACAGTCACTCCTCCAGGATTCAGACGCAGTCACTCCTCCAGGACTCAGATACAGTCACTCCTCCAGGATTCAGACGCAGTCACTCCTCCAGGATTCAGACACAGTCACTCCTCCAGGATTCAGTAACAGTCACTCCTCCAGGATTCAGAAACAGTCACTCCTCCTGGACTCAGATACAGTCACTCCTCCAGGACTCAGATACAGTCACTCCTCCAGGATTCAGACACAGTCACTCCTCCAGGATTCAGAAACAGTCACTCCTCCAGGACTCAGATACAGTCACTCCTCCAGGATTCAGACACAGTCACTCCTCCAGAATTCAGACAGTCACTCTTCCAGGGTTCAGACACAGTCACTACTCCAGGATTTAGACATAGTCACTCTTCCAGGATTCAGACACAGTCACTCCTCCAGGATTCAGACAGTCACTCCTCCAGGATCCAGTCACAGTCATTCCTCCAGGATTGAGACAGTTACTCCTCCAGGATTCAGACACAGTCACTCCTCCCGGATTCAGACACAGTCACTCCTCCAGGATTCAGACTCAGTCACTCCTCCAGGACTCAGACACAGTCACTCCTCCAGAATTCAGACACAGCCACTCCTCCAGGATTCTGACAGTCACTCCTCCAGGATTCAGACACAGTTACTCCTCCAGGATTCAGACACTGTCACTACTCCAGGATTAAGACTGTCACTCCTCCAGGATTCAGACACAGTCACTACTCCAGGATTAAGACTGTCACTTCTCCAGGTTTCAGACACAGTCACTCCTCCAGGATTCAGACAGAGTCACTCCTCCAGGATTCAGACACAGTCACTCCTCCAGGATTCAGACAGTCACTCCTCCAGGATTCAGACAGTCACTCCTCCAAGATTCAGACACAGTCACTCCTCCAGAATTCAGGCAGTCACTCCTCCAGGATTCAGACACAGTCACTCCTCCAGAATTCAGACAGTCACTCTTCCAGGGTTCAGACACAGTCACTACTCCAGGATTTAGACATAGTCACTCCTCCAGGATTCAGACACAGTCACTCCTCCAGGATTCAGACAGTCACTCCTCCAGAATCCAGTCACAGTCATTCCTCCAGGATTGAGACAGTCACTCCTCCAGGATTCAGACACAGTCACTCCTCTCGGATTCAGACACAGTCACTCCTCCAGGATTCAGACTCAGTCACTCCTCCAGGACTCAGACACAGTCACTCCTCCAGAATTCAGACACAGCCACTCCTCCAGGATTCTGACAGTCACTCCTCCAGGATTCAGACACAGTTACTCCTCCAGGATTCAGACACTGTCACTACTCCAGGATTAAGACTGTCACTCCTCCAGGATTCAGACACAGTCACTACTCCAGGATTAAGACTGCCACTCCTCCAGGTTTCAGACACAGTCACTCCTCCAGGATTCAGACAGAGTCACTCCTCCAGGATTCAGACACAGTCACTCCTCCAGGACTCAGACAGTCACTCCTCCAGGATTCAGACACAGTCACTCCTCCAGGACTCAGACAGTCACTCCTCCAGGACTCAGACAGTCACTCCTCCAGGATTCAGACAGTCACTCCTCCAGGATTCAGACAGTCACTCCTCCAGGATTCGGACACAGTCACTCCTCCAGGACTCAGACAGTCACTCCTCCAGGACTCAGACAGTCACTCCTCCAGGATTCAGACAGTCACTCCTCCAGGACTCAGACGCATTGACTCCTCCAGGACTCAGACATAGTCACTCCTCCAGGATTCAGATAGTCACTCCTCCAGGATTCAGATACAGTCACTCCTCCAGGATTCAGACACAGTCACTCCTCCAGGATTCAGACACAGTCACTCATCCAGGATTCAGACAGTCACTCCTCCAGGATTCAGACAGTCAGTCCTCCAGGATTCAGACACAGTCACTCATCCAGGATTCAGACAGTCACTCCTCCAGGATTCAGACAGTCACTCTTACAGGATTCAGATACAGTCACTCCTCCAGGATTCAGACACAGTCAGTCCTCCAGGATTCAGACACAGTCACTCATCCAGGATTCAGACAGTCGCTCCTCCAGGATTCAGACACAGTCACTCCCCCAGGATTCAGCCAGTCACTCCTCCAGGATTCAGACAGTCACTCTTACAGGATTCAGATACAGTCACTCCTCCAGGACTCGGACACAGTCACTCTTCCAGGATTCAGACACAGTCACTCCTCCAGGTTTCAGACACAGTCACTCCTCCAGGATTCAGACAGAGCCACTCCTCCAGGATTCGGACAGTCACTCCTTCAGGATTCAGACAGTCACTCCTCCAGGATTCAGACAGTCACTCCTTCAGGATTCAGACAGACACTCCTCCAGGATTCAGTCACTGTCACTCCTCCAGGACTCAGACAGTCACTCCTCCAGGATTCAGACACAGTCACTCCTCCAGGACTCAGACAGTCACTCCTCCAGGACTCAGACAGTCACTCCTCCAGGATTCAGACAGTCACTCCTCCAGGATTCAGACAGTCACTCCTCCAGGATTCAGACACAGTCACTCCTCCAGGACTCAGACAGTCACTCCTCCAGGATTCAGACAGTCACTCCTCCATCACTCAGACGCATTGACTCCTCCAGGACTCAGACATAGTCACTCCTCCAGTATTCAGATAGTCACTCCTCCAGGATTCAGATACAGTCACTCCTCCAGGATTCAGACACAGTCACTCCTCCAGGATTCAGACACAGTCACTCATCCAGGATTCAGACAGTCACTCCTCCAGGATTCAGACAGTCAGTCCTCCAGGATTCAGACACAGTCACTCATCCAGGATTCAGACAGTCACTCCTCCAGGATTCAGACACAGTCAGTCCTCCAGGATTCAGACACAGTCACTCATCCAGGATTCAGACAGTCACTCCTCCAGGATTCAGACACAGTCACTCCTCCAGGATTCAGCCAGTCACTCCTCCAGGATTCAGACAGTCACTCTTACAGGATTCAGATACAGTCGCTCCTCCAGGACTCGGACACAGTCACTCTTCCAGGATTCAGACACAGTCACTTCTCCAGGATTCAGACAGTCACTCCTCCAGGATTCAGACAGTCACTCCTCCATGATTCAGATACAGTCACTCTTCCAGGACTCAGACACAGCCAGTTCTCCAGGATTCAGAAACAGTCACTCCTCCAGGATTCAGACACAGTCACTACTCCAGGATTAAGACTGTCACTCCTCCAGGATTCAGACACAGTCACTCCTCCAGGATTAAGTCTGTCACTCCTCCAGGATTCAGACACAGTCGCTCCTCCAGGATTCAGACAGAGTCACTCCTCCAGGACTCAGACGCATTGACTCCTCCAGGACTCAGACATAGTCACTCCTCCAGGATTCAGATAGTCACTCCTCCAGGATTCAGATGCAGTCACTCCTCCAGGATTCAGACACAGTCACTCCTCCAGGATTCAGACAGGTCACTCATCCAGGATTCAGACACAGTCACTCATCCAGGATTCAGACAGTCACTCCTCCAGGATTCAGACAGTCACTCTTACAGGATTCAGATACAGTCACTCCCCCAGGATTCAGCCAGTCACTCCTCCAGGATTCAGACAGTCACTCTTACAGGATTCAGATACAGTCACTTCTCCAGGATTCAGACACAGTCAGTCCTCCAGGATTCAGACACAGTCACTCATCCAGGATTCAGATAGTCACTCCTCCAGGATTCAGCACAGTCACTCCCCCAGGATTCAGCCAGTCACTCCTCCAGGATTCAGACAGTCACTCTTACAGGATTCAGATACAGTCACTCCTCCAGGACTCGGACACAGTCACTCTTCCAGGATTCAGACACAGTCACTTCTCCAGGATTCAGACAGTCACTCCTCCAGGATTCAGACAGTCACTCCTCCATGATTCAGATACAGTCACTCTTCCAGGACTCAGACACAGCCAGTTCTCCAAGATTCGGACAGTCATTCCTCCAGGATTCAGACGCAGTCACTCCTCCAGGACTCAGATACAGTCACTCCTCCAGGATTCAGACACTGTCACTCCTCCAGGATTCAGTAACAGTCACCCCTCCAGGACTCAGATACAGTCACTCCTCCAGGATTCGGACACAGTCACTCCTCCAGGATTCAGTAACAGTCACTCCTCCAGGATTCAGAAACAGTCACTCCTCCAGGACTCAGATACAGTCACTCCTCCAGGATTCAGACACAGTCACTCCTCCAGGATTCAGAAACAGTCACTCCTCCAGGATTGAGACAGTCACTCCTCCAGGATTCAGACACTGTCACTCCTCCAGGATTGAGACAGTCACTCCTCGCGGATTCAGACACAGTCACTCCTGCAGGATTCAGACACAGTCACTCCTTCAGGATTCAGACACAGTTGCTCCTCCAGTATTCAGATAGTCACTCCTGTAGAAGGTCACACTGATGCTAGGCTTTGCAGCCGATTTCAGCAGTGAATGACACACCATTGAAGATCCCAAATGGCATTTGTGGGATCAGATTTGGATCAGACCGCAGGTGCTTCTGACTTTCCACTTGTTCTTTCAATAAGTGAGACTTATTGCTCATTTTATTCTGCAGGAGTTCATTGCAGAGAGATCATCTATCATTTAATGCTATATTGTTGATCTCCCAGTGCTCTTGTACAGCCTGTAGCCTCTGGAAAACATTCTGTTCCAAACAGATTGAGAGAGAGTGAATGATTCAGGTCTGGGTGGTAGACATCGGCATGACCGTCTCGATGTGACAAACTATCTGAATGCTGCACATAGGCTGAGCAACTAAATGACATGCTAGGTCACTTCAGAGGGCAGTAACAGTTGGTGATTAACAGATCAATAGCTCTCACAGACGTTGTGATGGTAAGGAACACACCAGGTGACGTCAGTGCATTTCCCATGCTGTGGTCTCATGTGATGTCAACTCCAGGAATATGGTAAGGGCATTCAAGGAAAGGATAACAGGGCAATAATGTGGAAGATTTATTTGATTGAATGTGTGTGTAAGGAAGGCTCATGAGAAATGTGTCTATCAGTGAGTTGTGAGCCTCCCCTGTGCATATCTCATTGCGCCTTGCCTGCTGTCCCTCGGGGTGTTCATCAAATTGCACCTGGTCACTGTACCCCTCAGAGGAGGCTTCGTGCTCCAGGATGTCTTCATTGTTCGAAATTTCTACCTTCTTCAGCGCCAGGTTGCGCAGCACGCAACACACCACAATGATATGCGACACCCTTGCTGGGGCATATTGAAGGGCTGCACCAGATCTATCAAGGCATCTGAACTGCATCTTCAGAAGCCTGATGGCCTGCTCAATGGTCACTCACATTATCCCGTGGCAGATGTTGCATCCATCCTCTACATCTGTGCTTGGGCTTCACATAAGTATCAGAAGCCTCTCTTCAGTGGTAGCCCTTATCACCCTGGATCCATCCTTGAAGGTGGGCAGGGGACCTGAAAAGGTCGGGCACCTGAGACTGCCTTAGTATAGAGGCGTTGTGGCAGCTTTCTGGGAACTTTGCGCAGACCTGACGCATCCATTTGCAGTGGTCGCAGACCAGTGGTACATTGAGCGAGTGGAAGCCCTTCCTATTGATGAAGGCTGCTGCCTGGTCTGTGCATGCATGCAGTCCATGACACCCTAGGGGAATCTAGCGATGGCCCCAAATCCTATCAGCCTGACTGTCCAGATAGGTGTGTAGGATAATAAGGAGATGGCAGATGAATTGAACAGATATTTTGCATCGGTCGTCACTATTGAGGATACAAGTAACATCCCTGTATTAGCTGTAAGTCAGGAAATGGAAGGGAGGGAGGAACTCAAGAAAATTACAATCACCGGGGAAGTCGGACTGAGCAAATTGTTGGAGCTGCGGCTGACAAGTCCCCGGGTCCTGATGGACTTCATCCTATGGTGTTAAAAGAAGTGGCTAGTGAGATAGTTGATGCATTACTTTAAATTTTACAAGATTCCCTGGATTTGGGGAAGTTTCTATTAGATTGGAAAATAGCAAATATAACTCACTTATTTAAAAAGGGAGGGAGACAGAAAGTAGGAAACTACAGGCCAGTTAACATCTGTTTTAGGGAAAATGTTAGAAGTTATTATGAAAGATGTTATCGCAGAACAATTAGAAAAAATCAAGGTAATCAGGCAGAGTCAACATGGTTTTGTGAAAGGGAAATCATGTTTAACTAATTTATTGGAGTTCTTTGAGGGAGTTACATGTGCTGTGGATAAAGGGGAACCGGTGGATGTGTTGTACTTAGATTTTCAGAAGGCATTTCATAAGGTGCCACATCAAAGCTTATTGCAGAAAATAAAAGCTCGTGGTGTAGGGGGTGACATATTGGCATGGACAGAAGATTGGTTAGCTAACAGGAAACAGAGAGTTGGCATAAATGGGTAATTTTCTGATTGGCAAGATGTAACGAGTGGTGTGCCACAGGGATCTGTGCTGGGGCCTTAACTTTTTACAATTTACATAAATGACTTAAATGAAGGGACCGAAGGTATGGTTGCTAAATCTGCTGATGACACAAAGATCGGGAGGAAAGTAACTTGTGAAGTGGACATAAGGAGGCTACAAAGAAATATTAATAGGTTAAGTGAGTGGAAGAAGACCTGGCAAATGGAGTATCATGTGGGAAAGTGGGAAATTGTCCACTTTGGCAGAAAGAATAAAAATTATCTAAATGGTGAGAGATTGCAGAGCTCTGAGATGCAGAGGGATCTGGGTGTCCTAGTGCATGGATCACAAAAGGTTAGTATGCAGGTACAGCAAGTAATTAGGAAAGCTAATAGAATGTTATCATTTATCGCGAGGGGAATTGAATGCAAAAGTAGGGAGGTTATGCATCAGCTATACAGGACATTGGTGAGACCACATCTGGAGTACTGTGTACCATACTGGTCTCCTTATTTAAGGAAGGATGTAAATGCGTTGGAGGCAGTACAGAGAAGGTTTACTAGACTAATACCTGGAATGGGCGGGCTGTCTTATGAGGAAAGATTGGACAGGCTAGGCTTGTATCCGCTGGAATTTAGAAGAGTAAGAGGTGACTTGACTGAAACATATAAGATCCTGAGGGGTCTTGACAGGGTGGATGTGGAAAGGATATATCCCCTTGTGGGAGAATCTAGAACCAGGGGTCACTGTTTAAAAATGTGGGGTCACCCATTTAAGACAGAGATGAGGAGAAATTTTTTCTCTCATAGGGTCGTGAGTCTTTGGAATTCTCTTCCTTAAAAGGCAGTAGAAGCAGAGTCTTTGAATATTTTTAAGGCAGAGGTAGATAGATTCTTAACAAGCAAAGGAGTGAAAGGTTATCGGGGGTAGGTGGAAATGTGGAGTCATCAGTTTAGCCATGAACTTATTGAATGGCGGAGCAGGCTCGAAGGGCCGAGTGGCCTACTCCTGCTCCTAATTCGTATGTTCGTATGTAACATGGCATTGGTGACTTGACATAGTGATGAGCCGTAGACTGGGAGATCCCACAGTTAACACCAGAAGATCCCTGGAATGTTCCTGAGTCATAGAAGTTCAGCACCACAGAGACCTTCAATGAGACAGGCAATGGGTGCCTACCACTTCCCTTTGGGCTCAGCTCCTCTTCCATCATGGCGTACAGCTCGGTGACTGCCTTCCTGGAGAGGCGCAGTCTTCTGTAACACTGCTACTCTGACATTTGCAGGAAACAGAGTCTCAGACAGTAGACCTACAGAATCACAGAATTGTTACAGCACAGTAGGAGGCCATTTGGCCTGTCATGTCAATGCTGGCTCTCCGAAAGAGCAGTTTACCTAGTGCCACACCCTTGCCTTCTTCCCGTAGCCCTGCACATTCTTCTTTTTCAGACAACTATCCAATTCCCTCTTAAATGCCTTGATTGAACTTGCCTCCACCAAACCATCGGGTACTGCCTTTCAGATCCTAACCAATCGCTGTGTGGAAAAAGTTTTTCCTCCTGTCGCCATTGCTTCCTTTGCCAATTACTTTAAATTTGTGCCCTCTTGTTCTTGTTCCTTCCACCTACAGGAACAGTTTTTCCCTATCTACCCTGTCCAGATCCTTCATGATTTTGATACATCTATCAAATCTCCTCTCAACTTTCTCTTTTCCCAGGAAAACAGTCCCGACTTCTCCAATCTATCCACGTAATTGAAGTTCCTTGTTCCTGGAACCATTTTCATGAATCTTTTCTGCACTTTCTCTGATGCCTTCACATCTTTCCTAAAGTGTGCTGCCCAGAACTGGACACAATTCTTCAGTTGAGGCTGAACCTGTGTTCTGTACAAGTTTAAAATAACTTCCTTGCTTTTGTACTCTATGCCCCTATTAATGAAGCCTAGGCTGCTGTATTCTCTATTAACTGCTCCCTCAACCTGTCCTGCCACTTTCAATGATTCATGCACAGATACACCCAGGGCCCTCTGCTCCTGCACCCCCTTTAGAGTTGCACCCTGTTACGAGTGCTTCCAATTTTTTTGTTAAATTATCAGGATTTGTGTTTTAAAGCTGAAAAAAGATTCCATAGATGCTGGAACTTTGTGTTTTTTTAAAAAGAGGTCATCAGAAGGTCTTTTGGACTGAGCTTGTAAACACCAGTTACTGGAAGGTACCTGTTTTCAAATAAATACCCAGCAGGGGGCTTTTTTGACTTGGGGAGGATATTTACAGAGAAGTGACAGGTCAAGATTTATAGGGGTCAGGAGGCTTGACTCCTGAGATGTTTTTGGTTTCATTTTGGACAGGCAGTTGGGATATGGACAGTGTTCTGAAAAGGAGTTAAAGAATCAACCTGCCAAGGACAACCCCCAACTCAGCCTTTTCTAGTTCTTTGCAAAGCCTGCCAGTTTTTGAGCTCTTTGAGAAGCTCTGAGAAGCAAGTGTAAGAAACTGCTACATTTTTCCTGGAAAGCCCGCCCAAACTGAACTTCAACGTTGCCAAACAAGAACTGTTCTAGGAAGATCCCAGTGACTACCGTCTAGGCGTATTTGGGACACCAAGCCAAAACATAGGACGTCTGACATTTTTCCATATCTTCTCTTTTTTCTTCAAGAATTAGCAAGTATTCTGCCAAAGTATACTTTTTGTCTGTTTTTTTTGCTATAGACCTTTAAAAAGTAAATCCCTTTATTTTTCAGTTAACTGGTGGTGCATATGAGGGGCTAAGGTAAAAAGGGAACTTTTATATTACAATCTGTGTGTTAATGCTTTGCTTCATTACTGGTTATTTCTTGTTTTATAATAAACTGATAATTTTGTTGATTATTAAAGAAACCTGGTTGATGTATTTTATTCTGAGATATTGACGGTCTATGATCGACCGTATCGGTAACAGGGAAAAAATTAAAATATATGTTGTGACCTGTGGAGAAGTGGAACTATAATAAACAGTGCACTCTTCCCACCTCGGTCGTAATAACGCTTTATTTTATACTGTCTCTTCATGTTCTTCCCACCAAAATAAATCACTTCACACTTCTCTGCATTGGATTTTATCTGCCACTTGTCCACCCATTCCACGAACCTGTGTCCTTTTGAAGTTCTACACTATCTTCCTCACAGTTCACCAAGCTCTAGGTCACTAATATATCAGGAACAGCAAGGGTCCTAACACCGACTCTTGGGGGGACTCCACTACAAACCTTCCTCCAGCCTGAAAAACATTCATTAACAATTACTTTCTATTTCCTGTCACTCAGCCAATTTTGAATCCATGTTGCTACTGTCCCTTTTATTCCATGAGCTATAACTTTGCTCACAAGTCTGTTGTGCGGAACTTTAGCATTATCATCTGTTACCATCATTATCATTCTCTACCATTACCATCAAGCTGGGGGACCAACCCTGGTTCAATGAAGAGTGCAGGAGGGCATGCCAGAAGCAGCACCAGGCATACCTCAAAATGAAGCGTCAGCCTGGTGAAGCTACAACACAGGACTACTTGCATGCCAAACAGCAAAGCAGCATGCAATAGACAGGGTTAAGGAACCTACAACCAACGGATCAGATCTAAGCTGTGCAGTGCAGCCAAATCCAGTCGTGAATGATGGTGGACAATTAAACAACTGACAGGAGAAGGAGGCTCAACAAATATCCCCATCCTCAACGATGGAGGAGCCCAGCACATCAGTGCAAAAAACAAGGCTGATGTATTTGCATCCATCTTCAGCCTGAAGTGCTGAGTGGATGATCCATCTCGGCCTCCTCCTGAGGTCCCCAGCATCACAGCTGCCAGTCTTCAGACCATCCGATAGACTCCATGTGATATCAAGAAATGGCCGAAGGAACTGAATACTGCAAAGGTATGGGCCCTGACAACATTCTGTCAATAGTACTGAAGATTTCTGCTCCAGTACCAGCCACGTCCCTAGCCAAGCTGTTCCAGTACGGCTACTACACTGGCATCTACCCGGCAATGTGGAAAATTGTCCAGGTATGTCCTGTGTGCAAAAAGCAGGACAAATCCAACCTGGCAATTATCGCCCCATCAGTCTACTCCCGATCATCAGTAAATTGATGGAAGATGTCATCAAGACAGTGCTAACAAGCGGCAATTGCTCAGCAATAACCTGCTCGCTGACTCTCAGTTTGGGTTCCGCCAGGGCCACTCAGCTCCTGACCTCATTACAGCCTTGGTTCAAACATGGACAAAAGAGCTGAACTCCAGAGATGAGGTGAGAGTGACTGCCCTTGACATCAAGGCAGCATTTGACTGAGTAACGGCATCAAGGAGCCCTAGCAAAACAGGAGTCAATGGGAATCAGGGGGAAAACTCTCTGCTGGTTGGAGTCATACCTAGCACAAAAGAATATGGTGGTGGTTATTGGAGGTCAACCATTTCAATCCCAGGACATCAGTGCAGGAGTTCCTCAGTCCTAGGATCAACCATCTTCAGATGTTTCATTAATGACATTCCCTCCATCATAAGGTCAGAAGTTCGCTGATGATTGCACAATGTTCCGCTCCATTCGCGACTCCTCAGATACTGAAGCAGCCCATATCCATATGCAGCAGACCTGGACAACATCCAGGCTTGGGCTGATAAGTGCAAGTAACATTTGCACCATGCAAGTGTCAGACAATGACCATCTCCAACAAGAGAGAATCTAACAGTCTTCCCTTGACATTCAATGGCATGACCATCACTGAATCGCCCACTATCATCATCCTGGGGTGGGGGTGGAGGGGGGTGGGGCGGTCACCATTGACTACAAACCGAATTGGACCAGCCACATAAATGCTGTGACTACAAGAGCAGGTCAGAGGTTGGAAATTCTGCAGTGAGTAACTCACTGCCTGTCTCCCCAATGTCTGTCCACCGTCTACAAGGCACAAGTCAGGAGTATGATGGAATACGCTCCACTTGCCTGGATGGGTGCAGTTCCAATAACACTCAAGAAGCTCAACATCATCCAGGACAAAGCAGCCCAATTGATTGGCACCCCATCCACCACCTTTAACATTCACTCCCTTCACCACCACAGCACAGTGGCAGCAGTGTATACCATATCCCTAATTGCCCTTGAGAAAGTGGTGGTGAGCTGCTTTCTTGAACCGCTGCAGTCCATGGGAGGTAGGTACACCCACAGTGCTGTTAGGAAGGGAGTTCCAGGATGTTGACCCAGCTACAGTGAAGGAACAGCGATATAGTTCCAAATCAGGATGGTGTGTGACTTGGAGGGGAACTTGCAGGTGGTGATGTTCCCGTGCATTTGCTGCCCTTGTCCTTCTAGTTGGTAGAGGTCGCGGGTTTGGAAGGTGCTGTTGAAGGAGCCTTGGTGCATTGCTGCAGTGCATCTTGTAGATGGTACACACTGCTGCCACTGTGCGTCGGTGGTGGAGGGAGTGAATGTTTGTAGATGGGGTGCCAATCAAGTGGGCTGCTTTGTCCTGGATGGTGTCGAGCTTCTTGAGTATTGTTGGAGTTGCACCCATCCAGGCAAATGGAGAGTATTCCATCACACTCCTGACTTGTGCCTTGTAGATGGTGGACAGGCTTTGGGGAGTCAGGAGGTGAGCTACTCACCGCAGGATTCCTAGCCTCTGACCTGCTCTTGTAGCCACAGTATTTATATGGCAACTCCAGTTCTGTTTCTGGTCAATGGTAACCCCTAGGATGTTGATAGGGGGATTCAGCGATGGTAATGCCATTGAATGTTAGATTCTCTCTTGTTGGAGATGGTCATTGCCCAGCACTTATGTGGCGCGAATGTTACTTGCCACTTATCAGCCCAAGCCTGGATATTGTCCAGGTCTTGCTGCATTTCTACACAGACTGCTTCAGTATCTGAAGAGTTGCGAATGGTGCTGAACATTGTGCAATCATCAGTGAACATCCCCACTTCTGACCTTATGATTGAAGGCAGGTCATTGATGAAGCAGCTGAAGATGGTTGGGGCTAGGACACTACCCTGAGGAACTCCTACACTGATGTCCTGGAGCTCAGATGATTGACCCCCAACAACCACAACCATCTTCCTTTGCGCTAGGTATGACTCCAACCAGCGGAGAGTTTTCCCCCTGATTCCCATTGACCAGTTTTGCTAGGGCTCCTTGATGCCATACTCGGTCAAATGCTGCCTTGATGTCACGGGCAGTCACTCTCACCTCACCTCTTGAGTTCAGCTCTTTTGTCCATGTTTGAACCAAGGCTGGAATGAGGTCAGGAGCTGATCGGCCCTGGTGGAACCCAAACTGAGCGTCACTGAGCAGGTTATTGCGAAGCAAGTGCCGCTTAATTCACTGTTGATGACACCTTCCATCACTTTGCTGATGATTGAGAGTGGACTGATGGGGCGATAATTGGCCGGGTTGGATTTGTTCAGCTTTTTGTGTACAGGACATACCTGGGCAATTTTCCACATTGCAGGGTAGATGCCAGTGTTGTAGCTGTACTGGAACAGCTTGGCTAGGGGCGCGGCAAGTTCTGGAGCACAGGTCTTCAGTACTATTGCCGGAATATTGTCAGGGCCCATAGCCTTTGCAGTATCCAGTGCCTTCAGTCGTTTCCTGATATCACGCGGAGTGAATCAAATTGTCTGAAGTCTGGCATCTGTGATGCTGGGGACTTCTGGAGGAGGCCGAGATGGATCATCAACTCAGCACTTCTAGCTGAAGATTGTTGCAAATGCTTCAGCCTTATCTTTCGCACTGAAGTGCTGGGCTCCCCCGTCATTGAGGATGGGGATATTTGTGGAGCCACCCACTCCAGTTAGTTGTTTAATTGTCCACCACCATTCACGGCTGCATGTGGCAGGACTGCAGAGCTTAGATCTGATCCGTTGGTTATGGGATCATTTCGCTCTATCACATGCTGCTTACGCAGTTTGGCACGCAGATAGTCCTGTGTTGTAGCTTCAGCAGGTTGACACCTCATTTTGAGGTATGCCTGGTACTGCTCCTGGCATGCCCTCCTGCACTCTTCATTGAACCAGGGTTGGTCTCCTGGCTTGATGGTAATGGTAGAGTGGGGGATATGCCGGGCCATGAAGTTACAGATTGTGGTTGAGTACAATTCTGCTGCTGCTGATGGCCCACAGCGCCTCATGGATGCCGAGTTTTGCATTGCTAGATCTGTTCGAAATCTATCCCATTTAGCACGGTGGTAGTGCCACACAACATGATGGATGGTATCCTTGATGTGAAGGCAGGACTTCGTCTCCACAAGGACTGTGTGGTGGTCTCTCCTACCAATACTGTAATGGACAGATGCATCTGCGGCAGGCAGATTGGTGAGGACGAGTCAAGTATGTTTCCCCCTCTTGTTGGTTCCCTCACCACCTGCCGCATACCCAGTCTAGCAGCTATGTCCTTTAGGACTCGGCCAGCAGTGGTGCTACTGAGCCACTCGTGGTGATGGGCATTGAATTCCCCCACCCAGAGTACATTCTGTGCCCTTGCCCCCCTCAGTGCTTCCTCCAAGTGGTGTTCAACATGGAGGAGTACTGACTCCTCAGCTGAGGGAGGGCAGTAGGTGGTAATCAGTAGGAGGTTTCTTTGCCCATGTTTGACCTGATGCCATGACTTCACGGTGTCCAGAGTCAATGTTGAGGACTCCCAGGGCAACTCCCTCCCTACTGTATACCATTGTGCCGCCACCTCTGCTGGGTCTGTCCTGCCGGTGGGACAGGACATACCTAGGGATATTGATGGCAGTGTTTGGGACATTGTGTGTCAGGTATGATTCGTTGAGTGTGACTATGTCAGGCTGTTGCTTGACTAGTCTGTGGGACAGCTCTCCCAATTTTGGCACAAGCCCCCAGATGTTTGTAAGGAGGACTTTGCAGGGTCGACAGGGCTGGGTTTGCTGTTGTCGTTTCGGGTGGTCTGTCCAGTTTCATTCTTTTTTTATTGACTTCGTAGTGGTTACATACAAGTGAGTGGCTTGCTGGGCCCTGTAAGAGTCAACCACATTGCTATGGGTCTGGAGTCACATGTAGGCCAGACCAGGTAAGGTACAGCAGATTTCCTTGAACCAGATGGGTTTTTACAACGATCGACAATGGTTTCATGGCCATCATTAGACTAGCTTTTAATTTCAGATTTATTAATTGAATTCAAATTCCACCTTCTGCTGTGGTGGGATTTGAACTCATGTTCCTAGAGCAATACCCTGGGTCTCTGGATTATTAGTCCAGTGACAATACCACTCCGCACCGCCTCTCCTACCTTTCCACCTAGCTCTTGGTTGTATTATCCACCTGACATCTGTTAAAAGCACACATTTTTTTCTTCATCTTAATCGCTATCTCTTTCGTCATCCAGGAAGCTCTGGATTGGTTTGCCTTACTTTTTCCCTTCCTGGGAAAATACCTCGACTGTGCCTGAACTATCTCTTCTTTAAAGGCAGCCCTTTGTTCAGATACCATTTTACCTGTCAACCTTTCCAGTTTATCCGGGTCAGATCCATTCTTACCCCATTGAAGTTGGCTTTCTCCCAGTTAATTTTTCTTACTCTGGATTGTTCCTTGTGCTTTTCCATAGCCAACCTAAACCTCATGAGACAATGTTCACTGTCCCCTAAATGTTCCCCTCCTGACACTTGATTCCCTTGGCCAACCTCAACAGTGACAACACTTCAAAAGTACTTCATTTGCAGCAAAGCACTTTGGGACATCCTGAGGTTGTGAAAGGTGCTATACAAATGCAAGTCTTTATTTTTTAAAGATTTAGCTCCTCCTCCACACTCTCTTTCTCTGATTCTTACTCCAAAGAGGGTCCAAGCAGCATGAAATATTGCTGCCATTTAATGTAACTAAAATAAAACGTCTGTAATTGCAAACACTATTTAATTGACCCTCAATTAGAACTTTCCTGTGCAATGTTACTGGTTGCTTACTTCAGTCAAATTTTACTAATCAATCTTCACTGTGTTAGATCAACAGTGTCAGTAACAGCACAATAGCTGTTTGCTACAAAATTTTATAGGTGCAAACTTTGTACATATTGCAATTATACCTCTTCTTTTTAGGTTGATTTCTACGAAGTATAATTATCGGTGAGAACAAGAATGTAAACATTTTTAAGACCAGGTAGATGCCACTTGGACCAAGAAAATCAGTCCCTTATTTTTTGTCTTTAATAAAAAGTGCTGTACTTTGTGGAAACAAGCAGATAATTGAGAGCCTCCAATTTTAGCCTTGCATGTACAGTTAATGGTGCTTCAGGCACAGGGATGAAAAAAAGAACGACTTGTATTTGTACAGCATTTTCATGACCCAAAGTTCCTTATAGCCAATTAAGTATGTTTTGTAGTGCGATCTCTGTTGCGTTTGCGGCTGCCAATTTACACACAGTAATGTCCCACAAACTGCAATGTAATAATGATCAGATAAATCTCTTTTAGTGATATTGGTTGAGGGATAAATATTGGTCAGCACACCAGGAAAAATTCCCCTGCCCTTCTTTGAATAGTGCCATGGGATCTTTTCCTTCCACCTGAGAGGGAAAATGGGGCTTTGGTTTAATGTCTTATCCAAAACATGGCACCTCCAATGGTGCAGCAGCCCCTCAGTACTGCACCGGAGTGTCAGCTTGAATAATGCGCTCTAGTGTCTGGAGTGGGATTCGAACCCATGACCTGACTCAGAGGCAAGAGTGCTACCACGTACAGTGCAAATAAAATAACTTGATTTGAACTTTTCTTGGGCAGCAATACAAATTCATTCTGTTCACGATCTTTAACAACATCAGAAAACAGAACTGTTCCTCTCCTCGCTGTGTGCGAGGTTATAACCAGGGTGTAATGGTGAAAGGCTAATGATTTTCTGATCTGTTTTGGGTATCGCCGTCCTCGCCCCACCCCATGTCCCAATCAGTTTATGCACTGAATAGCTGAGGTTAGTAGGCCGGGAATTAACTGGCCTTGATCATAGTTCTGAGCTCAATCAAATCATTTCTGCCAGATAGATGTAGGAGTGCAACCACATGACACCTGGTTTAAGCAAGGGATAATCAGCCAGCATTTCCACTCCTGGAAGCTATTCAGTGGACCTTACTGGAAGTGAGTATGTGTGGCCAGTGGGTGAGGATGGGACTGAGTTCAGATGTGATGCTTCTCAAATAGAATTGTCGCTCATTGTCAAGGCTGACACATCGAGGATGGCTGTTTGGACAAGGTATTGGATGGCACCTGGTACCTGTAGAACTTAGTTCAACAAGAGGCTTGAGGACAGGGAGAAGAGAGAAAATTAGCTAGAAAAAAAAATGGATTCATATTTAAACAAAGCTACTCTTCTAATTAACTCCCACTGATGCCATTCACTCAGAGCAGTTTCAAACAAAACAAAACAAGTCTTGTGAAATCTTTCCCTGCATCAATGTGCTCCAAAATATGTCTCCAAACACTAAACCTTTATACATTCATGAGCTTCCAGGCCCTTAGCAACTAAATCAGTGCTGTAATTTGCAGCAATCTCTTCCAAGCTGAATGTGTCGCTTGGTGCAACAGCTGTTTCCCATAGCAACAAGCAAGACTTCCTTAGAGGCATGAAAGTGCCTGTTTTTCAGGTGCCTGTTCTGTCTAATTATTGTCTTCTTTTTCATCCTCGTACTGGCTGCCTTTAGTTTGGCATGTTGCTGTTTACTGAAGGAGGAGGCGTTTGTGTAGGAGAAGGTCAGGCAGCTTCCTTCTTTAAGAATTAGATGTGAAATCAGACACCGGAAAATCCAGTTATATCTCACATTCTACAATATTTGAAATGCACACAAAGTGTAGGCGACAGTAATTTCTTGCCGATCAGTTTGATCCTGAATCCAGGGTTTGTTTAGCCAGCCTGCCTGGTATGATATTTCAAATATGGATTCACCCATTCTTACAGAGCTTTACAATCTTGTCTCCTCCAGTAGTTCAATGGGTAAAGCTATTGCCTAAATGTGGCTCTGAGCCCATCAGATCCGGCTTGGTCTGTGGACTGTGCTCAGTTTGCTGATCTCAGCCAGGACAGTGGTACTGAACCAGCAGAATTCACCTCAGTACTTCTGAGCTAGGGAAGGGAAAACACTTTGGGATGTCAGCCCTCACTGTAATCCAGTGACTGCTGCAGAGTGTGTGTGAGCATTGGATGAGGACAAGTTCAGAGACAAGTGTGATTTGGTGGTAGAATAGCCTGTTGACACTCACTGCCAAGGCTCGTCTTTGAAGAATGGCACTTGTGTGGGGTAATGGAGAGCTGTCCTTGCCTGGAACTGTGTCACAGCATGAGCCAGTCCCCAGGAGAGAGGGGGAGAAAGTTGGAGATTCTGGACCTGTTTCTGGCTGGGGGCTAAGATCTCATAAAAGAGTTAGGTACCTGGGAATGTTAGTTGTGGCCAGCGTGAGCTCCTGGACTAGTTTTGATCACCTAACCAAGCACTGTTTGCCAATAATTGTGGTTCGAGTAGACACTAAAACCTATGGCACTAAATAAAGAGAAACAGTTTTCCTGGTGTCCTGACCGATACTCATTGCTCAGTCAACAGCACCAAGGCAAACTAACTAACCATGCATCTGATTGCAGTTTGTGGGGCATTGCTGAGTATAAAATGCTTGGTGTTTACAATTGTGACTGCACTTCAAAACAATTTGTTGTGTGTGAGGCACTTTGGGACATCCTGAAAGACATTATGAGCAGCTGTATAAAATGCAAGTTTTTTCAAGTTCTTTCTTTTCACAGTTATTGATGCTGAGGTCATTGTGGGACTGAGACAGCATCTTCTGATATTGGCTACTGTGAAATCCTGTGGTCTCTTGTCCCAGGCCCACCCAGCAATAACTGGGTAGCTGTTAATGAAGCCTGCTAGCTGTGTATGGGGTGGGTCAGTAAAATGGTACTGGGGGTTGGCAGCGTGTTCCTGTCCCCTTCTCCCCCCACCCTCGCATCACAGAATCATAGATATTTACAGCATGGAAGGAGGCCATTTGGTCCATCATGTCTGTACTGGCCATCAAGTAGCCATCCAGCCTAATCCCGCTTTCCAGCTCTTGGTCCATAGCCTGGTAGGTTACAGCACTGCAAGTGCATATTCAAGTACTTTTTAAATGTTCTGAGGGTTTCTGCCTCTCCCAACCTTTCAGGCAGAAAGTTCCAGATCCCCACCACTCTCTGGATGAAAATATTTCCCCTTGAATCCCCTCTAAACCTCCTACCTCTTACCCTAAAACTATGTCCTCTGGTTATGGAGCCCTCAACCAAGGGGAATAGGGCCTTCCTATCCACTCTATCTAGACCATAATTTTATACACTTCAGTTAGTTTTTCCCTCAGCCACCTCATTTCCAGAGAAAACAATCCTAGTCTATCCAACCTTTCCTCATAACTAAATTCTCCAGTCCAGGCAACATCCTCATAAATCTCCTTTGTACCCTCTTTAGTGCATGCACATCTTTCCTTTAGTGTTGACCAGAACTGTACGCAGTACTCCAGCTGTGGCCTAAGTAGTGTTTCATACAGTTCCAGCATAACCTCCCTGCTCTTATATTCAATGCCTTGGCTAGTAAAGGCATGTATCCCGTATACCTTTTTGACCACCTTATCTACCTGTCCAGCCACCTTCAGGGATCTGTGGGCATGCCGTCCAAAGTCCCTCTGTTCCTCTAGACTTCTCAGTATCCGACCATTTATTGTTTATCACTTGCCTTGTTAGCCTTCCCCAAATTTCACATTTCCCTAGATTGAACTCCATTTGCCACTGCTCCGCCCACCTGACTAGTCCATTGATATCCTCCTGCAGTCGACAGCTTTCTTCTTCATTATCAACCACATGGCCAATTTTTGTATTGTCTCAAACTTGTTAATCATACCCCCTACATTCAAGTCCAAATCATTGATATGTACCACAAAAAACAAGGGACCTGGCACCGAGCCCTGCGGAATTCCACTGGAAGCAGCCTTACAGTCACAAAAATATCCATCAATCATTACCCTCTGCTTCCTGACTCTGAGCCAATTTTGGATCCAACTTGCCACTTTGCCTTGGACCCCATGGGCTTTTACTTTGTGACCAGTCTGCCATGTGGGACCTTATCAAAAGCCTTGCTAAATTTCATATAGACTACATCAAATGTACAATCCTCATCGACCCTTCTTGTTACCTCCTCAAAAAATGTAATCATGTTCGTCAGACATGACCTTCCCTTAACAAATATGTGCTGACTGTCTTTGATTAATCTGTGTCTTTCTAAATGATGATTTATCCTGTCCTTCAGAATCTTTTCAAATAATTTTCCCATGGCTGACTGTCCTGTAATTACTCAGTCTATCCCTTTCTCCTTTTTTAAACAATGGTACAATGATCGCTGTCCTCTAGTCCGCTGGCACCCCACTTGTTGCCGGAGAGGATTGGAAAATGATGGTCAGAGCCTCTGCTATTTCTGTTCTTGCTTCTCGTAACATACTCGGATACATTTCATCTGGGCCTGGAGATTTATCCACTTTAAAAGACGTTAACACTTTATTTATTTAGAGATACAGCACTGAAACAGGCCCTTTGGCCCACCGAGTCTGTGCCAACCAACAACCACCCATTTATACTAACCCCATATTCCCTACCACATCCCCACCACCTACCTACACTAGGGGCAATTTATAATGGCCAATTTACCTATCAACCTGCAAGTCTTTGGCTGTGGGAGGAAACCAGAGCACCCAGCGGAAACCCAAACAGTCACAGGGAGAGCTTGCAAACTCCACACAGGCAGTACCCAGAACTGAACCCAGGTCGCTGGACCTGTGAGGCTGCAGTGCTAACCACTGCACCACTGTGCCGCCCTTCTTAACACTTCCTCTCTCACTATGTTAATTTCATCTAAAATTTCATACTTCTCCTCCCTGATTGCCATGTCTGTATCGGCCCTCTCTTTTGTGAAAACAGATGCAAAGTATTCATTAAGAACTATACCAAAGTCTTCCACCTACACACACAGGTTATCCTTATTGGCCCTAATAGGCCCTACTCTTTCTTTAGTTATTCTCTTGCTCTTTATGTATTTATAAAAAATCTTTAGGTTTTCCTTGATTTTACTTGCCAATATTTTTCATGCTCTCTCTTTACATTCTTAATTTCCTTTTTAATTTCACCCCTACACTTTTTATAGTCCTCTGGGTTTTTTGTAGTATTGAGCTCTCAGTATACATCATAAGCCTCCATTTTTTCTTTGTCCTCTTGTTTAAACCCCTTGACATCCAGGGGGCTCTAGATTTGTTAGTCCCACCTTTTTTCTTTAAGGGAACATACTTGCATTGAACCCTCTCTATCTCGTCCTTGAATGCCTCCCACTGATCTGACCTTCAAGTAGCTCTTTCCTGTTGACTTTAGCTGAATTACATCTCAGCTTAGTAAAATTAGCTTTTTCCTAATTAAGAACTTTTGGTCTATCTTTGTCCTTTTCCATAACTATCCTAAATCTAACTCAATGATGATCACTTCCACAAAAGTGCTCCTCAACTGATAGCCCTTCCACTGGCCCAGTTTAATTCCCTAAACCTAAGTCCAGAACCATCCCCTCCCTTGTTGGGCGTGCTACGTACTGGCTAAAAAAGTTCTGAAAGCATTTTAAGAATTCTGCTCCCTCTGTGCCTTTCATACTAATTGTATTCCAGTTACATTTTGGGTAGCTGAAATCACCCACTGATATTGCACTTTTTACACTTCTCAGAGATTTACCGACATATTTTCTCTTCTGTCTCCCTCTGACTGTTTGGGTCTTCACTGTGCACTCCCAGTAGTGTATTTGCCATTGTTTGTTCTTCAGTTTAACCCGTATTTTCTCATTTGATGATCCTTCTACCATATCATCCCTCCTCACAGCTATAATTGTGTCTTTAATCAATATTCAATAAACGCCCTTCCTTTTTTTTATCCGCCTCTCTATCTCATCTGAAAACCTTGTAACCAGGAATGTTGAGCTGCCATTCCTGCCCTTCTTTCAGCCATGTCTCATATTATACTCCCACATGTCAATCTGTACTCTCAGCTCATCTGCCTAATTCTCTAGACTTCTTGCTTTGACGTATATACCAGAGAGCACTGCCAAACTCCCTTGTTGTCAATTTTCTGGCCTTTATTTCCTCTGCCTTCCAAAGAGCTTACTAATTTTCTGCCTTCCATTTCCAACTTTTCTTCTTTTGCTTCTGAATTTACTCTCAGGCTCCCATCCCCCTTCTAAGCTAGTTTAAACCCTCCCCAACAACACTTGCAAGACACCTTGTGAGGGCAATGGTCCCGGTCCTGTTTAGGTGCAACCCCTCTGCTTGCACAGGTCCCACCTCCCCCAGAAATGGTCTCAATTCCTCAAGAATCTAAAGCCCTCCTTCCTGCACCATCTCTCCAGCCACATATTCATCAGCTCTATCTTCCTATTTCTGTACTCACCAGCATGTGACACAGGAAATAATCCAGAGATTATGATCTTTGAGGTCCTGCTTTTCAATCTCTCTCCTAGATCCCTAAGCTCTACCTGTAGGACTTCATCCCTCTTTTTACCTATGCTATTGGTGCTGAAATGGACCACGACCTCTTGCTGTTCACCCTCCCCCCTCAGAATGTCTTGTAGCCCCCAGTGACATCCTTGTCCCTGGCACCAGGGGGCAACATAACGGAAGTGCCTGTCTGTCCCCCTCACTATCAAATCCCCTACCACTATTGCTCTTCCACTCTTCTTCCTCTTCTCTGTGCAGCTGAGCCACCCATAGTGCCATGGACTTGGCTCTGCCTGCATTCCTCAGAGGAACCATCACTCTCACCATACTGGTTGGAGAATGAGATGCACTCATGGGATCCCTGCCCTGCCCTGCCCTGCCTGCCTGGTCCTCCTTGTCCTTCTGGCAGTCACCCATTCGCTCTCTGCCTGCACATTTTTAAGCTGTGGGGTGCCACTTCCAAAAACATACTATCCACGAAGCCCTCAGCCTCGCAGATGCCCCGTAGTGACTCCAGCTGCTGCTGAGTCTCCAAAAGCCGGAGCTCCAGCTGCTCTACCTGGGGACACTTCCTGCACATGTGGTTGCCCAGGCCATGGGAAGCATCCAGGGTTTCCCACATGACACAGGATGTGCATTCCATGGGGCTGAGGTGCCCTGCTGTGCCTTTACTTTCTAGACTATTAACTAGAAACTCTTACCAGCTACTCATCAATTGGCTCCTTCCTTGCTTGTGACATCACTATAGCTGCTTTGCAGATGTTGCTTTTGTTGTTGGTAATTTTGCCGGAGGCTCTCTCTTCTCCTTTAACTCCTCAGATGCTGTGCTCAGTCACCACCCAGTCCCCTGCCACTGTTGCTGGTGAGTCTGTGGGCTGAGTCTCTTTCCCCTACTTTAACTCTTCCATCACTGCACCCAGTCACCATCCAGGTCCCCTGCCGCCACCACTGCTTCCGGTGAGTCCATCTTAACTCACTTCAAAACAGGCAGGCTGCCCTTTAACTCAAAACGGTATCGCAAATGAGTCTGAGGGGATCTTGGTTATTTGGCACTTTGTGATGTTTCTGCCTTCAATACTACACTGAACAGATGTGAAACCTCCGGAGACACAAAGAGCAGTAATTAAATGAAGGACAGTGATATTGCACATGTTCCAGTAGATTTTCAACCACAACGAAAACCTTCCGTAATGTTAATACATACATAGAAAAAACATGTTCTGAAGGCTCCTTTATCTGTTGACTGCCAGAGTCCTGTGTGAAATGAGTTTGGATAGTTAGAATCAAGCCCAGAGAGGGTGTCGCCCACAGCACAAAACTGCTTTTAATTGGACATTAAATTGGCAAGTTCAATGGAAAAGAGTTCTGTGATGGTTGATGCATGATCAGGTCATGAGTCAGGGCTGGTTTCACTCATTTTTGCAAGGGAGGTTTACATCAACTGTCACTTTGTAAATTTATGAATAAAACTGATTAAAAAAAAGAATATCATTACACGTCAGTGTTGAAATATCCCCCTTTCCAGTTAGGTTTTCGACTTTTGAAAGTTGTATTGTTGGATATCGTTTGGTAGAAATTCCCCTTTTCACTGTCCAGCCTACATGCCTCATGCCCTCCCATTCAACCTTCCTCCCAGTCCTGCCCTCAAAGCTACCTCGGCCAAACCAGTAAGATTGTACCCATTGTAATTTGATTGGACCGGAATTGAATTGATTGTGGATGGGTATCCACAATGTGTGTTACTCTTGTAAAACTCACTGATTTTGATTTTAACTTGGCGTGTGTTCAGGACGGGTGGAGGCACAGGCAGGAGGGAGGAGCTCAGGTTGAGGCCTGGACCATTTTAAGTCCTGGGCCTCATTTAAATAATTCAGCACCATCTCCCACCTGAAACTGACAAGACTGACTGCAGGGCTGGCGGGCGGGAGCGGGAAACCGGGATGGGAGCCTCTGGATATACCAGGAACTCAGCATCACCTCAGCGCTGGGCAAGGGCTTTGGCAGCTGATGCCAGCGCCAACGTGGAGAGGCAAGGGCGGGGCTGGGGAAGTCCAGGAGTTCCTTGCTGCCCTGGGGGATGGGACAAGCCTGCTCCTTTGAGCCCAAAATAATTTCTCCCAAAGGTCAGTTTACAAGACTTTGCTTGGCTTTTTCTGGCCAGTCAGCTCCTCCCACTATGGTTCAGATTTGACACTGTACAGCCCTCCCCATGGCTAGACATTAAAATCAGGTTCCAGTACCATTAATGTCCTCAGGCTGTGACTTTTGAATTTAAATTAGCTCCTCGTCTGCCTGTAGTGGGAGCTTTGACTGACTTAAATGTTGGCGAAGGTGAAATGGTGCCAGAAAAACCTCATCTTGACCTCTCCCACGCACCATTCTCACTGGGCTGGGGGGTGGGGGCAGTGGTTAAAATCAAGGCCACTGTTCTTTCTCTGTAAGTCACTACTAACACGTCTCACCTGCCTCCCAATGTTTAGCTGGTTAAGATAGACTGGCCCCACAGATGAAGATCACTCCCACCTTAACTCCAGTGGGAGTTCAGCAGAAGCTCCAGCAAATAAGTCAGGACCTGGATCCACAAGGTTCGAGACACAGTGGGAGCTTCCGGGGGCTTTGTCTGGGTTGGTACCTCTGCACACCCTAAACATGATCCCATGCATCAGAAGGGACAAGATTCCTACACGACTTCCCTGTTGAGCGGGTATAAAAGGTTAGAGACCAGTACACCCAGTGAGATGAGGCATATCGACCTCCTGAAGGGTGCAAATGGGCCCCAGCTGGGGGTGAGGCTGGGAGGGAAGCATTAGCAGGGAACAAGCTGGCATGACATCAGTGTAACTTGGGGGACCATGTCTCTATGCTAATTCAGGTCTAGTGAAGCTAGGCAATGTGAATGCAAAGATGCCAGGTTTGACCCCTGGTCTGTGCTGATTTATCTTGTGCCAGCCAGGGCAGTACAAGTGGTGCTACAATTTTTCCGTGCCCCTGGGATAGGGAGGGCACTAGTGACCACGGTTCCTACTCCTGTTCATAGCCTCCAGGCGTAGACATGGTGGGAGTGTGGATTGTGTAGTGACAAGGTTGGTCTTGGCTGTGATTTTCTACATGGTCAAAAAGCCCGACTGAATGGTGCCAAGTCTGAAACACTAAAAATGGCTGCAAGGGTGAGGTACTGGGGGTGGAGAGTATCCATGCAACTTTACCCTAACTATAAGACAGAGGCTTCGGGAAAGGGAAGGGACAAAGATAAGGAAAAAAGGATCTCAGAAATCAGCCCCCACTCCTGACCACCATCCTGTTTCTTAGGAAGTGCACATATACATATATCACATGAAGGTTGCACTGTGACGCCTGCCATGGTCGAAAGGTCCATTACCATAATGTTCATGCATTTTTTTTATATATATTGAGAAGCCACATTGGAGATTCAAGGTCAGGAGTGTAGGCTAGCAATAAGTTTGAAATAAAAGGGAAATGAAATAAATCAGGAGGCAGTGATAAATTAATGCCAAGTTTGGGGTATTGGAAAGCCAGAAGACTGTAGGCCATGACTAAAGGTGGCACAATGTCATGGTAATGAGATCCTCTTCAGGTTCTGGGGTAGACTGAACTGAGTCTCAATTTCAAAGAGGAAGGAAGGAGGGAGAGAAAGTCTATGTGGGATGTTCTATTGGAAGCTTAGGAGCAAGAGTGGAATGGTCAGCACTTTGATCAGAGCAGTATTTAAAAATAGAGTCACGAAAAAGGTTGGAGGTTAAAGGTGAGAAATGAATCAGCTCTCAGACGATAAGCTTTTCATTGTGTTATGTCCAGGAGTGTGACAGCGTTTGGAGAAAAGCCTCCCAGATAGCAGAGCAGCATTCCAGTATCGAACAGAACTTGGCTTTATAGAGTGGTGTTGTTAAGAGCCAAATAATAGTTTAGCACAAAAGAAACAAAAGAATTCCTGGAGGCAGCTCTTGCAATATAGTATGTGAGGGAGAAAGAAATAGAAGGGTATGCTGATAGGGTTAGATTAAGTAGGGCAGGAGGAGCAGGCTCGTCTGGAGCATAAACACTGGCACAGACCAGTTGGGCCAAATGGCCTGTTTGTGCTGTGAATTCTATGTAATACAGGAGATGTGACAGTTGCAGTGAGTTAAAGAGTGGCAGCTCTTAGTGAGATATGGAAAGAAATTGTGTTTTTGAAGTGAATGGTGCAAGATTTTCACTCCTCCATCAAAGTGCATGGAGGAGATGAAGATGGAGTGATCCAGACACTTCACTGAGAGGAATCGCAGCCCTGAGGGCTTGTAATGAATCATTAAGGAAGGAGGGGCTAGAGTTGGGTGTGAGTGGAGGTCACTGAGTAATTTAGGGTTCAATCAGATGAAATCATCAATTTCCCTCTCCCATAACCCCTAAATCCACCCACCAAATGACAAGTTCTAAAATTCAGGTTAAACCTGACGAAACTGTAAAAAGGAATGAAATTGGACAAAAAAGGACTCAGTTTGAGAAGTTTGAGAGAAAGATCAAGGGGCTAAAAATTGGTCTGTGCTATTTTTTTGGGTGCAGGGGTGTCGCAACTCATGACTAGTTCGCGCCCTTTGCGGTGGAGGTATATTTGGTGCTGCCACCTCATTTACCTGATAACATTGGGCTGTGTTGGACATGTGCCACTGGCTGCCTGAGTATCAGCAGGGGGCTGAGCTGTATGTGCTAGCAGCTGTTATAAGCAGATAACAGCAGTCTGCCCCTCTTACAGGGGTGCTGCATTGAATTACAAGAGGCTGCTGCTGAATACAATTGCTGCAATCCTAAACAAGGAAAATGGAACACCAGGGCAGAGAGAGGGCTCCTGGGTTACGGATGCGCGTTGAAGGCTTTAGTGGTGGAGATGGACAGGAGGAGAGATGCCATGATTCCATAAGGGGCCAGAGGACTCTCAAGGACCAGCTTCAGAAGGGATTGGGAGCGGGCAGCCAGGGAGGTCACTTCCCAGCGTCTGGATGCGAAGTCCTGGCAGCAGTGCCACAGAAGTCTAATGACCTCACGTGGGTGGTCAAGGTCAGTGAATACATCTTCGCATGACAGCCTACCCACCACACCCACCAACCTCTCACACTGCTCAAAGCACCACACCCCCATCAGTCATCTATCAACAGTGTCTAGCAACCAGGAATCATGCCTAACATTCATTTGCTTTGCCTCACCCTCACACACGTATCATTGCTGCCAGCCTCAAACCCACCTCTCTCTATCTCCACATACCTCCAGCTATTCAGCTATGGCAGGCACATCACCCAACACAGTGCGACACAATCACTAACATCCTGCCCTCTATCTTGCAGGACAAGGTGGAATGCAACGGAAGGTAACAAGCAGAACCGATGGGAGACAAGGACTCCTGCACCTCCTGAATCCAATGTAGGACATCATTCTCCCCATCATGGGACTGGCTGTGACAGTGCCCAGGTCATCCAGGTTTGCTGAGAACATTGAGGATGATGATATGTCCCTGCTTTATTCCCCTTCTCAAGGCCCAGCTCTTCCTCATCCTGCTATCTGGCACACTGAGCAAGCTATTGATAGGGTCACCATGGACCTCTTGCTTTCCAACGCCCCCCCTGCCCCAATTCCCTCACCCAACCTACCCCTTCCAATTTTCTGCTTTGGAAACCCAAGAGCTGCCGCTTGCCCAGTCACAGCAGCCCCAGGAAAACAGCACATTGAACTGACACTCACAGCCACCAGCTCAGATACTGATGCTGCACATGCTTTAAAGGGTGGTAGAGAGTTGGGATCTACATGTGCTGAGTCACTGGGCATGGGTGTTCTGCAACCAGGCCAGCGGTAAAGGATGGCTCGTGTGCCAACTCCTCAGAAGGCAAGGTCATTCTGCTCCAAAGGATTCAGATGAGGACCTCGATGACCAGCATTCAGGAGAGTGTTGAATGGGCCTGCACACTGAGTAGCTGGCCTGCCAGACAGCCTCCTGTCATTGTCACGGCGCATGGAGTAGTCGGGCTGCAACCTGGCAGAGGGCATCGCACAGAGCTTGTCCTCTCACAGTCTCTGCTCCCTCTCCCTGTTGTGCTGCAGACCCAGAGGCACTGCCACTGCTGCCCCCATACCTGTTGCAGTCTCTGTGTGTCCAGACCACCTACTCCTCTGCCATTCCTGTGAGGATGCAGCAACATTCCCTGCCAAATCCAGGAACTCACCACAACACCTACCCAAACACTCTACCAGAATACTTTTAGGGACTTTGCAATTGCACAAGTTCTTCAAAATCACCATAGCTGCAGGTTGGATTCCTGACCCTTAAGGTAATGCTAGTGCTGGGCCCTTCTTTGTAGCTGAACACTTGTTCTTTGGTGAACGACATGTGAGTTTGTTGAATAAACCTGCGTGGTCCAAATTTGGAAATAGAGCATCACATCAGCTGGCTGGGCTGTGTGACATAATGATGCAATCAGTTCAGCTGCTTCAACATATGCAGGGGCGCCCACACAAGTCCCCTTCTCAACCACGGGAGCCGTACAGACTGTGTTGGAAGCAGCTGCAGATGCATCACGTACTAGCAGAAGCACACTTGGTTTTTGTAGCGCCATTTCCAGCAGTGTTACAGGTCTGAATTTCATACCCGAGTGTGAGTAAGTCCTTTCGGAACAAAGCCAGGTGAGATTTCCAAAATGACCTTCTCCTCTTGCTTAGTACACCATAGTTTACAGACAGCCTTATTTACAGTGGCAATAATAAACTCCTCTTTTATCAGGAGAGTTGTCTTTTCATTACCCCTCAGTGCCAAAGAAATTATGCCCATTGACTCATTCACATCATTATTACAAGAAAATCTGATTAGTTCTGTAGTCGTGCTTACTCAGGGTACTGCAAGTTTGATTGAAAATCTTCAAAGGGCATTGTTTAAATTAGACATCCCTGCTGAAACCAATGCAGTCGCTTTTTCTAAAGGTTCCTAAATGCTCCCGTAATATTGCTTACATGGAATTGAAAGTGTTCCAATGGTTCGGATTCAATTATTTGAGATTAAATAATTTTATGACATGAATATATGGAAGGTCGATGGGATTTGGTGATTCAGTGTAAATTAAAGCAACAAATTATGTTAGCCATATAATTCAACAGCCTATTGGATGAGTCAGTCAGTGCAGGCATCACGCACTTATAAACTTAGATTGGATCCAGACAGATTGCACCAGAGTGGCCTGCATTCAGCATTCTTCTCACTTACATTACCATCAAATTCTGGTCTCTGAGTTGGCCCTTGGAAGCCAGTTCTGAACTTAGAGACTTGCTATTCCATATGTGCATAGGACATCCTACCATCATGATGTAATTTTCTTTGCTTGTTCTTGGGATATGGGCAATGTTGACAAGGCCAGCATCTATTTCCCATCCCTAATTACCCTAAGAAAATGATGGTGGGATTTCCCCTTGAAAAACTGCAGTCCTTGTGGTGATGGTGCTGCCACAATGGTGTTCCAGGATATAGACCCAGCGACAATGAAGGAAAGATGAGACATGATAATGTATGACTTGCAGTTGATGGTGTTGCCATGACATTTCTGCTCTTATCCTTCGGGGTGGGTGGGGGGTGGTGGTAGGGTGGTGCTTTGAAGTAACATTGGTACGTGCCTGCAGTACATCCTGTAGATTGTACATATACAGCCACAGTGCATCAGGGAGTAGGCACTGAGTCCAGTGGCAGGAGCACTGAATAAGCAAACTGCTTTGTTTTGGATGGTGTTGAGTTTGTTGAGTGTAGTTTCAGTTGAAGCCAGTCAAGCACGTGATGAATAGTCCATAATATTCTGACCTGATCGTGTGGATGGTGGGGAGGGTTGAAGGGTTTGGCGATGAGCCACTCATTGGAAGGTACCCAGCCCTTGCTGTTCTTTTATAGCCACCTTGTTGATATGGTGGGCCCACTATGCTATCGTACCATGTATTTATTACACGACAGTGCCAAAACCTGGGAGATTCAGAGAGAAGCAGCAAGAAAGGAGAGGATTTAAAAAGTGCGCCAAAACCTCGGAGATTTGGGAGGGAGAAGAGGGAGACTTGGAGGCAATTCAAGAATCGAAAAGTGACATCACTGTCAACAGAGAGTGCAGGGAAACAGAAAGCAGGCTGGGGTAAGTATACCGGTAAGCATTTAATTTAATCTAAGTTAATCAAATATAAAATAATACTTGATCGATTCATTAGTATAAAAACTAAAAACTGAGGCAAATTTTATAATTTACCATATATGTGGGGAGAGAGACCAGCAGAGAGAGTATTGGTTCAAATTAGGAGCTGGGAAATTTAAAAAAATTTCAATTGGGGTAATGTAACAGTAAGTATTGTCGTAAGAGTATAAACACAGCGAGGTTTTAATTACAATTGATTGTTGAAACAGGGTACTAAATAGATTGTTTAAAAAAGGAATCGAGGGTTTTTGTTCAAATCATGGATGGGCAACTGCGACTTGTTGCTTGCAATTCCTGCACCACGTGGGAACTTCAGGACATTTCATGTGTCCTCGGTGACCACGTCTGTAGGAAGTGTCAAAACAAAATACTGTGGATACTGGAAATCTGAAATAAAAACAGAAGGTGAAGGAAATACTCAGCAGGTCAGGCAGCATCTGTGGAGAGAGAAAGGTCACAGAGCTGAAATGTTAACTTTGCTTCTCTCTCCACAGATTCTGTCGGACCTGCTGAGTATTTCCAGCACTTTCTGTTTTTATTTGTGTATGAAGTTTCTCCAGCAGCTTCAGCTTGAGCTCAGGACTTCTGAGTTTAGGAGGAGCTGGAGTCACCGCGGAGCATCAGGGAGTAGGAGAGTTTCCTGGATCGTACATTCCAGGAGCTGGTCACTCCACAGGCAGTAGGAGTTCAGGATACTAGGTGGGTGGCCAACCAGATGAGTAGAAAGAGGCAGGAAATGCCTTTGGGGTATGTACCACTCTCAATCCCGTACTCAGCTTTGGAGACTGCTGAGAGTGATGACACCTTGAAGGAGTACAGTCCAAAGCATGACACCAATGGGCAAGGGACTGTACAGGAGGGAGCAGCAAAGTGCAGAAATGCAGTTGTTATAGGTGATTCCATAGTTGGGGGACAGATTATCATGAGTCCTGCATAGTGTGTTGCCTCCCTGGTGTCAGGGTAAAGGACATCATGGAGAAAGTGCAGGATATTCTGCAGAGGTAAGGGAGTGAGCCAGAAGTTGTGGTGCATGTTGGTACCAATGACATAGCAAGGGCAGGTATTGAGGTCCTACGGTCAGATTTTCAGGAGCTAGGGGCGAAGTTAAAGAGTAGGACCTCAAGGGTTGTAATCTCTGGATTACTCCCAGTACCATGTGCTAGGGGCAGTCGAAATAGAAAGATAAGGAGGATCAATGCCTGGCTTGAAGCATGGTGCAGGAGGGACAGCTTCAGATTCTTGGGGCATTGGGACCAGTTCTGGGGCAGGAGGCATCTTTTCAAAAGGAATGGGTTGCACCTCAACAGGACTGGAACCAATATCCTCGCAGGGAGGTTCACGAGTGTGGTTGGGTAGCATTGGCAGGGGGATGGGCATCAGCATCTAGCTGCTTTCTTGAACCGCTGCAGTCCATGTGAGGTAGGTACACCCACAGTCCTGTTAGGAAGGGAGTTTCAGGATTTTGACCCAGCGACAGTAAAGGAACGGCGATATAGTTCCAAGTCAGGATGGTGTGTGACTTAGAGGGGAACGTGCAGTTGGTCGTGTTCCCATGCATTTGTTCCCCTTATCCTTCTAGTTGGTAGAGGTCGTGGGTTTGGAAGGTGCCCTCTCAGGAGCCTTGGTGCGTTGGTGACGGAGGGAGTGAATGTTTAAGGTGGTGGATGGAGTGCCAATCAAGCTGGCTGCATTGTCCTGGACTGAGACCTTGGTTTACAGGGTACAATTTCAAAATTTGCAGATGATATGAAATTGGAACAATTGTGAACTGTGAGGAGGATAGTGTAGAACTTCAATAGGACATAGACAAGCTGGTGGAATGGGCAAACAAGTGGCAGATGAAGTCCAATGCGGAGAAACGTGAAGTGATTCATTTTGGTAGGAAGAACTTGGAGAGACAATATAAAATAAAGGGTACAAGTCTAAAGGGACTGCAGGAACTGAGGGACCTGGGTGTATATGCTGTTATGACCAGGTGTGAAAGGAGTCTAGGGTTCCCTCTCAGCCTTCACCTGGTCTTATCGTAACAGGGTCTTATTTTTAAATGCACTGTGTTTTTAGCTCCCCCTTGGTGAATCCTTGTTCACCGCTTTTCAATTATAAGGCAAAGAAACCAGCACAGACAGGTTTTCTTAGGTTTAAAGAAGAAAGGTTGAAATTTATTAAACTTGAACTTAAACTCTAATTCAGTTGATGCCTGATCCCACGTTAGCATGCATACGCGATACACACATGCAAATAGAGACAGAAAGAGCAGAAGAAAAATAAAGTGGAAAGGTTTGTGGCAATATCTGAAGAGTTTTTGTTATGGTTCTTCGAGCTCACTGTTAAGTCATTGATTGCAGGTAGATCTTGCTTTTTGTTGGGGCCCTGTATTCTTCTTAAACCTTGTTTGCTGTAGGAGACTTTTCTCTCTTGGGTTTCATGCATCTTCAGTGGATTCAGAGGCTTGTGAGAAGGAGATAGGAGCAGACAGGAGAGATCTTCTCAGTCCAGAAACAAACAGTTTGAGTTCAAACTCTCTGTGTCTAGTTCAAAAAGCCCTGGAACAGCCAGTTAGTCATGTGACCAGCTGGTCCAACCAGTCCTGGCCCCTGTGGATTGCATCACCCCAGCAGGCCATGGAATGCACTTCCCCACTCCCTCACTGTCCAGTGATCAACATCCATTGTGGGTTGAATGTGTCAGGGAATGGTCCTTTGTCTACACAAGCACTATCTGTTAGTATGTAAATGTTTTTTCCAGCCACGGCTGATCTGTTCAACAAGTCATTTCCTCACTCCAGCAACAGTTCAAAATCAATGTTCATATGCCAAAACCAATGTGCCTCATTCTTGGCGGTTGGGGGCCTACATGACAATGTACATAAGTCATTGAAGGTGGCAGGGCAGGCTGAGAGAGCAGTTATTAAGTGTACAGTATCCTGGGCTTTATTAATAGGGGCATAGAGTACAAGAGCAAGGAAGTTATGTTGAACATATATAGGACACTAGTTTGGCCTCAGCTTAAGTATTGCATCCAGTTCTGGGTGCTGCATTTAAGGAAAGATGTGAAGGCATTGGAGAGAGTGCAGAAAAGATTCACGAGAATGGTTCCAGGGATGAGGAACTTCATTTACGAAGATAGACTGGAGAAGTTGGGACTGTTTTCCTGGGAGAAGAGAAGGTTGAGAGGAGATTTGAAAGGGGTATTCAAATTCATGAATAGTTTGGACAGAGTAGATAGGAAGGAACTGTTCCCACTCATGAAAGGATCCAGAATGAGAGGGCACAAATTTAAGATAATTGGCAAAAAAAACAATGGCAACATGAGGAAAAACTTTTACACGCAGAGACTGATTAGGATCTGGAACACACTTTCAGAGAGTGCGGTGGAGGCAGGTTCAATTGAAGCATTCAAAAAGCAATTAGATAGTTAAATGAAACGGAATAATGTGAAGGATTATGGGGAGAAGGTGGGGGAATGGAACCAAGTGAATTGGTTACTCGGAGAGCCAGTGCAGGCACGATGGGCTGAATGGCCTCCTTCTGTGCTGTAACAATTCTGTGATACTGTGATAGTATAAATATATATTTATGTACTATGCTAGAATTAATAATTGAATGATAAACAAATGATATATTTCACACAAAGAAATATATTTTTGTCTATATCCATTAAGCAGTTTTTTAAAAAAGGGCAAAATTACAAGGCCTGTACTAAAACTATTCTATAATAGAATGTTAATATTAATTACATATAATAATGTACTAATATTCCACTATGGGGGAAGGCAACCAGCAATTTGTCTATCGCTATTGGTGTAAAATTGACTGAGAATAATATTGAAAATAAATGAAGGAATGGACTACTTTTCATCACGTTCTGGGAATGACCTTTCCCATTATATTTTTGCTGTTTTTTTGTCAATATTTGCTTTAACATTAAGTTGGAATTCATTTATTTGAAGAAAGTCATGGTACACGCATTGAGCTGACCCAGGGAATTTGATGCTCAATTGGTCCCTTGCATCAGTACATTCACATCGTGATGTTTCTTCCCATCAGACCATGAAGAAGCTGATGTGCTGAACTGACTTTACACATTTAACAGGCCAGAGGCAGAGGCATCTGATCCAGCAGCAGGATGGAGGATCTATTAGGATCCAGGGTGTGCGCTGCCGTTGGATCTACAGATCTCAGGGCATTTATTTTGAGGAGACAGGCAGATTTGACATCCGCACGCCCACAAGGTAATCATGCCTTTCAACTGTTACCTGCCTTCCCTCCCATTTTGGAGCCATTTACCAATGCCTGCCTGACTGAGTTGAACTTCCAATTGTAAACAGTCTTTTACAACTCCTTTAAATCTTCCATTCTAAAATTTATTTGGAATGTTTTAAATCAATTAGGCTTCTTTGTTCAGCATATAGGAACCGCATAGGAACAGGAGTAGAGCATTTAGACCCTCCAACCTGTTCCACTGAACTCTGCTGAATCTGAATTGGTGGTGTCTGCCTGCTCTACTCTCCTCTCTATTGTGCTGGTCAGTCCACTGCTCTCCTTCTGGCCAAACCGGTTTGTGATGAAGGAGCACTCCTGAAACATTAAACAAGCATTTCTCTTTTCAGATATTGCCTGGCTCCAATGTTTTGATTTCCTGAAATCGCCAAGTGCTCTTCCACATCCTGTTTAAACCTTTATTGGAAAAACAATTTCAGATTTTAAGTGGAGTCAGTCCTTGCTGTCTGTTACCCAGGCTCAAGTAACTGTTCTTTATGTGTAACCCAAGACAGTGCCACTGAGGAGTGTCTTGAGGGATGGGGGTGGGTCTTCAGATCAGCTGTTGTAACTTCAGCAGAAATTATAGATAAACTGGGGAAATGGGGTTTCCTCTGACCTTACCCTGAAGTTACAGCGGCTGACTGGGAAATTAATGACATCATCAGCAAGCTATTCAACTGTGGGGGTAATTATGTCCAGACCACATCAACACATGGATTTTTACAAACAAGGGTCAGAGGGCAATGAGCAGGAGCTGGACCCCTGACTGATTTGTTTCCCCACCATCCACCACTTCCTTGGACGATGAGGCCACTTAAAGAGTTCCCACTGCATGGGAGTGCTGAATAACAACTCAATAAGCACAGACCAGAGATTTAACTCAGGACCTTGGTCAGTACCACAGTACAAGGAGCCCTTGGATGATAAAAAAAGCCACCAATCTTGAGTCCTCAGGCCTCAAACTGCATGGCCAAATATCTGGACTAGTTCCCAGAAATCCTGCTTGCTTAACATTCTGTTGCAGTTCTGACAACATTTCATTAAAATGAAACCTATGGTTATCTAACATTCCTGTATAAGCACAGAACAAAGAAGATGTAATATTGTGAAATTTAGGCTTCAAACATGGGTTGGTGTTTACAGATCAAATAGAAAGATGATAGCAGAACGCAGCAAGTGGCAGGGAGATCAGCTGAACTTGACTTGGATCTGGGCTGTATGTTTAATTGTTGGCCTGGGTCAGAAAATCCACATTAAATTTGGACTTTAGAATTTGATGCCTTGATCACGTATCAACAGTCCATACAGAAGTACTGCCAGGAGATGCTGAGGTAAATATTTGCCAAACCATTAGTTTGATGTGTCGGTGATTTGGAGCCGCAGTTTAATTAAACCAGGTTGAGAACTCATCATTTGCTAAAACACAAAGTCTAACAGTGCTCTATGGGCAGGTCAGTGAGGGCTCAAAGCCACGCACCTATCTGAACAAGTGACGGAGAAGCTTAACACCAGAATTCTGTTGAGAGGAGGTCAATGAAAAATTTGAAGCTATATTGCCCCAAAGCTCATTTTGAATAATATCAGTTTTAACATTACACTAATATTCTCATAGGAAAAAGCAGAACCACAAAAGTTTGCAGCTCCTCCATCTGGTCCCGAAAATTAATCTTCTCAATCACCCACCCTACCCCTCCCCCAAGTATTATCCAATTCTCCCTTCATTTTTTTCCACACTCTGCCTGCACTGACTCCCTCAATAGTTTATTTCAAGTGTTCTCATCCTCCCTGTAAAATAGTTTAATTTGAACTGTTACCCTCCCCCTTTGCTAAGTTTGGGCCTATGTATCCTGGTCCTAGAGTTTGTGGCAATCTCCATTACAATATCAGGGTTCAGTTTATCGAGTCCTTTAAGCACCTTGACTATTTGAATAATGTCTCCCCTGAGTCCTTTCTTCTGTGTAAACAGTACCAGCTGTTTAAAGCTCTGATTCCTTAAACTAGCTCTCAGTTTGCTTGCTCTTTTCTGCACTGCTTCCAATGTCTGGATACCCTTTCTGTAGTATGGTGCCCAAAATTGTACCTGGTACTCCAGGTGTGGCTGCACCAGTGCCTTCTACACACTCATTGGCCAGGACTTACCTCAGCGCTGCTCTGACTTCACCTCTGTAACTTCGCCATAAGTGCAGCATAAACCTTGTTTACATGTGTAAGTAGGATTTTTTGCCTGACTACCAGTGAAAGATATTCCAGTCATTGTCAACTATTGCAAATTGTGCACTATTCCTCTGGCTGTACATTCCAATATCCGGTTAGCTTCCTTTAACTTTCACTGATGCTGAACACTGCTCTATTAGTTTCACTGATCTCTCCACCAATGAACCCTCTCCTGTATTGTATTCTGTTGCATAGAGGCCTTGAGTTTATATTCAGATTGTTTCCCTTCTCCAGTTTTGCATCTGAGCACTTTAAATGTCATTTGCCATTCACAGGGCCCCTTCCCCAACTTATCCAGGGGTGCCTTAGTATTTGGCTTGGATCTGCCATATTCCTTAACCTACCCACCACCCCCCCAAATTCGGATCCAAGTGCAAACTTGGACAATTTTGTTTCTGCCCCCAACTCCAAGTCATTTAAAAACATTTCAAATAGTCATGTTTCCAGTACTGATCCTTATGGCAACCCAATTGTCTTCCCTTGCTGTGTTGAAGCTGCTCCACTCATAGCCACCTTTTGGTTTCCCTGATTTAGCCAGTTTTCAGTCCACTTCAGAAGTTTGCCTCCAATTCCATTACCATACTGCACAATGTCAAAAACCGGGATGGAATCTACATTTTCTATGATTATTCCCTGGAATATGGGCATCGCTGGCAAGGGCAGCATTTACTGCCCATCGCTCATTTCCCTTGAGAAGTTGGTGATGAGCTACCTTCGGAACCACGGCAGTCCAAGTGGTGAAGGTAATCCCACAGTGCTGTTTGGTAGGGAGTTCCAGGACTTTGACCTAACAACAATGGAGGAAGGTATCTAAGTGAGGTTGGTGTGTGACTTGGAGGTGATGGTGTTCTCCTGTGCCCTTGTCCTTCTAGGTGATGAAGGTTACAGGGGTTTGGGAGGTGCTGCTGAAGATGCCTTGGTGAGTTGCATCCATTAGATAGTACATACTGCAGACATGGTGCGTTGGTGGTGAAGGGAATGGATGTTTAATCTAGTGAATGGGGATGCCAATCAAGTAAACTGCTTTGGCAGGATAGTATCAAGTTTATTGAGTGTTGTTGGAGCTGCACTCATCCAGGCAAATAGAGAATATTACATCACACTGCTGACTTGTGCCTTGTAGATGGTGGACATACTTTGGGGAGTCAGGAGTCAGTTGCAGACTTCCCAGCCTCTGATCTGCTCTTGTAGCTACTGTACTCATATAGCTGGTCCACTTAAGTTTCTGGTCAGTGGTAACCCCCAGGATGTTGATGGTGGGGGATTCAGCATTAGTAATGCCATCAAATGTCAAGGGGAGCTGGTTAAGATTCACTCTTGTTGGGGATGGTCATTGTCTGGCACTTGTGTGGTGCAGTGTTACTTGTCAATTATCAGCTACAGTCTGAATGTTCTTTAGGTCTTGCTATGTGTGGGCACAGACTGCTTCAGTATCTGAGGAATTGCAGGTGAAGCATAACACTGCAATCATCAAAAAACAACCCCAGTTCTGACCTTATGATGGGGGAAGGACATTGATGAATCAGCTGAAGATAGTTAGGCCTGATCACATGCACAGAATGTCCTTTGTCGATATGGTTAATTATTTCAAACCACTCCAGTACATTTATTCAGCAATTCCTCCCTCCCATAAATCTGTGCTGATTTCCTCTTACCACACTGTTAGGTCTTTAGAAGTTGAAAATGGCAGGTGAGCGACTCACCTCTTGAGTCCCCAAAGCCTGTCCAATATCTACAAGGCAGCTGTCATGAGCGTAATGGAATTTGCTGCACTTATCTGGATGAGTGCAGCTCCAACAACACTCAATAAGCTCCATCAAGGCAAAGCAGCTCGTTTGATTGGCACCCCATCCACCACCTTCAACATTCACTCCCTCCATCACCGGTGCATCGTGGCTGCAATGTGTACCATCTACAAGATGCACTGTGGGATCTAGCAAAATCTTCTTTGACAGCACCTTCCAAAACCACAAACTTGACCGCAGGCACATGGCAGCATCTCCTCCTGCAGGTTCGTCTCCAAGTCACACTCCATCCCGACTTGGAAATATATCGCCATTCGTTCACTGACGCTGGGTCAAAATCCCGGAACAGCCTTTCTAACGGCACCATGGGTGTATCTACACCAGACAGTCTGCAGCGGTTCAAGAAGGCAGCTCACTCAAACCTTCTTAAGGGCAATTATGGATGGGCAATAAATGCTGGCCTTGCCAACAATGGCCACATCCAGTGAATAAATAAATAAAAATTGAAGATAAAGTGGAAATAATTCAATTACTTAATGTTTATCTTTTAGTAGCGTTCACTAGGGAAGCAGGAATAGGTTCACTGTCCAATTATTTTGATGGAATTGCATGCAATACAATTGTGGCATCAATGAATTTTTAAATCAGTGAGGAGGTGTACATTTAAATTAAACTTACTGAAGTGCTGCAAGGTCAGTGCTTGAACCTGTGTTGTTTTTTTTAATGTATATAAATGGCCTGGACGCAGAAGTTAATTGTAATCTTCTGAGTTTTGCAGCCAATACTAAAATAGGCAGTGCAGCATGACCAAAGGATGCTGTTGTAGTATTGCAGAGGTTCTAGTTCTGTTATGCAATTGGTTAGACAAATGCCAAGTTAAATTTAGTACTGGAAAATACCAGATATCAGATGAAATATAATGGAAGAAATAGAATTAGCACAGGTAGACTTAAAAGGGAAAGACTGTGGACTCATCACAGTTGAAATAATGTGTAGAAGCAACTAAATAAAATATTGTGAATACAAGTTTACAGAGGTTATATTGTGTATAAGTTCAAACTATATGTAAGTATAAATCTATTGGCTTTAAATATAAGATGGTCACCAATAAATCCAAAAGGGGATTTAGGCCAAACTTCTTTACCAAAACATTGGTAAGAATGTGGAACTCGCAACCACAAGCAGTAGTTGAGGCAAATAGCATAGATGCATTTAAGGGGAAGCTAGACAAGCACATGAGGGAGAAAGGAATAGAAGGTAATATTGATAGGGTTAGATGAGGGAGATGAGAGGAGGTTCATGCGGAGCATAAACACTTGCATAGACCAGGTGGGCCAAATAGACTTGTTTCTATGCTGTAGATTCTATGTAATACACCAATTCAAGTGCTTCCTTATTCCCTCTTTCAGATGCCTTCGAATACTTGTGCACAATAAATGTTAGGCTGTGTTTCTTTGGTTATCCATACACTCCCTTTTCAGAGTTGGTGTTACATTGACTATTTTCCAATCCTCAGACACTCCTAACATTTCTAATGATTATGGCAAGCGTGTAATCAATTTTTCAAGGACATTTTTTAGGTCTCCTTGTATAAAGTTCATCTAGGCCAGGACAAACACAGTTTTGTAGGAGAGAAAGAGAGAAAGAGAGAGAGAGACTGATACAAACATGAACAGGACAGTCTGAGTACCAGGAATTAGAGAGAGACACCATCATCTTATCAACATTGATCCTTTAATATTTTAAATGCTTCATGAATGTTGCTTCTTTTCTCTCCCTTCCATCACTGCTGGAGCATCAACAGTGTGGAAATCAAAACTCATTGCTTCAAATACAATTTAGCAACTTGTTATTTTTCATATTTCAAAATATAAATGCTGCAGATGACTTTTTATTGGAACTGCGTTTCACATGATTGCTGTTAACTTTAACAAGAGTCTTTGTTGGGTTTCACAGCTTTAAGTCCAATGAGGTGCAATGGAATGTTGTAATTCTGTAAGATTTGAGCTTTGTGGTTTGTCCAATTTTCATCCTTTTCTTCATCTCCTGTTCTGAAGGTGCCAGCCATTGCTGGGGTGCAGTTCCATGGGCACCAGCAGCCCTTTAGTACCTTGGCACCACCACCCGCCCCCCCCCCCTCTACCGCTCCCCACTCTTACCAGCTCTTCATGTAGACAGTCTAAACCGTGAGGGCCATATTCCGTTTTTATTGTGCTTGGGTATAAAGGATTGGCTGCCTGGCGGAACATCAGGCAGAGAGGATCGCACTGTGTAAGGGAGCCCCTCCCATTTCGGGACAGAAAAGCAGGCAAACTCTGTTAGAGGCAGATGCTTTCTTCCTCCCGATTTCCCTCCATGCCCAAGCAATTCTTTATGTCTATGAGCAATGAGGAAAACCTACCCTTGAATGTCAGCAGGCTATTTGACCATAGAAGGAACCAATCTGGGCCAGACCCTAATCTCACAGACACATCTCCCAGCAAGGATCACTGAATGGAGATGAAGAAGGGGAAACTAGGTGAAATTCCCCCTTTTTAGTCCAGGAGTAGTGAGGCCAACTGTAGTACTCCAATTTCTGCCTGGGCTAACTCAGCATAGACCAGGGCATGAACCTAGGGCGGTCTTCTAGACTCTATAGTTAGGCAGTGCCTGCCATAGGTGTTATATGGTGTCAGCTGTGGCCAGTGTTAATATTCTTGCCTTTCATTTACAAGGTTGTGGGTTCAAGTTTGGTGCCCAGGAACTTGAGCACAAATCTTTTGATTTTGATGAAATTACTGAAGGAGTGCTGCACTGTTGGAGGTGCTACTTTTCAGATGAGACATTAAACTGAAGTCCCCATCTGTCCTTTTAGGTGGAGAAAAAAATCCCACAGCACTGTTTCGAAGAAGAGCAGGGGAGTTCTCCCCAGTGTCCTGGCCTATGTTTATCTTTCAACCAATATCACCAAAAAAACACAAGTTACTTGGTCATTATCACATCATCCTTATACCTGACTGTGTTTCCTACATTACAACATTGACTATGCTGCAAAAGGTACTTCATTAGCTGTCAAGTACTTTGGGACGTCCTGACATCATAAAAGGCACTTCATAAATGCAAGTTCTTTCTTTTTCTAGTTTGAAGTGGAAGTTTAATATAGAAAGGGTACCAATTGTCCTTTACACAGACTGCCTGGGAAAGTGCAGCTCTGAGAACATGGAGCTTTAATAAAAACTGAAACTGCTGGAAACACTCAGCAGGTCAGTCAACATCTGTGGAGAGAACAGCTAACTTCGTGTTTCAGAAGCAAATTCTTCAAAACCTGCTAAGTATTTCCAGTATTTTTCTGTTTTTATTCAGATTTCCAACATCTGCAGTGTTTTGCAGTTTTCCTGGTCCATTTTGCAGCTGCTGTGTGAGCAGTACTTACTCCAGCAGAAAGCTTTGCAAAACAGATTTTTCTCACCATATTACATAAAGAGTATTTGAATGTGACCAGTGGCAAGAGTATTACGACATGACTGGGTGTGCACAAATACTACTGAATGGATTTGGATGGAGATTATGTCCTTTAACTAAACTTTGGCATTTTGTTTAAAGTGCTGCATTTAACTTGTGTACAAACTGATATACGAACACAAGAAATAGGAGCAGGAGTAGACCATTTGGCCCATCAAGCCTGCTCCGCCATTCAAAACGATCATGGTTGATCTTAGGATTCAATTCCACTTTCCCACCTGCTCGCCATACCCCTTGAGACCATTTCCCTGAGAGACCAAAAATCTGTCTATCCCAGCCTAAATGTATTCAACGATGGAGCAGCCACAACTCTCTGGGGTAGAGAATTCCAAAGATTCGCAACCTTTTGAGTGAAGTAATTTCTCCTCATCTCAGTCCTAAATGATCAGCCCCTTATCCTGAGACTGTGCCCCCGTGTTTTAGATTCCCTGACCAGCTCAATGAGATCTCCTCTCATTCTTCTAAACTCCAGAGAATATAGGTCCAATTTACTTAGTCTCTCATTAAAGGAAAACCCCCTCAGCCCAAGGACCAATCTAGTGAACCTTCACTGCACTGCCTCCAAAGCAAATATATCCTTTCTTAAATGTGGAGACCAAAACTGCACACAGTATTCCAAATGTGGTCTCACCAAAACCCTGTACAATTGTAGCAATACTTCCTTATTCCTGTACTCCAATCCACTTGCAATAAAGGCCAACATGCCATTTGTTTTCCTAATTGCTTGTTGTGTCTGCATGTTAACTTTCTGCATTCCTTGTACAAACACACCCAAGTTTCTTTGAACATCGACACAAGTTTCACACCTTTTAAAAAATATTCTGCTTTTCTATTCTTATGACCAAAGTGCATAACTTCACATTTCCCTACATTTTACTCCATTTGCCATCTTCTTGCCCACTCAATTAACCAGCCTCTCCATGTCCTTCCCACAGCTTACCTTTCCACCTTTGTATCATCAGCAAACTTAAATACATTACTCTCTGTCTCTTCATCTAAGTCATTAATATGGATTGTGAATAGCTGAGGCCCCAGCACTGATCCTTGTGGCACTCCACTATTTACTGCCTGCCAACTCGAAAATGCCCTGTTTATGCCCACTCGTTGCTTCCTGTCTGTTAACTAATCCTCTATCCCTGCTAATATGTTGCCCCCAACTCCATGAGCCCTTATCTTGCCAATTAACCTTTTGTGTGGCACCTTATCAAATGTCTTTTGGAAATCCAGGTATATCACATCTACTGGTTCCCCTTTATCTATCCTACTAGTTACATCCTCAAAAAACTCGAATAAATTTGTCAAACAGGACTTCCCTTTAGTAAAACCATGTTGACTTGTTCTAATCATAATGTGATTTTCCGAAGAAGGGTCACTGACCCGAAACATAAACTCTGCTTCTCTTTCCACAGATGCTGCCAGACCTGCTGAGTGGTTCCAGCATTTCTTGTTTTTATTTGTGATTTTCTAAGTTCAATGTTCTTCTTTGGCCTCCTTGTCTCGAGAGACAATGGGTAAGCGCCTGGAGGTGGTCAGTGGTTTGTGAAGCAGCGCCTGGAATGGCTACAAAGGCCAATTCTAGAGTGACAGCCTCTTCCACAGGTGCTGCAGATAAAATTGGTTGTCGGGGCTGTTACACAGTTGGCTCTCCCCTTGCGCTTGTCTTTTTTCCTGCCAACTGCTAAGTCTCTTCAACTCGCCACACTTTAGCCCTGCCTTTATGGCTGTCTGCCAGCTCTGGCGATCGCTGGCAACTGACTCCCACGACTTGTGATCAATGTCACAGGACTTCATGTCGCATTTGCAGACGTCTTTAAAGCGGAGACATGGATGGCCGGTGGGTCTGATACCAGTGACAAGCTCGCTGTACAATGTGTCCTTGGGGATCCTGCCATCTTCCATGCGACTCACATGGCCAAGCCATTTCAAGCGCTGCTGACTCAGTAGTGTGTATATGCTGGGGATGTTGGCCGCCTCGAAAACTTCTGCGTTGGAGATATGGTCCTGCCACCTGATGCCAAGGATTCTCCGGAGGCAGCGAAGATGGAATGAATTGAGACGTCGCTCTTGGCTGACAGACATTGCCAGGCCTCGCTGCCATAGAGCAAGGTACCGAGGACACAGGCTTCATACACTCGGACTTCTGTGTTCCGTGTCAGTGCGCCATTTTCCCACACTCTCTTGGCCAGTCTGGACATAGCAGTGGAAGCCTTTCCCATGCGCTTGCTGAATTCTGCATTGAGAGACAGGTTACTGGTGATCGTTGAGCCTAGGTACGTGAACTCTTGAACCACTTCCAGAGCGTGGTTGCCGATATTGATGGATGGAGCATTTCTGACGTCCTGTCCCATGATGTTCATTTTCTTGAGGCTGATGGTTAGGCCAAATTCGTTGCAGGCAGCCACAAACCTGTCAATGAGTCTCTGCAGACACTCTTCAGTGTGAGATGTTAATGTAGCATCGTCAGCAAAGAGGAGTTCCCTGATGAGGACTTTCCGTACTTTGGTCTTCGATCTTAGATGGGCAAGGTTGAACATCCTGCCATCTGATCTTGTGTGGAGGAAAATTCCTTCTTCTGAAGACTTGAACGCATGTGAGAGCAGCAGGGAGAAGAAGATCCCAAACAGTGTAGGTGCGAGAACACAGCCCTGTTTCACGCCACTCAGGATTGGAAAGGGGTCTGATGAGGCGCCGCTATGCTGAATTGTGCCTTTCATATTATCATGGAATGAAGCGATAATACTTAGTAGCTTTGGTGGATCTTTGCTAGTAGTCTGAAGAGACCACGTCTGCTGACGAGGTCAAAGGCTTTGGTGAGATCAATGAAAGCAACGTAGAGGGACAGCTGTTGTTCTCGGCATTTCTCCTGTAGCTGGCGAAGGGAGAACAGCATGTCAATGGTGGATCTCTCTGCTCGAAAGCCACACTGTGCCTCAGGGTAGACACGCTCAGCCAGCTTCTGGAGCCTGTTTAAACCGACTCGAGCGAAGACTTTCCCCACTATGCTGATCAGGGAGATTCCACGGTAGTTGTTGCAGTCCCCGCGGTCACCCTTGATCTTATAGAGGGTGATGATATTGGCATCGCGCATGTCCTGTGGTACTGCTCCCTCATCCCAGCACAGGCAAAGCAGTTCGTAGAGTGCTGAAAGTATAGCAGGCTTGGCACTCTTGATTATTTCAGGGGTAATGCAGTCCTTCCCAGGGGCTTTTGAACTGGCTACAGAATCAATGGCATCACTGAGTTCCGATTTTGTTGGCTGTTCGTCCAGCTCATCCATGACAGGCAGAGACTGGGCTGCATTGAGGGTGGTCTCAGTGACAACATTTTCCCTGGAGTACAGTTCTAGGTAGTGCTCCACCCAGCGGTCCATTTGCTTGTGTTGGTCAGTGATCGTGTCCCCTGATTTAGACTTGAGGGGGCAATCTTCCTGATGGTTGGCCCAAAAGCTCTCTTAATGCCATCATACATTCCTCTGATGTTTCCGGGATCGGAGGCCAGCTGAATATGACTGCATAGGTGTTGCCAGTAGTCATTTGCGCAGCGCCTGGCTGTTCTTTGTGCAGCACTTCTGGCTGCTTTAAGTGCTATGGATGTTAACTCACTTGGGGCTTTTTTGTAGTTCAACAGTGCAATGCGCGTAGTGGCTATGACAGGTTCCAGCTCTTCAATGTGAGATTGAAACCAATCTGCATTCTGCTTCACACGTTTGCCATAGGTGGTCACTGCTGAGTCATAGATAGCGTCTTTGATGTGGGCCCACTTAGTCTCTTCATCCCCTGTAGGAGTGTTTTGAAGGGCTTTTTCAAGTGAATTTAGAAACTTATGTAACAGCTGTGGATAAGAAATTCTGCTAGTGTTGATGCGCGGGCGGCCCTTCTGCTTGGAGTGATGCAGCTTCTTTGGTTTGTGTCTAACCTTGCTGCACACCAGGGAGTGGTTAGTGTCGCAGTCCGCACTGTGGAAGCTTTGTGTGATTTGAACGCTGTTTAAAGAGGCTCGCCTTGTGACGATGAGGTCCAGCTGGTGCCAACGACGTGATCTTGGGTGCCTCCAAGAAACCTGGTGACAGGGTTTAGTGTGAAAGAACGAGTCGGTGATGCAGAGGTTGTGATAGGTACACAACTCAAGCAGTCTCTGTCCATTCGCATTCATCCTTCCAGTGCCATAGCACCCAAGGCAGGAGGGCCATGCGTCATGGTCGGCCCCAACCCTGGCATTAAAGTCCCCCAGCAGGAACAGATGTTCGGTATTGGGGATACTACTAATGATATTATGGAGTTCCTCGCAGAACTGGTCTTTAGCTTCAGGTGGGAAGCAGAGTGTTGGAGCATAGATGCTGAGTAGGTGTACTGGACCAGAGGTGGTGAGCAGTCGGATGGACAGTATGCGTTCCGAGCCATTTGAAGGTGGCTCTATCATGCTGAGCAAAGAGTTTCTGATGGCGAAGCCCACTCTATGCTGTCTTGGTTCTTCAGGATCCCTGCCAGAAGAAGGTGTAGTCTTGCTCTGTTAGAGATCCACTCGCAGGGAGGCATGTCTCCTGAAGTGCTACAATGTCCACATTGAGTCTACTGAGCTCGTTGTTAATGATGGCGGTCTTCCGAGAATCATTGATTTGTGTAAGGACTCCCGACAGGCCAGGACACATAGTTCTGATGTTCCAGCTTGCAAAATGAAGGGCTGGTACCTTCGTTCCTTTTTTTGTCATTCTGTTTGGTGCGGTGTTACAGTCCACTTGTTGGGGCAATGACCCTGAGCTCCAAGCACCCATTGAAGCAGGCAGACTGTGGCGGGACAGAACCTTATTGACCGGGGGCTGCCCGTTTTGAGGTGGGCGGTAGCTGTCCAGTGAGATGCGATGACCTCTCCCACCGACAAAGGCAACCCATGGCGCCCAATCTCTATGCCAGTTGAGCTGGGCTTATAACCCGTTACTGCTGCCTTCTGTGTTGTTTTGGTCGCTGTGAGGCGACTATGGAGTGACCTCTCCATGGCGCATGCCTGGGCAGATGTATGGAGGTTGTGAGTTGCCCAAGCGTCAAGCCCTCTCGGCCTTCCTGGTGGGGTCCAAAGGAATGCAGAGCATGACGTTTGGCACCGGTATGGCTGCAGGAACTGTCGGAAACATGCCAAAGGTGACACATGACTGCCTTCAGGGTTCCGCTCTGGATTTTCTGTTAGGGTTTACTCCCTTTGGCTCTCCCGAGACGCCCACAAGGGGTTGTTAGGGCCCCTGCTCAAGGATAGGTGGATGCCGGTGGGAGAAGGTGTGGGGAAGGAGGTGCGGGGTGGGGGGAGAGGGTGCGAGGGGGGCTGCAGGGGGGTAGGAGAGGGGTTGCAGGGGAAGGGGGTGCGAGGGGGAGGGGGTGCAGGGGAAGGGGATGTGAGGGGGAGCTGGAAAGGTGTATGGAGGGTGTTACGATGGCGTCCCCCACATGTAGAGTCTCGGTCTTGTCGGCTGCAGACCTTTGAAGATCTTTGAGATCAGGATTGGCATCTTGTTTTCCCTGCCTCCCTTAATGCTGATCCCCAGGCCCCCGACTTCGTGCTTGATGACCTTGATGCTTCGTTTCTTGTTGCTGATGGTCTCGGGGATTTGTTCCGGGAGCTCGGTGTAGGCATTGCGGATCCCGGTGGCTTTCGGACTGCAGGTTCCAGGCTGAGGACTCTGCGAGCCGGCTCCGTTGGTGAGACCATTCCAGGCGGCGGGGTCCCCGGGCTGCTTGAAGCTCAGAATGAGATTCTCCTGGTTCAGAGTGGCCAGCACACGGTGCCAGCTGTCCCTGACTAAAACTTCCAGCAGCTCACTTCTCTGCAGCCTGCTGACTAATGCCATCTTAAAATCCTATAAGTTCATTGTTAAGACTTCCTTAATAATAGATGCCAGCATTTTCCCAACGCTTGATGTTAGGCTAACGGGCCTGTAGTTTCCTGTTTGCTCTCTCCCTCCTTTCTTGACCCTTAAGAGTCTTTATACATTGCAATACTGAATCATAATGACAATGGGAATTAATTAAACATCAAAGAGTGTTTTACCAAGACTCTGAGGTGCTTTTTTTCTGTAAAAGCAATGTTCATTCCTTCAGAAACTCCCTGTGAGGTGACTCCACTCCTGAAGGTAGTGACTCAGACAGGGATATGAGTCTACGGATGGGAATCTTGCACTAGCTCCTACATTTCATGTGTGAACTTAGGCAGTGAGTATCAACAAGCTATTCATCCACAAAGCCTGTCACAGCTGAACCCGATCATAGGGACATAGAGATTTATAGGAGCAGAAGAGAATATTCTGAGATGCTATCTGCCTGTTTCTTGCCTGAAATGCGAGTGGCCAGCAGTTGACAATCAGCATGGGGAGGCACCTCACCCACCCCCTCATTAACATCCAAGGTCCTCCAATGAAATTTTCAGGTGCAAGTGCCGTGCCCACTCTGCCCAGTCTGCCAGGCCTTGAGCAGCCGTACCAATCATCCCTAAAGGGACTGCTGGAAGCTGCTGACAAGGTGGCCTAACAGCCTATTAATTTTTATTTTGGTGGACACAGGGGAACCCATTAAAAATTCCAGCATAGTGCTAGCCTGATCTTATGCAGGATATGAGTGCAATCGTGTATCACTAGGTTGACAATTAACCTTTACAGCCCACCAGACTTTCCTGGCTACCAAAAGTTAATAAGTGTTAAAGTGTTACATTCAGGCTAAAGCCAAAAGCCTAATTTATTACAAGTAAACTAATCACGCTAAAACAGAAAACACAGCACGATATCGATAATATAAATACTTGCATAAAATAAAGATTGAATGAATCCACAGGAATTTATATTTATTCTCTGCATGTATTTTTCCCTAGTCTAATCATCTGCAAGACCTTTGGAGGATGCAGATTTCTGTAATCTTCCTGTTGTGATGTTTATATATGAATGAGTTTGCATTCCTACTGCAAGGACTTTGCTTGTCAGCTTTAGACACAACTAAAGCTGTACTAAAAATTGTGGAACAATGTCCTGTAACCCACCACCCCTCCCCACCTCCCCAGGTTCCAAATGAAAAGCCATCATTCTACCAGAGTGAAAGCCGACAGTGGTCGTTTTGATGCATTCACCTTTCACGTTTTGCTCAAATCCCACCATAACTAGTTTAATCTGAATATCCCTGGAAATTCTGCTGATCAGGTGGCCTTGACTGGAGATGTCTGACAGCAAGAATCTGATGCTCACTGGTAACCCAGCAAGTGAAGAAAGCTTCAATTTTACTCGTCATTTGTGGGGGAAAAAACAATACCACTTAACAAAAAATAGAGTCATATAAAGATTTAATACAAAATGCTTCCTGTTTAGGCCATGATAGCTCTATGTTCTAATCACACCCACTACCATCTCTGTTCACCCTTGCTCTCTGAGCTTGATTTCATATAATAAATAAAAACGGAACATGCTGGAAATACACAGCAGGTCTGGCAGCATCTGTGGAGAGAGAAGCAGAGTTAGTGTTTCAGGTCTGTGACCTTTTGATTTCATATACTTTGTATAGTTTGTGATTATGTAAAAAATTATTAGTGCTCAACATATCTTTAACCATAAAATTTCTAGTACTTCAATTAGACTCCCCTGTGCCTTCTGTTCTCCAGTGTACAGCTTTCTGTAGCCTCACCTTACAACTGAAATACCTAAGTAAAGGTATCCTGCCTACATCCAACATCTGTGCACACACACCTACCAGCAGGGATCACTGGAAAGTGATCAGGAGTGTGAATCCTAGCACATTCCCATTCCCCCCACCCCCATTCGGCACTGCTTTGACAGCTGGATACTGCCTTCATTACTGAACTGATTACAATGTCTCCTAAATGCATGCACCAACCTCCTTCTTCAGGTGCTATGGCGGTCGTATACGCTGGTTTGATTCCTGCACTGATTATGAAGCTGCGCACAGAGCTGGATGAGATTCAGGAGTTGATATTGAAGACTCTGCACTTTTGTTTGCTCGTGGACACCAAGCAGGCCCTGGATGCTGAAGGCATATCGGTGCTGAAGACCAAGCTCAGTCATAGTTCTGCGATCATCAGGAGTCTGGCTGCACAAGATCTCATGCATATCAGGTGAGGTACAAGCTTTCTGCATTAGTTACCTGATCAATTGACTGGACATCAGCCAATATTCTGTTCAGTACACCATAGAATAATAGGGGCTAATTTTAACCTAAGCTGCCTGGTGGAAAATTGATGGGATTGACTGGCTTACGTTCTCACCCTACCCAATTTTGCTCTCCATTGAAGTCAGTATAAATGATGGGGTGGGGGTGGGGTGGGATGGGAATCCAATACCATCAGTTGCCAGCCAGACAGATTAGATTAAAATTACCCCATAGAATTTGACAGTCCAGAAAGAGGCCATTCGGTCCATCATGCCTGTGCCTGCTCTCTGAAAGAGCCATCCCATTAGCCACATTCTTTTGCCTTTTCCTCAACTTTCGATGGGATCCAATTTTCTGCCTGCCTAATAACTGGGTCCATTACTGTGATCCTTTGATCCAACTCAACAACATTTAGGCTCTGGTTGTAGTTGTTTCTCTTACCACTTCCCTCCTTCTCATTCTCTCCCCTCCCTCTAGCTGATTAATGAAGGTGGCTCTGGAACTTCACACAGGAATTGCTTTACTATTGAAGCTTGTGACTGAGTTTCTTTTTGGGGATACTGATGTCCTGTTAACAAATCTTTTTATCCGCATCAAGAAACTGCTGAGCTAAATGTAGCATTGTTTTAATGGTTTTAGTCCTAATGGCTCCTTATTTACACTGCAACTGTTACATGTTGAATATTCAGCTATGAACACAATGCCTCCTGTATTATAGCCCTCAGATGTGTGCAAAGAAGAGCTTAATACCTCTGGGAGCCTCACCATGTTTAAGTTCCATTGGACATTTGGGAGGAGAAGGAATGCCACAGCTGAATTCAGCACTAGATATGGAATGTCGGGCAGGATTTAGCATGAACCTGAAGGTCCAATAAATATCCTGCATTGGTCTTACTCGGATAATCAGTCTCCTTATCATTAAATTGGTAGTGCTGTTTAACTGGATAGCAAATAAGGTTTAAAATGAATTCACTGAAGTACTGGAAGTACTAATGAGCTTACAAAGATCAAATTGATCCTCATGTCAAAGCTGTTAAATCTCAGCCAGCAATTAGTCCAGGGTGAGTTGTTGTCCTGTTGTGGCTGGACTCAAAAACATAGAGCAACTCACCAGCTGGTGAATATCCTCAACATATCTATTTTCCAGCTTTAGTACTTCCATATTTAATTTCTGTGTTTTCTTGCTTCTTCTGAATCTCCAAGGCCTGTTGCAGTTCTTGCTCCATTTTAGAATAAGTCAAAGTTTAAATAATAGTTCTGGGTGAACAAACGTTTAGGTGAATTTTACTTCAGTGTATGAGTGGGGAGGCATTGTAAAATAATACTCATCTGATTAGGATCAGCCTTTTCTTTAAACCCCTTGTCCCTCCATTTCCCACTTCTTTAAGGCCCTCCTTGAAACCTACCTCTTTGGTCAAGCATTTGGTTACCCCTCCTAATATCTCATATGGTTCAGCACTCATTATTTTTAATTATGCCTCTGTAAAATGTACTTTAAAGGTGATATAAGTGCAAGGTGTTATTGTTCTGCCCTAATTTCTTGTCAAGGGCTGCAACTCCAAATAGTGTCTTGCTGGAGAGCTTACTCTGAGCAATGATGGAACAGGGTCTCATGCACAGTTCTGTAGACAGTCAACTCCTTTCATTAAGTATGGCAGCCTTGGCAGTAAGGAACAGAATTTTGAATTGTCACCTAACATGACAGAGCACCTTCAGAACAGGAGGGGAAAAGTTAAGGAATGGATATATTCATCAAGTGATCATGATTTTAAGCACAGAGCTAGTCAAATATTTGCTGAGGGTTTTGTGTTCTTGATGCATTCAAAATTAGTCCTCAGTGCATTAAAATGGTGCAGAAATGAATTTTAGCTGAACACATTGTCATGAAGACCCCACCTGCCAAGAGTGAGGCATATTAATTTTGTCATATGAACATTAACTTTAAACTGTTGCTGGACTGAAAAGATAACTTGTTTAAAAAAATCACTGCAGTGGCTGGAAACATTTTTGCATACTAAGAGATAGTTGCCTGGAGAGACAAAAGAACGGCTCCCTGATCCAATTAACCTAAATGGATTTTGATCACCAGACATTGAATGTGCAACAAGCCGGCATTCCATGACCTTGACTCTTAACTTTTCTGCACTTGACTCCTTTCAAAAAGGATTCCACTCCCTCAATATGCAGTTGGTGTGAGACCACAGGCTGTGCATCATGCAGGTAAATACTGGCAGCAGGCATGATTCATGAAATAATAACAGAAAATGCTGGAAATGCTAAACAGGTCAGGTGGCATCTGTGGAGAGACAAACAGAGTTACCGTTCAGATCTATAATCTTTCATCCAAATTCAAGCATCATAAACTTCAGCATCTGCAGTATTTTGCTTCTGTAGTAGTTCCGATTCCTTCATTCTGCGGCAGTCATCTGTGCCAGCTACTTAGTGACAGAGGTTATCCACACATGACACAGCTCATGACTCCGGTCCGGAGCCCATGTACAAGTGCAGAGCTGGCATACAATGAGAGCCATACTGCCACAAGGAATGTTATAGAACAAACCATCAGCATCCTCAAGCAACACTTCCGCAGCCTTCACCACTCTGAAGGAGCTTTGTGTTATGCTGCTAAGCAAGTATCAAGATTCGTGGTAATATGCTGCACGCTACACAACCTGGCCATCATAAACCCTTGTTAGCACCTATCAGGTGAGAAGCTGAGGAAGAGGAGGACCAGGAGAGGAAGGGAGGATACAATATATACAGTCCCTTTCTGCCCAGGATCTACATGATGAAATAATTAATGATAATTAATTATTAATTAATGTTTAATTCTCAACTCGTTTGAGTAATCTGATATCCCTGATCAAATCTTAAGTCCCACACCCCTTATCTTTCTTCTAAGAGTGACCATCAAATCGTCTTCTTCCTGACAACACAAAAATAAAAAACACCAGAAAATTCACATTCCATCCAAATTTATCGATTAAATCATATGGCATAGTGGGAATGTTACTGTAACCTAGTAATCCATAGGCCTTACTAATGCCCTGGAGGCACAGGTTCAAATCCCACTACAGCAGCTGGTGGAATTTAAATTCAGTTAATTTATAAAGATCTGACATTAAAAGATAGTCTCAGTAATGGTGCCATGAAACTACCATCGATTGTTGCAAAAACCCATCTGGTTCACTAATGTCCTTTAGGGAAGGAAATCTGCCGTCCTTACCTGGTCTGGCCTACATGTGACTCCAGACTCACATCGATGTAGTTGACTCTTAACTGCCCTCTGAAATGGCCCAGCAACCCATTCAGAGTTGCCAAGGGCAATTACGGATAAACAACAAATGCTGGTCCTGCCGCTGATGCCCACATCCCATGAATGAATTTTTAAAAATGACAATACATACAAAAATAAACTACTCACTCTTGTGCATTCCCTGGGTTGGATTTTATCCAGCCAGCAGGAATAGGGTTGGGGGGCCGGAAAATTGGCACGCGCTTGCCCGCCAAACCTGAAGTCGTGACGTCAGTTCTGGATTTTGTCAGCGGGGGGGGGGAGGCGGGAGAGCGGGTGCTGCGGTGACGATCCCAGACGGTGATGCTACTATGTGGCAGAACTGCAGTTACAATTGCTGAACAGGTATTTAGCTTGTATTTGCATCAGCCTGACTCAGATTTTATGGTGGTTTCCAATTTAGTGAAGGGCGCACGGAGATCATGCACCTTCAGATCCCGGTAGTTTAAAGATGGCGGCACCAAGGCAAGGCCTCAGTGCTGCCATGGGAAAGCAGCCAAAGAGCGTGTTGGATGAATGCAGGAAGGGGAACAGAGGTGGTACAGCAGGCATTGCCCGACAGCGGTGCAACCCCCGAGGCAAGAGTGGGCGAGGAGGGGTTGCAGCCTCGAGGCAAGAGCAGGCTTCATCATGGGTGGTGGAGCTCACTTCAAGAGTGCATGCTGTGGAGCATTTGTCTGTGTTCAAAGTGGACTGGCAAAGGGAAGGTTCCAAAGGCAAGGTCCGCTGTCCAGAGACAGTGCACAGGAGGGGGAGCGACCAGCTGGCATGGATCTCATACACCCAGTCTTTGTAGATCCCCATGCTGCGCAGCAGAGACTCAGAGGGAGGCAGGGTCAGGCGGCAGCTGGGCAAGCTGGTGAAGATGATCGGGGAGTCACAGCAGCCAGCCACACCAAGAAGGGCCGATCTGCAGCAGAGAATGTGCCAGACTCACCTCAACTACCTGCAAATGTCTCAGTGGCAGTGTCAGCGAAGACTGCAGCTCTCCAGGGAGGCTGTCACCGACTTATGAGCCATGCTGCAACTTTTATGTCTCCAGCTCTTTCCAGGGATCCATAGGGGACATGCATGGGGTGTCCCAGGCAGAAGCCCACCACTGCATCAAGGAAGTGACCAATACCTTGTTCAAGAGGACCGGTGACTATGTGTGGTACTGGACCGACCCTGACAGTTGGGCGGAAAGGGCCATTGGCTTCAGAGCCATCGCTGGATTTCCCCAGCTGCAAGTTGTCATTGATTGCATGCGTGTGGCCATTAAGGGTCCCATGCAGCAGCCAGCAGACTTCAACAGGAAGGGCTTCCATTCCATCAACGTACAACTGGTCTGCGACCACTGAAAGCGTTTCCTGCAGGTGTGTGTCAGCTTCCCAGGAAGCAGCCACGAAGCCTGTGTACTTCGACAGTCTCAGGTGCCACTGCTTTTCAGACTCCCTTCAGCTTCAGGGATGGATTCTCGAGATAAGGGCTGTCCATTGAAGTAAACAGAAAGTGCTGGAAATATTCAGCATGTTTGGCAGCATCTGTTAAGAGAGAAACAGAGTTCACATTTCAGGTCAATGACCTTTCATTAGAACTGGCAAATGTTAGAAATGTAATCGGCTTTGAGCAAGTGAAAAGGGGAGGGGAAGAACAAAAGGGAAGGTCTGTGAAAGGGTGGAGGGCGGGACAGATTAAATGATAAAGATGTCATGGAACAAGAGACAAAGGGAGTGCTAACAGTTGTAGTAAAAGACAAAGCATTTGTCCAGAGACAGTGTTAATGGCAGAATCGTGAACAGCACTGTCCAAAAGCAAAAACATGAAAAACAAGTTTAAGTCCAGCACATGGTTAAAAAAAAACAATCAAAATGAGGGTCATGGTCTGAAGTTGTTGAACTCAGTGTTGAGTCCAGAAGGTTGTAAAGTGCCTAATCAGATGAGGTGCTGTTCCTCGAGCTTGCATTGAGCTTCACTGGAACACTGCAGCAGGCCGAGGACAGAAATGTGGGCTTGAGAACAAGATGGTGAATTAAAATGGCAAGAAATCAGAAGCTCGGGGTCTGCTTGTGGACTGAGCGGAGGTGTTCTGCAAAGCAGTCACCCAATCTGCATTTGGTCTCCCCAGTGTAGAGGAGACCGCATTGTGAGCAGCGAATACAGTATACTAAATTGAAAGAAGTACAAGTAAATCGCTGCTTTGGCTGGAAGGAGTGTTTGGAGCCTTGGATGGTGAGGAGAGAGGAGGTAAAAGGGCAGATGTTACACCTCCTGCTTGGGAAGGTGCTTTGGGAAGGAGACAAGGTGTCAGGACTGATGGAGGAGTGGACCGGTTTTCGCAGAGGTAACAGTCTTTTTGCAATGCTGAAAGGGGAAGATGTGTTTGTTGGTGGCATCACAGTGGGGATGGCAGAGGAAAGATCAAGAGCGGGTAAGAGGCTAGAGGGAAGGGTCCAGCTGGAAGGAGAATACTGGAGGTGGGTGAATGGTTCCGCTGGTTGGGGGAAGGACTCCTGGCTAGAGCAGTGAGTCCAGAGGCCATTGAAAACTTGGCTACTGACACCTGTGAGGAAACCTTGCACTGCAGCAAAGGAGAGGTACAACAGCTGCCACGGGTCCACTCAAGTTTCCATTGGGCTGCCGAAGATGGATCGATCCGATGGAGCCCTGCATCATGCCCCAGGGAGGGTCTCACATACTGTGCTGGTCTGCTGTGCTGTGCACAATCTAGCACTGCAGAAGAGGAAACGTTTGCATCAAGAGGACTTGATTGAATACCATTCCTAATCTGACAAGGAGGATGTGAAGGAGAATGCCGAGCAGGTAGTGGGGTTGGGGGGGTGGGGTGATGAAGCCCTTGTACTGGAGGCGAGGGCCATTGAGGGACGCACTAGGGAGGCGAGGGACAATATCATACATAGCCAGTTTCTGCCACCATGATGCCCATTCCAAGTGAACTCAATAAATACCTCACTGTATTTTGCATGTCGCCTCTTTTCTATCACACTCCAGAACCTTGTGCCTAGGCTCCACAAGTGTACACACAAAGCTTAGAAGGTGACCATACGCAGCCTGCCCTTGCAGTCCAGGCAGCAGAAGTGTTGTTTCAGCAAGTTAATGGTCTGCTCTATCACATTTCTTGTGGCAGCCTAGCTTTCAGTGTATGCATACTGCACACATACTGCCCCTTGTCACTCAGTAGCCACCGCCTGGTTTGTCTTGGTGGCTGAAATGTTGATGGCACAGCAGACTGCTGTAGAATGAAAGTATCATTGGCCTACATGCTATGCTATGTTCCCATGTGTGCTGCATATGGCCACACATCAGCTGGATGTTGAGGGAGTGGAATCCCTGACGGTTTCGGTACATCTTTAGAATTAACACACACTGCCCAAAAAGCAAAATGCGTGCAGCCAGTGGCACCTTGCATCATGGTGAAGCCTGCAATTCTTGCAAAACCATGTATTCACTCTGCCTGTATTTAGCAAGTGGTTTGTGCAGAATCCTTGAATTCTGGACAAAGTCCTTCAGCACATTTTAGAAACTTGAAAGAACTCAAGAAACCACCAAGCACTTCTTCAATCGCAGCAAGATCCAGTAGAAATCAATCAGCAACTAGCCTGTGAGTAGCTAATGATCCCTTTAAATAGCGTTGGTGCAAAGGCCTTCCTGCTGCTGAATGCATTGTTATGACTGAGGCGGGAGGAGTGCACTATTTATTCTTTTCCCACTTCTCCACAAGTCATAACATATATTTAAATTTTCCCACCTACCGATACAATCATATATTCTATTTTTCCCAGAACAACACACCAACCAAGTTTCTTTAATAAACAACAAAATTATCAGTTTAATATAAACTAAGTCCTAACCAATAATGAAGTAAAACATACACACAAATTGAAATATTAAAGCCCCTTATTTATCCTAGCCCTCACACACACACACACACACACACATTTACATACACACCTGGTTAACTGGGAAAAAATAAAAGGGATTTTGGTTTATCGCTGTTACAAAGAAATAGAGGAATAAAAAAAACACTTAGGCTGAAAAGAAAGTACGGAAAGATTTCCTTTGTTTTGGTTAGTCGGCCCAAATGCGTATAGGCGGCCAACACTAGGAGCTTCTTGGAACAGTTCTTTCCATGTGATGTTGAAAATCAGTTTGGGAAGGCTTTCCAAGAGATGCAGCTACAGAGGCTCCACATAGGTCTTACAGCAGGAATGCAACAACAAAGGTTTCAGTTCTCAAACATTTGATGCAAAGGTTCCTTGAAACATGTAGGGTTTCTTCAAATACAGGAGGAATAGGAAACTGCCACACTATATTCAGGGCTTGTTTTCAAGAGAGCGAGAACTGAGCAGGCAGGAAGCAACCAACTGGCTTTTATAACAATTCTAATTGAAACTGAAAACGTTCCAGGAGTCAAGACTCCTGATGTCCATAAACCTTGGCCTGTCACTCCTTTGTAAACATCTCCCGAAGTAAAAAAAAACCCTGCTGGGTTATTTGAAAACAGATGCCTTCCAGTAACTCTTTACAGTTCAAACTCAGTCCTAACCTTCTGGTGAACTTTAAAAAAAAATAAAGTTCCAGCATCTGTGGAATCCTTTTCAGTTTTAAAACATAAATTCTCAAAATTTAAGAAAAAAAATGGAAACACTGGTAACACCTCCATCCTTGGAGAACTGAGACACCATTTTTAAATGTGTTTCATTACAAAGTGTAAAAAACAGAAGTTGAAACATATTAAAAACACATTTTTGTACTCATCCCCATTCACTCTTTACCTGTAGTTAATATAATTTTACTTTGTACCATCTTTGCATTCATATAACTCAAACAAAGTTATATTTGCAACAAAGCATCTGCAATAACATTATTTTTGCCTGCAATGTGGATAATCTTTAAATGATAGGGTTGTAATAGTACACTCCATCGGAATAGTCTGACATTCTGGTTTTTAAATTTTTCACAAAGTTTCTCACCAAATCAGCCAATTGCAACCTTCCAAACAGAGCCTCCCAGTTGTTCCTTCAAGTGTCACTGCAGACCAGCACATCACCTAGATAAACTACACAGTTAGGAACACTGGCTACCACTGGGTTCACTAGTCTCTGAGAAGTTTTTAGCCTGTATGGAATCACTTGACATTGGAAAAACCTGTCCAGTGTGACAAAAGCTGATATTTCTTTAGTTCAAGGTGTTAAAGGAACAAATCTATTTTTGTAAGAAACATGGCACTGCCCACTCTGTCAATATAGTCTTCCAAGCGAGGGATTGGATAGGAGGCTGCCTTTGTTACTGCATTAACCTTTCTGTAGTCTATGCAAAGTCTAGTTGAACCATCAGGTTTAGGCACTAATACTACTGGTGAACTCCAGCTGTTCTGACTGGGTTCAATTAGATGGTTTTCCAGCATGTATTGAATTTCTGCTTTTATCTAGGCCTGTTTCTCTGGACTTAAGAGATGAGGATGCTGTTTTATATGAAATAATTCCCTCACATCCACATCATGTGTGGCTAAGGTTGTATATTCTGGCTTATCCTGACAGACTCTTAAATTCTATGAGTAGCTTTGTTAGGTCTTATCGTTGTTCTGCATCTAAATATGAAGGCATAGTGTCCAATATTCCCTAACAATGCAGTATTAGCGAAACGGATAGCAGGAAGTTCAATTTGAGAATTGTCCAGGCCTCCTTCTGCCTCATCCTCACTATCCCTTTTGTTCTTTACTGTCCCTACTATCTGACATACCTATGCTTGCTTATTCTCTTCCCGGTGATAATATTGTTTTAACGTATTGATATGACTCAGTTGATTCTTCTTCCGGTGATCTGGGGTGTCAATAATTCAAGAGTGAACTATACAGTAAATGGAAAAGTCCTGGGGAAAATTGATGTCCAGAGAGATTTGGGTGTTCAGGTCCACTGTTCCCTGAAGGTGGCAACGCAGGTAAATAGAGTGGTCAAGAAGGCATACGGCATGCTTTCCTTCATCGGACAGGGCATTGAGTACAAGAGTTGGCAGGTCATGTTACAGTTGTATAGGACTTTGGTTCGGCCACATTTGGAATACTGCGTACAGTTCTGGTCGCCACATTATCAAAAGGATGTGGATGCTTTGGAGAGGGTGCAGAGGAGGTTCACCAGGATGTTGCCTGGTATGGAGGGCGCTAGCTATGAAGAGAGGTTGAGTAGATTAGGATTATTTTCATTAGAAAGACGGAGGTTGAGGGGGGACCTGATTGAGGTGTACAAAATCATGAGAGGTATAGACAGGGTGGACAGCAAGAGGCTTTTTCCCAGAGTGGGGGTTTCAATTACTAGAGGACACGAGTTCAAAGTGAAAGGGGAAATGTTTAGGGGGGATATGCGTGGAAAGTTCTTTACGCAGAGGGTGGTGGGCACCTGGAACGCGTTGCCAGCGGAGGTGGTAGACGCGGGCACGATGGAGTCTTTTAAGATGTATCTAGACAGATACATGAATGGGCAGGAAGAAAAGAGATACAGAACCTTAGAAAATAGGCGACATGTTTAGAGAGAGGATCTGGATCGGCGCAGGCTTGGAGGGCCGAAGGGCCTGTTCCTGTGCTGTAATTATCTTTGTTCTTTGTTCTAATTTACCTTACCACTTCTCTTGACCACTTAATATGGACCACTGAACCGTGCTTTCAACGGTTCACCCTGTAAAGGTAGTAATATGAACACCTCATCCGCTGGTTGAAATGTTCAGGTCTTTGCATGCTTGTCTGTCAATGTTTTCATAGTTGTTTGGGAAACTTTAATGTGTTCCTGAGCCACTTAGCAAGCTCTCGTGAGCGGTTCCTGGAATACGGATACATCACCTAACATAGAAGATTCATCCTTCTGTTCTAAAACCTCTCTTTAATTAGTTTTAGAGGACCTCTTATCTCATGTCCATAAACCAATTCAAAAGGACTAAAACCTGTACACTCATTAGGTGAATCCCTAGTGGCAAATAAAAGAAATTCTAGCCCTTTATCCCAATCATGGGGATATTCATGACTGTATGTCCTGATCATCGTTTTGAGGATCTGATGGTACCTTTAAAAAGCTCTTTGTGTCTGTGGGTGGTAGGCTGAAGACTTTAACAGTGTTATACCCAAGTTACTCATAACGTGCTGAAAAATTTTAGACATAAAATTGGAACCTTGATCCAACTCAATCTCAATTTATCATCCTTATCTTGTGAAGAATTGGGTTAACTTCTCTACCACTACCTTAGCAGAAATTGTTCTCAAGGAAATGGCCTCTGGGAACTGATTATCCTTATCCGTGATAGTGAGTATATATTGATGTCCTGCTTTTGTTTTTGGCAAAGGTCCTACACAGTCTACCAACACCCTGCTAAATGGTTCCTCAATAACTGCTATGGGAATTAGTGGTGTCAGTTTTATGGCAGGTTGCAGTTTTCCCACAATCTGGCAGGTATGGCATGTATTATAAAACTGCATCACATCCTTCGAAAGACCTGGCCGGTAAAAATGTTGACTAATATGTGGTTTGGTCTTCTGGATCCCCACATGTCCCGCTATAGGAATTTTGTGCACTAACCTTAATAGTTCCCGACGATATTTTGCCGGTACCACTGTCTGATGAACAACCGTCCATTCTTCGTCCTCAGTTCTGTGAGGAGGTCTCCACTTCCTCATCAGAATCCCATTTTTAATATAATAGCCTTCTGGATTTCCTTTTGCCTCAGCTTCTGTTTGAGCTGATTGTGCTACTTTATTTGACTCTGGATCAGTTTGCTGAGCTGTGATCAGAGAAGACTTAATAAACATTTCCTTTGGATCATCCAAATCCCCAAAGAAAGTTTCAGATATTCAGCTATCTGTCTGTGGTGCCAATTTTACTTCCGACAATGAAACTTGTTTAGCCATAGCCTGGGTTACTACACGAGAAGCAAAAATTCCTGGAACCTTTTCCTGTAACTGGTCTGTCTCTTTAACTTCACTTGATTTCTCTGTGACTACTGGAGAAGCTACTACTTGTGTTCCGGCCAAATCATTCCTCAGGAGTAGGTGGTTCAATTGAAGCATTCAAAAGGGAATTAGATAGTTATATGAAAAGGAAGAATGTGCAGGGTCATGGGGAGAAGGTGAAGGAATGGAACTGAGGGAATTGCTCTTTCAGAGAGCCAGTGTGGACACGATGGGCCAAATGACCCCCTTCTGCACTGTAACGATTCGGTGATTCTGTGATACTGGCAAACTGTGGACAACTCCTACAGTTACTGTTCCAGACATCAGGTCACACTGTAAGTGCACCAAATACAAATGTACTAAAACTTTAGCATGCAGTGCGCTCTCTGTTGTAAATGTTATGCCTTCCCCCAGCAAAGTGTTTGGGTGGCTCCTGTTTCCCTAAGTATAACTATAGGTTTGCCCACCTCACTGGAGGGATAAAGAGTTACTTTTCCTTTCGACAAGAATTCCCTATAACTCTCAGGTATCTTATTCTCAAGCCCTACACTCACATTAGTTTTTGTATTTGGCTTTATAGCTGCAATCAAAGCTACAGTCTGATCTGCTGTACTCTCGGTCGGGGCCCTTTTCTCTGCATTGACTGAGCAGCTCCACCCCAATAAGTCCCATGGGTTTACCTTGCAACTTCTAGCATTCTGCACTAAGATGCTCCACCTTGTGACAATGATAACGCTTAGGCTAACAGACCTCACTTCCAGAGTTAGCATCTTCATTTCTGGCCTGAAGAGACGATCCCTGGGATGTTCCCAGCTGTCCTTTCTTGTCCCCGGCTACTTGACTTCCTTTCACTCTCCCATCTTCTATCCTTCTCAGGTTTGTGAGGTTGACGGACTAAGGGTTTGGGCTTGTACACAAGCTCATAATCATCAGCAATTTCTGCTGCTTGTCTGGCCGTTGAAACCTTCGGGTTCTGTACATGGGTTCTTACCAATGGAAGGAGTGAATTTTTAAATTCATCCAGGAGAATTAATTTTCCCTAAGGTTCTCATACATGGCTTCCCTATTTAGTGCCCGTATCTAATAATCAAAATTAATTTGCTTTACCCTCTCAAATTCTGTATAAGTCTGCCAGCCAATCTCCAGAAGTTTCGAAATTTCTGTTGGTAAGTTTCAGGGACTAACTCATAAGCAGAGAGTATAGCCTTTTTTGCCATCACATAATCTGCAGAAGCCTCCTCAGAAAACATGATATAAACTTCATGAGGTCTGCCCATCAATCTGTTTTGCATGAGCAGTGTCCAGCTTTCCTTTGGCCACCTCATCTGTTTGGCTATCTTTTCAAAAGAAATGAAAAATGCCTCTACGTCCCATTCCTCAAACTTAGGGAGAGCTTGTATAAATTTAAACAGCTTTCTGCTGGATACTGGGGTGGAGTTAGATTCTTCCTCATCAGAATCTTCACTGGAGTCAGGACCACCCTGTTGTTTTAGTTCCAGCTTTTTAGCTTCGAGTTCCATTACTTCTCTTTCTTTTTCTCTCTGAAATGCTCTTTTTCCCTTACTTCTTTTTCAAATTCAAGTTTTTTCATTGTCAATTCTTTTTCAAACTCAAGTATTTTGGATTCTTTTTCCTGCTGAAACTTAAGTTTTTCCATTTCTAATGTTTTTCTTTTTCCTGGTGAAGCTCCAGTTGCTTCATCTGTAACTGAACTTTAGCTAATGCAACTGCACTACCCTCAGATTTGCTTTCTTCTTCCAATTCCAAATGTTGTGCTATTACTTCAATTATTTAGTTTAGTTTAGAGATACAGCACTGTCTGCTTTCTTAGCTCCTGGTTTGAACTCTAACCCCAATTGTGCTGCCAATGCTATTAACCTTATTTAAGTACCTCAAATCGTTCAGGGATACATCCTCCATCCCCAGAAGAGTCGCAGCAACTGTTAAAGACATTCCAAAGGTGTAGACTTTATTACACAAGAAACCTGGTTCTTTTATTTTCCTTTTTCAATTATTATTACCGCACTTACAATTGAACATTGTCAGCGTTGGGTTAATTGTGACAGGAGCCCCCAGTTATATGTTATGATGAGGTGGGAGGAGTGCACTGTTATTCTAGTCCTGCTTCTCCACAGGCCATACCATATATTTAAATTTTACCATCTACTGATACGGTCAATCATATACTCAATTTTTCCCAGAACAAAACACACCAACCAGGTTTCTTTAATAAACAACAAAATTATCAGTTTAATATCAACTAGGTCCTAACTAATAATGAAGTAAAACATGCACACAAATTGAAATATTAAAGCCCCTTATTTATCCTAGCCCTCACACACACACACAAATTTACATACACACCTGGATAACCGGGAAAAAATAAAGGGATTTTTGTTTATAGCTGTTACAAAGAAATAGAAGGAATAAAAAAAAAACACCTAGGCTGAAAAGAAGGTATGGAAACATGTCCTTTGTTTTGTTTTGGCATCCCAAATGCCGATAGATGGCCGTCATTAGGGTCTTCCTAGAACAGGCAATGTTGAAAATCAATTTGGGTAGGCTTTCCAAGAGATGCAGCTACAGAGGCTCCAAATAGGTCTTACAGGAGGACTGCAGCAACAAAGGTTTCAGTTCCCACACATTTGGTGCAAAGGTTCCTTTAAACATGCAGGGTTTCTTCAAATATAGGAGTAATAGGAAACTGCCACACTATATACAGGGTTTGTTTTCAAGACAAAGACAACTGAGCTGTTTTTCTTCTGGCAGGCATGAAGCAACCAACTGGCTTTTATAACAGTTCAAATTGAAACTGAAAACATTCCAGAAGTCAAGTGTCCTGATGTCCATAAATCTTGGCCTGTCACTCCTTTGTAAACATCTCCCCAAGTCAAAAACAACCCCTGCTGGGTTATTTGAAAACAGGTGACTTTCAGTAACTGTTTACAGTTCAAACTCAGTCCAAACATCCTGACGACCCCTTTTCTAAAAAAAAACCCAAAGTTCCAGCATCTATGGAATCCTTTTCAGATTTAAAATACAAATTCACAAAATGTAACAAAAATGGAAACACCTGTAACAGCATATTTAGATTTGTGTGTTTAAGAGACAGCATTAGCTGGAGCATTGGGCTTCAAAATGGCAGCGCCCATGTCGCATTAGCATCACAGCTTGATTAATGTCACAATCTACCTACTGTGCTTACTGCCGATGATCATTCCCTGTCTGCTCACCAAAAATGGCATCCTGTGCAGCTTGCACCAGAATTCTGCATGTGCACCACAGACTCCATCTTGGAGCCAAAATGATACACGCAATACCAAGAAATCCGGTGATAAGGAGTTGAATTTTGTAGCTGGTGTCTCTTCATCTTCACTCTCTTCTTCGTCTTCCTTCGCGGTCTGGGCAAATGGCCTTCTTCTGTACTGTAAAATTCTATGGGTATGTAAAATGATAAAGGAAAAAGGGCTTGGCTGTGGTGAGGGAGTGAAGAAAGTAAGAAGTGTTTGCATACACCATCTGCAGCTTCTCACTCAACAGACTGATGGATGAAGAAGTGGGATGAGGGAGGGAGGATCAGGTATGCAGATACTCTCGTCATTGATTGCTTCAGCCATGCTAGTTGCCACAGTCTCAGTGATATCGTTTCCCAAGATGACCATTTCCTCTATGGAGGTTAGAACAGACCCAGGTGCGCTTGTCCTCCTCCAGTTCTTTCCTGCTGCCTCCTGCTATGCACCACCTTCTCCTGCAGGAAGGAAGAAAGTGTGTCAGTGTGTGTCATTCAATATGTTTGGGTGATGTACTGTCATGGTTGAATAGCTGCCAGTGCAAGCTTTGAGTGTGGATGTGAGATTTACAGCAGTGCTATGTATGTGAGGATGACGTAAAGTATATGAATGTTAGTGTTGAGTCCTGATAGAGGTTTTTGGTGGTTGAATGATGGGGGCGTAGGGATTTGAGCAGTGAATGAAGCTCGTGGTATTGTTGGTAGGATATGCCACTTGAAGATGAAGTCACTCACCTTGATAACGCATGTGAAATCATTAAAGTTCTTCCTGAACTCCATCCACATTCGAGGAACAACACTCTTGGTGTTGACGTCAACCATTATTTCTTCCCACTGCCTCCTCAGTACGTGTCTGGAGGGCCTCCTGCCCCCTGTGGATACAGAACATCACTCATCCATTCCGTCTCTTTTCACCAAGACCTCCCGTGTTTTAACAGAAAGCCTTGGTGCACACTCTCTACCATGTTCTGCTATTCTTCAACCTTTGACGGCACAAATTCAACTCACAAAGGATTCCCATCACCTATTCCAGCCACACTGCACCTCCCCTTTAAGAGATGCTGGCTGCCTTTAAGTAGCACTAGGAACTTGAGATATCTGGTCCCCTGACGATGTTTGCAGCCAATGAACATCACTACTAGTGCTGGCTGCATGCTGTAATCATTTAAAGTGACAAATTTAACATGCTGCCTGCATTGCAATGAACGGGCAGAGGATAATCACGTACTGCAATCCCAGTGCCCACTTTCAGGGATTAGCCGATTTACTCTCCCTATGTAATTCTATGTAGGATTCTGGTATGAAATAGAGTAACAAGTGTGTTTGCTGACTACATATTGAATCTTTTTTGCATTTAGTCTGCCCTTGGAAGGAAAGAACAAAGTGTGTGAAGAGGAGGTGATTCCAGACCTGGTGGAGCTGCTCAGTGACCCAGAGGCTGAGGTCAGAGCAGCAGCAGCAGGAGCATTGATGTTTGCCACCATTACAACACAAGGTGAGAGACTGACAACCAATGTAGAAGAGACTTTGGAGATTATTTTGGTTAATGGATGCAAACAGGTGGTAAATGGGTGCTGTGCTAAAAAGATATGGCTATTTGAAAGTCTGGTCTTAGCATACAATTTTGGTCCTAATTGTTGATTATCATATTTTGAACTTGCCTGGGGTGCTAAATCAGACACCTGTAGGTTTACTACTCAAGTGCAGTTTAGGCACAATTTTTATGGGGCAATATGGGCTGGATTTTACCAGCCCCCCCAACGTCGGGTGTCGTGACTGGGTGGCCTGGAAAATACTGCCGGGAGAGGCCCCGCCCCATTTCTGGAATCAGCGAGGCCTCGTGGTGCCCCCCCCCCCCACCGCACCTCCCCCACCCCCAGCCGCTCAGTGACAGAGACCTAATTAAAATATGTTAATCAATTTAAATTAGGTGAATAAACACTTACCTTTTCTGGGTGCCGACCCACTCCTATATTCCGGCTGCCTGCCGGAACTTCCACGCCTTCGGAACTCCATTCGGAGATCTAAGGCAGAATACAGGTTGGGAGGGGGGAGGAGTGAAGTTTTCAGGGCCGGGGAGAGGAGTGGGGAACACTCTTACTATTGATTGAGGGGATGGTGGGAAGGGGCTTAAAGGCAAAGTTAATAACGTTTGCTGGGGGGAAGTTCAGGATTGGATGAAAAGTTTTTTTGGATAAAGGGGGCAATAAATAAATTGTTCGGTCGTTGGGGGTAGGAGAGCGGCTTCACTCTTTTATTAAATTTTGATATTAAACTGTAACATGCATTTCATTTTAAAAATTAAAATTACGTGTAAGGGACTGAAGCCCTTTAGAAATGGTGCTGGCGCCTACACGGTGGCACCGGACACCGTTGCTGGGGATGGAGCGCCCACCTCCACTACGTCATTGGGGGTGGGCAGACCACCCCCTCCATGTAAATGAGCCACCGCACTAAGTATTGCAGCGGCTCCGTGATGCACATCTCGCGTGTGCGCTGCCCCGTTTTTGAAGCTCAGCTGGAAAAATCTAGCCCAATATGTAAGCTCTACACACCCATTTCCACTGAAAGTATTGAGTGTGCTAGCTGACAGACAATGGCAGGTTTCAGGATAGCTCAGGGAGCGAGGGAGAGGACGCAGATTTCTCAAATGTGATCATTGTGGAGGAGGGCCAGAGGAAGAGGGATGTCCTGTACCCAGGACAGGGAAGGAGTCTACTTCATCCTCCTGTCCCTCTCTCCTGCAGCAGCTGGTGCTGCTGTGCCTGGCCTCATATCTTCTGATGCCCACAACCAAGCACTTCCTTTCTCCCAGTGACTCTTATAAGGTGCACAGCACTTTGTGAACTCCTCCGAGAATTCTGTAATAAATGTTGATACGTTGTTGGTGAAGTCTTGACGAAGTGTCTCAAAAATTCTCCCGACGTGTTTCAAAACTCCCCTTCAAACCTCAGGCAGCAAGTGAACGGTAAAAGGTGACATACCTCTAAGTAGCATTCCTCCCCAAGGATTAGTTTACTCCCAAACAGCTGGTCACTGTTAGGAAAGGGAATTTGATCACCAAAATGCCATGCTGCCTCCTAATTGGCCGCTAGCAGGCAACTTAAGTGGCAATCAGCCCCTTAATAATCCTCTGGCGGCCATTTCTAGCAGAAGCTTCAACTCCTTTACCAAAATGGGTAAACGCAGACTAAATGTTCTGATGAAAGGTCACAGACCTGAAACATTAACTCTGCTACTCACTCCACAGATGCTGCCTAACCTGCTGAGTATTTCCTGCATTTTCTCTATTTATTTTAGATTTCCTGCATCTGCTGTATTTTGCTTTAATAAACATGGGCAAAAACTTTTGTTTCATCTTAAGACCCCATCATGGCCTTGGAGGCTCTTTAGCACCTAAAGTCTCCAGGAAAAATCACCTCTTCATGTCCATTTTGCCAATCTACACAGATGGCACAGTGCCACTGGGAAAAATCTCAATCTCACTAGTCTGCAGTGATACCCCAGTGTTCTCGCAGTATCCTTATGCCAGAGGGCAGCACAGTGGCACAGTGGCTAGCTCCACAGCCTCACAGCTCCAGTGACCCGGGTTCAGTTCTGGGTACTGCCTGTGCGGAGTTTGCAAGTTCTCCCTGTGAACACCGGGTGCTCCGGTTTCCTCCCACAGATCAAAGACTTGCAGGTTGATAGGTAAATTGGCCATTGTAAATTGCCCCTCGTGTAGTTAGGTGGTAGGATAATGGTGGGATGTGGTAGGGAATATGGGATTAATGTAGGATTAGTATAAATGGGTGGTTGTTGGTTGGCATAGACTCAGTGGGTTGAAGGGCCTGTTTCAGTGCTGTATCTCTCTATGATTCTAGGGGTGTTTTAGTATTGTGCATTAGCTTCAGCTATTTTCATTTCTTATTATACCACTAATATCTCTTTCAACCTATTTTAACAAATTCCTGCTCTCATTTCCTTGCTGTGTTTGTATGGTTTGCTTTTCTTTTAATCTCTACTTTCATGGCTTGCGTCATCCATTTTGGGAACTGCTTGTTTAGTTTATATTTTTTGTTCTCAGATATAACTGCACTTTGCATAGTCAATATTATAAAAGTGTTCTGACTTTCCTCAACCAAGGTAGCTTCCAGAAGAACCTTTTTGCTGACTTATTTTCATTCATTCCTCACCACTTTGAATTTTGTTATTAAACAGACCATCCAGTTGCATGATGTCAACGTTGACCATTCCCTGCTTCCAGCTAACCTGCAACTTCCTCTTTGTACAACAGAACTAAAAGACCATTCAGTTTATTTACTGCACTGCATTGACCATTCCACCTCATTTCCTACTGGAAACAGCCACACTGTACCATTTGCCCAGAATTTTACTTCAGGCCAGAGTCCCCTTCCACCGGCAGAAAAAGTCGTTGGCGAGCCCACCTCCCACCGTGCCTGGAAGCCACACCCTGATTTTACATGGCCCAGGCCCTTAATTGGCCTCGGGCTGGACTTCCACCCCTCTGACACAGGAAGTTCTGTGTCCAAGAGCTGCCGGCCAATCAGTGGGCCGGCAGCTCTTCAGTCCCAGCAGCGCCACCAGGAGCAGTAGCTACTGCTGGGACTGTACCCAGCCAGGACCCGCAACATGGACGAGGCCACGGAATGCAGGTACGGTGTGTTGGGCCTCGCTGGCGATAATCGACTGGGACCCAGCGAGGCAAGGGGAAGGGTCTCTCTAGGTGGGGGTGGGGGGCAGAGGTGCTCCAGCGGGGAAGGCTTGTGCCACAGGGGTGCCCTCCATCGGGCGCAGGGTGCCCAATCAGGAGGCCCCACCTCACAGTCCGCAAGAAGGCCGCCAGGTTTTACTGGGCAGCCTTCTGAGCTACTGAACTGCCCGCCCGCTGCTGATAATATACCAGCGGCGGTGGAAGGTGGCCCTTAAGTGGCGATTAATTGGCCTGGGGCGGATGGGCCATTTGTCACCTCTGCGTCGGCTCATAAAATTGCAGCGGGGGTGGGAAGGCGACGGAACAGCACTCTCCGCCTCCCACTCAATTTTATGTGCCCACCTCCCCACCTCCCCCCCCCCCCCCCCCCGGCACCCAGGCCTCCAGCCCAATCCTGCAGCAGGTATAAAATTCCGGCCTTTATATCCCTGTTTAAATGAGAATCTGTCCATTTCCTTTCTTGAATGCTGCATTGCAAATTGTGTAAATCCTTTGCCTAAAGTCATACATTGAAGTGATTAGTTAGTGATTGAAGTAAATGGTATGCGAAGGTGGTGTAATTGTACATCATGTGAGGGCCACTATACAGTGTGGATGGAATTTGGGGTAAAAATTCTAATATGTTCTTCCCTGGATGAGCAAACAAATCCTCCAGTTAAATATTGGGAAGACCAAAGCCATTGTCTTTGGTCCCCACTACAAACTCTGTTTCTGACTCCATCCCTCTCCCCAGCAAATATCCGAGGCTGAACCAGACTGTTCATAGCTTTTGTGTCATGTTTGACTCTGAGATGAACTTTGGACCACATATACACGCCATCATTGAAACAGCCTATTTCCACATCCATAACATTACCCAACTCCACCCCTGCCTTAGCTGAGCTGTTGCTGAAATCCTCACCCATGCCTTTGTTCCCTGCAGACTTGAATATTCAAATACTGTCCTGGTCGGCCTCCCACGTTCCACCATGTGTAAACTTGAGGTTGTTCAAAATTCTGCTGCCCATGTACTAACTCACAACAAATCCTGCTCACCTATCACCCCTGTGCTCACTGGTCTACATTGTCTCCCTGTCAAGCAATGCCTCGATTTTTAAAATTCTTATGCTTATTTTCAAATTCCTCCATGGCCTCACCTCTCCCTACCTCTGTAATCTCCTCCAGGCGCACAACATTCCAATATATCCGGTGCTAATTTAGTTTTGGCCTCTTGAGCATTCCCCGATTTTAATTGCTCCACGATTGGTGGCTGTGCCTTCAGCTGCCTTGGCCCTAAGCTTTGGAATTCCCTCTCTAAACCCCACTGCCTCTCTTTCCTCCTTTAAGATATGTCATGCAGACCCCCACCTGCCAGGAATGAGGCATATTAATTTTGTCATATGAACATTGATCTTAAATTGTTGCTGGAGTGGGAAAATGACTTGTTAAACAGATCAGCTGGAAAAAACATTTGGATACCAACAAACAGGGCTTGGAGGGACAAAGGATCTATTCCCTGCTCCAATTTAACCCACAATGGACTTTGAGCACCAGGTATTGTGTATAAGAAGAGATATTCCAGGGTCAGCTAAAATGAGAGAATCCATAAACTGGTAAAACCAGCTGATCACATGACTAACTGGCTGGTCCAGGGTTTTTGAACTAGCCACAGAGAGTTTGAACTCAAAAAGACTGTTTGCTCCTGGAGTGAGAAGACCTCTCCTGTCTGCTCCCATCTCTTTCTCATAAGCCTCTGGACCCACTGAGGACACATGAACTTCAAGAGAGAAAAGTCTCCTACATCGAACAAGGTCTAAGGAGAAAACTAGGCCCCAAGGAAAAGCAAAACCTGCCTACAATCAAGGACTCTACAGTGAGCTCCAAGAACAGTCACCAAAACCATCTTCAGATATTGCTTCAAACTTTTCCACTTTATTTCTTCTACTCTTTTCTGTCTCTATCTGCACGCTTGTATCGCATATGCATGCTAGCATGGGCGCATTGTGTATCCGTAGGCGTTAACCGAATTAGAGTTTAAGTTTAATAAAGTTCAACCTTTTTTCTTTAAACCTAAGAAAACCTGTTTGGCTAGTTTCTTTGCCTTATAATTGGAAGTTAGAGAACAAGGATTCACTAAGGGGGAGCGAAAAAAAACAATGTGTTAAAAATTAGATTTTATAATATTCATTATAAGCCCACCGACTCTCACAGCTACCTCGACTACACTTCTTCACACCCTACCTCCTGTAAGGACTCCATTCCATTCTCCCAGTTTCACTGTCTCCGATGCATCTGCTCGGATGATTCTACGACAGTGCTTCTGATATGTCTTCCTTTTTCCTCAACCGAGGATTCCCCCCCACTGTGGTTGAAAGGGCCCTCAACTATGTCCGGACCATTTCCTGCACCTCTACCCTCACCTCTTCCCCTCCCTCCCAGAACCGCAACTGGGTTCCCCTTGTCCTCACTTTCCACCCCACCAGCCTCCATATCCAAAGGATCATCCTCCGCCATTTCCACCACCTCCAGCGTGATGCCACTCCCAAACGCATCTTCCCCTCCCTTCCCCTGTCAGCATTCCCTCCGTGACACCCTGGTCCACTCCTCCATTAACCACACCACCTCGTCCCCTTCCCATGGTACCTTCTCCTGCAATCGCAGGAGGTGTAATACCTGCCCATTTACCTCCTCTCTCCTCATTATCCCAGGCCCCAAACACTCCTTTCAGGTGAAGCAGCGATTTACTTGTACTTCTTTCAATGTAGTATACTGTATTCGCTGCTCACAATGTGTTCTCCTCTACATTGGGGAGACCAAAACGCAGACTGGGTGACCACTTTGCGGAATACCTCCGCTCAGTCCACAAGCAGGACCCCGAACTTCCAGTTGCTTGCCATTTCAACACTCCCCTCTGCTCTCATGCTCACATCTCTGTCCTGGGATTGCTGCAGTGTTCCAGTGAACATCAACGCAAGCTCGAGGAACAGCATCTCATTTACCGATTAGGCACACTACAGCCTGCCGGACTGAACATTGGGTTCAATAATTTCAGAGCATGACGGGCCCCCCATTTTACTTTTATTTTTAATTATTTTTTTCTTTTTTCTTTTTCCTTTATTTTAATTTTTTGTGTTTATTTTATTTTATTCCATCTTAGTTTGTTCAGTTTGCTTACCCAGTGTTTTTTTTTTATGTTTGTACCTGCGGCTGTTCAATTTTCAGTCCATTAACATCCTATCTGTACTAATGCTTTGTCTTTCAACACATCATTAACATATTGTTTTCCTTTGCTGCACGACCAGCTATTCTGTGGCCTTGTCCTATTTATACCTTCTCCTTTGTTATCTCTTGCCCCACCCCCGCTTTACTTGCTTATAACCTTTTACATTTCTAATATTGGCCAGTTCTGAAGAAGGGTCACTGACCTGAAACGTTAACTCTGCTTCTCTCTCCACAGATGCTGCCAGACTGCTGAGTATTTCCAGCATTTCTTGTTTTTATTTCAGATTTCCAGCGTCCGCAGTATTTTACTTTTATGTTAAAAATTAAACCCTGTTACGGTAAGACCAGGTGAAGGCTGAGAGGGAACCCTAGACCCTTTCTCACTGGGTTGTAACAGATATTTCTTAAAACCTACCTCTTTGGCCAAGCTTTTGGCCATTGGCCTTCTATGCCTTGGTGTCAAACTTTATTTCATAATACTTTTGTGAATTGTCTTGGGATGTTTAATTGCATTAAAAGCACTACATAAATACAAGTTGTTGTTGGCCTGTGGGAGGAGTATATGATCACAAACTTGCCGTTCCCACTGAAGTTGATGGATGGAACATCATAGGCTGGGAATGTTTTGCAATACGTGATTCTGGTGCATGCCAGGGAGTAGTGCGTTGCTCTGGAAACAGGCAATTCTCCCCCTCCCCCCACCTTGTTAAGGACCTAAATTTAATTGTAGAATCAGCGGAAGCTAGAGGTTCAGTCACCCTAGACTACACCTAGCCTAAGGCATAGGAATAAGTTCTTTCTCCATTTGCTGATAGTTGCCATTAGCATGATCAGAAAAAGAGAACAGAGGAAATTACCTCCCATCATATCACCCTTTCTTACTGAATGATGTAATCAATCATTGGAGCACCAAACTCATCTCCCTGTATGAAATCGTTGACCTCCTATGACATTCTGGATTGGGATCAGTGGCTGACAGACTTCAATTGTGGCAATTTAATTACTCCAGTAAAGTATTTAACTCTTCTGAGAGCCCATCAATGTGCCCTTCACGCCCTCAAAGTCCTGCTGCATCATGGCTGGGAGAATGAATTGCTTCAGGGGTCATAGTTTGAATATTTGATACATTAGGTGAAGAAGAAAGAGGAAATAAGCCACAGGAGACAGAAATTACCTTGAGACACTCCAATTAAAGGCAATTCAGAGAGACCAGTAAAGAGATGAGATGTTTCACTGGGGGACCCAGTTCTACTTGGTTCTGAAACTTGCAAATAATAAAATATAATTTGCATGGGTGAATGACGCAGCCAAGAGACTCAGAGACTAATAATATGGTTATTTCTGGCTACAACAGTATAGACAGTGTATAACAGAATGAAATTTCCTCTTTCACCCTTTATTTTTATGCCTTTACACTTCTGTAGAATCACTTTGATTTGATAAAAACATGATAGCAAGGTTCCCTGTAACATGTAGTACAGTACGGAGTAATATAGACCACAATGGTGCCAGGATTCATCCCTGGTCTTATTCTAAATTAGGTGGTCTCAACCAGAGCGGTGGTGAAGGCACTACGATAGATCTCCGTAGCACTAATTGAAGGGGAAAACATCAGCCAGTGCTCCTGCCCCTGATTACCATCACTTGTGTGACAAAGTGGATGCAAGCTGATAGCAGACTGAACAAGGTTGTGCTGAGCTGCAGTGTACCCACATCCGAATACCTCAGTGCCATTCAATGCTTAGATTCAAGTGTAAGGAGCGGCCACTGTGGGTGAGGCAGTAGCACCTGTGGAATTGTTCAAGGGTATCAAGTTCCTCTGTTAAATAATTTATGTAAAATAAGCAGTTAGTGGCTGTCTTAAATTAGGTTTCTGCCATACTTCCAGCAATGCTGAGGCCTGTGCTATCTTATACTTATTTAAGGAGATAATTAAGTTTAATTAAGGACATAGGAACATAGGAGCAAGAGTAGGAGTAGGCCATTCAGCCCATTGAGCCTGCTCCGCCATTCAATTAGATCATAGCTGATCATCTATCTCAATGCCATTTTCCTGTGCTATCTCCATAGCCCTTGATGTCATTAGTATCCAGATATCGATTGATTTCGGTCTTGAACATGCTCAATGATTGAGCTTCCACAGTCCTCTGGGGCAGAGAATTCCAAAGATTCACCACCCTCTGAGTGAAGAAATTCCTCTTCATCTCAGCTTTAAATGGCCTGCCCCTTATTCTGACACAATGTCCCTGGTTCTAGACTCACCAGCTCGGGGAAACTTCTGATATACATTCACCCTGTCACGCCCTGTAAGAATTTTGTAAGTTTCAATGAGATCACCTCTCATTCTTCGAAACGCTAGAGAATACAGGCCCAGTTTCCTCAATCTGTCCTCATGAGACAATCCTGCATCCCAGGGATTAGTCTGGTGAACCTCCGTTGCACTCTGTCTTTGGCCAGTATATGCTTCCTTAGATAAGGAGACCAAAACGGTACAAAATACGGGATGTGGGCGTCACTGGCCAGGCCAGCATTTACTGCCCACCCTAATTGCCCTTGAGAAGGTGGTGGTGAGCTGCCTTCTTGAACTGCTGCAAATCATGTTTGGTTGGTACACCTGCAGTGCTGTTAGGAAGGGAGTTCCGGGATTTTGACCCAGTGTCATGCAGACCCCCATCTGCCAAGAATGAGGCATATTAATTGTGTCACACGAACATTGATATTAAATTATTGCTGGAGCGAGGAAATGACTTGTTAAACAGATCAGCAGTGGCTGGTAAAACATTTGCATATTAACAAACAGTGCTTGGAGAGGCAAAGGGAGTTGCTGCCTGGTCCACGTAACCCAAATTGGAGTTTGATCACTGGACATTGAAGGTGAGGAGGCTCACATTCCAGGATGACTGTTAAGATGGCAGAATCCACAAACAGAAGTGGTCAAACCAGCTGGTCACATGACTAACTGGCTGGTCCAGGTTTGAATTCAGAAGGCTGTTTGAACTGGAACCTGGAACAAGGAAGCCTCTCTCTCTCGCTTTCTCCCCAAGCCACCGGACCCACGAAAGACACGTAAACCTCAAGAGAGTAAAGACTCCGACATCGAAACAAGTTGCAGCGTGAACTGGGCCTCAATGAACAGCAGCACTGACCAGCAACCAAAGACCCCACATTGAACTTAAAGGACTGTAACTACCAGATATTGCCTCAACCTTTTCCCCTTTATTCCTTCTACTTTTTCTGTCTCTATCTGCATATGTGTTTATCACATATGCATGCTAGCGTGGTCGCGTCACATATTCATAGTCATTAACCAGATTAGAGTTTAAGATTGATAAACTTTTACCTTTCTTGTTTAAATCTAAGAAAACCTGTCTGAATTTATTTCTTTGCCTTACAATTGGAAAGCGGTGAACAAGGATTCACTAAGGGGGAGCTAAAACACGGTGTTCTTTAAAAAATTAAACCCTGTTACAGTTAAACCGGGAAAAGGCTGAGAGGGAACCTCTAGACCCCTCTCACCTGGTCGTTACACCCAGTGACAGTGAAGGAATGGCGATATAGTTCCAAGTCAGGATGGTTGCGGCTTGGAGGGGAACTTGCAGGTGGTGGTGTTCCCATGCATCTGCTGCCCTTGTTCTTCTAGGTGGTAGAGGTTGCGGGTTTGGAAGGTGCTGTCGTAGGAGCCTTGGTAAGTTGCTGCAGTGCATCTTGTAGATGGTACATACTGCTGCCACTGTACCACTGGTGAAGGGAGTGAATGTTGAAGGTGGTGGATGGGGTGCCATCCAAGCGGGCTGCTTTGTCCTCGATAGTGTCGAGCTTCTTGAGTATCGTTGGAGCTGCGCCCATCCAGGCAAGCGGAAAATATTCCATCACACTCCTTACTGCTGCCTTATAGATGGTGGACAGGCTTGGGGAGACAGGAGGTGAGTTACTTGCCTCAGAATTCCCAGCCTCTGACTTGCTCTTGTAGCCACAGCATTTATGTGGCTGGTCCAGTTCAGTTTCTGGTCAATGGTAACTCCCAGGATGTTGATAGTGGGGGATTCAGTGATTGTAATGCCATTGAGCATCAAGGGGAGATGGTTAGATTCTCTTTTGTTGAAGATGGACATTGTCTGGCACTTGTGTGGCGCAAATATTACTTGCCACTTATCAGCCCAAGCCTGGATGTTGTCCAGGTCTTGCTGCTCTGGACACGGGTTGCTTCAGTATCTGGGGAGTTGCGAATAGTGCTGAACATTGTGCAAACATCAGCGAAAATCCCCACATCTGACCTTAAAACGGTGTGAAGGTCATTGATGAAGCAGCTGAAGATGGTTGGGCCTAGGACACTACTCTGAGGAACTCCAGCAGTGATGTCCTGGGAATGCGATGATTGACCTCCAACAACCACAGTCATCTTCCTTCATACTAGGTATGATCCAACCAGCGGAGGGTTTTCCCCCTGATTCCCATTGACTCCAGTTTTGCTAGGGCTCCTTGATGCCATACTTGGTCAAATGCTGCCTTGATGTCAAGGGCAGTCACTCTCACCTCACCTCTTGAATTCAGCTCTTATGTCCATGTTTGGACCAAGGCTGTAATGATGTCAAGAGCTGAATGGCCCTGGTGGAACCCAAACTGAGTCAGTGATCTGGCTATCGCTGAGCAAGTGCCGCTTGATAGCAGTGTTGATGACCCCTTCCATCACTTTACTGATGATTGAGAGTAGAATGATGGGACGGTAATTGGCCGGGTTAGACTTGTCCTGAATTTTGTGCACAGGACATACCTGGGCAATTTTCCACATTGCCGGGTGGATGCCAGTGTTGTAGCTGTACTGGAACAGCTTGGCTAGGGGTGCAGCTAATTCTGGAGCACAGAACTATTCAGTACTATTGCTGGATGTTGTCAGGGCCCAAAGCCTTTACAGCATACAGTGCCTTCAGCCATTTCTTGATATTACGGTGGAATGTATTGGATTGGCTGAGCACTGGCATCTGTGAAGCTGGGGACCTCAGGAGGAGGCCGAGATGGATCATCCATCTGGCACTTCTGGCTGAAGATGGTTGCAAATGCTTCAGCCTTTTCTTTGCAAAAAGACATTTTTACCCGTGTATGCAAATCCCCTTGCAATGTAGGCCAACATACCATTTGCCTTCCTAATTGCTTGCTGCACCTGCATGCTAGCTTTTAGTGACTCATAAACAAGGACACCTAGGTCCCTTTAGACATCAACACTTCCCAACCTCTCACCATTTAAGAAATACTCTGTCTTTCTGTTTTTTTCTAACAAAATGGATAACTTCATAGTTGTTCAATTCAGCTATGAAGAGACTGGACATGCGAGGGTTGTTTTCCTTAGAGCAGAAAAGGCTGAGGGGGGACCTGATTGAAGTATACAAAATTATGAGGGGCATTGATAGGATAGGTAGGAAGAAACTGTTTCCCTTAGCGGACGGATCAATAACCAGAGAGCATAGATTTAAGGTGAGGGGCAGGAGGTTTAGAGGGGATTTGAGGAAATTTTTTCACCAGAGGGTGGTTGGAATCTGGAACACACTACCTGACGGGTGGTTGAGGCAGGAACCCTCACAGCACATTAGTTAGATGAGCATTTGAAACGCCATAGCATACAAGGCTATGGGCCAAGTGCTGGAAAATGGGATTAGAATAGATAGGTGCTTGATGGCCATGTTCTTGCCCATTCACTTAGTCTGTCCAAGTCCCCTTGAAACCTTCTTGCATCCTCCTCACAACTTACATTCCTACCTAGTTTTGTGTCATCAGCAAATTTGGAAATATTACATTTGGTCCCCACATCCAAATCATTTATATAGATTTTGAACAGTTGTGGCCTCAGCACTGATCCTTGCAGTACCCCCTAGTAACAGCCTGCCATCCTGAGAATGACCCATTTATTCCTACTCTCTGCTGTCTGCCTGTTAACTAATTCTCAGTCCATACCAGTATATCACCCCCGATCCTATGTGCTCGAATTTTGTTTACTAACCTGTGTGGGACCTTATCAAAAACCTTCTGAAAATCCGAAGACACCACATACACTGGTTCGCCTTTATCTATGTTACAAGTAACATCCTCAATAAGTTCCAGCAGGTTTGTGAAACACGATTTCCATTTCATAAATCCCCCATGTTGTCTCTGCCCAATCATATCATTATTTTCTAAGTGTCTAGTTACATCCTTTATCATAGATTCTAACATTTTCCCTACTACTGACATCAAACTAACAGGTCTGTAGTTCCCTGTTTTCTCTCTCCCTCCTTTCCTAAATAGTGGGGTTACGTTTGTTACTTTCCAGTCTGCAGGAACCTCTCAAGAATCAATAGAATTTTGAAAGATCGTCACCAAGTCATCCACATTCTCTGTAGTCTGGGATGTAGCTCATCTGGTCCAGGGATATATCTATCTTCAATCCAGTTAATTTTTTGAATACTACCTCTTTATGAATACTAATTTCTTTCAGTTCCTCATTTTCACAAGTCCCTTGGTTCCCTCTTATTTCTAGGAGATTTTCTTGTTTGGTCTTTCAGCCATTTCCCTATTCTCCATTATAAATGCTCCTGCCTCCGGCTTAAATGGACCCACATTTGTCCTTGCTAATCTTTTCTTTTTCACATACCTAAAGAAGCTTTTACAGTCCTCCTTTAGGTTTCTCGCTAGTTTGCATTCATATTCTCTTTCCCCTATCTTTATCAGTTTCTTGGTCATCTTTTGCTGGATTCTAAATTGCTTTCAATCCTCGGGCTTACCATTTTTCTGGCAACCTTATAAGCCAATTCCTTTGATCTAATGCAATCTTTAATTTCTTTTGTTAGCCCTGGTTGATTCATCTTTCTAGTTGTGTTTTTGTTTCTTAGAGGAATGTTGTAGACCTTGTAATACCTCTTTAAATACTAGCCATTGCCTGTCTACTGTCAAATCTTTTCGTGTATTTTCCCAATCCATAATAGCCAACTTGCCCCTCAAACCTTCATAGTTTCCTTTGCTCAGATTTAAGACCCTGGTTTCAGAATGAACTATATCGCTTCCAAACTTAATGTAGAATTTTACCATATTGTGGTCACTATTTCCCAAAGACTCCTTTACAGAAAGGTTATTAATTAGCCTTTTTCATTACATAATACTAAATCTAAAATAACCGATTCCTAGTTGGTTCTTCAACGTACTCCTCCAGAAACCCATCTCGTACACACTCCAGGATTCATCCTGCACAGGATTAGTGCTGATTAGGTCGACCCAATCTATATGTAAATTGAAGTTGTGTTACCCATGTTGCATGCACCTCTAATTTCCTGATTTATACTGTGCCCAACATTACCACTACTGTTTGGTGACCTATAAACAACTTCCACCAGTGTTTGCTGCCCCTTGCTGTTTCTTAGCTCCACCCAAACTGATTCAACATCTTGATCCGTCGATCTAAGATCTTGTCTCATATATGCACTGATCTCGTCCCTTATTAAGAGCGCGACCCTACCTCATTTTCCTTTTTACCCATCCTTCCTAAATGAATATCCTTGAATATGCAGTTCTAATTGTAATGTAAAATCTGTTGTGTCATCAGCCTTAGGTCAGTGGTAGCACAGTTAGAACTTTGTGGGTTCAAGCCCCATTCCAGAGATTTGAGAGCATAACCTCCGCTGACGCTCCACTGCAGTTCAGAGGAAGGGCTGAACTGTTGGAGATACTGCCTTTTGGATGAAACATTCCCCCACTCCCCAAACCCCAGTGATATCTCCTACCATCCACTGTCTTCTGAGCACCTAATACCCATCTGTGAACTGATCCCCTTCCCCAGCTACTCACTAAACTTCAGGAATACGGCACTGTGAGAGGTTCCGTCTTTCGGATGAGATGTCAAACCCAGGCCCTGTTTGCCTTTTCAGGTGGATGTCAAATATACCAGAGACTACTTGAAGAATAGGGGAGTACTCCCTGTATCCCTGCCCAATTTATCCCTCAACCAACATCGCCAATACGGTTTTAGCTGTTCATTTATATCATTGTCGTTTGTGAGAGCTTACTGTGCACACAAATTGGCCGCCACGTTTCCCTACATTACAACAATGATTCCACTTCAAATTGGCTGTGAAGAGCTTTGGGATGTCCTGAGTTTATAAAAGGCACTATATAAATACAGGTTCTTTCGCTCTTTGTTCATTTATTCTTTTACTGCATAATTCATTTGTTTGGCTGTTCAGGCATAAGCCACAGTCCAGTGTAATGTTATTCTACTGCCTTCTATAGTCGAGAGGGATCGTGTGGACAGGTGATAAAAACAGTGGGCAGACTTTTCACCAAATTGACCCACTCACAGCATGGAGTTGGGAGGGGGTGGTGGTGGGGGGATTGGGGCCAATGGGTCAGGAACCCGCTTGTGAGAGAAGCCTCCCACTTCCAGGTTTCCCGACCAAACATGCAATGTGAGTCTGATGATGATACACACATGTCAATGGAAAGATTTCTAGTTAAAGCAGAGTTGTCCAACACACGGCCAACAGGCAGGATCCGGCCCACCAAAGGTTTCTATCCGGCCCGTGGATGTAAACGGTACTGGGGCCATTCCTCATCCTCGCCAGGGGTCCATGACTGGTAATTTCACAGATGCAAAATTTACCCATTCGCTTCTTTTTTCTTCGCTCAGCTTTTTAAAAAAGTCACAAGTCAGTTTCACAGCTGACAGATGCTGGAGCGAGCACAGCAATTTCCCACTTTCGGAGACATTCGAGATTTTCTGGCAGGTTCCAACTTTTTTTAAAAGCCTAAAGTTGGGAAACCGCTATTCTCGCTCCAGTACTTGTCAGCTGTGAAATAAACTTACGTCTTTTAAAAAAATAAAACTGACCAATCACAAAGCCACTCTGCCATTTTCAGAGAGAGAGAGGTATGCAGAGAGAAGGTGGGAAGAGAGAGATGTGAAGGGAGAGAGACAGAGGGGGGAAAAAGAAAGAGAGAGAGGGGAGACAGAGAGAGGGGAGACAGAGAGAGGAGGAGACATGAGGACACCGAGAGAGGGAGAGAGACAGAGGGGGGAGAGAGACAGAGGGGATAACAGAGAGAGAGAGAGGGACATAAAAGAGAGGGGGGAGAGAGGGGGGGATAGAGAGAGAGAAAGAGAGGGGGACTGAGGGAAGGAGAGGGGGGACAGAGAGAGAGAGAGAGACAGAGGGAGGGAGAGAGACAGAGAAAGGGGGAGAAAGACTTGGGGAAAGAGAGAGAAGGACAGAGAGAAGGGGAGAGAGAGAGGGGGAGAGGGACAGAGAGCTTTCACCTACCTGGCAGGAGGTAGAAAAATTTTAAAACAGCAGCTGAATCCATTGATGGATAGTTCCCGGTTTCCTGTTTTTTTCAACTTTGTGGGCGGGGCCTAAGCCCAAACGTGCAGGAAGAACTAGAGAGCACCATGGGAGGTCCAGCACTTTGACAAAGGCTTACTGTGGCAGCTGCAAGTACTGCACGTTCCAGCTATCTTTAAAAAAGGTAGTTTGCAGTTTGAAAAAAACACACAGCTGTGTCAACAAACAGCCTGTCTGTACAAGTACTGAGAGCTATCGTCTTTCACTCTTAAAAGGGCCATATATGGAATCTCTCTTAAAAGGGAAAACAAAAAACTGCTCTTGTAATAAATACAGCCTGTAAAAGCCATATATATTTATTTTTTAAAAAAACAGGATCATTAGCGCAATGGATTTCAGATATCCAGTTATAGACTGGAATGTGTCAGACATATCGTCTGCATTTAAACTAATCCGACAGCAAATGGAGTTGTTTTTCCTGGACCAGGATGTGACTGAACCAGTGAAACAGGCTACCAAAATTAAGATTACACTGGGCAACGAAGATTTGAAACAGCTCAGTACTTCAGGATTGTCGTATGAGCATCTGTAGGACTCTAGTAACACTCCTGGAGCAGCAACTGAAGGTACAGTTACATTTCCGAGTACATAGGCTTAAGCTTATGACCTATCGGCAAAGTCAAGATGAGTCCATTGACCAATTTGTAGCAAGGTGCCGAGACAAAGCTCAATATTATGACTTAGCAGATATTGTATTGTTTAAATGGGTTATAGAGCTAGTAATGGTGCCTACCCCCACGAGAGGCTCATAAAGACCTGATAGAAAAGAAGAAAGGGCACACACACCATAGAAGCATGACTCAATGATGGAAGGAAATTTGAAGCCATCATGGCTGGGCGGCAACAGTTACAAAAGTTGGGACAGCTACAAATATCGGTATTGTAAACAAGGCTCAGAAGTGTGCTAAGCCTTGTGGCAAATGTGGCCTGATTCACCCAATTCTCAGTTGTCTGATGTACCAGGACCAGTGCAAAGCTTGTGACATGTGAGGACATTGGGCAAGACAGTGCAGAAGGCTGAGCTCAGATACTGCACACAGGAATGGTGGCAGATCACAGGCAGAGACAGTGCCTGTAAGAAGGGATGACAAACAAAATGAATGGTATGCCAACACACAACAAAAACCCAAGCAGGTACATCAGGTCAGCAGAGAGGCAGATTGCTAGGACGACACTGATGAAGAGTGCACTCGTGTGAACAGTGAGTATGCATTTCACATAGTTAGTATGGATCAACATGTCAATGCTATTACCCAATCTGAGGCATTCATCATGATCAGGATTATAGGTCCACAGAAGAGTGGCAAGCATAACCTCAGAGAAAAATCAACACCGAAGCAAGTGCAAATATTTTGCCCATTCGTCAAGTGAAGGCCATGTGCTCCAAGAGATGGGAATCTATGGTGCAACCCACCATGGCTAGGCTGGTGACCTACAATGGTTCTCTAATCAAGTGCTTTGGAACGAAAACTTACAGTGCAGCTATGGGAGATCCAAATGGCTACCACAAACATTTTACATTGTAGACTCAACTGGACCAGCTGTCACAGGACTTCCAGAATGCTGAGGTCTACTTATTATCACAATACATGAAGTCAGTACTAAAAAAGGCAGAAAATGTCCAGGTTGAGTGTATTGGGGTCGGTCCATGTAAAGGACGACACAGACTGGCAGTGTTGGCATGATGAGGAGGTAAAATTGGGAGTCTCTCCTCCGACTTCAGTTCATTTTAGCAAGTACCTGGAGGCCAGAGGGATCGCCAGTGAATGACTATGTTGCCAGTCATTATTTTTCTGAGGTTTTCAAATGAGGGAAGAGATTCACGACAACCAGATATGGACGAATAAGCAAACCTCCTCTATGTTTTACAGACTGTTAAATTTGTTTATCTGTAAATAACATTTTATTCAATCATGTTTAATTAGTCCGAACCACAACATCATTGTTTCTTGTACATACATTGTTATCTTTGGAAAAAAGGGGGATGTTGTTGGATGACCTTAAGACCAGACCACCTTAAGGACTGCAAGTGCAGATCATCAGAGGAAGTGATGTCAAGTCACATGTGACCAGGCAGTTGTGGGTGAGTCTAAGATAGTAAGACCTGTGTAGATGAGCTTGTGCAGTAACCTTTTGTGTATGTATGTTCCAGTTCAGTTATAATAAAACTCCAAGTTCATTTTGGATATTACTTGTAGTCCTGTGACTCTGAACAGATCATCCACCAAAGGACAAGTAATACTACAGCACTCACCCTTATTTTATGGTCATCTCACACCTACCCCTCACAGCCACCCTCCACAGATGTTGTTATTCCATCCTCAACTCTCAACACTCTGTTTTCTCTCCTTGCAGAAGAGAGTTCAGAACTCCACAAAGTGACAGAGAATCAGGGATAGCCCTCAGGTGTTGGCCACCCTGACCGCTGCATAGGAGGAGGAGGTCTTGGAGTTGGCAGGGTGGCAGAGTGCATAGCCATTGGTGATGGAGAGATGGGGGTCTGGTGGCAGATTTAGAAATCACATTGCTCTGTTCAACTGGATAGAGATGCTGAGCCTCAGGGTTCATCCACGAAGAAGCCAATTCTGGAGTAGAAACAGAAAGTGTGTGAGGTTCTTGCAGCATTTCAGAGGCACTGCACTCCCCTGAAGAAAGATTGGACAAGTCCGTCTCAAATGCCAGTGCCATGATAACTCAGGCCTTTGCGCTGATGTCCACCTCCATGGAAAGAATGGCCACCTGCTTGGAGCATCAGACACAGCAAGCAACAGAGCGCATGCTTGCCCTCATCAATGGCTTGTACAATCAGTCTGCCACTTTAAGTAGGATAGAGGGAAGCCTCACCAGTGCCTCACTAAATTGCAGCAAAGTGCTCTCCAGCTCTTGGCTAGCAGGGCGGTGCGGTTAAGCCATGACAGGAAAGATGGAGAAGGGGACAGGGAAGTGGGGCACTGCTCAAGGCACTCCTACTTCTCATCCCTTGAACCCTACCCCCCTGCCCTCAGTCAGAGCCCTACAAACTGCCCCCTGTCCCAATGAGCAAGTCTGCTGCTGCTGCACAGGTGCAGGTGGAACAGTCTTTGGTGGGCCCTCAGGAGACCCAAAACCCAGAGGACATCCGCCAAAGGCATATCAGCTGTCAGAATAGGGGAACGAGCAGCCTGCCTCCAGCACTGCTGATGCCACAGGGGTGCACTATGGACAAGTAATAAGAAAAGAAAAAGAAAGACTCTTTAGTTGCACAAGGGGATTTCATTGGATGAATATAAATAGGTCATTGTGATAATGTATAGCAAAATGTAAATGAATTGTGCACTATATTTCAATCTCCAGTGTCCAGTTATCCCCATTGTTGCCTCCTGCCTTCCAAAAGGACATAAGCCCTGAGGAGAATGGCATGACCAGAGTTGGAAGATGAGGAAAGGGTGTGAATGAGATGGAGGGATTTCTGACTGTGGGAATGATTTGTATTCGATGGAAGTGGGAGACCATGGGTTCAGCATTGTTGTGCCATAAGGCTTCACAAGCTCAAGTTATCTGAAGCGTGCCTGGATGAATTGGTTGCAGACTTCTCTGGCAGCTAGGTGAGCAGCTACAAGCACCCTGGCCACATCAGGCTCCTCTTCCTCTCCCTCTGAGGATGAAGAGTGGTCCTCACCTCCTGCCTCCTGTAGCTCTTGTCCTCTCTGCAACATGATGTTATGCCAGACACAGCAGACTGCTACCATTCTGGACACCCTTGCTGGTACCTACCCATTTCTGTCCAGGCACCTGAATCACATCTTCAGCAACCCAATGATTTGTGCTATGTCCTTGTGTTCATATGGATCTGGTTGTATCTTTCCTCTGCATCAGTGGTAGGGACCCTCATGGTGTTATCAGCCACATCATAGAAACCATAGAAAATATACGACACAGAAGGAGGCCATTCGGCTCATTATATCCGTGCCAGTTGATGAAGAGATACTCAGCCTAATTCCATTTTCCTGCACGAGGTTCATTGTCCTGTAGGTCACGGATAGAAATCATAGAAAATGTCCTTAGAAGATAGTCCTTATCTCCAAGAAGCCATCCACCCAATCTGCTTGGAGGAGTGAAGATCTGTGGGAGATGTGACTGGCTCAGAATGAAGGCATTGTGGCATCTTCTAGGATATCTTGTACAGACATGTATGAAATCCTTCTGATGGTCACATTCCAGTATTAATCGAGTGGATTAATTCGATTGGTGAATTCTGCTGGTTGATCTGAGAGCGCCTTGATTGCCACATGTGCGCAGTCTATGATTCCCTGCACTTGTGAGAATCCAGCCACTGCAGCAAAAGCCACAGCCCTCTGGTTTTGACTGTCCTCATCTGTAGCAAAGTGGACGTATGTGGTAGTCCTAGCAAACATGGCATCTGTTACCTGAAAGATGCAGATTGTGAAATCCAGCAGATGCCACCTGCAAATCAATGGAAGGAGCAGGAGGCAAAGAAGTTCAGGGCCGTGGTGACCTTGTTAGTTACTGGCATTGCATTCCCACCTGGCCCATTGGGAAGGTCTTGTTCCAGGAGGCTGTAGATGTCGGCAATGACCTGAGTGAAAGCCTGAGCTCCTGATGCTCCATCATGTCGAGACAGCTGATCCTCTGCCAATATACCCTGTGCTGGGATTATCACCTCCTTTGAGCTGGAGCTCTGTGTCCATCCTGTCTGTCCGTGAAGCAGAATGTGGCTAAGAAGGCAGCTGCTGGTGTTGCTCCTGGTGCTGTTGATGTTGGTGTTGTTGCCCCTCTTGTCTCTCATCAGAAATCCAAGGTCAAGCTGCATCAGCTGCCCCCATTCTGCAGTGGCTGACAACAGGGACGTGCAGATCAAGGTGGGTAAACTCCAAGATAGGTGAAATTACTTCCAAAAAATTGGAATCATCTGTAAAGCAGCGAAGTCATACTCTCAGAAGAAGTCCTGTAAGCACAAGCCTTTCACATGGACATGGAAGCAGTTGCGCAGTTTTAGTCCTTTAAAGGCTTTCCAGCTTGTCAGTATCACAGTACAGTGAATCCTTGCTGTGCTCATGCCTTGTTGACCCTGGCAAGTTTCACACTGCTCAGGAAACCCGTGCATTGGCTGTTAAAGCCAAAAATCTTGGTTAAAGGCGCAATTAATTGCCTCTTAGTGTATTTAGCAGGCTGCTTCTGAACACCTCTGGTAAAAGCTGGAAGTAACAGGTTCTGGGTTGGGTTTCTGGAATGTTGGCATTTTTGGGGGCATTTAACCCCCGCCTACACCCTAACCCGCACCCACATCCCAATTAAAATTCTGCCTAGTAAGCCAAAACAAAGTGAAGAGGGTTTCTGTTTGATCCCTGGATAAGCTGCAACTGTTCCCTGATCTCTGGTGAAAGCACTCTTTGACATACAGGTAACAAAGGTTATGGGAGTCATCTGAGGTGCAGGGGTAGATTTTTAACTTGCTACCCAGTCATAACATTGACGCTGTGGATTGACTGCCCATTATAGAACAGCCCAATTTTCATTGTTTTCAACGGAAATGAGAATCAGGAACGATGTAAAGCAAGTTGCTGATTTGCTATCACCCATTTTACACTTTCTCACCAAGTCACGGTCTACCCCTACCTGTTGACCAAGTTGTGAAGTTGAAAATGATCCCCACTGAATGCAAAAAATGTCTAACAAAGTAAATCAAAAATGTAGCATAATCCATAAAGGAACTTTACATGAAAGAGTTAATCACTGATCCATCAGAATAAATTAAAGCAAGGAATCAATGGCTTCAAGGGAAGAGAGAAAATACAGACCAAAACATAATTTAAAAGAATTTGCAGTGCTTCAGTAATTGGCTGTCACTGCCACATGCAAGAGTAATTAAAAAGACTAATCAATGCTGCTTTCTTGAATATTTTATATTTTTGTACAGTCTGGAGAGCTAATTAACATCCAAGCAGTTGTATAATGAGGCAGGCCTGCAAATGGTGAATGTGGAATGGAAAACCAGGGCAGGTTTGATGTTCAGAGAGTGGAATCATGCCTCCTTCAATGCTGTATACTTTCATTTTAGTGAATGGTTATAATGCTCAGACCTCTATTGCATGCAGCAATTTGTCAGGTAATGTCTGCTTATAGCAGGAATAGGCCCTTATTGTGTTAACCCAAATGAAAATAATGCTTTTATTTACCACTAAAGGGTAGCTATTCATAGTGGCAGAGGGTGGGTAGTGGTGTTCCACAAGGACCAGTGCTGGCAGGGTGGGGAGGGAAATAGTCAATACTGAGGAAGACTGCAACAAATTACAGGAGGACATTAATAAACTTGCAGATTTGGCAAATGACAAATAATAAAGTTCAACAGTGATAAATGTGAGGTAGTACATTTTAACTGGAAGAATAGGGAGGACTTTCATTACTTAAGGTGCGAGTCTAGGTGGGGTACTGGAACAAATGGATCTCAGAGTTCAACTACACCAATCACTAAAAGTTGCACCATGGGTTAGCAAGGCCACAAAAAAGTATATCAAGCACTAGGGTTTATTTCTAGAGGGATAGAATTGAAAAGTAGGGAAGTTAATTGGTTAGAGCTAAAAAAAACAATAGAGGTACCATTACATTGCTGGGTGCATTCTATAGGCCACCAACTAGTGGGAAAGATATAGAAGAACAAATCTGCAAGGAAATTACAGAGAAGTGAAAAAATTATAGAGTTATTATAATGGGGACTTTAATTATCCTAATATAGACTGAGATTGTAAAAGTGTAAAGGGCAGAGAGGGGCACGAGTTTTTAGAGTATGTTCAGGAGAATTTTCTACATCAAAAGGTATCAATGAGGAAGGAAGCATTGCTGGATCTGGTTCGAGGGAATGCAGTGAGTCATGTGAATCAAGTCAGTAGAGGAACACATAAGGGATAGTGACCATAGCATCATAAGGTTTAGGTTAGCTATAGTAAAGGGGAAATCCAGAGTAAAGATAATTAATTGAGGGAGGGCAAACTTCAGTGGACCGAGAACAGATCTGGTATAAGTAAATTGGAATCATAGATTGGCAGGCAAAATTGAAAACTGAACAATGCCTGCCTTTATATAGGAGACAGTTCAGGTACAGTTGAGGGAGAAAGGTAGGACAAACAGATCCAGAGCTCCCTGGATGACAAAAGAGATAGAGAGTAAGATGAAGGAGAACAAGGGTGCATATGACAGTTGTCAGGTGGATAATACAATTGAGAACCAGGCTAAATATAGAAAGTTCAGAGGGGAAAGTGAAAAAGAAATGAGAAGCAAAGAGAGGGAATGAGATGAGACTGGCAGCTAAGATAGAAGGGAATCTGAAAGTCTTCTTTAGACACATAAATAGTAAAAGGGTGGTAAAAGGAGGAGTGGGGCCAATTATGAACCTCAAAGGGGATTTACGCATGGAGGCGGGGGCACGGCTGAGGTACTAAATGAGTTCTTTGTATCTGCCTTTACCAAGGCAGAAGATGCTGCCCAAGTCATGGTGCAAGAGGAGGTAGTTGAGACATTGGATGGGCTAAAAATTGATAAAAAGGAGGTATTGGATGAGCTGGCTGTACTTAAAGTTGATAAGTCACCAGGACTGGATGAGATGCATTCAAGGATACTGAGGGAAGTAGGGTTGGAAATTGCAGAGGCACTGGCCATAATCTTCCAATCCTTCTTAGATACAGGGGTGGTGTCAGGGGATTGGAGAATGGCAAATGTTACACCCTGTTCAAAAAAGGCTGTAAGGATAAGTCCAGCAACTACAGGCCAGTCAGTTTAACCTCCGAAAGCTTTTAGTCACTTGACAAATGAATTAAGGAAAGCCAGCATGGATTTGTTAAGGGCAAATCATGTTTAACTAATTTGGTTGAGTTTTTTGATCAGGTTCCAGAGAGGGTCAATAAGGGTAATGCAGTTAATGGATTGTATTTGGACTTTCAAAAGCCATTTGATAAAGTGGCACATAGCAGTCTTGTCAGCAAAGTTAGAGCCCATGGAATAAAAGGGACAGTAGCAGCATGGACACAAAATTGGCTGAGTGACAGGAAACAGAGTAGTTGTGAATGGTTGTTTTTCAGACTGGAGGAAGGTATATGGTGGGGTTCCCCAGGGGTCAGGGTTAGGACCCCTGCTTTTCTTGATACATATTACTGAGCTGGACTTGGGTGCACAGGGCACAATTTCAAAATTTGCAGATGACATAAAGCTCGGAAGTATTGTGAACTGTGAGGAAGATAGTGATAAATTTCAAGAGGACATAGACAGGCTGTTTTGTTTTTATTTGTTCATGGGATGTGGGCGTCGTTGGCTAGGCCAGCATTTATCACCCATCCCTAATTGCCCTTGAGAAGGTGGTGATGAGCTGCCATCTTGAATAGCTGCAGTCCGTGTGGGGTAGGTACACCCACAGTGCTGTTAGAAAGGGAGTTCCAGGATTTTGACCCAGCAGCAGTGAAGGAACGGCGATATAGTTCCAAGTCAGGATGGTGTGTGGCTTGGAGGGGAACTTTCAGATGGTGGTGTTCCCATGCATTTGCTGCCTTTGTCCTTCTAGGTGGTAGAGGTCGTGGGTTTGGAAGCTGCCATCTAAGGACCCTTGGTGCACTGCTGCAGTGCATCTTGTAGATGGTACACACTGCTGCCACTGTGCGTCGGTGGTGGAGGGAGTGAATGTTTGTAGATGGGATGCCAATCAAGCAGGCTGCTTTGTCCTGGATGGTGTCGAGCTTCTTGAGTGTTGTTGGAGTTGCACCCATCCAGGCATGCATTCCACTCCTGACTTGTGCCTTGTAGATGGTGGACAGGCTTTGGGGAATCAGGAGGTGAGTTACTCACCGCAGGATTTCTAGCTTCTGACCTGCTCTTTTAGCCATGGTATTTATATAGCTAAAATAAAAGCAAAATACTGTGGATGCTGGAAATCTGAAATAAAAACAAGAAATGCTGGAAATACTCAGCAGGTCTGGCAGCATCTGTGGCAAGAGAAGCAGAGTTAACATTTGAGGTCAGTGACCCTTCTTCGGAACTGGCAAATATTAGAAATATTCAATATTCAGTCCGTTAACACCCTATCTGTACTAATGCTTTGTCTTTCAACACACCATTAACATATTGTTTGCCTTTGCTCCATGACCTTTTGGTCAGCTATGTGGCCTTGTCCAATCTACACCTTCTCCTTTGTTATCTCTTGCCCCACCCCCACATCACTTGCTTATAACCTTTGACATTTCTAATATTTGCCAGTTCCGAAGAAGTTAACCCGAAACGTTAACTCTGCTTCGCTTTCCACAGATGCTGCCAGACCTGCTGAGTATTTCCAGCATTTCTTGTTTTTATTTATATAGCTACTCCAGTTCAGTTTCTTGTCAATGGTAACCCCCAGGATGTTGATAGTGGGGGAATTCAGCAATCGGAATGCCATTGAATGTCAAGGGGAGATGGTCAGATTCTCTCTTGTTGGAGATGGTCATTACCTGGCACTTGTGTGGCACAAATGTTACCTGCCACTTATCAGCCCAAGCCTGGATATTGTCCAGGTCTTGCTGCTTTTCTACACGGACTGCTTCAGTATTTGAGGAGTCTTGAATGGTGCTGAGCATTGTGCAATCATCAGCGAACATCCTCACTTCTGACCTTATGATTGAAGGAAGGTCATTGATGAAGCAGCTGAAGATGGTTGGGCCTAGGACACTACTCTGAGAAACTCCTGCAGTAATGTGCTTGAGCTGAGATGATTGACCTCCAACAACCACAACCATCTTTCTTTGCACTAGGTATGACTCCAACCAGCGGAGAGTTTTCCCCCTGATTCTCATTGACTTCAGTTTTGCCAGAGCTCCTTGATGCCATACTCTGTCAAATGCTGCCTTGATGTCAAGTGCAGTCACTCTCACCTCACCTCTTGAGTTCAGCTCTTTTGTCCATATTTGAACCAAGGCTGTAATGAGGTCAGGTCCTGCTTGGCCCTGTCGGAACCCAAACTGGGTATTACTGAGCAGGTTATTGCTAAGTGAGTGCCGCTTGATAGCACTGTTGACGACACCTTCCATCACTTTACTGATGATCGAGAGTAGGCTGATGGGGCAGTAATTGGCTGGGTTAGACTGTCCTGCTTTTTGTGTACAGGACACACCTGGGCAACATTACACATTGCCGGGTAGATGCCAGTGTTGTAGCTGTAATGGACCTGCTTGGTTAGGGGCACGGCAAGTTCTGGAGCACAGGTCTTCAGTACTACTTCTGGAATGTTGTCAGGGCCCATAGCCTTTGCAGTATCCAGTGCCTTCCGTCATTTCTTGATATCACTTGGAGTGAATCGAATTGGCTGCAGTCTGGCATCTGTGATGCTGGGAACTTCAGGAGGAGGCCGAGATGGATCATCCACCCGGCACTTCTGGCTGAAGATTGTTGCAAATGTTTCAGTCTTATCTTTCGCACTGATGTGCTGGGCTCCCCAATATTAAGGATGGGGATATTTGTGGAGCCACCTCCTCCAGTTAGTTGTTTACTTGTCCACCACCATTCATAAAAACAAAGGTGACCGCGGTGACTGCAACAACTACCGTGGAATCTCCCTGCTCAGCATAGTGGGGAAAGTCTTTGCTCGAGTCGCTCTGAACAGGCTCCAGAAGCTGGCCGAGCGCGTCTACCCTGAGGCACAGTGTGGCTTTCGTGCAGAGAGATCGACTATTGACATGCTGTTCTCCCTTCGTCAGATACAGGAGAAATGCCGTGAACAACAGATGCCCCTCTACATTGCTTTCATTGATCTCACCAAAGCCTTTGACCTCGTCAGCAGACGTGGTCTCTTCAGACTACTAGAAAAGATCGGATGTCCACCAAAGCTCCTAAGTATCATCACCTCATTCCATGACAATATGAAAGGCACAATTCAACATGGTGGCTCCTCATCAGAGCCCTTTCCTATCCTGAGTGGTGTGAAACAGGGCTGTGTTCTCGCACCCACACTTTTTGGGATTTTCTTCTCCCTGCTGCTTTCACATGCGTTCAAATCCTCTGAAGAAGGAATTTTCCTCCACACAAGATCAGGGGGCAGGTTGTTCAACCTTGCCCGTCTAAGAGCGAAGTCCAAAGTACGGAAAGTCCTCATCAGAGAACTCCTCTTTGCTGACGATGCTGCTTTAACATCTCACACTGAAGAATGCCTGCAGAGTCTCATCGACAGGTTTGCGTCTGCCTGCAATGAATTTGGCCTAACCATCAGCCTCAAGAAAACGAACATCATGGGGCAGGATGTCAGAAATGCTCCATCCATCAATATTGGCGACCACGCTCTGGAAGTGGTTCAAGAGTTCACCTACCTAGTCTCAACTATCACCAGTAACCTGTCTCTAGATGCAGAAATCAACAAGCGCATGGGTAAGGCTTCCACTGCTATGTCCAGACTGGCCAAGAGAGTGTGGGAAAATGGCGCACTGACACGGAACACAAAAGTCCGAGTGTATCAGGCCTGTGTCCTCAGTACCTTGCTCTACGGCAGCGAGGCCTGGACAACGTATGCCAGCCAAGAGCGACGTCTCAATTCATTCCATCTTCGCTGCCTTCGGAGAATACTTGGCATCAGGTGGCAGGACTATATCTCCAACACAGAAGTCCTTGAAGCGGCCAACACCCCCAGCTTATACACACTACTGAGTCAGCGGCGCTTGAGATGGCTTGGCCATGTGAGCCGCATGGAAGATGGCAGGATCCCCAAAGACACATTGTACAGCGAGCTCGCCACTGGTATCAGACCCACCGGCCGTCCATGTCTCCGTTATAAAGACGTCTGCAAACGCGACATGAAATCGTGTGACATTGATCACAAGTCGTGGGAGTCAGTTGCCAGCATTCGCCAGAGCTGGCGGGCAGCCATAAAGACAGGGCTAAATTGTGGCGAGTCGAAGAGACTTAGTAGTTGGCAGGAAAAAAGACAGAGGCGCAAGGGGAGAGCCAACTGTGCAACAGCCCCAACAAACAAATTTCTCTGCAGCACCTGTGGAAGAGCCTGTCACTCCAGAATTGGCCTTTATAGCCACTCCAGGCGCTGCTTCACAAATCACTGACCACCTCCAGGCGCGTATCCATTGTCTCTCGAGATAAGGAGGCCCAAAAGAAGAACCATTCACAACTGGATGTGGCAGGACTGCAGAGCTTAGATCTGATCTGTTAGTTGTGGGATCGCTTAGTTCTATCCCATGCTTCTTACGCTGTTTGACACACAAGAAGTCCTGGGTAGCTTCACCAGATTGACACCTCATTTTGAGGTATGCCTGGTGCTGCTCCTGGCATGCCCTCCTGCGCTCTTCATTGAACCAGGGTTGATTCCCGGGCTGGGTCATGAGATTATAGATTGTGGTTGAGTACAATTCTGCTGCTGCTGATGGCCCACAGCGCCTCATGGATGCCCAGTTTTGCATTGCTAGATCTGTTCAAAATCTATCCCATTTAGTATGGTGGTAGTGCCACACAACAATGGGGTGGCGGTGGCGTATGGGGTATGGCGTAGTGGTATTGTCACTGGGCTAGTGACCCAGTGTATTGCTTTGTGGGTATGGGGACATAAAAGCTCGTCTAATGATGACCATGAAACCACTGAACCATTGTCAATTGTTGTAAAAACTCATCTGGTCCTTTAGGGAAGGAAATCTGCTGTCCTTACCTGGTCAGGCCTACATGTGACACCAAACCCCAGACCCACAGCAGTGTGGCTGACTCTTAAATGCCCTCTGAAATGGCCTAGCAAGCCACTCAGTTGTATCAAACCACTACAAAGTCGATAAGGAATGAAATCGGACAAACTACCTGACACCGGAAACAACAACGGCAACCCAGCCCTGTTGACCCTGCAAAGTCCTCCTTACTAACATCTGGGGACTTGTGCCAAAATTGAGAGACCCATCCCACAGACTAGTCAAGCAACAGCCTGACATAGTCATACTCACCAAATCATACCTTACAGACAATGCCTCAAACATCACCTTCCCCAGGTATGTCCTGTCCCACCAGCAGGACGACCCACCAGAGGTGGTGGCACAGTGGTATACAGACAGGAGGGAGTTGCCCTGGGAGTCTTCACATCGACTCTGGACCCCATGATGTCTCATGGCATCAGGTCAAACATGGCCAAGGAAACCTCCTGCTGATTACCACCTACCGCCTCCCTCAGCTGATAAATCAGTACCGTTCCACATTGAGCACCCTCAGTGCTTCCTCAGTTAGGGTGAAACTGTTCCCATTGGCTGAAGGATCCAGAATCAGAGGACACCAATTTAAGAGAATTGGCAAAAGAAGCAACAGCGACATAAGGAAAACCTTTTTACGCAGTGAGTGGTTAGGAACTGGAATGCACGGCGTGAGAGTGTGGTGGAGGCAGGGTCAATCGAGGTTTTCAAAAGAGAATTGAATAATTATCTGAAGCAAAAAAATTGGCAGAGTATGGGGAAAAGGCACAGTGAGTTATTCTTGCAGAGAACCAGCACAGACATGAGGGACCAAATGGTCTCCTTCTGTGCTGTAACCATTCTGTGATTCTATGATTCTATGACCTTGTTTATTCCACACTTAGAGTACTGTGTGCAGTTTTCATCACCGTATTATAAAAAGGATATAGAGACACTGGCGAGTATACAGAGAAGATTTACAAGCATGAAAGCAGAAATGCGAGGGTATACATATCAGGAAAGGATGATCAGACTGGGTCTCTTTTCGCTTGAGAAAAAGGCTAAGGTGTGACCTAATAGCAGTCTTCAAAATTATGAAAAGTTTTGATTCAGTAGATAGAACACACAAGCACAAGAAAAAGGAGCCGGAGTAGACCATATGGCCCATTGAGCCTGCTCCACCACTCCAAACGATCATTGCTGATCTTAGGATTCAATAAATAATAAATCTGGAATTGAAAGCTAGTCTAATGATGGCCATGAAACCATTGTCGATTGTTGTAAAAACCCATCTGGTTCACTCATGTCCTTCAGGGAAGGAAATCTGCTGTCCTTACCTGGTCTGGCCTACATGTGACTCCAGATCCACAGCAATGTGGTTGACTCTTACATGCCCTTTGAAATGGCCTAGCAAGCCACTCAATTGTACCTAACTGCTATGAAGTCAATAAAAAGGAATAAAACCGGACTGACCACCCGACATCGACCAAGGCACCGGAAACAACAACGGCAAACCCAGCCCTGTCGCCCCGGCAAAGTCCTCCATACTAACATCTGGGGGCTTGTGCCAAAGTTGGGAGAGATGTCCCACAGACTAGACAAACAACAGCCTGACATAATCATACCCACAGAATCATACCTTGCAGACAATGTCCCAGACACAGCCATCACCATCCCCAGGTATGTCTTGTCCCACCGGCAGGACAGACTCACCAGAGGTGGTGGCACAGTGGTATACAGTAGGGAGGGAGTTGCCCTGGGAGTCCTCAACATCGACTCCGGACCCCTTGAAGTCTCATGGCATCAGGTCAAACATGGGCAAGGTAACCTCCTACTGATTACCACCTACCCCCCTCCCTCAGCTGATGACTCAGTACTCCTCCATGTTGAACACCACTTGGAGGAAGCACTGAGGGTGGCAAGGGCACAAAATGTACTCTGGGTAGGGGACTTCAATGTCCATCACCAAGAGTGGCTCGGTAGCACAACTACTGACCGAGCTGGCCGAGTCCGAAAGGACATAGCTGTTAGACTGGGTCTGCGGCAGGTGGTGGGGGAACCAACACGAGGGAAAAACATACTTGACCTCGTCCTCACCAATATGCCTGCTGCAGATGCTTCTGTCCATGACTGTATTGGTAGGAGTGACCACCGCACAGTCCTTGTGGAGACGAAGTCCCGCCTTCACATTGAGGATACCGTCCATTGTGTTGTGTGGCACTATCACCGTTCTAAAGGGGATAGATTTCGAACAGATCTAGCAATGCAAAACTGGGCATCCATGAGGCACTGTGGGCCATCAGCAGCAGCAGAATTGTACTCATCCACAATCTGTAACCTCATGGCCCGGCATATCCCCCACTCTACCATTACCATCACGCCAGGAGACCAACCCTGGCTCAATGAAGAGTGCAGGAGGGCATGCCAGGAGCAGCACCAGGCATACCTCAAAATGAGGTGTCAACCTGGTGAAGCTACAACCCAGGACTACTTGCATGCCAAACTGCGTAAGCAGCATGTGATAGACAGAGCTAAGCGATCCCATGAACAACGGATCAGATCTAAGCTCTGCAGTCCTGCCACATGCAGCCGTGAATGGTGGTGGACAATTAAACAACTAACTGGAGGAGGTGGCTGTACAAATATCCCCATCCTCAATGGTGGGGGAGCCCAGCACGTTAGTGCGAAAGATAAGACTGAAGCATTTGCAACAATCTTCAGCCAGAAGTGCTGAGTTTATGATCCATCTCGGCCCCCTCCTGAAGTCCCCAGCATCACAGATGCCAGACTTCAGCCAATTCGATTCACTCCATCTGATATCAAGAAACAACTGAAGGCACTGTATACTGCAAAGGCTATGGGCCCTGACAATATTCCGGCAATAGTACTGAAGACCTGTGCTCCAGTACAGCTACAACACTGGCATCTCCCTTGCAATGTGGAAAATTGCCCAGGTATGTCCTGTACACAAAATGCAGGACAAGTCCAACCCGGCCAATTACCGCCCCATCAGCCTACTCTCAATCATCAGTAAAGTAATGGAAGGTGTCATCAACAGTGCCATCAAACGGCACTTGCTTAGCAATAACCTGCTCAGTGACGCTCAGTTTGGGTTCCACCAGGGCCACTCGGCTCCTGACCTCATTACAGCCTTGGTTCAAACATAGACAAAAGAGCTGAACTCAAGAGATGAGGTGAGAGTGACTGCCCTTGACATCAAGGCAGCATTTGACCGAGTATGGCATCAAGGAGCCCTAGCAAAACTGGTCAATGGGAATCAGGGGGAAAACTCTCCGCTGGTTGGAATCATACCTAGCACAAAGGAAGATGGTTGTGGTTGTTGGGGGTCAATCATCTGAGCTCCAGGACATCAGTTCCTCAGGGTAGTGTCCTAGCCCCAACCATCTTCAGCTGCTTCATCAATGACCTTCCTTCAATCATAAGGTCAGAAGTGGGGATGTTCACTGATGATTGCACAATGTTCAGCACCATTCGCAACTCTTCAGATACTGAAGCAGTCCGTGTAGAAATGCAGCAAGACTTGGACAATATCCAGGCTTGGGCTGATAAGTGGCAAGTAACATTTGTGCCACACAAGTGCTGGGCAATGACCATCAATGACCAACAAGAGAGAATCTAAAATTCAATGGCATTACCATCGCTGAATCCCCCACTATCAACATCCTAGGGGTTACCATTGACCAGAAACAGAACTGGAGTTGCCATATAAATACTGTGGCTACAAGAGCAGGTCAGAGGCTAGGAATCCTGCGGTGAGTAACTCACCTCCTGATTCCCCAAAGCCTGTCCACCATCTACAAGGCATAAGTCAGGAGTGTGATGGAATACTCTCCATTTGCCTGGATGGGTGCAACTCCAACAATATTCTAGAAGCTCGACACCATCCAGGACAAAGCAGCCCACTTGATTGGCACCCCATCTACAAACATTCACTCCCTCCACCACCGACGCACAGTGGCAGCAGTGTGTACCATCTACAAGATGCACTGCAGCAATGCACCAAGGCTCCTTCAACAGCACCTTCCAAACCCGCGACCTCTACCAACTAGAAGGACAAGGGCAGCAAATGCACGGGAACATCACCACCTGCAAGTTCCCCTCCAAGTCACACACCATCCTCACTTGGAACTATATCGCCGTTCCTTCACTGTTGCTGGGTCAAAATCCTGGAACTCCCTTCCTAACAGCACTGTGGGTGTACCTACCCCACATGGACTGCAGCCGTTCAAGAAGGCAGCTCACCACCACCTTCTCAAGGGTAATTAGGGATGGGCAATAAATGCTGGCCTGGCCAGTGACGCCTACATCCCATGAATGAATAAAAAAAAACTCCACTTTCCTGCCTGCTTACCATACCCCTTGATTCCCTGAGAGACAAAATTCTATCTATCCCAGCCTTAAATTTATTCAACGATGGAGCATCCATAACCCTCTGGGGTAGAGAATTCCAAAGATTCACCTTTTGAGTAAAGTATTTTCTCCTCATCTCAGTCCTAAATGATCAACCCCTTATCGAGACTGTGCCCCCATGTTTTAGGTTCCCTGACCAGTGGAAATAATCACTCAGTGTCTACCCTATCCAGCCCCTGTAGAATCTTATGTTTCACTGAGGTCACCTCTCATTCTTCTAAACTCCAGAGAGTACAAGCCCAATTTACTCAGTCTCTCATCATAGGACAACCCGCTCATCCCAAGAACCAATCTAGTGAACCTTTGCTGCATTGCCTCCAATGCAACTATATCCTTTCTTAATATGGAGACCAAAACTGCACACAGTATTCCTGTACAATTGTAGCAATACTTCCTTATTCATGTACTCCAATCCCTTGCAATAAAGGCCAACATGCCATTTGCCTTCCTAATTGCTTGTTGTACCTGCATGTTAGCTTTCTGTGTTCCTTGTACAAGCACACCCAAGTGTCTTTGAACATCAATACTTGCACACCTTTTAAAAAACATTCTGCTTTTCTATTCTTATGACCAAAGTGCATAGCTTCATACCTCCCTACATTATACTCCATCTGCCATCTTGTTGCCCACTCACTTACCTTTGCATCATCAGCAAACTTATATACATTACTCTGTCTCTTCATCTAAGTCATTAATATACGTTAAATAGCTGAGGCCCCAGCAATGATCCTTAAGGCATTCCACTATTTGCTGCCTGCCAACTTGAAAATGCCCCATTTATGCCCACTCATTACTTCCTGTCTGTCAACCAATCATCTATCCATGCTAATATATTACCTCCAACTCCATGAGCCCTTATCTTGCCAATTAACCTTTTGGGTGATGCCTTATCGAATATCTTTTGGAAATCCAGATATAATACATCTACTGGTTCCCCTTTATCTACTCTACTAGTTACATCCTCAAAAAACTCGAATAAACTTGTCAAAGAGGATTTCCCTTTAGTAAAACCATGTTGACTTGTTCTAATCATACTGTGCTTTTCTAAGTGCATTGTTAAGACTTCCTTAATAATAGATTCCAACATTTTCCCAATGACTGATGTTAAGCTAACTAGCCTGTAGTTCCCTGTTTTCTGTCTCCCTCCTTTCTTGAAAAATGGTGGAATATTTGCCAGCTTCCAGTCTGATCGGACTGTTCCCAAATCTAAGGAATTTTGGAAAATCATAGCTAGCGCATCCACTATATCTGCAGCTACCTCTTTTAGAAGCCTAGGAGGTAGACCATCAGGTCCTGGAGATTTGTCAGATTTTAGTCCCTTAAGTTTCTCCAATACTTTTTCTCTGCTAATATAAATTTCCTTAATTTCCTCGCTCTGTTTAGCCTTTAGTTTACTGCCTATTTCTGGTATGGAACTTGTGTCTTTGAAGACAGACACAAAATATTTGTTCACTACCTCTGCCATTTCCTCATTCCCCATGATAATTTCTCCTGTCTCTGCTTCCAAGGGACCAACGTTTACTTTAGCTACTCTCTTCCTTTTGATATACCTATAAAAGCTCTTACAATCTGTTTTTATGTTATTGGCTAGCTTACTCTCATTCTATTTTTTCCATTTTTATCAACTTTTTGGTGGCCCTTTGCTGGTTTCTAAAACACTCCCAATCCTCAGACTTGCTAATCTTTTTTGTAACATTGTAAGCCTTTTCTTTTAATCTAATACTATCCTTAACTTCCTGAGTAAGTCACGGATGGGTCTTCCTGGCTGAGTTTTTGTTTTTCAAAAGATTGTATTTTTGTTGAACACTTTGAATTGTTCCTTTTAAGGTTTCCCACTGTTCATTTACCACCATACCTTTTGGTCTATTTACCCAATTTACCTTAGCCAGTTCTCCCCTCATGCCTGCGTAATTGGCCTTGTTTAAGATTCTTGTTTGTGATTGGAGCATGTTGCTTTCAAACTTAACATGGAATTCAATGGTATTATGATCACTGCTTCCCAGTAGATCTTTTACTCTGACATTGCTTATTAGCCCTGCTTCATTACACAATACTAGATCTAAGATAGGTTTATCCCTAGTTGGCTCCACAATGTATTGCTCCAAGAAATTGTCCAAAAAGCATTCCACAAACACATTTTCTGGACCACTCCTGCCAATTTCATTGTCCCAGTCTCTATGAAGATTAAAGTCCCCCATAATTATTACATTGCCTTTGTTAAAAGCTCAAATGATTTCTTGTTTAGTACTCTGTCCAACAATATAACTACTGTTAGGAGGCCTATAAACTGCTCCCACCAGTGTTTTCTGATTCTTGCTATTCCTTATTTCCACCCATACTGATTCTACTTCATGATCTTCTGAGGCTAAATCCTTTCTCACTAATGCCTTTATCCTTTGCCATCAGTGCTATCCCTCCTCCTTTGCTATTCTGTCTGTCTTTCCAAAATATTGTGTAGCCTGGAATATTTATTTCCCAACCTTGATCACCATATAATGATGTATCTGTGATGGTGATTAAAATAAATTATGTACCTCTATTTGTGCCACTCCTTCATCTATCTCATTGCAAATGCTTCGCACATTCAGAAAAAGAACCTTTAATTTCATTTTTTTTGCTGCTATTCCCTTCAGTTATCTTATTTGCTGATGTACAATTTCTGTTAAACTCTCTGTCTGAGTCAGAGTCATTTAGGGCATGGAAGGAGGCCTTTGAGTCCATGCCAGCTCTCTGTGAAGCAATCCAGTCAGTCCCACTCCCACGCTTGATCCCCGATACAGTCATAGAGTCATTTACAAATTGAATTGAAATATCAGCTGCCATGATGGGATACAGAGAGAATGGGCTGGATTTTATGCCAAGCTGCCGTGAAGTTCCTCGCATCAGCCCATGGGCGCGGGCTCTCTGACGCTGGCAATGGTGCAGCTGCCTGTGTGCAGGTGCTGGCACATTTTTAAAGCCCTGTTGGCTAATTTAAATTAGCCACTGTAGTGATTAAAAATCTGCTGCCCCTTTCCCACCCCCCGTAACAATAAAATTCATTATTTTCCCTTTTCCCCCCTCCAAAACACTTACCTTCCACACTTGACCTCTCCCCCCGCCCCCCCCCCCACCCCTCTCCCGGAACTGAACAAAGTGCACTGTTCACCCTTCCCACCATCGCTTACATTAATGATGTAAATTTGACCCCATTCACCCTTCCCCCCCCCCCCGCACTAATAATCTGAAGTTGCCCCCCTTCCCCACCACTGCAGTGCCTGCTTTTCCATTTGGGAAAGTGAAGGCACGTGAGTGCCGGCCACCGCTCAAAGGATTGCGGCCCAACTGTAAGATCGCAGGGAATTTTATTTAGATGTATTAAGTCTGGTTATTGAAATGTTCAAAGCTGGGTCCCATCACCCAGTGGCGGGGGTGGCCGCCACAGTGCCTCGCCACCGCCAGGAAGATCAGGCCCAGCCCTCCTGGCATCGGGCTCCATGGCAGGCGGCTGCCGGAGTGATCTACCGTCCCCGCCCCGCCACGGATCCTGACATCGGGAGCTTTGTAAGATCCCGGCCGATGTTTCTCCTGGTGGAGAAGAGCATAACTAGAGGCCATTAATATGAGATTGTCACCAAGAAATCCAATTGGGAATTCAAAAGAAATGTCTTTACCCAAAGAGTGGTGAGAATGTGGAACTCACTACCACAGGGAGTGGTTGAAGTGAATAGTATAGATGCATTGAAGGGGAGGCTAGACAAGCATATGAGGGAGAAGAGAATAAAGGGTTATGCTGATCGATTTAGATGAGAAAAGATGGAAGGAGGCTCTTTTTTTAATTCTTTCATGGGATGTGGGTGTCGCTGGCAAGGCCAGCATTTGTTGCCCATCCCCCTTGACAACTAAGCAGTTTGCTGGGCCATTTCAGAGGGCAGTTAAAAGTCAACCACATTGCTGTGGATCTGGAGTCACATGTCGGCCAGAATGGTAAAGATGGCCGATTTTCTTCCCGAAAGAACATTAGTGAACCAGATGGGTTTTTCCAATGAACAATGATAATCTCATGGCCATTGCTGAGACTAGTTTTCAAGTGCAGTTTTTTTTAAATTAATTAATCGAATTTAAATTCCACCAGCTGCCATGGTGGGATTTGAACACATATCCTTGGGGCATTAGCCTGAGCCTCTGAATTACTAGACCAGTGACTCTACGCCACCATCTCCCTATCTCGGGTGCAACATGAATGTTGGCATGGACTGGTTGGGCCAAATGGCTGTTTCTGTGTTGTTTATCTATGTAATCCTGTGTAATCGATATTATAGCTGCATTAGTGTAGTGTTGCTCCCACAAGGAGTCAGAGATGAGCCTGGAGTTAACACAATAATAATTTAATGCTTTTACTCAGCAAAATTGACTTTCTAGCTGCATTACCATATTTCTTCTGGCAGTGATAGTACTCAGATATGCTTGAATTTAATCATTTCAGGCCTTTCTCTCCGTACCAGATTTCAAATAATTCCAGATTATCTAGGGAGGTTAGGCAAAGAAAATCTGACTGTAATCTGGTGGTGGCACAGTGGAGTCATATCATCCACGTCTTGGAGGGGCAGATCATGGGTTTGCTGCCTCATTGGGCTTGCTTTTGAGGAGGGGGCATGAAAATTCGGTCCAAGGCACATCGGGTCCGCTTTCTGACAGGTTCCTGCCTCCAGGCGATTTTCCTGGACCTGGGGTCCCTGTGGCAGTGACTGCCCACCCGTCTGAGGTGGGTAGCCAATCAAGCTATTTAAAAGGCTATTTAGCCCTTAATTGTGTACAGCAATGGAATTTTGCAGAAGGCGCAAGGGCGCCATGCTGTGTCAGGGCCCCAGCAAGGCATCAGAGGCGGCCTCAAGGCAGGAGGTCTGATGCCATCGGAAGCTGCTCTCCATGGCGCTATCGGGAGTTGCAAAACTTAACTGGGCACAGCCGTAACAAAAAGCATTCTTGTGTAGGGGCTCCCCCTTCACAATGATGGCCCGAGCAGCTCTGGCCCTTCATTTTTTTTCAGGACTCCAAAGTCTTTCGACAACACCTCCAATTTGAGGCACCCGCATGCTTTTCAAGTTCCTCAGCAGCACCCACCTCCTTGTGGGGCTGCCAGCTGGCCAGTCCTGTGGCCTCCTCCACATTGGGCTTCCCGCATCCGTCTCCCGCCTGCCATCCTTCATTAAACCCTCAAATGGTTCCAATGCCTAAAAATTTAAAGTAGGGAAGATTCTGCTGAATGTTTCATGTGATGAGTTGGATTTTCAACTTGCCACCCATGTGTAAGACTGGCATTGCGGATCCACCAGTTTTTCAATGGAAATGACAATCAGGATGTTTCTATACTTGAAAATCTATGCCAGTAGGTCATGGGCTCTAAGCCCCACTCCAAGACTTACCTCTCAATCTCTTGGGCCAACTATTGGACAATTATTCATTTCAGAAATACCACATGACACAATCCTTATGTTGTCTAAACTGAACAATAAACAAATTGTGTAACATGGAGAAGGAGCAATCAGAGCCAGTGACTAGGGTAATTGGTAAATCCCATCCAGAGTATGAAGATATTGCAAGTCTGTAAAGGCTTTATCCATTATCTTAAATCTTCTGAAGGAAAGCACAAAGGCGAATTTTCTAAGATACGAACGTGGAAATTACTGCTGTTGTTTTTACTAATGAGCACAGTATCAATCCATTATAAGCTATTTTAGTAAGGATGTTACCCTATTTAAAATTAAAGGGTAATGCCTGTGCCAAAACAGCAGACAGAGGAATGAGATACCAAAGGCATTAAGCTTTCACTAATATCGGTAACAGTAATTTCTAGACTATGTTTTCTTTTATTTGTGCTGTTATTAAAGAGAGTATAGTGTGTTTCTGGGGAGAGAAAGGATTGAGATAAATGAGAAGGAAAGCAGGTAAAGTTGAGAAAAAGTTGGATGCGTTTGTTTGGCCGAATGGTTTGTCTGGTTTTTGAAAATGTTTATGCTCTTATGGATTTATAGCTAGTTGCTTTCGTAGGATTGGTTTTGTTTTGCTACCGATATTTTGAAATCTTTGCGTAGCACTTTTTGGCCATGGTGAGTGAGAGTATCTGTAACAAGGATTCTGTTATGTTTTAATAGGAAAATATAAAGCGCTGAACGCTGACATCATTCCATCTTTACTCATCCTGGTGAATGATCCAGTTAATAAAGTGCGGCTCAATGTCATCAAAGCCATCACGACAGTGTCTGAAACACCTGAGGGTAGGGAAATACTGCTGGACCACGTGACACTTCTGCAGGGAAAGATGCACGACCCCAGTGAGGCAGTCAGAAAAGCAGTCAAGATTGCCATTGACGTCATCACCTGGAAACCCTAGCTGCGATATTGAACACATAATACTGCACTCAGGGCCTCTTTGGCCTGATATATTCATATTCCTTTTTCTAAACTTGATTGCCCATTTTTATTTACAATCATGTTCACACCCACTTCCATTTATCTTCATTTCATTCTCCATCTCAGACTGTTGTCTTTTTGTCTTGTGTACATTCCCATTAGTCTTTATTGGTGACTCGCAATGTTAACCCTGTTTTTCTCTCTCTACAGATGTTGCCTGACCTGCTGAGTATTTCCAACATTTTCTGTTTTTATTTCAGATTTCCAGTGTCCACAGAACTTTGCTCTTGTCTTCCCTATTAATCTTATTTTCCTGTCTTCTTTCATGGTGTTCTGTGGTATCCTCATATTACTTCTCATGCTATCTGAAATGCATGTAATATACAGCTGTAGTGAAGGCAGCTGTACACTTGGCTCGTTGATGTTTTAAACTGTGACAGTCAGTGGTCGTCAATTTGACTTTGTGGTTGGTTCAGGGTTGTCAAAACAATTTATTTCATTTGTTACCAATAACTGGTTGGTTAAACTAATTTTTTAAGCATTCCTTTTTAAAACAAAACTCTCTAATACTTCTTGTAATTCCGTTCATTCTTTTCTGAAATTCTCTTTCATACTGTCTCCCATATCTCTTTTTGTCTGTCTCATTCTCTCATGCTTACACTATTCTCTTTCTTTTGTCCCATTTCCCTTCTTTCATTGGGTTGCTGCTCTTTGCACACAGAATGTGATGAAAGTGTGTAATAAATCTGACAATGTTCTGTGCAGTAATTTGTCTTTCTGGTAGGCTGGACACCGTTTGTTAAGTGGAAATAAACTGCAAATATCACTCAGGACTTGTACGGCCTTCAGTGTTTCATTTTCTTAATTACCTAATGATTATCATTGTGTCAATCAAATTAGTTCAAATCAGCATATAGAGATTGTTTAAATGAAGGGCTGTACTCATGTTAGATCAGTAATATGCTGGTACACAAGCCTGAAACAAAAAGACACATAATAGTATTTCTATGTCTTTATCTTACCTTCACAATCAAGGACATTAAAGCGGGTAACAAGTATAACACATAGTCACATGGATCAGAAAGTCTCAGGGTCAGTTGACCGCAGGTAGGACACTAGTGAGACATTACAATTAGCTCAACATCCCCGGGCTGATAAGGGAGCAATCCTGATCTCTACCAAAAGACATTGGCAGATGCGTATTTGTCGTCATTGGCAAGAACAGGATCGGGATCTGCTCTAGTGCCCTCCATAGTCAAATATTTGCCCATACTCATTGTCATATATGAAAAATGGGCACTTGGGTGATGTACTGGTGGCTGGTTAACATCCATTCATCCTTACTCAGCAAGGTTCAACAACTTCAGTGGATGAAGACACACAGAGAGACTAGGCGCTGTGCAGAAGCAAAGGGATTTGGGTGTCTGTGTAAAGTCTGATTAGACACGCTACAACCTGTCGGGCTGAACATTGAGTTCAATAATTCCAGAGCATGATGGGCCCTCTTTTTATTTTTATTTTTAGTTATTTTTTCTTTTTTATGTGTTTATTTTATTTTAGTTTGTTTAGTTTGTTTCTACTGTGCCTACCCACTGTTTTTTTCATGTTTGTGCTGGGGCCAGGCTGCTCAGTTTTCTGTCCATTACAACCCTCTCTGTACTAATGCTTTGTCTTTCAGTACACCATTAACATACCGTTTGCCTTTGCTCCATGACCTTCTGGTCAGTTATTCTCTGTGACCTTGTCCTATCAACACCTCTTTTGTTATCTCTTGCCCCACCCCCACTTTACTTGCTTAAAACCTTTTACATTTCTTATATTGGCCAGTTCTGATGAAAGGTCACTGACCTGAAACGTTAACCTGCTTCTCTCTCCACAGATGCTGCCAGACCTGCTGAGTATTTCCAGCATTTCTTGTCTGTGTTTTGTAAAGGTTCACCAGAACTTCCCTGCTTTTGTACTCTATGCCTGTAGTTATAAGGCCCAGGAGCCCACATGCACTTTTAACCACTTTCCAAACCTGCCTTGCCACCTTCAATGATTTATGCATATATACCGCAGGGTCTCTCTGTTCCTGCACCTGCTTTAGAATTGCCCCTTTATTTTATATTGCCTCTCCTTGCTCTTTCCACCAAATATATAACTTCATACTTCTCTGCATTAAAATTCATCTGCCGCATACCCACCCATTCCACCAGCCTGTCTATGTCCTCTTGAAGTCTATCACTATCCTCCTCTTAGTTCACAATACTTCTAAATTTTGTGTCATCTGCAAATTTCGTAATTGTGGCCCTGCACACTGAAGTCTAGATCATTAATATAGATCAGGGCTGTCCAACATCCAGCCTGCCAAATGTTTCCATCTGGCCTGTGGATGTAAACTGTACCCGGGGCTGTTCCTCATCCTCACCGCGACTGAAGGTGAGAAATTTCCCTTTGTCAGTCCGGCTTTTAAACTATTGCGCTGTCCGTTTCACAGGTGACAGCTGCTGACATCGGGAACAGCCATTTCCCAACAGACTTGGAGTTTTCTGGGTTCTGACTTTTTTAAAAACTTGCTGGAAAACCCTCGAGTCTATTGGGAAATGGCTGTTCCCAATGGCAGTGGCTGTCACCTGTGAAATTGACAAAGCAATGTTTTTTAAAAGAACTGAGCAACGCGCTCTCTGCAACTGTGTGAAAGAGAGAGGGAGGTGGCCAGAGAGAGAGGGAGGAGCAGAGAGAGGGAGACAGAGAGGGGGAACAGAGGGAGAGAGAAAGAGGGACAGAGAGACAGAGAAAGAGGGGGAGAGACAGAGAGACGGGGAGACAGAGAGTCAGGGGACAAAGAGACAGAGGACAGCGAGAGCAGGGAGTGGCAGAACACTGGAGACAGGGGAAGTGGAGGGGGGAAGAGATACAGAGAAACGGGGGAGAGGGAGAGACGAAGAGGGGGGAGAGAGAGTCAAAGAGTCATATACTTATGGCACAGGAAGAGGCCATTCTGTCCATCGAGACCATGCCGGCTCTCCACAGAGCTATGAAGTCAGTCTTACTCCCTGTCTCAATCCTGGTAGCCCTGCAAGTCTATTTCTCTCATTGGCCATCCAACTTCTTCCTGAAGTAATTGATCGTCTCCACTTCCACCACCCTTGGGGGCAACGAGTGCCAGGTCATTACCACCTGCTGTGTAAAAAAGTGCTTCCTCATATTTCCCCTACATCTTTTGAACAAAACTTTCCCTAGAGGGGAGGGAGGAGGGAAGACAGAATGAGACACACACACACACACACACACACACAGCAAAGGGAGAGGGGGAGAGAGATGAAGGTCTCTCCTGAAAGGTGGACATCTATTCAGAATACTCTGCATCGCTACATCAAGTGTGCAGGCAGAGATTGACTACTTACACAAGCAAAAACAGTGCCAGGTATGTCACTAAATCAGTTTTCAATATAGTGATGAGAAAGTAAGTCAATAAATTAGTCTTCTCATTTAAAGCTTCATCACAAAAATGCACATTTGTTGTTTTTATTTGTAAGATAAATTTATACTGCCTTTATCTTTCATAATTTGCTCACTGGCTCCCTGGGCCACACAAAAATCGTTATGCGGCCCTCCGCCTGAAAAGCAGTGGTCCTAGTACCAACCCCCGGGGAACCCCATTGTGTACTTTCTTCCAATCCAAAAAGCAACTGTTCACCACTACTCTCTGTTTCCTGTTAGTCAACCAATTTCGTATCTATGCTGCAACTGTCCCTTTTATTCTATGAGGTTCAGCTTTCTGGCACATCTGCTATGTGGCTGTTTATCAAACACCTTTTGGAAATCCAAGTACACCACATCAACCAATGATCCTCATCAACCCTCTCTGTTACCTCATCAAAAAACTCAATCATGTTAGTTAAACACAATTTACCTTTAACAAATCCACACTGGATTTCCTTAATTAATCCACACTTGTCCAAGGGATTGTTAATTTTGTCCCGAATTATCGTTTCTAAAAGCTTTCCCACCACCATGGTTAAACTGTCTAGCATGTAGTTGCTGGATTTATTCTTACCCCCTTTTTGAACAATTGTGTAACATTTGCAATTCTCCAGTCCTCTGGCACTGCTCCTATTTCTAAGGAGGATTGGAAGATTATGGCCATCGCCTCCACAATTTTGTCCCTTGCTTCCCTTAGTATTCTTGGATGCATCCCACTGGGTCCTGATGACTTATCACCTTTAAGTACAACCAGCCTTTTGTAAAACCTCTTTATTAATTTTTAGCCCATCCAACTACCTCCTCTTCCAGTCCTCATTTGGTACCACAGCCATGCCCTCTAGCTTCAGTGTAAACCCCCGTTTTGGTACTCAATCAGCCCCACCCGTCCTCTTACTATCCTTTTACTATTTATATGCCTACAGAAGAACCTTTCGATTCCCTTTTATGTTAGCTGCCAATCTCTTCTCATACTCTCTCTTTGCCTTTTTAATTTCATTTCTCACTTCTGCGAACTTTCTATATTCAGTCTGGTTGTTGCTTGCATTATTAACCTGACATCTATCATACACACCTATTTTCTGCTTCATCTTTCTTTCTCTTTCCTCATTCAGAGAACTGTGGCTTTGGTTGCCCTACCTTCCCCCGTCATGAACATGTACCTCAACTGTACCTGAACCATCTCCTCCTCAAAGTTCCACTACAAATTTTCTTGCAAATCTTTGGGCTGGATTTTATCAACCCTCTAGGGACATGCTGGGAGGTTTCCAGCCAAAAGTCAGGAGCCCCGCCGTGGGGACAAGATCAATCCCTTTGATTCCAATTTACCTGGGCCAATTATGTTCTCACCCCACTGAAATTGGTTCTCCTCCAATTAAATATTTTTACTCGAGATTGCTCTTTGTCCTTTTCAATAGCTAACCTAAACCTTATGACACTATGATCCCTGTTCCCTAAATTTTCCCCGCCATGCTCCTCTCTCTCTTCGCTCCCGCCGTGCTCCTCTCATGCTCTTACTGCTCTCGCCATGCTCCTCTCTCTCTCCGTTCCCGCCATGCTCCTTTCTCTCTCTCCGCCCCCGCCCTGCTCCTCTCTAACTCTCCATTCCCGACATGCTCCTTTCTCTATCTCCACTCCCGACGTGCTCCTTTCTCTCTCTCCGCTTCCGCTGTGTTCCTCCCTCTCTATCCGCTCCCGTCGTGCTCCTCTCTCTTTCTCTGCTCCTGCCGTGCTCCTCTCTCTCTCTCTCCACTCCCGCCATTCTCCTCTCTCTGTACCCGCCATGCTCCTTTCTCTCTCTCCGTTCCCGCGGTGCTCCTCTCTCTCTCTCCGCTCCCGCCGTGCTCCTCTCTCTCTCTGTGCTCCCGCCGTGCTCCTCTCTCTCTCTCCGCTCCCGCCGTGCTCTATTCTCTCTCTGTGCCCCTGCCGTGCTCCTTTCTCTCTCTGTTCCCGCCGTGCTCCTTTCTCTCTCTCCATTCCCGCTGTGCTCCTCACTCTCTCTCCGCTCGCGCCGTGCTCTATTCTCTCTCGCCGCCCCTGCCGTGCTCCTTTCTCTCTCTCCATTCCCGCCGCGCTTCTCTCTCTCCGCTCCCGACGTGCTCCTCTCTCTCGCCGCTCCCGCGGTACTCCTCTCTCTCTCTCTCTGCTCCCGACATGCTCCTCTCTATCTCTCCACTCCCGGTGTGCTCCTCTCTCTCCCTCCGCTCCCGCTGTGCTTGTCTTTCTCTCTCTCTCTCCGCTCCCGCCGTGCTCCTCTCTCTGTCTCTGCTCCCGCCGTGCTCCTCTCTCTCTCTCCGTTCCCGCCGTGCTCCTCTCTCTCTCTCCATTCCTGCCGTGCTCCTTCCTCTCTCTCTGCTCCCGCCGTGCTCCTCTCTCTCTCTCTCCACTCCCGCCGTTCTCCTCTCTCTCTCTCCGCTCCCGACATGCTCCTTTCTCTCTGTCCACTCCCGACATGCTCCTTTCTCTCTCTCCGCTTCCGCTGTGTTCCTCTCTTTGTTCCCACCGTGTTCCTTTCTCTCCGTTCCCGCCGTGCTCCTCTCTCTCTCTCCGCTCCCGCCGTGCTCCTCTCCCTCTCTCTCTCCACTCACTCCATGCTTCTCTCTCTCTCTCTATCCGCCTCCCGCCGTGCTCCTCTCTCTCTCTCCACTCCCGCAGTGCTCCGCTTACTCTCTCCGTTTCCGCTGTGCACCATTCTCTCTCTCCGCTCCCGCGGTGCTCCTCTCTCTCTCTCCGCTCCCGACGTGCTCCTCTCTCTCTCTCCGCTCCCGCTGTGCTCCTCTCTCTCTCTCTCTCCAAGCCCGCCATGTTCCTCTCTGTCTCTCCACGCTCCCGCCATGCTCCTCTCTCTCTCCACTCCTGCCGTGCTCCTCTCTCTCTCTCCAATCCTGCTGTGCTCCTCTCTCTCTCTCCGCTCCCACCGTGCTCCTCTCTCTCTCTCCACTCCCGCTGTGCTCCTCTCTCTCGCTCTGCTCCCGACGTGCTCCTTTCTCTCTCTCCACTCCCGACATGCTCCTTTCTCTCTCTCCGCTCCCGCTGTGCTCCTTTCTCTCTCTCCGCCCCTGCCATGCTCCTTTCTCTCTCTCTGTTCCCGCCGTGCTCCTTTCTGTCTCTCCATTCCCGCCGTGCTCCTCTCTCTCTCGCCGCTCCCGACGTGCTCCTCTCTCTGTCTCCACTCCCGCTGTGCTCCTCTCTTTCTCTCCGCTCCCGCTGTGCTTCTCTCTCTCTTTCTGCTCCCGCCGTGCTCCTCTCTCTCTCTCTCCACTCCTGCCATTCTCCTCTCTCTGTTCCCGCCATGCTCCTTTCTCTCTCTCCGTTCCCGCGGTGCTCCTCTCTCTCTCTCCGCTCCCGCGGTGCTCCTCTCTCTCTCTCCGCTCCCGCTGTGCTCCTCTCTTTCTCTCCGCTCCCGCTGTGCTTCTCTCTTTCTGCGCCCGCCGTGCTCCTCTCTCTCTCTCCATTCCCGCCGTGCTCCTCCCTCTCTCTCTGCTCCCGCCGTGCTCCTCTCACTCTCACTCCACTCCCGCCATTCTCCTCTCTCTGTTCCCGCCATGCTCCTCTCTCTCTCTCCGCTCGTGCCGTGCTCTATTCTCTCTCGCCGCCCCTGCCGTGCTCCTTTCTCTCTCTCTGGTCCCGCCGTGCTCCTTTCTCTCTCTCCATTCCCGCCGCGCTCCTCTCTCTCTCGCCGCTCCCGACGTGCTCCTCTCTCTCGCCGCTCCCGCAGTGCTCCTCTCTCTCTCTCTCTGCTCCTGACATGCTCCTCTCTATCTCTCCACTCCCGCTGTGCTCCTCTCTCTCCCTCCGCTCCCGCTGTGCTTGTCTTTCTCTCTCTCTCTCCGTTCCCGCCGTACTCCTCTCTCTCTCTCTCCACTCCCGCCGTTCTCCTCTCTCTCTCTCCGCTCCCACTGTGCTCCTCTCTCTCTCGCCACTCCCGACATGTTCCTTTCTCTCTGTCCACTCCCGACATGCTCCTTTCTCTCTCTTCGCTCCCGCCGTGCTCCTCTCTCTCTCTCCGCTCCCGACATGCTCCTTTCTCTCTGTCCACTCCCGACATGCTCCTTTCTCTCTCTCCGCTTCCGCTGTGTTCCTCTTTCTCTCTCCGCTCCTGACATGCTCCTTTCTCTCTCTCCACTCCCGCCGTGCTCCTCTCTCCGTTCCCGCCGTGCCTCTCTCTCTCGCTCCTCTCCCACCTTGCTCCCATCTCTGTCTCTGTTCCCGCCGTGCTCCTTTCTCTTTCTCCATTCCCACCGTCCTGCACTCTCTCTCTCCGCTCCCGACGTGCTCCTCTGTCTCTCTCCGCTCCCGCCGTGCTTCTCTCTCTCCACTCCCGCCGTGCTCCTTTCTCTCTCTCCGCTCCCGCTGTGCTCCTCTCTCTCTCTCCGCTCCCGCCGTGCTCCACTCTCTCTCTCCGCCCCTGCCGTGCTCCTTTCTCTCTCTCCACTCCCGCCATGCTGCTCTCTCTCTCTCTCCATACCCACTGTGCTCCTTCTCTGTTCCCGCTGTGCTCCTTTCTCTCTCTCCATTCCCGCCATGCTCCTCTCTCTCTCTCCGCTCCCACCGTGCTCCTCTCTCTCTTTCTGCTCCCGCTGTGCTCCTCCCTTTCTCTCTGCTCCCGCCGTGCTCCTCTCTCTCTCTCTCTCCACTCCCGCCGTTCTCCTCTCTCTGTTCCCACCATGCTCCTTTCTCTCTCTCCGTTCCCGCTGTGCTCCTCTCTCTCTCTCCGTTCCCACCGTGCTCCTCTCTCTCTTTCCATTCCCGCTGTGCTCCTCCCTTTCTCTCTGCTCCCGCCTTGCTCCTCTCTCTCTCTCTCCACTCCCGCCGTTCTCCTCTCTCTGTTCCCACCATGCTCCTTTCTCTCTCTCCGTTCCCGACGTACTCCTCTCTCTCTCGCCGCTCCCGACGTGCTCCTCTCCCTCTCTCTGCTCCCGACGTGCTCCTCTCTCTCTCTCCGCTCCCGCCCTGCTCCTCTCCATCTCCCTGCTCCCTCCGTGCTCCTCTCTCTCTCTCTCTCTCCACTCCCGCCGTGCTCCTCTCTCTCTCTGCGCTCCCACTGTGCTCCTTTCTCTCTCTCCGCTCCCGCCGTGCTCTATTCTCTCTCTCCGCCCCTGCCGTGCTCCTTTATCTCTCTGTTCCCACCGTGCTCCTTTCTCTCTCTCCATTCCCGCCGTGCTCCTCTCTCTCTCTCCGCTCCCGCCATGCTCTATTCTCTCTCGCCGCCCCTGCCGTGCTCCTTTCTCTCTCTCCATTCCCGCCGCGCTTCTCTCTCTCCGCTCCCGACGTGCTCCTCTCTCTCGCCGCTCCCGCGGTACTCCTCTCTCTCTCTCTCTGCTCCCGACATGCTCCTCTCTATCTCTCCACTCCCGGTGTGCTCCTCTCTCTCCCTCCGCTCCCGCTGTGCTTGTCTTTCTCTCTCTCTCTCCGCTCCCGCCGTGCTCCTCTCTCTGTCTCTGCTCCCGCCGTGCTCCTCTCTCTCTCTCCGTTCCCGCCGTGCTCCTCTCTCTCTCGCCGCTCCCGACGTGCTCCTCTCTCTGTCTCCACTCCCGCTGTGCTCCTCTCTTTCTCTCCGCTCCCGCTGTGCTTCTCTCTCTCTTTCTGCTCCCGCCGTGCTCCTCTCTCTCTCTCTCCACTCCTGCCATTCTCCTCTCTCTGTTCCCGCCATGCTCCTTTCTCTCTCTCCGTTCCCGCGGTGCTCCTCTCTCTCTCTCCGCTCCCGCGGTGCTCCTCTCTCTCTCTCCGCTCCCGCTGTGCTCCTCTCTTTCTCTCCGCTCCCGCTGTGCTTCTCTCTTTCTGCGCCCGCCGTGCTCCTCTCTCTCTCTCCATTCCCGCCGTGCTCCTCCCTCTCTCTCTGCTCCCGCCGTGCTCCTCTCACTCTCACTCCACTCCCGCCATTCTCCTCTCTCTGTTCCCGCCATGCTCCTCTCTCTCTCTCCGCTCGTGCCGTGCTCTATTCTCTCTCGCCGCCCCTGCCGTGCTCCTTTCTCTCTCTCTGGTCCCGCCGTGCTCCTTTCTCTCTCTCCATTCCCGCCGCGCTCCTCTCTCTCTCGCCGCTCCCGACGTGCTCCTCTCTCTCGCCGCTCCCGCAGTGCTCCTCTCTCTCTCTCTCTGCTCCTGACATGCTCCTCTCTATCTCTCCACTCCCGCTGTGCTCCTCTCTCTCCCTCCGCTCCCGCTGTGCTTGTCTTTCTCTCTCTCTCTCCGTTCCCGCCGTACTCCTCTCTCTCTCTCTCCACTCCCGCCGTTCTCCTCTCTCTCTCTCCGCTCCCACTGTGCTCCTCTCTCTCTCGCCACTCCCGACATGTTCCTTTCTCTCTGTCCACTCCCGACATGCTCCTTTCTCTCTCTTCGCTCCCGCCGTGCTCCTCTCTCTCTCTCCGCTCCCGACATGCTCCTTTCTCTCTGTCCACTCCCGACATGCTCCTTTCTCTCTCTCCGCTTCCGCTGTGTTCCTCTTTCTCTCTCCGCTCCTGACATGCTCCTTTCTCTCTCTCCACTCCCGCCGTGCTCCTCTCTCCGTTCCCGCCGTGCCTCTCTCTCTCGCTCCTCTCCCACCTTGCTCCCATCTCTGTCTCTGTTCCCGCCGTGCTCCTTTCTCTTTCTCCATTCCCACCGTCCTGCACTCTCTCTCTCCGCTCCCGACGTGCTCCTCTGTCTCTCTCCGCTCCCGCCGTGCTTCTCTCTCTCCACTCCCGCCGTGCTCCTTTCTCTCTCTCCGCTCCCGCTGTGCTCCTCTCTCTCTCTCCGCTCCCGCCGTGCTCCACTCTCTCTCTCCGCCCCTGCCGTGCTCCTTTCTCTCTCTCCACTCCCGCCATGCTGCTCTCTCTCTCTCTCCATACCCACTGTGCTCCTTCTCTGTTCCCGCTGTGCTCCTTTCTCTCTCTCCATTCCCGCCATGCTCCTCTCTCTCTCTCCGCTCCCACCGTGCTCCTCTCTCTCTTTCTGCTCCCGCTGTGCTCCTCCCTTTCTCTCTGCTCCCGCCGTGCTCCTCTCTCTCTCTCTCTCCACTCCCGCCGTTCTCCTCTCTCTGTTCCCACCATGCTCCTTTCTCTCTCTCCGTTCCCGCTGTGCTCCTCTCTCTCTCTCCGTTCCCACCGTGCTCCTCTCTCTCTTTCCATTCCCGCTGTGCTCCTCCCTTTCTCTCTGCTCCCGCCTTGCTCCTCTCTCTCTCTCTCCACTCCCGCCGTTCTCCTCTCTCTGTTCCCACCATGCTCCTTTCTCTCTCTCCGTTCCCGACGTACTCCTCTCTCTCTCGCCGCTCCCGACGTGCTCCTCTCCCTCTCTCTGCTCCCGACGTGCTCCTCTCTCTCTCTCCGCTCCCGCCCTGCTCCTCTCCATCTCCCTGCTCCCTCCGTGCTCCTCTCTCTCTCTCTCTCTCCACTCCCGCCGTGCTCCTCTCTCTCTCTGCGCTCCCACTGTGCTCCTTTCTCTCTCTCCGCTCCCGCCGTGCTCTATTCTCTCTCTCCGCCCCTGCCGTGCTCCTTTATCTCTCTGTCCCCACCGTGCTCCTTTCTCTCTCTCCATTCCCGCCGTGCTCCTCTCTCTCTCTCCGCTCCCGCCATGCTCTATTCTCTCTCGCCGCCCCTGCCGTGCTCCTTTCTCTCTCTCCGCTCCCACCGTGCTCCTCTCTCTCTGCTCCCGCCGTGCTCCTCTCTCTCTCTCCGTTCCCGCCATGCTCCTCTCTCTCTCTCCATTCCCGCCGTGCTCCTCCCTCTCTCTCTGCTCCCGCCGTGCTCCTCTTTCTCTCTCTCCACTCTCGCCGTTCTCCTCTCTCTCTCTCTGCTCCCACCGTGCTCCTCTCTCTCTCTCCACTCCCGACATGCTCCTTTCTCTCCCTTCGCTCCCACCGTGCTTCTCTCTCTCTCAGCTCCCGACATGCTCCTTTCTCTCTCTCCACTCCCGACATGCTCCTTTCTCTCTCTCCACTTCCGCTGTGTTCCTCTCTCTCTCCGCTCCCGTCATGCTCCTCTCTCTCTCTTTGCTCCTGCCGTGCTCCTTTCTCTCTCTCCGCTCCCGCCGTGCTGCTCTCTCTCTCTCTCCACTCCCGCCGTGCTCCTCTCTCTGTTCCCACCGTGCTCCTTTCTCTCTCTCCGTTCCCGCTATGCTCCTCTCTCTCTCTCCGCTCCCGACGTGCTCCTCTCTCTCTTTCCGCTCCCGATGTGCTCCTCTCTCTCTCTCTGCTCCCGACGTGCTCCTCTCTCTCTCTGCGCTCCCGCCGTGCTCCTCTCTCTCTCTCTGCTCCCGTCGTGCTCTATTCTCTCTCTCCGCCCCTGCCGTGCTCCTTTCCCTCTCTCTGTTCCCGCCATGCTCCTTTCTCTCTCTCCATTCCCGCTGTGCTCCTCTCTCTCCGCTCGCACCGTGCTCTATTCTCTGTCGCCACCCCTGCCGTGCTCCTTTCCCTCTCTCTGTTCCCGCCGTGCTCCTTTCTCTCTCTCCATTCCTGCTGTGCTCCTCTCTCTCTCTCCGCTCCCGACGTGTTCCACTCTCTCGCCGCTCCCGCGGTGCTCCTCTCTCTCTCTCTCTGCTCCCGAGGTGCTCCTCTCTCTCTCTCCACTCCCGCTGTGCTCCTCTCTCTCTCTCCGCTCCCGCTGTGCTTGTCTTTCTCTCTCTCACTCCGCTCCCACCGTGCTCCTCTCTCTCTCTCTGCTCCCGCCGTGCTCCTCTCTCTCTCACCATTCCCGCCGTGCACCTCCCTCTCTCTCTTCTCCCGCCGTGCTCCTCTCTCTCTCTCTCCACTCCCACCGTTCTCCTCTCTCTCTCTCCTCTCCCGACATGCTCCTTTCTCTCTCTTCGCTCCTGCCGTGCTCCTCTCTCTCTCTCCGCTCCTGACATGCTCCTTTCTCTCTCTCCACTCCCGACATGCTCCTTTCTCTCTCTCCGCTTCCGCTGTGTTCCTCTCTCTCTCTCCGCTCCCGTCATGCTCCTCTCTCTCTCTGCTCCTGCTGTGCACCTTTCTCTCTCTCCGCTCCCGCCGTGCTGCTCTCCCTCTCTCTCCACTCCCGCCGTGCTCCTCTCTCTGTTCCCACCGTGTTCCTTTCTCTCCATTCCCGCCATGCTCCTCTCTCTCTCTCCGCTCCCGTCGTGCTCCTCTCTCTCTCTCTCCGCTCACGCCATGCTTCTCCCTCTCTCTCTATCCGCCTCCCGCCGTGCTCCACTCTCTCTCTCCGCTCCCGCGGTGCTCCTCTCTCTCTCCGTTTCCGCCGTGCTCCATACTCTCTCTCCGCTACCGCGATGATCCTCTCTCTCTCTCCGCTCCTGCCGTGCTCCTCTCTCTCTCTCCGCTCCCACAGTGCTCCTCTCTCTCTCTCCACTCCCGCCGTGCTCCTCTCTCTCTCTCCGCTCCTGACATGCTCCTCTCTCTCTCTCCGCTCCCGCTGTGCTTCACCCTCTCTCCGCTCCCGCGGTGCTCCTCTCTCTCTCTCTGTTTCCGCCGTGCTCCATTCTCTCTCTCCGCTCCCGCGATGATCCTCTCTCTCTCTCCGCTCCTGCCGTGCTCCTCTCTCTCTCTCCGCTCCCGCAGTACTCCTCTCTCTCTCTCCACTCCCGCCGTGCTCCTCTCTCTCTCTCCGCTCCTGACATGCTCCTCTCTCTCTCTCCGCTCCCGCAGTACTCCTCTCTCTCCACTTCTGCTGTGCTCCTCTCTCTCTCTCTCCGCTCCCGACATGCTCCTTTCTCTCGCTCCACTCCCGCCGTGCTCCTCTCTCTCTCTCCGCTCCCGACATGCTCCTTTCTCTCTCACCACTCCCGACATGCTCCTTTCTCTCTCTCCACTCCCGCTGTGCTTGTCTTTCTCTCTCTCTCTCCGCTCCCGCCATGCTCCTTTCTCTCTCTCCACTCCCGACATGCTCCTTTCTCTCTCTCCACTTCCGCTGTGTTCCTCTCTCTCTCTCCGCTCCCGTAATGCTCCTCTCTCTCTCTCTGCTTCTGCCGTGCTCCTTTCTCTCTCTCCGCTCCCGCCGTGCTGCTCTCTCTCTCTCCACTCCCGCCGTGCTCCTCTCTCTGTTCCCACCGCGTTACTTTCACTCCGTTCCCGCCGTGCTCCTCTCTCTCTCTCCGCTCCCGCAGTACTCCTCTCTCTCCACTTCTGCTGTGCTCCTCTCTCTCTCTCTCCGCTCCCGACATGCTCCTTTCTCTCTCTCCACTCCCGCCGTGCTCCTCTCTCTCTCTCCGCTCCCGACATGCTCCTTTCTCTCTCACCACTCCCGACATGCTCCTTTCTCTCTCTCCACTCCCGCTGTGCTTGTCTTTCTCTCTCTCTCTCCGCTCCCGCCATGCTCCTTTCTCTCTCTCCACTCCCGACATGCTCCTTTCTCTCTCTCCACTTCCGCTGTGTTCCTCTCTCTCTCTCCGCTCCCGTAATGCTCCTCTCTCTCTCTCTGCTCCTGCCGTGCTCCTTTCTCTCTCTCCGCTCCCGCCGTGCTGCTCTCTCTCTCTCCACTCCCGCCGTGCTCCTCTCTCTGTTCCCACCGTGTTACTTTCACTCCGTTCCCGCCGTGCTCCTCTCTCTCTCTCCGCTCCCGCTGTGTTCCTCTCTCTCTCTCTCGCACTGTTCCCGCCGTTCTCCTCTCTCTCTCTCCACTCCCGCCGTGCTCCTTTCTCTCTGTCCGATCCCACCATGCTTCTCTCTCTCCACTCCCGCCTTGCTCCTCTCTCTCTCCATTCCCACTGTGCTCCTCTCTTTCTCTCCGTTCCCGCCATGCTCCTCTCTCTCTCTCCATTCCCGCTGTGCTCCTCTCACTCTCTCCGTTCCCATCGTGCTCCTCTCTCTCTCTCTCCATTCCCGCCGTGCACCTTCCTCTCTCTCCGCTCCCGCCGTGCCTCACTCTCTCGCTCCACTCTCCCCTTGCTCCCATCTCTGTCTCTGTTCCCGCCGTGCTCTTTTCTCTTTCTCCATTCCCGCCGTTCTCTCTCTTTCTCCGCTCCTGCCGTGCTCCTCTCTCTCCACTCCCGTCGTGCTTCTCTCTCTCTCTCTCTCCGCTCCCACCGTGCTCCTCTCTCTCTCTCGCCGCTCCCGCTGTGCTCCTCTCGCTCTCTCCGCTCCCAACGTGCTCCTTTCTCTCTCTCCGCTCCCACTGTGCTCCTCTCTCTCTCTCCGTCCCCGCCGTGCTCCACTCTCTCTCTCCGCCCCTGCTGTGCTCCTTTCTCTCTCTCCGCTCCCGCCGTGCTTCTCTCTCTCTCTCTCCATACCCACTGTGCTCCGCTCTCTGTTCCCGCTGTGCTCCTTTCTCTCTCTCCATTCCCGCCATGCTCCTCTCTCTCTCTGCTCCCGACGTGCTCCTCTTTCTCTCCCCGCTCCCGCTGTGCTTCTCTCTCTCTTTCTCTCTCCGCTCCCGCCGTGCTCCTCTCTCTCTCTCTGCTCCCACCGTGCTCCTCTCTCTCTCTCCGTTCCCACCGTGCACCTCTGTCTCTCTCCATTCCCGCCGTGCTGCTCTCTCTCTCTCTCCATACCCACTGTGCTCCTCTCTCTGTTCCCGCTGTGCTCCTTTCTCTCTCTCCATTCCCGCCATGCTCCTCACTCTCTCTGCTCCCGCCGTGCTCCTCTCTCTCTCTCCGCTCCCGCTGTGCTTCTCTCTCTCTCTTTCTCTCCGCTCCCGCCGTGCTCCTCTCTCTCTCTCTGCTCCCGCCTTGCTCCTCTCACTCTCTCCGCTCCCGCTGTGCTTCTCTCTCTCTCTCTCTCCATTCCCGCAGTGCTCCTCTCTCTCTCCGCTCCTGCCGTGCTCCTCTCTCTCTCTCTCCACTCCCGCCGTGCTCCTCTCTCTCTCTCCATTCCCGCCATGCTCCTCTGTCTCTCTCCGCTCCCGACATGCTACTCTCTCTCTCTCCGCTCCCGCCGTGCTCCTATCTCTCTCTCTCCATTCCCGCCGTGCTCCTCTCTCTCTCTCCGCTCCCGACGTGCTCCTCTCTTTCTCTCCGCTCCCGCCGTGCTCCTCTCTCTCTCTCTGCTCCCGCCGTGCTCTTCTTTCTCTCTCCTCTTCCGCCGTGCCCCTCGCTCTCTCTCCCCGCTCCCTCCATGCTCCTCTCTCTCTCTCCGCTCCCACCGTGCTCCTCTCTCTCTCTCCCCGCTCCCACCGTGTTCCTCTCTCTCTCTCCCCGCTCCTGCCGTGCTCCTCTCTCTCTTTCCGCTCCCACCATGCTCCTCTCTCTCTCTCCCCACTCCTGCCGTGCTCCTCTCTCTCTCCCCGCTCCTGCCGTGCTCCTCTCTCTTTCCCCGCTCCCGTCGTGCTCCTCTCTCTCTGCGCTCCCGCCGTGCTCCTCTCTCTCTCTACGCTCCCACCGTGCTCCTCTCTCTCTCTGTGCTCCCGCCGTGCCCCTCTCTCTCTGTCCGCTCCCGACGTGCTCCTCTCTCTCTCTCTCCGCTCCCGACGTGCTCCTCTCTCTCTCTGCTCCCGACGTGCTCCTCTCTCTCTCCTCTCCCGCCGTGCTCCTCTCTCTCTCTATCTGCTTCCGCCGTGCTCCTCTCTCTTTCTCCGCTCCTGCCGTGCTCCTCTCTCTCCGCTCCCGTCGTGCTTCTCGCTCTCTCTCTCTCTCTCTCCGCTCCCGTCGTGCTCCTCTCTCTCTCTGCGCTCCCGCCGTGCTCCTCTCTCTCTCTACGCTCCCACCGTGCTCCTCTCTCTCTCTCTGTGCTCCCGCCGTGCCCCTCTCTCTCTGTCCGCTCCCGCTGTGCTCCTCTCGCTCTCTCCGCTCCCGACGTGCTCCTTTCTCTCTCTCCGCTCCCGCCGTGCTGCTCTCTCTCTCTCTCCATACCCACTGTGCTCCTCTCTCTGTTCCCGCTGTGCTCCTTTCTCTCTCTCCATTCCCGCCATGCTCCTCTCTCTCCGCTCCCGTCGTGCTTCTCGCTCTCTCTCTCTCTCTCTCCGCTCCCGTCGTGCTCCTCTCTCTCTCTGTGGTCCCGCCGTGCTCCTCTCTCTCTCTACGCTCCCACCGTGCTCCTCTCTCTCTCTCTGTGCTCCCGCCGTGCCCCTCTCTCTCTGTCCGCTCCCGCTGTGCTCCTCTCGCTCTCTCCGCTCCCGACGTGCTCCTTTCTCTCTCTCCGCTCCCGCCGTGCTGCTCTCTCTCTCTCTCCATACCCACTGTGCTCCTCTCTCTGTTCCCGCTGTGCTCCTTTCTCTCTCTCCATTCCCGCCATGCTCCTCTCTCTCTCTGCTCCCGCCGTGCTCCTCTCTCTGTTCCCACCGTGTTACTTTCACTCCGTTCCCGCCGTGCTCCTCTCTCTCTCTCCGCTCCCGCTGTGTTCCTCTCTCTCTCTCTCGCACTGTTCCCGCCGTTCTCCTCTCTCTCTCTCCACTCCCGCCGTGCTCCTTTCTCTCTGTCCGATCCCACCATGCTTCTCTCTCTCCACTCCCGCCTTGCTCCTCTCTCTCTCCATTCCCACTGTGCTCCTCTCTTTCTCTCCGTTCCCGCCATGCTCCTCTCTCTCTCTCCATTCCCGCTGTGCTCCTCTCACTCTCTCCGTTCCCATCGTGCTCCTCTCTCTCTCTCTCCATTCCCGCCGTGCACCTTCCTCTCTCTCCGCTCCCGCCGTGCCTCACTCTCTCGCTCCACTCTCCCCTTGCTCCCATCTCTGTCTCTGTTCCCGCCGTGCTCTTTTCTCTTTCTCCATTCCCGCCGTTCTCTCTCTTTCTCCGCTCCTGCCGTGCTCCTCTCTCTCCACTCCCGTCGTGCTTCTCTCTCTCTCTCTCTCCGCTCCCACCGTGCTCCTCTCTCTCTCTCGCCGCTCCCGCTGTGCTCCTCTCGCTCTCTCCGCTCCCAACGTGCTCCTTTCTCTCTCTCCGCTCCCACTGTGCTCCTCTCTCTCTCTCCGTCCCCGCCGTGCTCCACTCTCTCTCTCCGCCCCTGCTGTGCTCCTTTCTCTCTCTCCGCTCCCGCCGTGCTTCTCTCTCTCTCTCTCCATACCCACTGTGCTCCGCTCTCTGTTCCCGCTGTGCTCCTTTCTCTCTCTCCATTCCCGCCATGCTCCTCTCTCTCTCTGCTCCCGACGTGCTCCTCTTTCTCTCCCCGCTCCCGCTGTGCTTCTCTCTCTCTTTCTCTCTCCGCTCCCGCCGTGCTCCTCTCTCTCTCTCTGCTCCCACCGTGCTCCTCTCTCTCTCTCCGTTCCCACCGTGCACCTCTGTCTCTCTCCATTCCCGCCGTGCTGCTCTCTCTCTCTCTCCATACCCACTGTGCTCCTCTCTCTGTTCCCGCTGTGCTCCTTTCTCTCTCTCCATTCCCGCCATGCTCCTCACTCTCTCTGCTCCCGCCGTGCTCCTCTCTCTCTCTCCGCTCCCGCTGTGCTTCTCTCTCTCTCTTTCTCTCCGCTCCCGCCGTGCTCCTCTCTCTCTCTCTGCTCCCGCCTTGCTCCTCTCACTCTCTCCGCTCCCGCTGTGCTTCTCTCTCTCTCTCTCTCCATTCCCGCAGTGCTCCTCTCTCTCTCCGCTCCTGCCGTGCTCCTCTCTCTCTCTCTCCACTCCCGCCGTGCTCCTCTCTCTCTCTCCATTCCCGCCATGCTCCTCTGTCTCTCTCCGCTCCCGACATGCTACTCTCTCTCTCTCCGCTCCCGCCGTGCTCCTATCTCTCTCTCTCCATTCCCGCCGTGCTCCTCTCTCTCTCTCCGCTCCCGACGTGCTCCTCTCTTTCTCTCCGCTCCCGCCGTGCTCCTCTCTCTCTCTCTGCTCCCGCCGTGCTCTTCTTTCTCTCTCCTCTTCCGCCGTGCCCCTCGCTCTCTCTCCCCGCTCCCTCCATGCTCCTCTCTCTCTCTCCGCTCCCACCGTGCTCCTCTCTCTCTCTCCCCGCTCCCACCGTGTTCCTCTCTCTCTCTCCCCGCTCCTGCCGTGCTCCTCTCTCTCTTTCCGCTCCCACCATGCTCCTCTCTCTCTCTCCCCGCTCCTGCCGTGCTCCTCTCTCTCTCCCCGCTCCTGCCGTGCTCCTCTCTCTTTCCCCGCTCCCGTCGTGCTCCTCTCTCTCTGCGCTCCCGCCGTGCTCCTCTCTCTCTCTACGCTCCCACCGTGCTCCTCTCTCTCTCTGTGCTCCCGCCGTGCCCCTCTCTCTCTGTCCGCTCCCGACGTGCTCCTCTCTCTCTCTCTCCGCTCCCGACGTGCTCCTCTCTCTCTCTGCTCCCGACGTGCTCCTCTCTCTCTCCTCTCCCGCCGTGCTCCTCTCTCTCTCTATCTGCTTCCGCCGTGCTCCTCTCTCTTTCTCCGCTCCTGCCGTGCTCCTCTCTCTCCGCTCCCGTCGTGCTTCTCGCTCTCTCTCTCTCTCTCTCCGCTCCCGTCGTGCTCCTCTCTCTCTCTGCGCTCCCGCCGTGCTCCTCTCTCTCTCTACGCTCCCACCGTGCTCCTCTCTCTCTCTCTGTGCTCCCGCCGTGCCCCTCTCTCTCTGTCCGCTCCCGCTGTGCTCCTCTCGCTCTCTCCGCTCCCGACGTGCTCCTTTCTCTCTCTCCGCTCCCGCCGTGCTGCTCTCTCTCTCTCTCCATACCCACTGTGCTCCTCTCTCTGTTCCCGCTGTGCTCCTTTCTCTCTCTCCATTCCCGCCATGCTCCTCTCTCTCCGCTCCCGTCGTGCTTCTCGCTCTCTCTCTCTCTCTCTCCGCTCCCGTCGTGCTCCTCTCTCTCTCTGTGGTCCCGCCGTGCTCCTCTCTCTCTCTACGCTCCCACCGTGCTCCTCTCTCTCTCTCTGTGCTCCCGCCGTGCCCCTCTCTCTCTGTCCGCTCCCGCTGTGCTCCTCTCGCTCTCTCCGCTCCCGACGTGCTCCTTTCTCTCTCTCCGCTCCCGCCGTGCTGCTCTCTCTCTCTCTCCATACCCACTGTGCTCCTCTCTCTGTTCCCGCTGTGCTCCTTTCTCTCTCTCCATTCCCGCCATGCTCCTCTCTCTCTCTGCTCCCGACGTGCTCCTCTTTCTCTCCCCGCTCCCGCTGTGCTTCTCTCTCTCTCTCTCTCTCTCCGCTCCCGCCGTGCTCCTCTCTCTCCCTCTGCTCCCGCCGTGCTCCTCTCTCTCTCTCCGCTCCCGCTGTGCTTCTCTCTCTCTCTCTCCACTCCCGCCGTGCTCCTCTCTCTCTCTCCGTTCCCGCCGTGCTCCTCTGTCTCTCTCCATTCCCGCCGTGCTGCTCTCTCTCTCTCTCCATACCCACTGTGCTCCTCTCTCTGTTCCCGCTGTGCTCCTTTCTCTCTCTCCATCCCCGCCATGCTCCTCTCTCTCTCTGCTCCCGCCGTGCTCCTCTCTCTCTCTCCGCTCCCGCTGCGCTTCTCTCTCTCTCTCTCTCTGCTCCCGCCGTGCTCCTCTCTCTCTCTCTGCTCCCGCCGTGCTCCTCTCTCTCTCTGCTCCCGCCGTGCTCCTCTCTCTCTCTCCGTTCCCGCCATGCTCATCTGTCGCTCTCCATTCCCGCCGCGCTCCTCTCTCTCTCTCTCTCAGTTCCCACTGTGCTCCTCTCTCTCTCTCTGCTCCCGACATGCTCCTCTCTCTCTCTCCACTCCCGCCGTGCTCCACTCTCTCTCTCTCCATTCCCGCCGTGCTCCTCTCTCTCTCTCTCCGCTCCCGACGTGCTCCTCTCTCTCTCTCCGCTCCCGCCGTGCTCCTCTCTCTCTCTGCTCCCGCCGTGCTCTTCTTTCTCTCTCCTCTCCCGCCGTGCCCCTCGCTCTCTCTCCCCGCTCCCTCCATGCTCCTCTCTCTCTCTCCGCTCCCACCGTGCTCCTCTCTCTCTCTCCCCGCTCCTGCCGTGCTCCTCTCTCTCTCTCCGCTCCCACCATGCTCCTCTCTCTCTCTCCCCGCTCCTGCCGTGCTCCTCTCTCTCTCTCTGCTCCTGCCGTGCTCTTCTCTCTTTCCCCGCTCCCGTCGTGCTCCTCTCTCTCTCCGTTCCCCCCGTGTTCCTCTCTCTCTACTCTCCCACCGTGCTCCTCTCTCTCTCTCACCCCGCTGCTGCCGTGCTCCTCTCTCTTTCTCTGCTCCCACCGTGCTCCTCTCTCTCTCTCCCCGCTCCTGCCGTGCTCCTCTCTCTCTCTCCGCTCCCACCGTGCTCCTCTCTCTCTCTCCCCACTCCTGCCGTGCTCCTCTCTCTCTCTCCGCTCCCGCCGTGCTCCTCTCTCTCTCTCTCCACTCCCGCCGTGCTCCTCTCTTTCTCTCCGTTCCCGCCATGCTCCTCTGTCTCTCTTCATTCCTGCCGCGCTCCTCTCTCTCTCTCTCTCAGTTCCCACCGTGCTCCTCTCTCTCTCTCCGCTCCCGACATGCTCCTCTGCCTCTCTCCGCTCCCGCCGTGCTCCTCTCTCTCTCTCCATTCCTGCCGCGCTCCTCTCTCTCTCTCTCTCAGTTCCCACCGTGCTCCTCTCTCTCTCTCCGCTCCCGACATGCTCCTCTCTCTCTCCGCTCCCGCCGTGCTCCTCTCTCTCTCTCCGCTCCCGCCGTGCTCCTCTCTCTCTCTCTGCTCCTGCCGTGCTCTTCTTTCTCTCTCCGCTCCCACCATGCTCCTCTCTCTCTCTCCGCTCCCACCGGGCTCCTCTCTCTCTCTCTCAGTTCCCACCGTGCTCCTCTCTCTCTCTCCGCTCCCGACATGCTCCTCTCTCTCTCTCCGCTCCCGCCGTGCTCCTCTCTCTCTCTCCATACCCACTGTGCTCCTCTCTCTGTTCCCGCTGTGCTCCTTTCTCTCTCTCCATTCCCGCCATGCTCCTCTCTCTCTCTGCTCCCGACGTGCTCCTCTTTCTCTCCCCGCTCCCGCTGTGCTTCTCTCTCTCTCTCTCTCTCTCCGCTCCCGCCGTGCTCCTCTCTCTCCCTCTGCTCCCGCCGTGCTCCTCTCTCTCTCTCCGCTCCCGCTGTGCTTCTCTCTCTCTCTCTCCACTCCCGCCGTGCTCCTCTCTCTCTCTCCGTTCCCGCCGTGCTCCTCTGTCTCTCTCCATTCCCGCCGTGCTGCTCTCTCTCTCTCTCCATACCCACTGTGCTCCTCTCTCTGTTCCCGCTGTGCTCCTTTCTCTCTCTCCATCCCCGCCATGCTCCTCTCTCTCTCTGCTCCCGCCGTGCTCCTCTCTCTCTCTCCGCTCCCGCTGCGCTTCTCTCTCTCTCTCTCTCTGCTCCCGCCGTGCTCCTCTCTCTCTCTCTGCTCCCGCCGTGCTCCTCTCTCTCTCTGCTCCCGCCGTGCTCCTCTCTCTCTCTCCGTTCCCGCCATGCTCCTCTGTCGCTCTCCATTCCCGCCGCGCTCCTCTCTCTCTCTCTCTCAGTTCCCACTGTGCTCCTCTCTCTCTCTCTGCTCCCGACATGCTCCTCTCTCTCTCTCCACTCCCGCCGTGCTCCACTCTCTCTCTCTCCATTCCCGCCGTGCTCCTCTCTCTCTCTCTCCGCTCCCGACGTGCTCCTCTCTCTCTCTCCGCTCCCGCCGTGCTCCTCTCTCTCTCTGCTCCCGCCGTGCTCTTCTTTCTCTCTCCTCTCCCGCCGTGCCCCTCGCTCTCTCTCCCCGCTCCCTCCATGCTCCTCTCTCTCTCTCCGCTCCCACCGTGCTCCTCTCTCTCTCTCCCCGCTCCTGCCGTGCTCCTCTCTCTCTCTCCGCTCCCACCATGCTCCTCTCTCTCTCTCCCCGCTCCTGCCGTGCTCCTCTCTCTCTCTCTGCTCCTGCCGTGCTCTTCTCTCTTTCCCCGCTCCCGTCGTGCTCCTCTCTCTCTCCGTTCCCCCCGTGTTCCTCTCTCTCTACTCTCCCACCGTGCTCCTCTCTCTCTCTCACCCCGCTGCTGCCGTGCTCCTCTCTCTTTCTCTGCTCCCACCGTGCTCCTCTCTCTCTCTCCCCGCTCCTGCCGTGCTCCTCTCTCTCTCTCCGCTCCCACCGTGCTCCTCTCTCTCTCTCCCCACTCCTGCCGTGCTCCTCTCTCTCTCTCCGCTCCCGCCGTGCTCCTCTCTCTCTCTCTCCACTCCCGCCGTGCTCCTCTCTTTCTCTCCGTTCCCGCCATGCTCCTCTGTCTCTCTTCATTCCTGCCGCGCTCCTCTCTCTCTCTCTCTCAGTTCCCACCGTGCTCCTCTCTCTCTCTCCGCTCCCGACATGCTCCTCTGCCTCTCTCCGCTCCCGCCGTGCTCCTCTCTCTCTCTCCATTCCTGCCGCGCTCCTCTCTCTCTCTCTCTCAGTTCCCACCGTGCTCCTCTCTCTCTCTCCGCTCCCGACATGCTCCTCTCTCTCTCCGCTCCCGCCGTGCTCCTCTCTCTCTCTCCGCTCCCGCCGTGCTCCTCTCTCTCTCTCTGCTCCTGCCGTGCTCTTCTTTCTCTCTCCGCTCCCACCATGCTCCTCTCTCTCTCTCCGCTCCCACCGGGCTCCTCTCTCTCTCTCTCAGTTCCCACCGTGCTCCTCTCTCTCTCTCCGCTCCCGACATGCTCCTCTCTCTCTCTCCGCTCCCGCCGTGCTCCTCTCTCTCTCTCCGCTCCCGCCGTGCTCCTCTCTCTCTCTCTGCTCCCGCCGTGCTCTTCTTTCTCTCTCCGCTCCCACCATGCTCCTCTCTCTCTCTCCGCTCCCACCGTGCTCCTCTCTCTCTCTCCCCGCTCCTGCCGTGCTCCTCTCTCTCTCTCCGCTCCCACCATGCTCCTCTCTCTCTCTCCCCGCTCCTGCCGTGCTCCTCTCTCTCTCTCTGCTCCTGCCGTGCTCCTCTCTCTCTCTCTGCTCCCGACGTGCTCCTCTCTCTCTCTCCTCTCCCGCCGTGCTCCTTTCTCTCCCTCCATTCCCGCCATGCTCCTCTCTCTCTCTGCACCCGCCGTGCTCCTCTCTCTCTCTCCGCTCCCGCCGTGCTGCTCTCTCTCTCCGCTCCCGCCGTACTCCTCTCTCTCTCTCCGCTCCCACCATGCTTCTGTCTCTCTCTCCGTTCCCGCCGTGCTTCTCTCTCTCTCTCCGCTCCCACCATGCTCCTCTCTCTCTCTCACCCCGCTCCTGCCGTGCTCCTCTCTCTTTCTCTGCTCCCACCGTGCTCCTCTCTCTCTCTCCCCGCTCCTGCCGTGCTCCTCTCTCTCTCTCCGCTCCCACCGTGCTCCTCTCTCTCTCTCCCCGCTCCTGCCGTGCTCCTCTCTCTCTCTCCGCTCCCGCCGTGCTGCTCTCTCTCTCCGCTCCCGCCGTACTCCTCTCTCTCTCTCTCGCTCTCTCTCCAGTCTGAACCTTTCCATCATGAGGCTTTGGCATGCTTATCTGTTGTAAGAGCGAAAAGGTGCTTGTATAATGGAAGCATTGGGGAGGATGAAATTGCAAAGAAGAACTTGTATTGTGAGGTGTTGGAAAAGAAGTGTATAAGCAATAGTAAGACAATTAAATATGGGCATATGAATAACCAGCTCGATTAATGCACATAAAGCTGTTACATAATTATCTCTGCTGTAACCGCTGATTTTTCGAGAGACTTTGACATGCTGAAGGCTCTCCCTTGCATGCTTGTAATAAAGATTTTCTGAGTTCAGCTCACTCTTGACTCTGAAATGGTGTTGTCTTACAACACCTGAAAATTTGCTCGTCTATATCTTTCCCTCTAGTTGGTATCCTATGGAATAAATCCAGTCGTGTCATGATACCTCTATTTCTTAAACTAATCAAATAGATTCTGACCTTGATCCCTCCAGGACATCCTCTCTCTCCAGCACAGAGAGTTGTAATATTCTCCATAATCAATACTGCCACCCCTCCTCCTTTCTTTCCTTCCCTATCATTCCTGTTCACCTTGTATTCAGGAATACCTAGTACCCAGTCCTATCCTTTCTTGAGCCAAATCTCTGCTATCACCACGATATCATATTCCCATGTGATTATCTGTGCCTGCTGCTCACCATTCTTAATTACCAGGCTGCATCCTGAAGAACATTGCTGCCAGACTGTGCCTGCAGCAGGTGGTGAGAGAACCAACAAGCGGAGCAAACACGCTTAACATTGCCCTCACTAACCTACCTATCACAGATGCATCTGTCCGTGACTACATTCGTAGGAGTGACCACTGCACAGTCTGAAACCCAGAGCTCGAGCTACTCAAGCCGCTGTCATTTCCTGCTCACTGTCATGCAGGCCCCCGCCTGCCAAGAATGAGGCACATTAATTTTGCCACATGAAGATTGATTTTTAAACTGTTACTGGAGTAAAGAAAGAATTTGCATTTTAAAATAACACCAGACCCTTGACTGGAAAGATATTTGCGTAGTAACAGACAGTACTTGGAAAAGACAAAGGGGCCACGCCCTGCTCTAATTTAATCCACAATGGACTTTTGATTACCAGATGTTGAACCTGGAGAAACTAGCATTCCAGGTTGACTGCTAAGATGCTCCCAATGCACAGAAGAGCCCTGGTCAAACCAGTCAGTCATGTGACCACCTGCTGGCCAACTAGGGGAGTTTTAAATTGGGGAACCAGTATTTGAAGACAGAAAGCTGTTTGCTCCTGGACTGGAAAAGACCTCTATCCTGTCTGCTCTCATTTCATTCTCACCAGCTTTGGAATCCATTGAAGACATGTGAACCCCGAGAGTGAAAAGTTTCCTACAGTGAACAAGGTTTAAGAAGAATACTAAGCCCTATTGAAAAGCAAGATCTACCCACAAGCAAGGACTACAGCGAGCTCAAAGCACAGTAACAAAAACCCCTCTTCAGAAATTGCCTCAAATCCCTACGTTATTTTTCTTCTGCTCTTTTTTGTCTCTATTTGCATGTGCATATCGCGTATGCATGCTAGCGTGGGCATGGCGTGTATCCATAGGCATTAACCAAATTACAGTTTAAGTCTAAATTTTAATAAATTTCATTTTTCTTCTTTAAACTTAAGAAAGCATGTTTGTGCTCATTTCTTTGCCTTATAATTGGAAAGCAGTGAACAAGCAGAGTTCAAAACACGATGTGTTTAAAAATAAAAGCCTGTTACAGTATGACCAGGTGAAGGCTGAAAGGGACCCCTAGATACCTTTCTCACCTGGTCGTAACAGAAATTTGGGTGCTAGCATCCGGGATTTTACCCACAGACAAACGAGAGAAATTGGAAGTGGGAAGTCAAATTGTTCCCAATCAAAAAGAGAAAAATATCAATACAGGTTTTCTTGTAGTTGTGTGTGATTGAATACTAACATGTCTGCAACTGAAGCGAGTAGCTCTCCAAGCCAGGGTGAAGTAACTTGGGATAAGTTAAAAGCACTGTCTATGAAGGAGTTGAGAAAAATGACTGAGCAGTGTGGGATCGCACATAATAGGTTAGTGTGCAAAATTAAATCACATGGGATTGGGGGTAATATACTGGCATGGATTGAGAATTGGTAGACAAACAGGAAACAGAGAGTAGGAATAAACGAGTCTTTTTCCAGGTTTAATGAGGTACCGCAGGGATCAGTGCTTGGGCCCCAGCTATTCACAATATATATTGATGACTTGGGTGAGGGAACTAAATGTAACATTTCCAAATTTGCAGACGACACAAAGCTGGGGGAGGATAGTGAGTTGTGAGGAGGATGCAAAGAGGCTCAAATGTGATTTGGGCAAGTTGGGTGAATGGGCAAATGCATGGCAGATGCAGTATAATGTGGATAAATGTGAGGTTATCCACTTTGGTTGTAAAAACAGAAAGGAAGATTATCATCTGAATGGTGATAGATTGGGAAACGAGGAGGTGCAACGAGACCTGGGTGTCCTTGTATACCAGTTGCTGAAAGCAAGCATTCAGGTGCAGCAAGCAATTAGGAAGGTGAATGGTATGTTGGCCTTCATTGCAAGAGGATTTGAGTACAGGAGCAAAGATGTCTTACTGTAGTTATACAGGGCCTTGGTGAGACCACATCTGGCGTATTGTGTGCAGTTTTGGTCTCCTTATCTGAGGAAGGATGTTCTTGCCATGGAGGGAGTGCAAAGAAGATTTACTAGGCTGATTCATAGGATGACAGGCTTGACATATGAGGAGAGATTGGGTCGACTAGGCCTATATTCACTAGAGTTTAGAAGAATGAGAGCGGATCTCATAGAAGCCTATAAAATTCGAACAGGACTAGACAGGCTAGATGCAGGGAGGATGTTCCCGATGGCTGGAGAGTCCAGAACCTGGGGTTCTCAGGATACGGGGTATGCCATTTAGTACCGAGATGAGGAGAGGTCTTTTCACTCAGAGGGTGGTGAACCTGTGGAATTCTCGACTGCAGAAGGCAGTGGAGGCCAAATCATTAACTATATTCAAGAATGAGATAGATGTATTTCTTAATGCCAAAGGGATCAAGGGATATGGGGAGAAAGCAGATATTGAATTAGACGATCAGCCATGATCTTTTTTGAATGGCAGAGCAGGCCCGAAGGGCTGAATGGCCTACTGCTGCTCCTATTTTCTATGTTTCTATGTTTCCATCACTGTACATGGCAAGGCTAGGAAGTCTGAACTCCTAAGGCTAGTAGCCAATCATTTTTCCCTTGAATTTGAAGAAGCAGAAGCAGTGTTAGAAGTAGACTCAGACAGGGTACTGCTAGCAAAGATACAATTGGAACAAAGGAAACTTGAATTAGAAGACAGGGAAAGAGGAAGAGAGAGAAAGAGGTAGGGGAGGGAGAAAGAGAGCCATCTAAAAGGAACGTGAAGAGAATGAAAGGCAGGAGAGAGAGAGAGAGAGAGAGAAAAAATATTCCAGAAAGAATGCAAAGCAGGAGAGCTTAAACAGCTTGAGTTAACTAGGGGGTGACAGAGTAACCCCAGTGAAAGTATGGCTAGTAATGGAGGAGCAGAATTCAGGGCTGGGTACAAAATTGCCAAAACTCGCTCAGTTAATTCCAAAATTCAATGAGGAAGATGTGGAAACATTTTTTGTGTCTTTTGAGAAACTGGCAAGGCAGCTAAAATGGCCAGCTGAGACCTGGTCTCTTTTACTACAAAGCAAGCTAACTGGAAAAGCCCATGAGGTTTATTCCCTGTTGCCAGATGAGAGTTCATCAAATTATGAACTGACCAAAAATGCTATCCCCGGGGCATATGAATTAGTACCCAAAGCATATAGCCAAAAGTTTAGAACCCTCAAAAAGCAAGCTAATCAAACTTATCTGGAGTTTGAAAGAAGTAAGCAGCTGGTTTTTGACCAGTGACTGACGGCTCTTAAAATACAGCTCAGCTATGAGACTCTCAGAGAAGTAATCCTGTTAGATGAATTTAAAAACTCTCTCCCACTCTCAATAAAAACCCATGTGGAGGAGCAGTGGGTTCAGAGAGCCCGGCAAGCAGCCGTTCTGGCCAATGAGTTTGCTTTAATTTGTAAGTCGGTTTCCCAGGGGAGAACCTTTCCTAATCACCATCACAAATCTGAAAAGGACAAGGGAGGTGATAGAACCCCAGGCAGTCCTGGGAGAGAAAGGAAAGCAAGAGACACAGGGGGCCCTCTTCTAGCCAAAAAGGAAGGTGCTGTGAGCAAGAGTAAGACGCGGAGACCTGTGTGTTTCATTGTGATAAGGCAGGGCATTTAAAAGCTGACTGCTGGAAACTAAAGGGAAAACCAATAGGGTTAATCAAGACACACCCGTTCAGTGAAGAAGCGAACCTGATAGAAAGCACAGCAGAACAAACTGTGGCTTTAACTGCAGTAAGAGTGCAATCCAGGAAGCTTACCACAGCCAGAGCAGGAAAATTTAATAAGATTCCTGAAGGTTATCAGGGTTTTGTGTTTGAAGGGAAAGTAACCCCATACCCCTCGAGTGGGGCTAGCAAGCCCATAGTGATATTCAGCGACACAGGGGGCCACTAGATCCCTTTTACTGGGAAAAGGCCTGACCTTTCCCCCAGAGAGTGCATTGAACACCAGAATGGTGCTGAATGGTATTGGAGGGCAGTGTATGTCTGTATCTGTACACCAGGTGCACCTGGAGTGCGACCTAGTTTTGGGACCAGTGACCGTAGGGATTGTCCCTTGTTTGCCTGTGGACGGGGTTGACCTGTTCCTAGTCAGAGAGACAGGGCCATGGCAGGAGACGGTTCCCTGCAGTAGTGGATCAGGCCATGATCAAACCAGCTCCCCAGAGGAGACTGAATTGGCACTGCAGGAGATGACCATGAGGTCTGCCTGTCTGAGACTTTCTTTGGAAAGTTAGGAGACCCAGGGAATGAATTAAATGGACTTTTCCTAGGTGAGGCTCAACAAGCCAACTCAGTATTGCAAGAGCTAGCATAGGCTGCCCAGTCTGATAGTGAAGCAGAGGGAGTCCTTGATTGCTATTATTTAAAGAATGAGGTACTGATGAGGAAATGGAGTTCTCCTCACAGACCTGAGGGCAAGGAATGGACAGTAGTTCACCAGCTAGTGGTGCCACAGAGGTGCTGGGGAGAAGTATTAAGAAAGGCCCTCAAGACTACAGTGGCTGTACATGCCGGTACACGAAAGACCAAAGCCCACATAAGACAGCAGTTTGACTGGCCAAAACTCCACAAAGATGTGGTGGAGTACTGCACGAGTTGCCACATGTGCCAGTTTGAGGGAAACATCAACCTACAGTGAAACCTGCACCCCTAAGTCCTGTACCGGTGTTAGGAGGACCCTCCAGGCGAGGGCTGGTGAACTGTAAGGGACCCCTGCTGAGAACAAAAGGGGACAGGCAGGCACACAGCTGGTAAAAGTTTAAAAGAGAAGGGGAAAAAGTTCCCAAGAGGGCAGATTAAAGGAAGTCCGGGAGGAATCCCAGATGAAAATCCCTACAGTCTGGTCAGCCAACCCCGAGAAATGTGAAAAGTTAGACCCCGCATCTTCCTATGTATATGCAGACTCTAGAGTTGCTAACAACATTTACATGAACGTGCAGAGACAAAGAGAGACCTCTAGGGGGCACAGAAACTGTGAGGGTGATGCCTCACCTGGTTGAAGTGCCACAGGAGAGTGCAGTCAAGTCTGCACACATACCTGCAGGTAGGAGTGTCCCAGAGAACAAAGGGAAGATTAAGAAAGAATCCTCCCCCACATTCAGAGAATAAAGGAACCACCCATTCTCTGAAGTCAAAAGTCTTTGCATGACTCAGCAAAGCACCGAAAGAGAGTTCAGGATAGACCTGCCCACTACTAACTCTCCTGGAAAAAAACATTACCTCAACAAGAACAAAACCCTAGGCAGTCATGGCAATGGACAAACTGAAGAAAAGCTTCCCCAAAAGACCACATAGTTACTGCAATGCCAAAAAGGGAAAATTAAAGCAGCCCTGGCACCCTGAAAAGACAATTTTAATGAGTTTTAAGGGTTATGAATGAATGAGAGAAATGCATGGTTTTCTTTCTGTATCTTATATTTCTCTCAAACCTTTTAATAAAATGTACCTTTATTTTCAAATCACATTTCATTCTTTTGGGTGTGAAGGTGTCCTGCAGGCCCCCACCTGCCAAGAATGAGGCACATTAATTTTGTCACATGAACATTGATTTTTAAACTGCTACTGGAGTAAAGAAAGAACATGCTTTCAAAAAAAACCACCAGACCCTTGACTGGAAAAACATTTGCAGAGTAGCAGACAGTACTTGGAAAGGACAAAGGAGCTATTCCCTGCTCCAATTTAATCCACAATGGACTTTTGATTACCAGATATTGAACATGGAGAAGCTAGCATTCCAGGTTGACTGCTAAGATGCTCCCAATACACAGAAGAGACCTGGTCAAACCAGTCAGTCATGTGACCACCTGCTGGCCAGCTAGGGGAGTTTTAAATTGGAGAAACAGTGTTTGAAGACAGAAAGCTGTTTGCTCCTAAACTGGGAAAGACCTCTATCCTGTCTGCTCTCATCTCGTTCTTACCAACTTTGGAATCCATTGAAGACATATGAACCCCGAGAGAGAAAAATCTCCTACAGTGAACAAGGTTTAAGAAGAATACTGGGCCCAAACGAAAAGCAAGATCTACCCACAATCAAGAACGACAGCGAGCTCGAAGCACAGTAACAATAACCCCTCTTCAGAGATTGCCTCCAACCTCTACTTTATTTTTCTTCTGCTCCTTTCTGTCTCTATTTGCATATGCGTATCGTGTATGCATGTTAGTGTGGGTGCAGCATGTATCCATAGGCGTTAAGCAAATTAGAGTTTAAGTTTAAGTTTTAATAAATTTCACTTTTCTTCCTTAAACCTAAGAAAGCCTGTTTACGCTCATTTCTTTGCCTTATAATTGGAAAACGGTGAACAAGGATTCACCAAGGGAGAGCTCAAAACACGATGTGTTTAAAAATAGGGACACCTAGACACCTTTCTCACCTGGTCGTAACAACATGTATTTGTCCAGGACATGAGAAGCACCCTAGAGTTTTCACATGAAACAGGGATTGAGGTGCCCTTTCATGCCTCTATTTATTATTCTAACTAAACTTAATGGAAATAAACTAAAGGCATATTAAATACTTATATATAAAAAACTCACTTTCCATTGTGCTGATGTCACTTTTGTAACCTTGCTCCCTGACACACTGCTCACTACACTCTGTTACTCTGCCCCAAACTACTTCAGGTCTGAGGCTTTTACATGTTTCCCTCATGATCACTCTCTCTGACTGCCGCTGACTCCCCCACCACCCCCAAAACCACTTCTATTTGTTCTTCCCTCAGGCTTGCTCTCTCTTTTACAAGCACAGCCATCTTGCTTTGTGCTCGGCATGACTCCAACCAGTGGAGAGTTTTCCCCCTAGTCCCATTATCTTCAATTTTGCTAGGGCTCCTTGATGCCACACTCAGTCAAATGCTGCCTTGATGTCAAGGGCAGTCACTCTCAGCTCACCTCTGGAATTCAGCTTTTTTTTCCATGTTTGGACCAAGGCCATAATGAGACCAGGAGATGAGATGGTGGAACCCAAACTGAGCAGCGATGAGCAGGCTATTAATGAGTAAGTGCTGCTTGATTGTACTGCCGACGACACCTTCCATCACTTTGTTGATGTTTTAGAGTAGACTGTTGGGGCGGTAATTGGCTGGATTGGATTTGTCCTGCTTTTTATGGAAAGGAGAGACATGGGCAATTTTCCACATTGTTGGGTATATGCCAGTGTTGTAGATGTACTGGAACAGCTTGGCTAGAGGCGTGATAGTACTGCAGCACAAGTTTTCAGTAATGCAGCTGGGATGTTGTCAGGGCCCCTAGCTTTAGCTATATCCAGTGCCTTCAACTGTTTCTTGTTATCATATGAAGTGAATCAAATTGGCTGAAGACTGGCATCTGTGATGCTGGGGACCTCAGGTGGAGGCCGAAATGGATCATCCATTCGGCACTTCTGGCTGAAGGTGGTCTATAGCATGCTGCTTCTGCTGTTTAGCATGCATGCAATTCTGTATTGTAGCTTCACCAGGTTGGCATCTCATTTATAGGTATGCCTGGTGCTGTTCCAAGCATGCTCTCCTGCACTCCTCGTTGAAGCAGGTTGATCCCCTGGTTTGATGGTAATGATGGAGTGAGGGATATACTGGGCCATGAGGTTGTGGTGGAATTCACTTCTGCTGTTGCTGATGACCCACAGTGCCTCATGGATGCCCCATTTTGAGCTGCTAGATCTGTTCTGAATTATCACATTTAGCGCATTGGTGATGCCACAGAATATGATGTTCTCAGTGCGAAGATGGGACTTTGTTTCCACAAGGACTGTGCGGTGGTCACTTTTACCAATACTGTCATGAACAGATGAATCTGCAACAGCTAGATTGGTGAGGATGAGGCCATGTAGATTTTTCCCTCTTATTCTAATGCACTCCTATCTAGTTCCCACATTCTACCCTCCGTAAATATGAGTTTATCCAAAACTCTGCTGCCCATGTCCTAACTCGCATCAAGTCCTGTTCCCCTATCACCCCTGTGCTTTCTGACCTACAATGGCTCCCTGTCAAGTAACACCTTTATTTCAAAATTTTAATCCTTGTTTTCAAATCCCTTCATGGTCTCGCCCTCCCTATCTTTGTAATCTCCACCAGCTCCACAACCCTCCAAGATATCTTCCCTCCTCTAATATTGGCCTCTTGAGCATCCCTAATTTGAATTACTCCACCATTGTTGGTTGCGTCTTCAGTTGCCTAGGCCCCAAACTCTCAAATACCCGCCCTACACCTCTCCGCCTCTTTACCTCACTTTCCTCTGTTAAGATACTCCTCAAAACCTACCTCTTTGACCAAGCTTTTGGTCATCTGACGTAATATCTCCTTATGTGGCTCAGTGTCATATTTTGATTCATAATGTTCCTGTGAAGCACCTTGGGACGTTTTAATATGTTAAAGGTGCTTATTATGGTCAGACGAGGAGGGCTTGTTCCTTTTAAACCGTGGACGTTCTTACCAATTCAGTGAGTGTTTAACCTTTTATGTGCTATGATCATAAAAGAACAAATCAGACTGGTTTCCTTGAGTTTAAACAAGAAAGAGATTAGCTTATTGTACTTAATATCTAAATCTGATCTAAGTAAAATAATAAAACTACGCTGCAACTTTCACACATACACACAGAGTCACATATACACAAATAGATTACAGCGTGATGAAGAATAGGTTGGGTTAGATTAGAGTCCAGAACAAGTTAAAATAATATACAATCTGTGGAGTCTGGTAATTCAGCTGTCTTCCAGCTCAATTTATAGTTCTGGAGTCTCTGGCTGGTAGAAGTGCAATTGTAGGCTGGTCCACCTGGCTCAGGATTTTCTTGGAGACAGTGATGTAGGTGGCTTTCTCCCCCGGGGTCTCTGTCTGTAGCAATGGTAGATGTGGATGTTCCGCAGACCAACAGATTTCGAACTTACGATGTTAGTTGGAGAGAAAGAGAGAGAGAGAGAAAGACAGTCCCACCAGGGTCTTGTATGGTTAGCTCTCGAAGTTTGTCTGCTGTGTGTAACAAAACTCCAAGTTTTACACAGACTGGGGAGACTGTCACATGATTGTCTCAATACCTTTTTTTTAAATGATGTCCAAAGTCTAAAACCCAAATCTCTCTCAGGTTGTATTGTCAGTGTTTACTCCCTGGAGGTACGTCTCCACTAGTGAATGCTCCAAAATGGCTTTGAATGTCCTGGTAATGAAGGTGATACTGGATAATCTACTCAGCTATCCAAGCCTGGATGGGAGCCTTGCTAGCCCTGCATTTCTAAATCTATGTCCTGGAATGTGAGGTATTTCAATGCAAATTGTGGTGGCCATCTTGGCTGCCTGTTTTTCTTTTAAAGTTAAATGTAGGATACCAGCTTTCCTTTTTAAAAGTTTAATGTATGTTTCCAGGTGATGAATTAAAAAGTCTTCATTCAGCATAGCATGTTTTCTTGACAGTCGTTATTGTTGTTGATTCTCTCACCACCTGCCACAGGCCCAGTCTGGCAGATATGTCCTTCAGGATTTGGTGAGATCAGTCAGTAGTGGTGCCACTGAGCCACTCTTGGTGCTGAACATTGAAGTCCCGTACCATGAGCAATAATTCAGAACAGCCACAAACCTAGTCAGTCTTCCACTGATTAAGCAATTTCTTCTATCTGATAACAATATGGTAATTGACAACCCAATAACACTTGTGAGAAAGGCAATGTGCAACTGAGACGTACAAAACAGAAGACCCTATTTATGTTCCGTTAGCTGTGCTCACCTGGTCTAGCAATATGGGTGCTATAAATGTCCTGAGCAACCTTGGTTAAGAAAGAGAAAAGTCAGCCATGTTTCCTCCTAATCCATGTCAGTGATCCTTGATGGGAAGTATACATGGAGGACATGAAATGCATTATCTCTGTAAACTGCACCAGCCCTACAACCCTTGCTCTCTTCCTTTAAGATGCTTCTTAAAATCTACCTCTTTGACCAATTTTGGTCACCTATATTTCATGTGGTTCAGTGTCAAATTTTGTTTGATAACACTCCTGTGAAGCACTTGGGACATTTTACTATGTTTAAAGTGCTATATAAGTCCAAGTTGATGTTGTATATCGATCCAATTTCTTGCTTTTTTCTATCTGCATGGAAACTCAAACGTTCACTTACCTTGGCCGACTGAGTGCGGTCAGTAAAACATTAACTCCACTGACTGGCGAATTGTCGGGTGCTGGAAGTAATGCTGACTACCAAACTGACTGAAGCTCCTATTTATGGTTCTTTTTTACCTGGCTGCCAAAATGTATTGTTCCTCTTGCCCTTATCTCCACCAGCACCACATCCATTGCAACTTCATAAATTCCTGAGGTGTTGGCCATTGCAGACTGTTCCAATGTTGCCAATCATGTGCCATTGGAGTTGTAAGTGTAGCTTTGGCTCCATCTGTCTCTCTCTTATTTCCCCATCTAATGCAAATCCTTTAAACTGCAGTAGCCTTTGAAGAGCTGCAGTTCGACAAGCCCCCCCTGTGCCATCCCCTTGACTGGCAGAGAACCGGTCAAGATCAGTTCTAAATCCACACCAAATATGAAATTGCACCCACCCCTCACGGAAAATGTAGCCAGGTGCCAACAGAGCGAGTGGAAGCCACACCCAGTCATTTTTTTTTTAAGAGATACAGCACTGAAACAGGCCCTTCGGCCCACCGAGTCTGTGCCGACCATCAACCACCCATTTATACTAATCCTACATTAATCCCATATTCCTACCCCATCCCCAGCTTCCCGCAATTCCCTTACCGATACTGCAGGCAATTTACAATGGCCAATTTACCTATCAACCTGCAAGTCTTTGGCTGTGGGAAGAAACCAGAGCAGCCGGCAAAAAGCCACACAGTCGCAGGGAGAACTTGCAAACTCCACACAGGCAGTACCCAGAATTGAACCCAGGTCATGGGAGCTATGAGGCTGCAGTGTTAACCACTGTGTCACTCATTTCCTTGATGAGTCCAGGAAAATTCAGACCTATGGGTCAGTAGCCATCCATGATGGCACAGGAGGAATTCTAATGGTAAGTAAATGTTGTTGCGACTCAAATTGAGTGAATGCATTCTCGGTGTATGAAGAAGTGACAACAAATTTGCGTAACAGCTGTTTAAAACATCCCCATTACTGCAAGAGGCCTCTTCAGTTGGTTTCATCTATTGAAAGTAATCTCTTTCACACACTATACGAATATCTGCTGAAATCCTCTTTGATAATAATAGAAGTAGGCTACAATGAGGCAGCAATTATACCGAACCAAACACAGACATGAATATTTTCCTGTGCTAAGCTACAATTATGCTAATTATTACAAGACATGTTCACTTGCCCCATTTCAAGTTTGTAATTTCTTTTTTCATATTAATTTAGGAAGGACAGAACATGACCTGCTGTGAAAAGAATGCGGCCAAAATATTCAAGGCAGCAGTCAGCCAAGCCTGGTGAATGCAGAGGTGCTGTCTGGAAATTAATTAGACAGTGCAAGTGTGGGAATGGGAAGCTGCTGCTGGATGTTGGATTATCTGTGATGTTTGCTCCTCTGACGGTATCAGAATCCAAGCAAAATCAGCTTATATTATACCAAACTGAAAATGTAGATAAACATCTGCATAGAAATTTTGGTCAGCTTAAGAGAGCACAGGCAGACTGGATGGCTGCCAGACAGACAAGAAAGACAAGGCAGGTAGTCGCAGGAGTCCCTGGAGAGCATCCCACTTTCTAACTGGTATTCAGTTCTGAGTACAAATGGGAGAGAGGGTTCCTCTGGAAAGTGCAGCGAGAGTCATGACCAGAGCACCATGGGTGGCTCAGCTGTACAGGGAGGGAGGAGAAAAGACAGGAAAGCAATAGTGGTCGGGGATTCTAGAGTTAGGGGAACAGACAGGCGTTTCTGTAGTCACAGACGAGATTCCAGGATCGTATGTTATGTCCTTGGCGCAAGTCACATGGATATCACTGAGCGGCTACAGAGCATTCTGGACGGCGCACACCCAGAGGTCGTGATCCACATTAGTACCAGCAATATAGGTAGAAAAAGGGATGAGGCCCTGCACACTGTGTTTAGGGAGTTAGGGAAGAGCTTAGCAAGTAGGACCTCAAAGGTAGTAATCTCCGGATTACTCCCAAGGTCATGTGTTAGTGAATATAGAAATAGGAGAATACACCAGATGAATGCATGGCTGGAGAGATGGTGCAGGAGGGAGGGCTTCAGATTTCTGGGACATTGGGACCGTTCTAGGGAAGATGGGACCTGTACAGCCGGACGGTCTACACCTGAACAGGATCAGGACAAATATCCTTGCAGGAAAGTTTGCTAGTGCTGTTGGAGATGGTTTAAACTAGATTGGCAGGGGGATGGGAACCTGAGGGCAGTTTCAGATAGGACAAATTCATAGCAGGGAACGGGAGGCAGAAAATTAGCGAGTGACTCTGAAAGGCAGAAGAAGCAAAGGCAAAAAAGTGTACAGCACAGGAATTTGGCAGTGTTAAAAGGTATTTATTTAAATGCAAGGAGAATAGCAAATAAAACCGATGCGCTGAGGGCACAGATAGACACATGGCAGCATGATATTGTTGTATTGGAAACTTGGCTTAAAGAGGGGCAAAAATGCCAGCTCAACATCCCTGGATATAGAGTTTTCAGGCAGAATAGAGAGGGGGATAAAAAGGAGGAGGTTGTAGCATTATTGGTTAAGGAATCAATAACAGCTTTGAGGAGGGATGATATGCTAAATGAATCATCAAACGAGGCCATATGGGTTGAGCTCAGAAATAAAAAAGGGGCAGCCACACTACTGGGAGTGTACTACAGACCCCCAAATAGTGAGAGGGAGAAAGAAGAACAAATATACAGGCAAATTTCTGAGTGCAAAAACTATAGGGCAATGAGATTTGGGGATTTCAACTACCCCAATATCAACTGGAATGAATTGAGACGTCGCTCTTGGCTGGCATACGTTGTCCAGGCCTCGCTGCCGTAGAGCAAGGTACTGAGGACACAGGCCACAGGGCACAAAATTCTTGAACTGCATTCAGGAGAACTTTGTTAGCCAGCACATAACAAGCCCAACGAGAGGGGGCACAATTCTAGATGTAGTCTTAGGAAATGGAGCTGGGCAAGTGGATGAAGTAGCTGTGGATGACCATTTTGGAGATAGTGACCATAATACAGTTAGATTTAGCAATATTATGAAAAAAGGACAAAGATAGAACAGGAGTTCTAAATTGGAGGAAGGCAAATTTTACAAAGCTGAAAGATAATCTGGTGAAAATGGACTGAATACAGCTACTTGAAGGAAAATCAGTGGCAAACCAGTGCGAGGCATTCAAAAGTGAGATTCTACGGGCACAATGTAGACATGTCCCTACAAAGAAAAAGGGTGGTACTGCCAAATCTAGAGTCCCCTGCTTATCTAGAAGCATACATGGTAAGATAAAGCAGAAAAGGAAAGCTGATGACAGTCACAAAAAACTTAATACTTTAGAAAGCCGAGAGGAGTGTAGAAAGTGCAGGGGTAAAGTAAAAATTAGGAAAATTAGGAAATCAAAGAGAGGACATGAAAAATATTGGCAGGTAAAATCAAGGAAAACCCAAAGATGTTTTATCAGTACATTAAGAGCAAGAGGATAACTGAGGAAAGGGTAGGGCCTATCAGAGATGTACAAGGGAACTTATGCGTGGATGCAGAAGATGTGGGCAGGGTTCTTAAATGAGTACTTTGTCTCTGCATTCACAAAGGGACGGCACAGTGGTTAGCACTACAGCTCCAGCGACCTGGGTTCAGTTCTGGGTACTGCCTGTGTGGAGTTTGCAAGTTCTCCCTGTGACCATGTGGGTTTCTGCTGGGTGCTCGAGTTTCCTCCCACCGCCAAAGACTTGCAGGTTGATAGATAAATTGGCCATTGTAAATTGCCCTTAATGTAGGTAGGAGAATGGTAGGGAATATGGGATTAATGTAGGATTAGTATAAATGGGTGGTTGATGGTCAGCACAGACTTAGTGGGTCGAAGGACCTGTTTCAGTGCTGTATCTCTCTATAAAAGAGGGATGACGCAGACATTATAGTTAAAGAGGAGGCGTGTGAAATATTCGATAGGATAAGTATAATGAGAGAGATAGTACTAGAGGGCCTGACATCCTTGCAAGTGGATATATCACCAGGGTTGGATGGATTGTATCCCAGGCTGCTAAAGGAAGACAGGGAGGAAATAGTGGATGCTCTGAAGATCATTTTCAAATCCTCACCAGAGGCAGGCAAGGTATTATATGATTGGAGGTCTGCAAATGTTATACCATTGTTTAAAAAGGGTGCAAGGGATAGGCCAAATAATTATAGACCGGTCAGTCTGACCTCGGTGGTGGCCAAATTATTAGAATCAATTCTGAGAGACAGCATAAACTGTCACTTAGAAAGGCATGGAATAATCAGGGATAGTCAGCATGGATTTGTTAAGGGAAGGTCGTGTCTTACCAACTTAATTGAATTTTTTGGAGAAGTAGCAAGGAGGATTGATGAGGATGTTGTTTACATGGATTTTAGTAAGGCATTTAACAGGGTCCCTCGTGGCAGACTGGTCAGAAAAGTAAAAGCTCATGGGATTCAGGGGAATGTGGCAAGTTGAATCCAAAATTGGCTCAGTAACAGGAAACAAAGGGTAACGGTCGACGGATGTTTTTGTGAATGGAAGGCTATTTCCACAGGGCTCAGTGTTGGGTCGCTTGCTGTTTGTGGTATATATTAATGATTTGGACATAAATGTGGGAGGCATGATTGGGAAATTTGCAGATGACACAAAAATTGGGCATGTAGTTGATAGTGAAGAGAATAGCTGTAGACTCTAGAATATCAATGGTTTGATTGAATGGGCGTAAAAGTGGCAAATGGAATGCAATCCGGAGAAGTGTGAGGTAATGCATTTGGGGAAGGCAAACAAAGCGAGGGAATGTACAATAAACAGGAGGATATTGAGAGGGGTAGAAGAAGTGAGAGACCTTGGAGTGCATGTCCACAGGTCCCTGAAGGTGGCAGGACAGGTAGGTAGAGTGGTGAAGAAGGCATATGGAATGTTTTCCTTTATCGGCCGAAATATAGAATACAAAAACAAGGATGTAATGCTGGAACTGTGTAAAACACTGGTTAGGCCACAACTGGAGTATTGCGTACAGTTCTGGTCACTGCATTACAGGAAGGACATAATTGCTCTGGGGAGAGTACAGAGGAGATTTACAAGAATGTTGCCAGGGCTGGAAAATTGCAGGTATGAGGAAAGATTGGAAAGGCTTAAGTTGTTTTCCTTAGAACAGAGGAGGCTGAGGGGTGACTTAATTGAGGTGTACAAAATTATGAGCGGCCTAGATAGAGTAGACAGGAAGGACCTGTTTTTCCTAGCGGAGAGGTCAATTACCAGGGGGCACAGATTTAAGGTGATTGGCAGAAGGATTAAAGGGGACATGCGGAAAAACTTTTTCACCCAGAGGGTGGTGGGTGTCTGGAATTCATTGCCAGGATTGGTGGTGGAGGTAGAAACCCTCAACTCTTTGAAAAGGTACCTGGACCTGCACCTGAAGTGCTGGAACCTGCAAGGCTACAGACCAGGTTCTGGAAGGTGGAATTAGATTGGGTGGCTAGTTTTTTCAGCCGGTGAAGACACGATGGGCTGAATGTCCTCTTTCTATGTTATGTGCTCTGTGGTTATAAATGGAATGGATGATTATGAGGAAGAATATAGACAGAGATAATCAAACACTCTGTGCCAGGGAATTGTTCTTGTGCTGCTGTAGTCAAAGAAATGACATCAGCCGAAAGTGCTGGCCAGGGTTAAATATGAGGAAGGATAGATATTGAAGGCTCATGTTTAATTACCTTTGAGAGTCATGGAGAATTGATATGGGCAAGACCTGTACTCTGTTTCTCTGCTGATATTATCCAGCAGCTTCAGGGCTTTTTAGAGTCATAGTCACAGTAGAGGAACAGGCCATTTGTTCCATAAATCTGTTCTGGTGTTTTTCTCCAAATTAGTCTAATCCCATTCTCTGTTCACTCACACATTCTTCGATATTCCTCTATCTGTATTCATCCCCATAACTACCCATCCCATTCCTATCCAGATATTTATCTATGTTTTTATTTTGGTATAATATGAACTGATTTTGCTTGAATTCTGATATTCCTTTTTTCCAAGCAACATGGCCAGAATTTTCAGGGAGGAGTGACCCATTGGTCTGTTTGACTAACCAACCTCCCACGAGATTATGTTGCGGCATTTTGAAACCCAATACCCTAAACTACGTTTGATGACAGGAACTAGTCTGGACCCATTTTGAACTCTGTTAAGATTTTCTTGTTCCACCACCCTTGCTGGTTGTATATCCTGTTTGTTTTTCTTAATTCTTTCTTGGGATGTGAGCATCGCTGGCAAGGCCAGCATTTGTTGCCCATTCCTAATTTCACTTGAACTGAGTGGCTTGCTAGGCCATTTCAGAGGGCAGTTAAGAGTCAACCACATTGCTGTGGGTCTGGACTCACATGTAGGCCAGACCAGGGAAGGATGGCAGATTTCCTTCCTTGGAGTTATTCTCTGTTAGTGGCCCACATTTGGGGAGCCAGGAACACTCTTCTCCTTCCAACTCCACAAAATACGAATAAATGTCAATGTTTTGGGTCTTTTGTGAGCAGCCTCCAACTAGTTCCAGTGACATTACCACTTCATCACCCTCTCCCCTATCAGAGAGAGAGAGGGGCAGAGAGGGAGAGCGAGAGAGGGATAGAAAGGGGGCAGAGAGACTGAGACGGGGAGAGAGACAATGAGGGGGAGCAAGACAGAGGGGGACAGGAGAGAGAGAGAGGGGGACACTGAGAGAGGGGGAAAGAGACAGAGGGGGGAGAGAGACGGGGGAGAGAGAGAGAGAGAGGGAGAGAGAGAGAAAGAGGGAGAGAGACAAGAAGCGAACAGAGAGAGAGGGACAAAGAGAGAATCGGGGGGGGGGGGGCAGAGAGCGAGGAGACAGATACAGAGAGGGGGAGACAGACATAGAGGGGGACAGACAGAGTGAGGGACAGTGAGAGAGAGAGAGAGGGGACACAGAGAGAGGGAGAGAGACAGAGAGGGGGACTGAGAGAGAGGGACAGAGAGAGAGGGTGAGTGAGACAGAGAGTGGAGGAGAAAGACAGAGGGGGAAAGAGAGAGAGAGGGAAGAGAGAGGGGAGGGGGGAGAGATAGAGAGCGGTAGAGAGATGGGGAGGGAAGAGAGAGAGGAGGGGAGATAGAGAGAGGTGCGAACAGAAAGACAGAGGGACAGAGAGAGAGGGGGAGGAGGCAGAGAGAGAGAGAGAGGGACAGAGAGGGGGGAGTGAAACAGAGAGAGGGGGAGAAAGACAGAGGGGGAATGAAAGAGAGAGAGAGGGGAGAGAGAGAGGAGAGAGGGGGGAGAGAGAGATGGGCAGAGACAGAAAAAGGGGGAGAGTGACAGAGGGGGAAAAGAGAGGGGGAGAGAGAGAGGGGGAGATAGAGAGAGGTGCGAGCAGAAAGAGAGAGAGACAGAGAGAGGGGGTGACGGGGGCAGAGAGAGAGACGGGGGATGGAGAGGGGGGGGTTACAGAGTGCGAGGAACATCAAGTGGAGACACAGAGAAGGGGGTACACAGAGAGGAGAGAGACAGAGAGAGGGAGAGAGAGAGTGATCATGATCACTCCTGACAGATGGTTATCTATCCGGAATACTCCGCATCATTACAAGTGTGCGGGCAAACATTGACTACTTGTTCAATCAGAAAAATGCCAGATAGCTCACTAAATCAGTGTCCAACATAGTGACGAGAAAGTGAGTCAATAAATTCATCTCATTTAAAGCTTCTTCACAAAAATGCACATTTATTATTGTTTTGATTAATAGTAAGATAAATTTTTAATGCCTTTATCTTTCTGAAATTGTCTCATTGGCTCCCTATGTAAAACAAAAATTGGCAATGTGGCACCCCCCCCCCACCCCCGCAACATCAAAAGGTTGGTCTTGGAGCTGGCCTCAGTGTCCTTAGGATAAGGAGGGGGAAGATGGAAACCAGCAAGGATTCTTGCTCATTATTATCCACTGTTGCTGCTGCAAAATGTGAAAGTGTAGATAAATGTTTGATGAGGGCAGGATTACATTTGGTCATGATGCTTCCAGCAGGCAAATAACCAATTGATATTCACTATCTAGGCTTGGCCATGAAGAATGGCTTGTTGGGTAAAGTACCAGACAAGAACCAGGTCTTTTGGAATTGTACCCCAGCAAGAGTCAGCACCTTCAGGAGAGGAAAGGAAAGCATTAGAGGGTCTTCTATCAGAAAAGGAGATACCAACCCTTTAATAAATTTGAAAATGAAATATTAAATCTATAATGTAAAGTTTTGGTGAAGAGCTGGTTCAGTCTGATTGCACTGTAGATTGAACAGTTCTAGGTATGACTGACACTTATAACAAACTGACTACCATCGTTAAAGGTGAGCAAAGTTAGGGAAGACAGGGCTCTGCTTACAGTGTCACCTCATTCAGATTCGGTTGGTTAAAGAGGAATCTTTGCCTGGAGATGGCTTCTGGTAGCCAATCAAGGTTAAGTAATATCATGTAAGCAACCTTCAAAGAGGCTGTATAATTAATCAAGCTGTTGTTTACAACATAAGCAGGCTCAACAACGCACGTCCCAGACAGTCTGTTGCTCTTGCACTAGATAGATTCATTTATGGAGGAGGAACCAAACACTGCCTACAAAGCCATCTGTGCCAGAAATCTCTCCATCTGAAACAGACTGGGGAAACATTCTGGTGATTCAGACAAAGGGCATGGAGAGGAAAAAGTGTGAATTTCAACATACGAGAGGCTACACTTGATCTGTGTGTGCGTGCGTGTGTCTGTCTGCATGCACGTTTCGCTCTTTCATAACTTTCCATAAAGTTATGGGCATCAAAAGTAGAAAATAAGTTTTCATTGGCTTATTTTTCAGTAAATAACCAACTTGTAACATGATCCCACAAATCAGACAGCTAAAGGGCTGAAAGAATAATTTAAACCCAGTCTCATGAAGTAGTTGGTTTTACAGTAACTTGTTATTCATAATGGTTATTCTTTGGTGAGGTCAAGTGTGCCTACACTCACAAAGGCGTGTTTCGCTGTTACTCTTGTCCTATTTCAATTTGTGTTAATCCCATTCCAGTCATTTTCAAGCTCGCATTTTTTTGATCCATAATTTTTTTTTAATATTCTCTGTTTGTACTTGCATAAGAAATATAATTTCCATTTCTTTTTGTGCTGTTTTTGAAAATACATTTTCAGAAATGTTGCACTTACTGAAGAGAAGATTGCTACTACTGGGGATGAAACACTCTCCCTTTCATGCACTTAGTGCCAGTATCAGGTGCAGCAGAGTTGGATGCAAAGCAATGTTCTCCATAGGGCTGTCAACCCTCCTGGATTGCCCTGGAGCCTCCAGGACTTTAATCTCCAGTGCATTGCTGCAAGCAACCCAGGAGAAAATTCATAGGGACATTAACAAAAATGTTTTTGTTAAATGTCTTTGAAAACTTTTGCTCTTTTGTTTATTAGTTGTCAGTTATTAGTTATGGGGGGGGTGCGGTGCGGGGGGGAATGGCTGTTGACTGACATTCAAGAGTCATCCAATTAAGTAAAGAATCAGGTATTTGCTTTCCAATTGGCATGGGAAAGCCTAACGCCATGAGGATGGATATGTTGGGTGATCAATGGCAGGAATGTGGGATCAGAGCATTAGGAGGCAGGAGAGCATGTGGTGATGCCTCCAGGAAGATACCTAACTATAGTTGGCAATGCTATCCCACACGAAAGTACCTGGGCCTCAAGCTCAGACTATCACTCTTGTCCTGGTATGCCATTTTCCTGTTTCCTATGCCAGACATGCTGTGACCTCCTTAACAGTTGCGTTCGAGTAGTTTGCAAGTTACTGGTGAAGTCTAATGTAACTCCACCACTGCATTGTCTATGCCAGAAAGGCATTATTGACCTGCCTCCTTGGCATTGGACACAGGTTGTGTTTAACCACCTTGAGGATTTTGTTCATTCCAGCTACAGCCATCAACCTCAGTCACTTGGTTCGGTCCAGTAACAGAGATGGTGCTTACAGCTGTACATAACGCCAAGCATTAGTAGCTATTAAGAACCACATATGAACAATAGAACATACAAATTAGTAGCGGGGTAGGCCACTCAGCCCTTCGAGCCTGCTCCACCATTCAATAAGATCATGGCTGATCTGATTGTAACCTCAACTCCACATCCCCGCCTACCCTCAATAACCTTACACCCCTTGCTTATCAAGAATCTATCTATCCCTGCTTTAAAAATATTCAGAGACTCTGCTTCTACTGCCTTTTGAGGAAGAAAGTTCCAAAGACACACGATTCTTTGTGCGAAAAACATTTCTCCTCATCTCTCTTTTAAATGGGTGACCCCTTATTTTTAAACAGTGACCTCTAGTTCTAGATTCTCCCATAGGGGGAAACATCCTTTCCCCATCCACCCTGTCAAGACTCCTCAGAATCTTAAATGTTTCAATTAAGTCGCCTCTTACTCTTCTAAACTCCAGCGGATTCAAGCTTAGCCTGTCCCATCTTTCCTCATAAGACAACCCAACCATTCCAGGTATTAGTCCAGTAAACTTTCTCTGAACTGCTTCCAATGCATTTACATCCTTCCTTAAATAAGGAGACCAATACTGTTCACAGTACTCCAGATGTCTCTTCGAAGAGACTTAGCAGTTGATAGGAAAAAAGACAGAAGCGCAAGGAGACAGCCAACTGTGTAACAGCCCCAACAACCAATTTTATCTGCAGCGCCTGTGGAAGAGTCTGTCACTCCAGAATTGGCCTTTATAGCCACTCCAGGTGCTGCTCCACTAACCACTGACCACCTCTAGGCACTTACCCACTGTCTCTTGAGACAAGGAGGATGTGGTCTTACCAATGCTCTATATAGCTGTAGCATAACCTCCCCTTGCAATAAACGATAACATTCTATGAGCTTTCCTAATTACTTGCTGAACCTGCATACTAACCTTTTGCAATTCATGCACAAGGACACTCAGATCCCACTGCAGAATAGACAACATAAAATAAAGGGTACAATACTAAAGAGGATGCAGGAGCAGAGGGACCTGGGTGTATATGTGCATGTCATTGAAAGGACAGGTTGAGAGAACAAAGCATACAGTATCCTGCGTTTTATTAATGGGGCATAGAGTACAAGAGCAAGGAAGTTATGCTGAACTTGTATAAGACACTAGATCGGCTTCAGCTGGAGTATTGCGTCCAGTTCTGGGTGCTGAACTTTAGGAAAAACGTGAGGGCATTGGAGAGAGTACAGAAAAGATTCATGAGAATGGTTCCAGGGATGAGGAATTTCAGTTATGAAGATAGATTGGAGAAGTTAGGACTGTTTTCCTTGGAGAAGAGAAGGCTGAGAGGTGATTTGATAGAGGTATTCAAAATCATGAGAGGTCTATACAGAGCAGATTGAGAGAAACTGTTCCCACTCGTGAAAGGATCGAGAACCGGGGGCACAGATTGAAAGTATTTGGTAAGAAGCAAAAGTGACATGAGGAAAAACTTTTTCACACAGCGAGTGGTTAAGGTCTGGAATGCACTGCCTGAGAGTGTGGTGGAGGCAGATTCAATTGAAGCATTCAAAAGGGAATGTGCAGGGTTAAGGGGAGAAGGTGGGGGAATGGAACTGAGTGAACTGCTCTTTTGGAGAGCTGATGCAGACACGATGGGCCGAAGGGCCTCCTTCTGCAATGTAACTATTCTGTGATTCTGTGATCTCAGAGCTCTGCAATCTCTTATTTAGATTATATTTAGATAATATTTAGATAATAAGCTTTTTTTTTTATTCGTCCTGCCAAAATGGACAATTTCACATTTTACCACATTATACTCCATTTGCCAGATCTTTGCCCACTCACTTAACCTATCTATATCCTTTTGCTGACTCTTTATGTCCTCTTCACAACTTACTTTCCGACCTATCTTTAGGTCATCAGCAAATTTAGCAACCATACCTTCGGTCCCTTCATCCAAGTCATTTATATAAATTGTAAAAAATTGAGTAAAAATTTTTCAGTGCTGGGAGCCACCAACCAATCCTATAAATCTCGAGATAACAAATTACGTTTTTCTATTATCTGTGTGCTTTCAGAGGATCTATCAGACCGGATCTCCCCCAGTGGATTTATGCTAATACCAAGTTTTTCCGGTATTACTTGATCCATATTAAGAAATGAATTGCTTTCAACAGGATGTGTCATTTATCAATGTTTTGGCTCTTCATCATGCTGCTTTTCTGGATCCTATGGTGAAACCCAAAGTTCCTGGCACTTTTGTCACCTTGTTAGTCATCAGCATGTCGCAGCATTTTGAGTGGAATAGCCTGAACAGATTGCTTTGGTCTTTTTGCATTGAATGAGAACTAAGATAAATGCCCTCAAAACAGAAATTAACTTGAAGTTCAAGGACGAAAGTGATCAAGTTTGCCACAAGGCAAGAATCCCTTAGCTCCACCTAGAGGTTGTTACATTACAACAAATCCGAGGGATAGAAAAAAGCCTCATTCATAATCTTGTAAGATTACTGGTGGTCTTTTCCTACGCTATACCACTCGGAAATGGGTGCTTTAGCGACAGGAGGAAAATGTGGTGGGCAGGCTCACTGCTGGATCCTCACCCCTAGAAATTACGACCTCGAGTTTCTTCATCCATTGCCTGCTGAACGTATTGCTGCCCGTCCCTTCATTGATGTGGTGCATTTAAATGGTAGCTGATGGGACGCAGGACAAGGGAAGCTGGCCGATTGCCCTGTCTCCCGATTGCCGTACAACTGACACTAGATATGACCTGAAGTGGAATAATCGTACTGATTGCAGCAGCAGGACGAACGCCAAATGCCTTAGTGCAGTGAGAGGGTCTGGTAATAACCACCTCGACCTCTCTCTGCCCCGATGACTGCAGATATATGGATGCAGGCTCACTAGAAGGTCTTTATAAAACTTAAAAGGAAATTCTCTGGGGTGCTTCTGCCTCCTTTAATAGTGTTCCCACCCCTATTCTTTGGTGTTGTAGCACTGCTTAATTATGTTGTCTGACAGTGGTAGGCTCCCTCATGAGGCAGAATTTGAGAAGTGAAAAGCGCCCTGCATTTATCATGAATTCGAACTCAAGAAAATGGATTAGGATCTTGGCAAAGATCCCATCTTCAGTGGTTAAACTGCCCAAAGGAAAATCCAGAGCTGTGGCCAAGATTCTCAAAAATACCAAAAATGTCAAATCTGCATGATGTGTCTGTGTCTGTGCCTCAGACAACTTTCTGCAGAATGTTAGATTTTGAAATTTTATCTATTTAGCCTAGAAGGGATTTTGATTCGACTTATATAATTATATTTATATAATAATATTGCTATAAATTTAGATCTTGTTCACAAACTCAGTGAGCCACAGAAGCAACATGGGATTTTGATTAGGGTCATGAATACCAAATGAAGCAGCTTTTAAAATTGTGTATTCTCACAGAACATAAAACATAAATTTGGAGTCAGTGGGCAGTACATCCCAAAGCTGATCACATCATTAATGCAGGAATGGTTTTCATTCAATAGATTTAACAGAAAGAGCATTTGCTAACTTAAACAGACAATGTAGTTGCCATAGATCCCACACAGCAAATGTGGTGGGTTCCTCATTCAAGGTGGTAGCTTTGACCGAATAAATCCATGACACTGAGAACTGGGGGTAGACTTTATGGCTCCAGTGTTTACAAGGAGGCAGGGATGATACATGATGTCGTTGACTCATTACAGCATGGAGGCAAATAGAATCCATGTTGCTATCTATGGAGTAATCCATTCCCCCGTTCTATCCTCATAGCCCTTCAAGAGCCCATCAAATTTGCTTGCGAAATCATGGATTGTCTACGCTTCCAATATCCTCATAGGCACTGAGGTCCAGCTCATTACCGCTCACTGCAGAAAAAAGTTCTCCCTCACATTCCCCCATATCCATTGTGAAAATTCTTAAATCTGTATGCCCAATCCTTGTAACTCAGCGAATGGAAACATCTTTACTTTGTATGCCATATCTACCCCTGTCATAATCTTGTATACCTCCAGAAGATCTCCCTTCAACCTCCTTTGCTCCAAGGAGAACAGATCAAGCTTCTCCAGCCTAAAATTGCAGCTAAATACCTTCATACCTGGAACCCTTCAGCTAAATATCCTTGGCACAATCTCAAAACATCCACATCAGCCCGAAAGTGCGATGATCAGAACTGGAAGCAATACACCAGTTGTGGCCGAAACACAGATTTATAAAGATTCAGCATAACATGGCTGCATTTGCACGTGCCTCCTTCAATTCCTTCAATCCTACTGCCATTTGCCAACAAACACAAGGCACAGCTCCACAAACATGGCCTTTCCTCAGGAAACCTCACAAATCCTAAGCCTGTCCTTCCACATAATGCTTCAAATCACACTTCTGCCATCAACCATTTCCCACACTCCAATGCCAGCACTCTGACTAAATTATCTTTTGCCCCACCTCCTTGCTGCATTCCTCATTGCTTTCTAGCATTATGACTTGCAATCCCACTGCACGCACTGCTGCTTTTCACAAACAGGACAACACGCTCAAAGAATCGCACTTCTTGCACACCAAAACCCCACTCAATTCTACTCTCTTACTTCGACAATTCCTTCCAATCCTATTTGCCGGGCTAACATTTTCCCTGAAGAAGAGGCACCACAGCCAAGCTCTTTCCTCATCAGCACGTCGACATTGCCAGACTTGATGCCTTTGGAGGCTGGCTCTCTCAGATTGCAATGTTCACACGAATGTTGATGGCCAAGCGCACAGTACCTGCACAGTGCCTTGTTTGCCCTCACAAAGGTAGGGAGATCCTGGTGATTTTCTTGGCAGCAGGGCTCCAATTAGCACTTGTCGCAATAATATATTGTGATGCAAAGAAAGGCATGGGAATGAGAGGCTGAAATGTCCTGCTTGGAACCATTATTGGATTGTGGTTATATTAGAAGGCCTTGGCTTTGAATGGCAGCTGTGTTGCTTGTCTTTGGTCAAGTTGAGCAAGAAAAAGTGTATGGGAAAAGGATGCAAAATGCAAGTTGTTGCACGAAAGATGTGTGTCTGATTGTTGTTTGCAGTGCTGGAACGATGAATTTCCTTGCCGGCACGGCCTGATAAGTCAAGTATGATTAACAAATGGTCTTCGAGTCATAGAGTCATTTGCGGCACAGAAGGAGGCCATTCTGCCCATCCAGCGTATGCCGGCTCTCCATAGAACAATCCACTCAGTCCCATTGCTCTAGACCTGAAAGTTTATTTCCTTCAAGTGCCCATCCAATTTTCTTTTGAAATCATACATTCACTCTGCTTCCAACACCTTCAAAGGCAGCGAGTTCCAGCTCATTACCAGTAGCTGGGTAAAAATGTTCTTCCTCATATTCCCCATACATCTCTTGCCCAAAACTTGCGATCTGTGTCCCCTAGTCCTTGTACCATCAGCTACTGGCAACACGTTTTCTTTGCCTGCCTTATCTCAAACGGTCATAATCTTTACCCCTCAATCAAATCTCTCCACAATTTCCGTTGCTCCTCTGAGAACAACCCCAGCTTCTGCAACCTAACCTTGCAGCTAAAATCGCTCATCCCTGGAACCATTCTGGTCAATCTCCTCTGTAACCTCTCACATCCAACCTAAAGCCTGATGACCAAAAGTGTACGCAATACTCCTGTTGTGGCCTGACCAGAGATTTATAAAGGTTCAGCATAACTTTGCTGCTTTTGTACTCAATGATTCTATTTAAGAAGCCCAAGATCCTCTATGTTTTGCTGCCCACACTCTCAATATGTCCTGCAACCTTCATAAATCTATGCACATGCACCCCCAGGTTCCTCTGTCCTTGCACATTCTTTCCAACTGTGCCATTAAGTCTATATGAGCTCAGCCCATCCTTTCTGCCAAAATGCATCACCTCACACTTGTTGATATGAAATTCCATTTGCCACTTGTCTGCCCATTCTGCTAGGCTATCTATGTCCTCTTGAAGTCAATTTGTATCATGCTCACCGTTTGCCATTCCTCCAAGTTTGGTATGATTGGCAAATTTTGAAATCTTCTGCTCAGTTGCAATATCCAAGTTATTTCTACATCTCCAAAAAAACCACCGCTAGTCCTATGACTGACCCTTGCGCAACACCACTGTCTACCATCCTCCAGTGTGAAAAGTAACGATTGACCATGATGAGCTGTTTTGTGTCCTGAAAGCAATATTTTTGATCCAAGCTGAGACTGCCTGTTTCTGGTTTGTGTTTGCACAGAAGGAACAAATGTTATCCAGCAGTTAGTGTAAACATTTGGAGCACACTTTCCAATACAGATACAACCAGCTGTCAGGATGGCCGAGTGGTCTAAGGCGCCAGACTCAAGGAGTGTTTGTCCTTGCCTCTCTTGTGGCTCTGGAATTCTGGTCTCTCTTAAAGGGCGTGGGTTCAAATCCCACTCCTGACATCACTTTTTTCATCCACACAAAACCTCACAGCATCACACTGCCTGCTCAGCTTGCCTGCAATTTGCACGTGCCTCCTTCAATTACTTCAATCCGACTGCCATTTGCCAACAAACACAAGGCACAGCTCCACAAACATGGCCTTTCCTCAGGAAACCTCACAAATCCTAAGCCTGTCCTTCCACATAATGCTTCAAATCACACTTCTGCCATCAACCATTTCCCACACTCCAATGCCAGCACTCTGACTAAATTATCTTTTGCCCCACCTCCTTGCTGCATTCCTCATTGCTTTCTAGCATTATGACTTGCAATCCCACTGCACGCACTGCTGCTTTTCACAAACAGGACAACACGCTCAAAGAATCGCACTTCTTGCACACCAAAACCCCACTCAATTCTACTCTCTTACTTCGACAATTCCTTCCAATCCTATTTGCAGGGCTAACATTTTCCCTGAAGAAGGGGCACCACAGCCAAGCTCTTTCCTCATCAGCACGTCGACATTGCCAGGCTTGATGCCTTTGGAGGCTGGCTCTCTCAGATTGCAATGTTCACACGAATGTTGATGGCCAAGCGCACAGTACCTGCACAGTGCCTTGTTTGCCCTCACAAAGGTAGGGAGATCCTGGTGATTTTCTTGGCAGCAGGGCTCCAATTAGCACTTGTCGCAATAATATATTGTGATGCAAAGAAAGGCATGGGAATGAGAGGCTGAAATGTCCTGCTTGGAACCATTATTGGATTGTGGTTATATTAGAAGGCCTTGGCTTTGAATGGCAGCTGTGTTGCTTGTCTTTGGTCAAGTTGAGCAAGAAAACGTGTATGGGAAAAGGATGCAAAATGCAAGTTGTTGCACGAAAGATGTGTGTCTGATTGTTGTTTGCAGTGCTGGAACGATGAATTTCCTTGCCGGCACGGCCTGATAAGTCAAGTATGATTAACAAATGGTCTTCGAGTCATAGAGTCATTTGCGGCACAGAAGGAGGCAATTCTGCCCATCCAGCGTATGCCGGCTCTCCATAGAACAATCCACTCAGTCCCATTGCTCTAGACCTGAAAGTTTATTTCCTTCAAGTGCCCATCCAATTTTCTTTTGAAATCATACATTCACTCTGCTTCCAACACCTTCAAAGGCAGCGAGTTCCAGCTCATTACCAGTAGCTGGGTAAAAATGTTCTTCCTCATATTCCCCATACATCTCTTGCCCAAAACTTGCGATCTGTGTCCCCTAGTCCTTGTACCATCAGCTACTGGCAACACGTTTTCTTTGCCTGCCTTATCTCAAACGGTCATAATCTTTACACCTCAATCAAATCTCTCCGCAATTTCCGTTGCTCCTCTGAGAACAACCCCAGCTTCTGCAACCTAACCTTGCAGCTAAAATCGCTCATCCCTGGAACCATTCTGGTCAATCTCCTCTGTAACCTCTCACATCCAACCTAAAGCCTGATGACCAAAAGTGTACGCAATACTCCTGTTGTGGCCTGACCAGAGATTTATAAAGGTTCAGCATAACTTTGCTGCTTTTGTACTCAATGATTCTATTTAAGAAGCCCAAGATCCTCTATGTTTTGCTGCCCACACTCTCAATATGTCCTGCAACCTTCATAAATCTATGCACATGCACCCCCAGGTTCCTCTGTCCTTGCACACTCTTTCCAACTGTGCCATTAAGTCTATATGAGCTCAGCCCATCCTTTCTGCCAAAATGCATCACCTCACACTTGTTGATATGAAATTCCATTTGCCACTTGTCTGCCCATTCTGCTAGGCTATCTATGTCCTCTTGAAGTCAATTTGTATCATGCTCACCGTTTGCCATTCCTCCAAGTTTGGTATGATTGGCAAATTTTGAAATCTTCTGCTCAGTTGCAATATCCAAGTTATTTCTACATCTCCAAAAAAAACACCGCTAGTCCTATGACTGACCCTTGCGCAACACCACTGTCTACCATCCTCCAGTGTGAAAAGTAACGATTGACCATGATGAGCTGTTTTGTGTCCTGAAAGCAATATTTTTGATCCAAGCTGACACTGCCTGTTTCTGGTTTGTGTCTGCACAGAAGGAACAAATGTTATACAGCAGTTAGTGTAAACATTTGGAGCACACTTTCCAATACAGACACAACCAGCTGTCAGGATGGCCGAGTGGTCTAAGGCGCCAGACTCAAGGAGTGTTTGTCCTTGCCTCTCTTGTGGCTCTGGAATTCTGGTTTCTCCTAAGGGGCGTGGGTCACAATCCCACTCCTGACATCACTTTTTTCATCCACACAAAACCTCACAGCATCACACTGCCTGCTCAGCTTGCCTGCAATTTGCACGTGCCTACTTCAATTCCTTCAATCCGACTGCCATTTGCCAACAAACACAAGGCACAGCTCCACAAACATGGCCTTTCCTCAGGAAACCTCACAAATCCTAAGCCTGTCCTTCCACATAATGCTTCAAATCACACTTCTGCCATCAACCATTTCCCACACTCCAATGCCAGCACTCTGACTAAATTATCTTTTGCCCCACCTCCTTGCTGCATTCCTCATTGCTTTCTAGCATTATGACTTGCAATCCCACTGCACGCACTGCTGCTTTTCACAAACAGGACAACACGCTCAAAGAATCGCACTTCTTGCACACCAAAACCCCACTCAATTCTGCTCTCTTACTTCGACAATTCCTTCCAATCCTATTTGCCGGGCTAACATTTTCCCTGAAGAAGGGGCACCACAGCCAAGCTCTTTCCTCATCAGCACGTCGACATTGCCAGGCTTGATGCCTTTGGAGGCTGGCTCTCTCAGATTGCAATGTTCACACGAATGTTGATGGCCAAGCGCACAGTACCTGCACAGTGCCTTGTTTGCACTCACAAAGGTAGGGAGATCCTGGTGATTTTCTTGGCAGCAGGGCTCCAATTAGCACTTGTCGCAATAATATACTGTGATGCAAAGAAAGGCATGGGAATGAGAGGCTGAAATGTCCTGCTTGGAACCATTATTGGATTGTGGTTATATTAGAAGGCCTTGGCTTTGAATGGCAGCTGTGTTGCTTGTCTTTGGTCAAGTTGAGCAAGAAAAAGTGTATGGGAAAAGGATGCAAAATGCAAGTTGTTGCACGAAAGATGTGTGTCTGATTGTTGTTTGCAGTGCTGGAACGATGAATTTCCTTGCCGGCACGGCCTGATAAGTCAAGTATGATTAACAAATGGTCTTCGAGTCATAGAGTCATTTGCGGCACAGAAGGAGGCCATTCTGCCCATCCAGCGTATGCCGGCTCTCCATAGAACAATCCACTCAGTCCCATTGCTCTAGACCTGAAAGTTTATTTCCTTCAAGTGCCCATCCAATTTTCTTTTGAAATCATACATTCACTCTGCTTCCAACACCTTCAAAGGCAGCGATTTCCAGCTCATTACCAGTAGCTGGGTAAAAATGTTCTTCCTCATATTCCCCATACATCTCTTGCCCAAAACTTTCGATCTGTGTCCCCTAGTCCTTGTACCATCAGCTACTGGGAACACGTTTTCTTTGCCTGCCTTATCTCAAACGGTCATAATCTTTACACCTCAATCAAATCTCTCCGCAATTTCCGTTGCTCCTCTGAGAACAACCCCAGCTTCTGCAACCTAACCTTGCAGCTAAAATCGCTCATCCCTGGAACCATTCTGGTCAATCTCCTCTGTAACCTCTCACATCCAACCTAAAGCCTGATGACCAAAAGTGTACGCAATACTCCTGTTGTGGCCTGACCAGAGATTTATAAAGGTTCAGCATAACTTTGCTGCTTTTGTACTCAATGATTCTATTTAAGAAGCCCAAGATCCTCTATGTTTTGCTGCCCACACTCTCAATATGTCCTGCAACCTTCATAAATCTATGCACATGCACCCCCAGGTTCCTCTGTCCTTGCACACTCTTTCCAACTGTGCCATTAAGTCTATATGAGCTCAGCCCATCCTTTCTGCCAAAATGCATCACCTCACACTTGTTGATATGAAATTCCATTTGCCACTTGTCTGCCCATTCTGCTAGGCTATCTATGTCGTCTTGAAGTCAATTTGTATCATGCTCACCGTTTGCCATTCCTCCAAGTTTGGTATGATTGGCAAATTTTGAAATCTTCTGCTCAGTTGCAATATCCAAGTTATTTCTACATCTCCAAAAAAAACACCGCTAGTCCTATGACTGACCCTTGCGCAACACCACTGTCTACCATCCTCCAGTGTGAAAAGTAACGATTGACCATGATGAGCTGTTTTGTGTCCTGAAAGCAATATTTTTGATCCAAGCTGAGACTGCCTGTTTCTGGTTTGTGTTTGCACAGAAGGAACAAATGTTATACAGCAGTTAGTGTAAACATTTGGAGCACACTTTCCAATACATACACAACCAGCTATCAGGATGGCTGAGTGGTCTAAGGCGCCAGACTCAAGGAGTGTTTGTCCTTGCCTCTCTTGTCGCTTTGGAATTCTGGTCTCTCTTAAGGGGTGTGGGTTCAAATCCCACTCCTGACATTACTTTTTTCATCCACACAAAACCTCACAGCATCACACTGCCTGCTCAGCTTGCCTGCAATTTGCACGTGCCTCCTTCAATTACTTCAATCCTACTGCCATTTGCCAACAAACACAAGGCACAGCTCCACAAACATGGCCTTTCCTCAGGAAACCTCACAAATCCTAAGCCTGTCCTTCCACATAATGCTTCAAATCACACTTCTGCCATCAACCATTTCCCACACTCCAATGCCAGCACTCTGACTAAATTATCTTTTGCCCCACCTCCTTGCTGCATTCCTCATTGCTTTCTAGCATTATGACTTGCAATCCCACTGCACGCACTGCTGCTTTTCACAAACAGGACAACACGCTCAAAGAATCGCACTTCTTGCACACCAAAACCCCACTCAATTCTACTCTCTTACTTCGACAATTCCTTCCAATCCTATTTGCCGGGCTAACATTTTCCCTGAAGAAGGGGCACCACAGCCAAGCTCTTTCCTCATCAGCACGTCGACATTGCCAGACTTGATGCCTTTGGAGGCTGGCTCTCTCAGATTGCAATGTTCACACGAATGTTGATGGCCAAGCGCACAGTACCTGCACAGTGCCTTGTTTGCCCTCACAAAGGTAGGGAGATCCTGGTGATTTTCTTGGCAGCAGGGCTCCAATTAGCACTTGTCGCAATAATATATTGTGATGCAAAGAAAGGCATGGGAATGAGAGGCTGAAATGTCCTGCTTGGAACCATTATTGGATTGTGGTTATATTAGAAGGCCTTGGCTTTGAATGGCAGCTGTGTTGCTTGTCTTTGGTCAAGTTGAGCAAGAAAACGTGTATGGGAAAAGGATGCAAAATGCAAGTTGTTGCACAAAAGATGTGTGTCTGATTGTTGTTTGCAGTGCTGGAACGATGAATTTCCTTGCCGGCACGGCCTGATAAGTCAAGTATGATTAACAAATGGTCTTCGAGTCATAGAGTCATTTGCGGCACAGAAGGAGGCCATTCTGCCCATCCAGCGTATGCCGGCTCTCCATAGAACAATCCACTCAGTCCCATTGCTCTAGACCTGAAAGTTTATTTCCTTCAAGTGCCCATCCAATTTTCTTTTGAAATCATTCATTGTCTCTGCTTCCAACACCCTCAAAGGCAGCGAGTTCCAGCTCATTACCAGTAGCTGGATAAAAATGTTCTTCCTCATATTCCCCATACATCTCTTGCCCAAAACTTTCGATCTGTGTCCCCTAGTCCCTGTACCATCAGCTACTGGCAACACGTTTTCTTTGCCTGCCTTATCTCAAACGGTCATAATCTTTACCCCTCAATCAAATCTCTCCACAATTTCCGTTGCTCCTCTGAGAACAACCCCAGCTTCTGCAACCTAACCTTGCAGCTAAAATCGCTCATCCCTGGAACCATTCTGGTCAATCTCCTCTGTAACCTTTCACATCCAACCTAAAGCCTGATGACCAAAGGTGTACGCAATACTCCTGTTGTGGCCTGACCAGAGATTTATAAAGGTTCAGCATAACTTTGCTGCTTTTGTACTGAATGATTCTATTTAAGAAGCCCAAGATCCTCTATGTTTTGCTGCCCACACTCTCAATATGTCCTGCAACCTTCATAAATCTATGCACATGCACCCCCAGGTTCCTCTGTCCTTGCACACTCTTTCCAACTGTGCCATTAAGTCTATATGAGCTCAGCCCATCCTTTCTGCCAAAATGCATCACCTCACACTTGTTGATATGAAATTCCATTTGCCACTTGTCTGCCCATTCTGCTAGGCTATCTATGTCGTCTTGAAGTCAATTTGTATCATGCTCACCGTTTGCCATTCCTCCAAGTTTGGTATGATTGGCAAATTTTGAAATCTTCTGCTCAGTTGCAATATCCAAGTTATTTCTACATCTCCAAAAAAAACACCGTTAGTCCTATGACTGACCCTTCGGCAACACCACTGTCTACCATCCTCCAGTGTGAAAAGTAACGATTGACCATGATGAGCTGTTTTGTGTCCTGAAAGCAATATTTTTGATCCAAGCTGAGACTGCCTGTTTCTGGTTTGTGTTTGCACAGAAGGAACAAATGTTATACAGCAGTTAGTGTAAACATTTGGAGCACACTTTCCAATATATACACAACCAGCTGTCCGGATGGCCGAGTGGTCTAAAGCACCAGACTCAAGGAGTGTTTGTCCTTGCATCTCTTGTGGCTCTGGAATTCTGGTCTCTCTTAAAGGGTGTGGGTTCAAATCCCACTCCTGATATCACTTTTTTCATCCTCACAGCATCACACTGCCTGCTCAGCTTGCCTGCAATTTGCACGTGCCTCCTTCAATTACTTCAATCCTACTGCCATTTGCCAACAAACACAAGGCACAGCTCCACAAACATGGCCTTTCCTCAGGAAACCTCACAAATCCTAAGCCTGTCCTTCCACATAATGCTTCAAATCACACTTCTGCCATCAACCATTTCCCACACTCCAATGCCAGCACTCTGACTAAATTATCTTTTGCCCCACCTCCTTGCTGCATTCCTCATTGCTTTCTAGCATTATGACTTGCAATCCCACTGCACGCACTGCTGCTTTTCACAAACAGGACAACACGCTCAAAGAATCGCACTTCTTGCACACCAAAACCCCACTCAATTCTACTCTCTTACTTCGACAATTCCTTCCAATCCTATTTGCCGGGCTAACATTTTCCCTGAAGAAGGGGCACCACAGCCAAGCTCTTTCCTCATCAGCACGTCGACATTGCCAGACTTGATGCCTTTGGAGGCTGGCTCTCTCAGATTGCAATGTTCACACGAATGTTGATGGCCAAGCGCACAGTACCTGCACAGTGCCTTGTTTGCCCTCACAAAGGTAGGGAGATCCTGGTGATTTTCTTGGCAGCAGGGCTCCAATTAGCACTTGTCGCAATAATATATTGTGATGCAAAGAAAAGCATGGGAATGAGAGGCTGAAATGTCCTGCTTGGAACCATTATTGGATTGTGGTTATATTAGAAGGCCTTGGCTTTGAATGGCAACTGTGTTGCTTGTCTTTGGTCAAGTTGAGCAAGAAAAAGTGTATGGGAAAAGGATGCAAAATGCAAGTTGTTGCACGAAAGATGTGTGTCTGATTGTTGTTTGCAGTGCTGGAACGATGAATTTCCTTGCCGGCACGGCCTGATAAGTCAAGTATGATTAACAAATGGTCTTCGAGTCATAGAGTCATTTGCGGCACAGAAGGAGGCCATTCTGCCCATCCAGCGTATGCCGGCTCTCCATAGAACAATCCACTCAGTCCCATAGCTCTAGACCTGAAAGTTTATTTCCTTCAAGTGCCCATCCAATTTTCTTTTGAAATCATTCATTGTCTCTGCTTCCAACACCCTCAAAGGCAGCGAGTTCCAGCTCATTACCAGTAGCTGGATAAAAATGTTCTTCCTCATATTCCCCATACATCTCTTGCCCAAAACTTTCGATCTGTGTCCCCTAGTCCCTGTACCATCAGCTACTGTGAACACGTTTTCTTTGCCTGCCTTATCTCAAACGGTCATAATCTTTACCCCTCAATCAAATCTCTCCACAATTTCCGTTGCTCCTCTGAGAACAACCCCAGCTTCTGCAACCTAACCTTGCAGCTAAAATCGCTCATCCCTGGAACCATTCTGGTCAATCTCCTCTGTAACCTCTCACATCCAACCTAAAGCCTGATGACCAAAAGTGTATGCAATACTCCTGTTGTGGCCTGACCAGAGATTTATAAAGGTTCAGCATAACTTTGCTGCTTTTGTACTCAATGATTCTATTTAAGAAGCCCAAGATCCTCTATGTTTTGCTGCCCACACTCTCAATATGTCCTGCAACCTTCATAAATCTATGCACATGCACCCCCAGGTTCCTCTGTCCTTGCACACTCTTTCCAACTGTGCCATTAAGTCTATATGAGCTCAGCCCATCCTTTCTGCCAAAATGCATCACCTCACACTTGTTGATATGAAATTCCATTTGCCACTTGTCTGCCCATTCTGCTAGGCTATCTATGTCGTCTTGAAGTCAATTTGTATCATGCTCACCGTTTGCCATTCCTCCAAGTTTGGTATGATTGGCAAATTTTGAAATCTTCTGCTCAGTTGCAATATCCAAGTTATTTCTACATCTCCAAAAAAAACACCGTTAGTCCTATGACTGACCCTTGCGCAACACCACTGTCTACCATCCTCCAGTGTGAAAAGTAACGATTGACCATGATGAGCTGTTTTGTGTCCTGAAAGCAATATTTTTGATCCAAGCTGAGACTGCCTGTTTCTGGTTTGTGTTTGCACAGAAGGAACAAATGTTATACAGCAGTTAGTGTAAACATTTGGAGCACACTTTCCAATATATACACAACCAGCTGTCCGGATGGCCGAGTGGTCTAAAGCACCAGACTCAAGGAGTGTTTGTCCTTGCATCTCTTGTGGCTCTGGAATTCTGGTCTCTCTTAAAGGGTGTGGGTTCAAATCCCACTCCTGATATCACTTTTTTCATCCTCACAGCATCACACTGCCTGCTCAGCTTGCCTGCAATTTGCACGTGCCTCCTTCAATTACTTCAATCCTACTGCCATTTGCCAACAAACACAAGGCACAGCTCCACAAACATGGCCTTTCCTCAGGAAACCTCACAAATCCTAAGCCTGTCCTTCCACATAATGCTTCAAATCACACTTCTGCCATCAACCATTTCCCACACTCCAATGCCAGCACTCTGACTAAATTATCTTTTGCCCCACCTCCTTGCTGCATTCCTCATTGCTTTCTAGCATTATGACTTGCAATCCCACTGCACGCACTGCTGCTTTTCACAAACAGGACAACACGCTCAAAGAATCGCACTTCTTGCACACCAAAACCCCACTCAATTCTACTCTCTTACTTCGACAATTCCTTCCAATCCTATTTGCCGGGCTAACATTTTCCCTGAAGAAGGGGCACCACAGCCAAGCTCTTTCCTCATCAGCACGTCGACATTGCCAGACTTGATGCCTTTGGAGGCTGGCTCTCTCAGATTGCAATGTTCACACGAATGTTGATGGCCAAGCGCACAGTACCTGCACAGTGCCTTGTTTGCCCTCACAAAGGTAGGGAGATCCTGGTGATTTTCTTGGCAGCAGGGCTCCAATTAGCACTTGTCGCAATAATATATTGTGATGCAAAGAAAGGCATGGGAATGAGAGGCTGAAATGTCCTGCTTGGAACCATTATTGGATTGTGGTGATATTAGAAGGCCTTGGCTTTGAATGGCAGCTGTGTTGCTTGTCTTTGGTCAAGTTGAGCAAGAAAAAGTGTATGGGAAAAGGATGCAAAATGCAAGTTGTTGCACGAAAGATGTGTGTCTGATTGTTGTTTGCAGTGCTGGAACGATGAATTTCCTTGCCGGCACGGCCTGATAAGTCAAGTATGATTAACAAATGGTCTTCGAGTCATAGAGTCATTTGCGGCACAGAAGGAGGCCATTCTGCCCATCCAGCGTATGCCGGCTCTCCATAGAACAATCCACTCAGTCCCATTGCTCTAGACCTGAAAGTTTATTTCCTTCAAGTGCTCATCCAATTTTCTTTTGAAATCATTCATTGTCTCTGCTTCCAACACCCTCAAAGGCAGCGAGTTCCAGCTCATTACCAGTAGCTGGGTAAAAATGTTCTTCCTCATATTCCCCATACATATCTTGCCCAAAACTTTCGATCTGTGTCCCCTAGTCCTTGTACCATCAGCTACTGGCAACACGTTTTCTTTGCCTGCCTTATCTCAAACGGTCATAATCTTTACACCTCAATCAAATCTCTCCGCAATTTCCGTTGCTCCTCTGAGAACAACCCCAGCTTCTGCAACCTAACCTTGCAGCTAAAATCGCTCATCCCTGGAACCATTCTGGTCAATCTCCTCTGTAACCTCTCACATCCAACCTAAAGCCTGATGACCAAAAGTGTACGCAATACTCCTGTTGTGGCCTGACCAGAGATTTATAAAGGTTCAGCATAACTTTGCTGCTTTTGTACTCAATGATTCTATTTAAGAAGCCCAAGATCCTCTATGTTTTGCTGCCCACACTCTCAATATGTCCTGCAACCTTCATAAATCTATGCACATGCACCCCCAGGTTCCTCTGTCCTTGCACACTCTTTCCAACTGTGCCATTAAGTCTATATGAGCTCAGCCCATCCTTTCTGCCAAAATGCATCACCTCACACTTGTTGATATGAAATTCCATTTGCCACTTGTCTGCCCATTCTGCTAGCAGGAAAAAAGACAGAGGCGCAAGGGGAGAGCCTACTGTGCAACAGCCCCAACAAACAAATTTCTCTGCAGCACCTGTGGAAGAGCCTGTCACTCCAGAATTGGCCTTTATAGCCACTCCAGGCGCTGCTTCACAAACCACTGACCACCTCCAGGCGCGTATCCATTGTCTCTCGAGATAAGGAGGCCCAAAAGGATCTATGTCGTCTTGAAGTCAATTTGTATCATGCTCACCGCTTGCCATTCCTCCAAGTTTGGTATGATTGGCAAATTTTGAAATCTTCTGCTCAGTTGCAATATCCAAGTTATTTCTACATCTCCAAAAAAAACACCGCTATTCCTATGACTGACCCTTGCGCAACACCACTGTCTACCATCCTCCAGTGTGAAAAGTAACGATTGACCATGATGAGCTGTTTTGTGTCCTGAAAGCAATATTTTTGATCCAAGCTGACACTGCCTGTTTCTGGTTTGTGTTTGCACAGAAGGAACAAATGTTATACAGCAGTTAGTGTAAACATTTGGAGCACACTTTCCAATACAGACACAACCAGCTGTCAGGATGGCCGAGTGGTCTAAGGCGCCAGACTCAAGGAGTGTTTGTCCTTGCCTCTCTTGTGGCTCTGGAATTCTGGTCTCTCTTAAGGGGTGTGGGTTCAAATCCCACTCCTGACATCAATTTTTTCATCCACACAAAACCTCACAGCATCACACTGCCTGCTCAGCTTGCCTGCAATTTGCACGTGCCTCCTTCAATTACTTCAATCCTACTGCCATTTGCCAACAAACACAAGGCACAGCTCCACAAACATGGCCTTTCCTCAGGAAACCTCACAAATCCTAAGCCTGTCCTTCCACATAATGCTTCAAATCACACTTCTGCCATCAACCATTTCCCACACTCCAATGCCAGCACTCTGACTAAATTATCTTTTGCCCCAACTCCTTGCTGCATTCCTCATTGCTTTCTAGCATTATGACTTGCAATCCCACTGCACGCACTGCTGCTTTTCACAAACAGGACAACACGCTCAAAGAATCGCACTTCTTGCACACCAAAACCCCACTCAATTCTACTCTCTTACTTCGACAATTCCTTCCAATCCTATTTGCCGGGCTAACATTTTCCCTGAAGAAGGGGCACCACAGCCAAGCTCTTTCCTCATCAGCACGTCGACATTGCCAGACTTGATGCCTTTGGAGGCTGGCTCTCTCAGATTGCAATGTTCACACGAATGTTGATGGCCAAGCGCACAGTACCTGCACAGTGCCTTGTTTGCCCTCACAAAGGTAGGGAGATCCTGGTGATTTTCTTGGCAGCAGGGCTCCAATTAGCACTTGTCGCAATAATATATTGTGATGCAAAGAAAGGCATGGGAATGAGAGGCTGAAATGTCCTGCTTGGAACCATTATTGGATTGTGGTTATATTAGAAGGCCTTGGCTTTGAATGGCAACTGTGTTGCTTGTCTTTGGTCAAGTTGAGCAAGAAAAAGTGTATGGGAAAAGGATGCAAAATGCAAGTTGTTGCACGAAAGATGTGTGTCTGATTGTTGTTTGCAGTGCTGGAACGATGAATTTCCTTGCCGGCACGGCCTGATAAGTCAAGTATGATTAACAAATGGTCTTCGAGTCATAGAGTCATTTGCGGCACAGAAGGAGGCCATTCTGCCCATCCAGCGTATGCCGGCTCTCCATAGAACAATCCACTCAGTCCCATAGCTCTAGACCTGAAAGTTTATTTCCTTCAAGTGCCCATCCAATTTTCTTTTGAAATCATTCATTGTCTCTGCTTCCAACACCCTCAAAGGCAGCGAGTTCCAGCTCATTACCAGTAGCTGGATAAAAATGTTCTTCCTCATATTCCCCATACATATCTTGCCCAAAACTTTCGATCTGTGTCCCCTAGTCCCTGTACCATCAGCTACTGGCAACACGTTTTCTTTGCCTGCCTTATCTCAAACGGTCATAATCTTTACCCCTCAATCAAATCTCTCCACAATTTCCGTTGCTCCTCTGAGAACAACCCCAGCTTCTGCAACCTAACCTTGCAGCTAAAATCGCTCATCCCTGGAACCATTCTGGTCAATCTCCTCTGTAACCTCTCACATCCAACCTAAAGCCTGATGACCAAAAGTGTACGCAATACTCCTGTTGTGGCCTGACCAGAGATTTATAAAGGTTCAGCATAACTTTGCTGCTTTTGTACTCAATGATTCTATTTAAGAAGCCCAAGATCCTCTATGTTTTGCTGCCCACACTCTCAATATGTCCTGCAACCTTCATAAATCTATGCACATGCACCCCCAGGTTCCTCTGTCCTTGCACACTCTTTCCAACTGTGCCATTAAGTCTATATGAGCTCAGCCCATCCTTTCTGCCAAAATGCATCACCTCACACTTGTTGATATGAAATTCCATTTGCCACTTGTCTGCCCATTCTGCTAGGCTATCTATGTCGTCTTGAAGTCAATTTGTATCATGCTCACCGTTTGCCATTCCTCCAAGTTTGGTATGATTGGCAAATTTTGAAATCTTCTGCTCAGTTGCAATATCCAAGTTATTTCTACATCTCCAAAAAAAACACCGCTATTCCTATGACTGACCCTTGCGCAACACCACTGTCTACCATCCTCCAGTGTGAAAAGTAACGATTGACCATGATGAGCTGTTTTGTGTCCTGAAAGCAATATTTTTGATCCAAGCTGAGACTGCCTGTTTCTGGTTTGTGTTTGCACAGAAGGAACAAATGTTATACAGCAGTTAGTGTAAACATTTGGAGCACACTTTCCAATACATACACAACCAGCTGTCAGGATGGCCAAGTGGTCTAAGGCGCCAGACTCAAGGAGTGTTTGTCCTTGCCTCTCTTGTGGCTCTGGAATTCTGGTCTCTCTTAAGGGGTGTGGGTTCAAATCCCACTCCTGACATCAATTTTTTCATCCACACAAAACCTCACAGCATCACACTGCCTGCTCAGCTTGCCTGCAATTTGCACGTGCCTCCTTCAATTACTTCAATCCTACTGCCATTTGCCAACAAACACAAGGCACAGCTCCACAAACATGGCCTTTCCTCAGGAAACCTCACAAATCCTAAGCCTGTCCTTCCACATAATGCTTCAAATCACACTTCTGCCATCAACCATTTCCCACACTCCAATGCCAGCACTCTGACTAAATTATCTTTTGCCCCACCTCCTTGCTGCATTCCTCATTGCTTTCTTGCATTATGACTTGCAATCCCACTGCACGCACTGCTGCTTTTCACAAACAGGACAACACGCTCAAAGAATCGCACTTCTTGCACACCAAAACCCCACTCAATTCTACTCTCTTACTTCGACAATTCCTTCCAATCCTATTTGCCGGGCTAACATTTTCCCTGAAGAAGGGGCACCACAGCCAAGCTCTTTCCTCATCAGCACGTCGACATTGCCAGACTTGATGCCTTTGGAGGCTGGCTCTCTCAGATTGCAATGTTCACACGAATGTTGATGGCCAAGCGCACAGTACCTGCACAGTGCCTTGTTTGCCCTCACAAAGGTAGGGAGATCCTGGTGATTTTCTTGGCAGCAGGGCTCCAATTAGCACTTGTCGCAATAATATATTGTGATGCAAAGAAAGGCATGGGAATGAGAGGCTGAAATGTCCTGCTTGGAACCATTATTGGATTGTGGTTATATTAGAAGGCCTTGGCTTTGAATGGCAACTGTGTTGCTTGTCTTTGGTCAAGTTGAGCAAGAAAAAGTGTATGGGAAAAGGATGCAAAATGCAAGTTGTTGCACGAAAGATGTGTGTCTGATTGTTGTTTGCAGTGCTGGAACGATGAATTTCCTTGCCGGCACGGCCTGATAAGTCAAGTATGATTAACAAATGGTCTTCGAGTCATAGAGTCATTTGCGGCACAGAAGGAGGCCATTCTGCCCATCCAGCGTATGCCGGCTCTCCATAGAACAATCCACTCAGTCCCATAGCTCTAGACCTGAAAGTTTATTTCCTTCAAGTGCCCATCCAATTTTCTTTTGAAATCATTCATTGTCTCTGCTTCCAACACCCTCAAAGGCAGCGAGTTCCAGCTCATTACCAGTAGCTGGATAAAAATGTTCTTCCTCATATTCCCCATACATATCTTGCCCAAAACTTTCGATCTGTGTCCCCTAGTCCCTGTACCATCAGCTACTGGCAACACGTTTTCTTTGCCTGCCTTATCTCAAACGGTCATAATCTTTACCCCTCAATCAAATCTCTCCACAATTTCCGTTGCTCCTCTGAGAACAACCCCAGCTTCTGCAACCTAACCTTGCAGCTAAAATCGCTCATCCCTGGAACCATTCTGGTCAATCTCCTCTGTAACCTCTCACATCCAACCTAAAGCCTGATGACCAAAAGTGTACGCAATACTCCTGTTGTGGCCTGACCAGAGATTTATAAAGGTTCAGCATAACTTTGCTGCTTTTGTACTCAATGATTCTATTTAAGAAGCCCAAGATCCTCTATGTTTTGCTGCCCACACTCTCAATATGTCCTGCAACCTTCATAAATCTATGCACATGCACCCCCAGGTTCCTCTGTCCTTGCACACTCTTTCCAACTGTGCCATTAAGTCTATATGAGCTCAGCCCATCCTTTCTGCCAAAATGCATCACCTCACACTTGTTGATATGAAATTCCATTTGCCACTTGTCTGCCCATTCTGCTAGGCTATCTATGTCGTCTTGAAGTCAATTTGTATCATGCTCACCGTTTGCCATTCCTCCAAGTTTGGTATGATTGGCAAATTTTGAAATCTTCTGCTCAGTTGCAATATCCAAGTTATTTCTACATCTCCAAAAAAAACACCGTTAGTCCTATGACTGACCCTTGCGCAACACCACTGTCTACCATCCTCCAGTGTGAAAAGTAACGATTGACCATGATGAGCTGTTTTGTGTCCTGAAAGCAATATTTTTGATCCAAGCTGAGACTGCCTGTTTCTGGTTTGTGTTTGCACAGAAGGAACAAATGTTATACAGCAGTTAGTGTAAACATTTGGAGCACACTTTCCAATACAGACACAACCAGCTGTCAGGATGGCCAAGTGGTCTAAGGCGCCAGACTCAAGGAGTGTTTGTCCTTTCCTCTCTTGTGGCTCTGGAATTCTGGTCTCTCTTAAGGGGTGTGGGTTCAAATCCCACTCCTGACATCACTTTTTTCATCCACACAAAACCTCACAGCATCACACTGCCTGCTCAGCTTGCCTGCAATTTGCACGTGCCTCCTTCAATTACTTCAATCCTACTGCCATTTGCCAACAAACACAAGGCACAGCTCCACAAACATGGCCTTTCCTCAGGAAACCTCACAAATCCTAAGCCTGTCCTTCCACATAATGCTTCAAATCACACTTCTGCCATCAACCATTTCCCACACTCCAATGCCAGCACTCTGACTAAATTATCTTTTGCCCCACCTCCTTGCTGCATTCCTCATTGCTTTCTTGCATTATGACTTGCAATCCCACTGCACGCACTGCTGCTTTTCACAAACAGGACAACACGCTCAAAGAATCGCACTTCTTGCACACCAAAACCCCACTCAATTCTACTCTCTTACTTCGACAATTCCTTCCAATCCTATTTGCCGGGCTAACATTTTCCCTGAAGAAGGGGCACCACAGCCAAGCTCTTTCCTCATCAGCACGTCGACATTGCCAGACTTGATGCCTTTGGAGGCTGGCTCTCTCAGATTGCAATGTTCACACGAATGTTGATGGCCAAGCGCACAGTACCTGCACAGTGCCTTGTTTGCCCTCACAAAGGTAGGGAGATCCTGGTGATTTTCTTGGCAGCAGGGCTCCAATTAGCACTTGTCGCAATAATATATTGTGATGCAAAGAAAGGCATGGGAATGAGAGGCTGAAATGTCCTGCTTGGAACCATTATTGGATTGTGGTTATATTAGAAGGCCTTGGCTTTGAATGGCAGCTGTGTTGCTTGTCTTTGGTCAAGTTGAGCAAGAAAAAGTGTATGGGAAAAGGATGCAAAATGCAAGTTGTTGCACGAAAGATGTGTGTCTGATTGTTGTTTGCAGTGCTGGAACGATGAAATTCCTTGCCGGCACGGCCTGATAAGTCAAGTATGATTAACAAATGGTCTTCGAGTCATAGAGTCATTTGCGGCACAGAAGGAGGCCATTCTGCCCATCCAGCGTATGCCGGCTCTCCATAGAACAATCCACTCAGTCCCATTGCTCTAGACCTGAAAGTTTATTTCCTTCAAGTGCCCATCCAATTTTCTTTTGAAATCATTCATTGTCTCTGCTTCCAACACCCTCAAAGGCAGCGAGTTCCAGCTCATTACCAGTAGCTGGGTAAAAATGTTCTTCCTCATATTCCCCATACATATCTTGCCCAAAACTTTCGATCTGTGTCCCCTAGTCCTTGTACCATCAGCTACTGGCAACACGTTTTCTTTGCCTGCCTTATCTCAAACGGTCATAATCTTTACACCTCAATCAAATCTCTCCGCAATTTCCGTTGCTCCTCTGAGAACAACCCCAGCTTCTGCAACCTAACCTTGCAGCTAAAATCGCTCATACCTGGAACCATTCTGGTCAATCTCCTCTGTAACCTCTCACATCCAACCTAAAGCCTGATGACCAAAAGTGTACGCAATACTCCTGTTGTGGCCTGACCAGAGATTTATAAAGGTTCAGCATAAATTTGCTGCTTTTGTACTCAATGATTCTATTTAAGAAGCCCAAGATCCTCTATGTTTTGCTGCCCACACTCTCAATATGTCCTGCAACCTTCATAAGTCTATGCACATGCACCCCCAAGTTCCTCTGTCCTTGCACACTCTATCCAACTGTGCCATTAAGTCTATATGAGCTCAGCCCATCCTTTCTGCCAAAATGCATCACCTCACACTTGTTGATATGAAATTCCATTTGCCACTTGTCTGCCCATTCTGCTAGGCTATCTATGTCGTCTTGAAGTCAATTTGTATCATGCTCACCGTTTGCCATTCCTCCAAGTTTGGTATGATTGGCAAATTTTGAAATCTTCTGCTCAGTTGCAATATCCAAGTTATTTCTTTTTCTTTTCTTTTTCTTTTCGGCCTCCTTATCTCGAGAGACAATGGATACGTGCCTGGAGGTGGTCAGTGGTTTGTGTAGCAGCGCCTGGAGTGGCTATAAAGGCCAATTCTGGAGTGACAGGCTCTTCCACAGGTGCTGCAGAGAAATTTGTTTCTTTGGGCTGTTGCACAGTTGGCTCTCCCCTTGCGCCTCTGTCTTTTTTCCTGCCAACTACTAAGTCTCTTCGACTCGCCACAATTTAGCCCTGTCTTTATGGCTGCCCGCCAGCTCTGGCGAATGCTGGCAACTGACTCCCACGACTTGTGATCAATGTCACACGATTTCATGTCGCGTTTGCAAACGTCTTTATAACGGAGACATGGACGGCCGGTGGGTCTGATACCAGTGGCGAGCTCGCTGTACAATGTGTCTTTGGGGATCCTGCCATCTTCCATGCGGCTCACATGGCCAAGCCATCTCAAGCGCCGCTGACTCAGTAGTGTGTATAAGCTGGGGATGTTGGCCGCTTCAAGGACTTCTGTGTTGGAGATATAGTCCTGCCACCTGATGCCAAGTATTCTCCGAAGGCAGCGAAGATGGAATGAATTGAGACGTCGCTCTTGGCTGGCATACGTTGTCCAGGCCTCGCTGCCGTAGAGCAAGGTACTGAGGACACAGGCCTGATACACTCGGACTTTTGTGTTCCGTGTCAGTGCGCCATTTTCCCACACTCTCTTGGCCAGTCTGAACATAGCAGTGGAAGCCTTACCCATGCGCTTGTTGATTTCTGCATCTAGAGACAGGTTACTGGTGATAGTTGAGCCTAGGTAGGTGAACTCTTGAACCACTTCCAGAGCGTGGTCGCCAATATTGATGGATGGAGCATTTCCGACATCCTGCCCCATGATGTTCGTTTTCTTGAGGCTGATGGTTAGGCCAAATTCATTGCAGGCAGACGCAAACCTGTCGATGAGACTCTGCAGGCATTCTTCAGTGTGAGATGTTAAAGCAGCATCGTCAGCAAAGAGGAGTTCTCTGATGAGGACTTTCCGTACTTTGGACTTCGCTCTTAGACGGGCAAGGTTGAACAACCTGCCCCCTGATCTTGTGTGGAGGAAAATTCCTTCTTCAGAGGATTTGAACGCATGTGAAAGCAGCAGGGAGAAGAAAATCCCAAAAAGTGTGGGTGCGAGAACACAGCCCTGTTTCACACCACTCAGGATAGGAAAGGGCTCTGATGAGGAGCCACCATGTTGAATTGTGCCTTTCATATTGTCATGGAATGAGGTGATGATACTTAGTAGCTTTGGTGGACATCCGATCTTTTCTAGTAGTCTGAAGAGACCACGTCTGCTGACGAGGTCAAAGGCTTTGGTGAGATCAATGAAAGCAATGTAGAGGGGCATCTGTTGTTCACGGCATTTCTCCTGTATCTGACGAAGGGAGAACAGCATGTCAATAGTCGATCTCTCTGCACGAAAGCCACACTGTGCCTCAGGGTAGACGCGCTCGGCCAGCTTCTGGAGCCTGTTCAGAGCGACTCGAGCAAAGACTTTCCCCACTATGCTGAGCAGGGAGATTCCACGGTAGTTGTTGCAGTCACCGCGGTCACCTTTGTTTTTATAGAGGGTGATGATGTTGGCATCGCGCATGTCCTGGGGTACTGCTCCCTCGTCCCAGCACAGGCATAGCAGTTCATGTAGTGCTGAGAGTATAGCAGGCTTGGCACTCTTGATTATTTCAGGGGTAATGCTGTCCTTCCCAGGGGCTTTTCCGCTGGCTAGGGAATCAATGGCATCACTGAGTTCCGATTTGGTTGGCTGTATGTCCAGCTCATCCATGACTGGTAGAGGCTGGGCTGCATTGAGGGCAGTCTCAGTGACAGCATTCTCCCTGGAGTACAGTTCTAGGTAGTGCTCAACCCAGCGGTCCATCTGTTTGCGTTGGTCAGTGATTATGTCCCCCGATTTAGATTTGAGGGGGGTGATCTTCTTGATGGTTGGCCCAAGAGCTCTCTTCATGCCATCATACATTCCTCTGATGTTTCCGGTGTCTGAGGCCAGCTGAATATGACTGCATAGGTGTTGCCAGTAGTCGTTTGCGCAACGCCTAGCTGTTCTTTGTGCAGTACATTTCTACATCTCCAAAAAAAACACCGCTATTCCTATGACTGACCCTTGTGCAACACCACTGTCTACCATCCTCCAGTGTGAAAAGTAACGATTGACCATGATGAGCTGTTTTGTGTCCTGAAAGCAATATTTTTGATCCAAGCTGAGACTGCCTGTTTCTGGTTTGTGTTTGCACAGAAGGAACAAATGTTATACAGCAGTTAGTGTAAACATTTGGAGCACACTTTCCAACACAGATACAACCAGCTGTCAGGATGGCCGAGTGGTCTAAGGCGCCAGACTCAAGGAGTGTTTGTCCTTTCCTCTCTTGTGGCTCTGGAATTCTGGTCTCTCTTAAGGGGCGTGGGTTCAAATCCCACTCCTGACATCACTTTTTTCATCCACACAAAACCTCACAGCATCACACTGCCTGCTCAGCTTGCCTGCAATTTGCACGTGCCTCCTTCAATTACTTCAATCCTACTGCCATTTGCCAACAAACACAAGGCACAGCTCCACAAACATGGCCTTTCCTCAGGAAACCTCACAAATCCTAAGCCTGTCCTTCCACATAATGCTTCAAATCACACTTCTGCCATCAACCATTTCCCACACTCCAATGCCAGCACTCTGACTAAATTATCTTTTGCCCCACCTCCTTGCTGCATTCCTCATTGCTTTCTTGCATTATGACTTGCAATCCCACTGCACGCACTGCTGCTTTTCACAAACAGGACAACACGCTCAAAGAATCGCACTTCTTGCACACCAAAACCCCACTCAATTCTACTCTCTTACTTCGACAATTCCTTCCAATCCTATTTGCCGGGCTAACATTTTCCCTGAAGAAGGGGCACCACAGCCAAGCTCTTTCCTCATCAGCACGTCGACATTGCCAGACTTGATGCCTTTGGAGGCTGGCTCTCTCAGATTGCAATGTTCACACGAATGTTGATGGCCAAGCGCACAGTACCTGCACAGTGCCTTGTTTGCCCTCACAAAGGTAGGGAGATCCTGGTGATTTTCTTGGCAGCAGGGCTCCAATTAGCACTTGTCGCAATAATATATTGTGATGCAAAGAAAGGCATGGGAATGAGAGGCTGAAATGTCCTGCTTGGAACCATTATTGGATTGTGGTTATATTAGAAGGCCTTGGCTTTGAATGGCAACTGTGTTGCTTGTCTTTGGTCAAGTTGAGCAAGAAAAAGTGTATGGGAAAAGGATGCAAAATGCAAGTTGTTGCACGAAAGATGTGTGTCTGATTGTTGTTTGCAGTGCTGGAACGATGAATTTCCTTGCCGGCACGGCCTGATAAGTCAAGTATGATTAACAAATGGTCTTCGAGTCATAGAGTCATTTGCGGCACAGAAGGAGGCCATTCTGCCCATCCAGCGTATGCCGGCTCTCCATAGAACAATCCACTCAGTCCCATAGCTCTAGACCTGAAAGTTTATTTCCTTCAAGTGCCCATCCAATTTTCTTTTGAAATCATTCATTGTCTCTGCTTCCAACACCCTCAAAGGCAGCGAGTTCCAGCTCATTACCAGTAGCTGGATAAAAATGTTCTTCCTCATATTCCCCATACATATCTTGCCCAAAACTTTCGATCTGTGTCCCCTAGTCCCTGTACCATCAGCTACTGGCAACACGTTTTCTTTGCCTGCCTTATCTCAAACGGTCATAATCTTTACCCCTCAATCAAATCTCTCCACAATTTCCGTTGCTCCTCTGAGAACAACCCCAGCTTCTGCAACCTAACCTTGCAGCTAAAATCGCTCATCCCTGGAACCATTCTGGTCAATCTCCTCTGTAACCTCTCACATCCAACCTAAAGCCTGATGACCAAAAGTGTACGCAATACTCCTGTTGTGGCCTGACCAGAGATTTATAAAGGTTCAGCATAACTTTGCTGCTTTTGTACTCAATGATTCTATTTAAGAAGCCCAAGATCCTCTATGTTTTGCTGCCCACACTCTCAATATGTCCTGCAACCTTCATAAATCTATGCACATGCACCCCCAGGTTCCTCTGTCCTTGCACACTCTTTCCAACTGTGCCATTAAGTCTATATGAGCTCAGCCCATCCTTTCTGCCAAAATGCATCACCTCACACTTGTTGATATGAAATTCCATTTGCCACTTGTCTGCCCATTCTGCTAGGCTATCTATGTCGTCTTGAAGTCAATTTGTATCATGCTCACCGTTTGCCATTCCTCCAAGTTTGGTATGATTGGCAAATTTTGAAATCTTCTGCTCAGTTGCAATATCCAAGTTATTTCTACATCTCCAAAAAAAACACCGTTAGTCCTATGACTGACCCTTGCGCAACACCACTGTCTACCATCCTCCAGTGTGAAAAGTAACGATTGACCATGATGAGCTGTTTTGTGTCCTGAAAGCAATATTTTTGATCCAAGCTGAGACTGCCTGTTTCTGGTTTGTGTTTGCACAGAAGGAACAAATGTTATACAGCAGTTAGTGTAAACATTTGGAGCACACTTTCCAATACATACACAACCAGCTGTCAGGATGGCCAAGTGGTCTAAGGCGCCAGACTCAAGGAGTGTTTGTCCTTTCCTCTCTTGTGGCTCTGGAATTCTGGTCTCTCTTAAGGGGTGTGGGTTCAAATCCCACTCCTGACATCACTTTTTTCATCCACACAAAACCTCACAGCATCACACTGCCTGCTCAGCTTGCCTGCAATTTGCACGTGCCTCCTTCAATTACTTCAATCCTACTGCCATTTGCCAACAAACACAAGGCACAGCTCCACAAACATGGCCTTTCCTCAGGAAACCTCACAAATCCTAAGCCTGTCCTTCCACATAATGCTTCAAATCACACTTCTGCCATCAACCATTTCCCACACTCCAATGCCAGCACTCTGACTAAATTATCTTTTGCCCCACCTCCTTGCTGCATTCCTCATTGCTTTCTAGCATTATGACTTGCAATCCCACTGCACGCACTGCTGCTTTTCACAAACAGGACAACACGCTCAAAGAATCGCACTTCTTGCACACCAAAACCCCACTCAATTCTACTCTCTTACTTCGACAATTCCTTCCAATCCTATTTGCCGGGCTAACATTTTCCCTGAAGAAGGGGCACCACAGCCAAGCTCTTTCCTCATCAGCACGTCGACATTGCCAGACTTGATGCCTTTGGAGGCTGGCTCTCTCAGATTGCAATGTTCACACGAATGTTGATGGCCAAGCGCACAGTACCTGCACAGTGCCTTGTTTGCCCTCACAAAGGTAGGGAGATCCTGGTGATTTTCTTGGCAGCAGGGCTCCAATTAGCACTTGTCGCAATAATATATTGTGATGCAAAGAAAGGCATGGGAATGAGAGGCTGAAATGTCCTGCTTGGAACCATTATTGGATTGTGGTTATATTAGAAGGCCTTGGCTTTGAATGGCAGCTGTGTTGCTTGTCTTTGGTCAAGTTGAGCAAGAAAAAGTGTATGGGAAAAGGATGCAAAATGCAAGTTGTTGCACGAAAGATGTGTGTCTGATTGTTGTTTGCAGTGCTGGAACGATGAAATTCCTTGCCGGCACGGCCTGATAAGTCAAGTATGATTAACAAATGGTCTTCGAGTCATAGAGTCATTTGCGGCACAGAAGGAGGCCATTCTGCCCATCCAGCGTATGCCGGCTCTCCATAGAACAATCCACTCAGTCCCATTGCTCTAGACCTGAAAGTTTATTTCCTTCAAGTGCCCATCCAATTTTCTTTTGAAATCATTCATTGTCTCTGCTTCCAACACCCTCAAAGGCAGCGAGTTCCAGCTCATTACCAGTAGCTGGGTAAAAATGTTCTTCCTCATATTCCCCATACATATCTTGCCCAAAACTTTCGATCTGTGTCCCCTAGTCCTTGTACCATCAGCTACTGGCAACACGTTTTCTTTGCCTGCCTTATCTCAAACGGTCATAATCTTTACACCTCAATCAAATCTCTCCGCAATTTCCGTTGCTCCTCTGAGAACAACCCCAGCTTCTGCAACCTAACCTTGCAGCTAAAATCGCTCATACCTGGAACCATTCTGGTCAATCTCCTCTGTAACCTCTCACATCCAACCTAAAGCCTGATGACCAAAAGTGTACGCAATACTCCTGTTGTGGCCTGACCAGAGATTTATAAAGGTTCAGCATAACTTTGCTGCTTTTGTACTCAATGATTCTATTTAAGAAGCCCAAGATCCTCTATGTTTTGCTGCCCACACTCTCAATATGTCCTGCAACCTTCATAAGTCTATGCACATGCACCCCCAAGTTCCTCTGTCCTTGCACACTCTATCCAACTGTGCCATTAAGTCTATATGAGCTCAGCCCATCCTTTCTGCCAAAATGCATCACCTCACACTTGTTGATATGAAATTCCATTTGCCACTTGTCTGCCCATTCTGCTAGGCTATCTATGTCGTCTTGAAGTCAATTTGTATCATGCTCACCGTTTGCCATTCCTCCAAGTTTGGTATGATTGGCAAATTTTGAAATCTTCTGCTCAGTTGCAATATCCAAGTTATTTCTTTTTCTTTTCTTTTTCTTTTCGGCCTCCTTATCTCGAGAGACAATGGATACGTGCCTGGAGGTGGTCAGTGGTTTGTGAAGCAGCGCCTGGAGTGGCTATAAAGGCCAATTCTGGAGTGACAGGCTCTTCCACAGGTGCTGCAGAGAAATTTGTTTCTTTGGGCTGTTGCACAGTTGGCTCTCCCCTTGCGCCTCTGTCTTTTTTCCTGCCAACTACTAAGTCTCTTCGACTCGCCACAATTTAGCCCTGTCTTTATGGCTGCCCGCCAGCTCTGGCGAATGCTGGCAACTGACTCCCACGACTTGTGATCAATGTCACACGATTTCATGTCGCGTTTGCAAACGTCTTTATAACGGAGACATGGACGGCCGGTGGGTCTGATACCAGTGGCGAGCTCGCTGTACAATGTGTCTTTGGGGATCCTGCCATCTTCCATGCGGCTCACATGGCCAAGCCATCTCAAGCGCCGCTGACTCAGTAGTGTGTATAAGCTGGGGATGTTGGCCGCTTCAAGGACTTCTGTGTTGGAGATATAGTCCTGCCACCTGATGCCAAGTATTCTCCGAAGGCAGCGAAGATGGAATGAATTGAGACGTCGCTCTTGGCTGGCATACGTTGTCCAGGCCTCGCTGCCGTAGAGCAAGGTACTGAGGACACAGGCCTGATACACTCGGACTTTTGTGTTCCGTGTCAGTGCGCCATTTTCCCACACTCTCTTGGCCAGTCTGAACATAGCAGTGGAAGCCTTACCCATGCGCTTGTTGATTTCTGCATCTAGAGACAGGTTACTGGTGATAGTTGAGCCTAGGTAGGTGAACTCTTGAACCACTTCCAGAGCGTGGTCGCCAATATTGATGGATGGAGCATTTCCGACATCCTGCCCCATGATGTTCGTTTTCTTGAGGCTGATGGTTAGGCCAAATTCATTGCAGGCAGACGCAAACCTGTCGATGAGACTCTGCAGGCATTCTTCAGTGTGAGATGTTAAAGCAGCATCGTCAGCAAAGAGGAGTTCTCTGATGAGGACTTTCCGTACTTTGGACTTCGCTCTTAGACGGGCAAGGTTGAACAACCTGCCCCCTGATCTTGTGTGGAGGAAAATTCCTTCTTCAGAGGATTTGAACGCATGTGAAAGCAGCAGGGAGAAGAAAATCCCAAAAAGTGTGGGTGCGAGAACACAGCCCTGTTTCACACCACTCAGGATAGGAAAGGGCTCTGATGAGGAGCCACCATGTTGAATTGTGCCTTTCATATTGTCATGGAATGAGGTGATGATACTTAGTAGCTTTGGTGGACATCCGATCTTTTCTAGTAGTCTGAAGAGACCACGTCTGCTGACGAGGTCAAAGGCTTTGGTGAGATCAATGAAAGCAATGTAGAGGGGCATCTGTTGTTCACGGCATTTCTCCTGTATCTGACGAAGGGAGAACAGCATGTCAATAGTCGATCTCTCTGCACGAAAGCCACACTGTGCCTCAGGGTAGACGCGCTCGGCCAGCTTCTGGAGCCTGTTCAGAGCGACTCGAGCAAAGACTTTCCCCACTATGCTGAGCAGGGAGATTCCACGGTAGTTGTTGCAGTCACCGCGGTCACCTTTGTTTTTATAGAGGGTGATGATGTTGGCATCGCGCATGTCCTGGGGTACTGCTCCCTCGTCCCAGCACAGGCATAGCAGTTCATGTAGTGCTGAGAGTATAGCAGGCTTGGCACTCTTGATTATTTCAGGGGTAATGCTGTCCTTCCCAGGGGCTTTTCCGCTGGCTAGGGAATCAATGGCATCACTGAGTTCCGATTTGGTTGGCTGTATGTCCAGCTCATCCATGACTGGTAGAGGCTGGGCTGCATTGAGGGCAGTCTCAGTGACAGCATTCTCCCTGGAGTACAGTTCTAGGTAGTGCTCAACCCAGCGGTCCATCTGTTTGCGTTGGTCAGTGATTATGTCCCCCGATTTAGATTTGAGGGGGGTGATCTTCTTGATGGTTGGCCCAAGAGCTCTCTTCATGCCATCATACATTCCTCTGATGTTTCCGGTGTCTGAGGCCAGCTGAATATGACTGCATAGGTGTTGCCAGTAGTCGTTTGCGCAACGCCTAGCTGTTCTTTGTGCAGTACATTTCTACATCTCCAAAAAAAACACCGCTATTCCTATGACTGACCCTTGCGCAACACCACTGTCTACCATCCTCCAGTGTGAAAAGTAACGATTGACCATGATGAGCTGTTTTGTGTCCTGAAAGCAATATTTTTGATCCAAGCTGAGACTGCCTGTTTCTGGTTTGTGTTTGCACAGAAGGAACAAATGTTATACAGCAGTTAGTGTAAACATTTGGAGCACACTTTCCAACACAGATACAACCAGCTGTCAGGATGGCCGAGTGGTCTAAGGCGCCAGACTCAAGGAGTGTTTGTCCTTTCCTCTCTTGTGGCTCTGGAATTTTGGTCTCTCTTAAGGGGTGTGGGTTCAAATCCCACTCCTGACATCACTTTTTTCATCCACACAAAACCTCACAGCATCACACTGCCTGCTCAGCTTGCCTGCAATTTGCACGTGCCTCCTTCAATTACTTCAATCCTACTGCCATTTGCCAACAAACACAAGGCACAGCTCCACAAACATGGCCTTTCCTCAGGAAACCTCACAAATCCTAAGCCTGTCCTTCCACATAATGCTTCAAATCACACTTCTGCCATCAACCATTTCCCACACTCCAATGCCAGCACTCTGACTAAATTATCTTTTGCCCCACCTCCTTGCTGCATTCCTCATTGCTTTCTAGCATTATGACTTGCAATCCCACTGCACGCACTGCTGCTTTTCACAAACAGGACAACACGCTCAAAGAATCGCACTTCTTGCACACCAAAACCCCACTCAATTCTACTCTCTTACTTCGACAATTCCTTCCAATCCTATTTGCCGGGCTAACATTTTCCCTGAAGAAGGGGCACCACAGCCAAGCTCTTTCCTCATCAGCACGTCGACATTGCCAGACTTGATGCCTTTGGAGGCTGGCTCTCTCAGATTGCAATGTTCACACGAATGTTGATGGCCAAGCGCACAGTACCTGCACAGTGCCTTGTTTGCCCTCACAAAGGTAGGGAGATCCTGGTGATTTTCTTGGCAGCAGGGCTCCAATTAGCACTTGTCGCAATAATATATTGTGATGCAAAGAAAGGCATGGGAATGAGAGGCTGAAATGTCCTGCTTGGAACCATTATTGGATTGTGGTTATATTAGAAGGCCTTGGCTTTGAATGGCAACTGTGTTGCTTGTCTTTGGTCAAGTTGAGCAAGAAAAAGTGTATGGGAAAAGGATGCAAAATGCAAGTTGTTGCACGAAAGATGTGTGTCTGATTGTTGTTTGCAGTGCTGGAACGATGAATTTCCTTGCCGGCACGGCCTGATAAGTCAAGTATGATTAACAAATGGTCTTCGAGTCATAGAGTCATTTGCGGCACAGAAGGAGGCCATTCTGCCCATCCAGCGTATGCCGGCTCTCCATAGAACAATCCACTCAGTCCCATAGCTCTAGACCTGAAAGTTTATTTCCTTCAAGTGCCCATCCAATTTTCTTTTGAAATCATTCATTGTCTCTGCTTCCAACACCCTCAAAGGCAGCGAGTTCCAGCTCATTACCAGTAGCTGGATAAAAATGTTCTTCCTCATATTCCCCATACATATCTTGCCCAAAACTTTCGATCTGTGTCCCCTAGTCCCTGTACCATCAGCTACTGGCAACACGTTTTCTTTGCCTGCCTTATCTCAAACGGTCATAATCTTTACCCCTCAATCAAATCTCTCCACAATTTCCGTTGCTCCTCTGAGAACAACCCCAGCTTCTGCAACCTAACCTTGCAGCTAAAATCGCTCATCCCTGGAACCATTCTGGTCAATCTCCTCTGTAACCTCTCACATCCAACCTAAAGCCTGATGACCAAAAGTGTACGCAATACTCCTGTTGTGGCCTGACCAGAGATTTATAAAGGTTCAGCATAACTTTGCTGCTTTTGTACTCAATGATTCTATTTAAGAAGCCCAAGATCCTCTATGTTTTGCTGCCCACACTCTCAATATGTCCTGCAACCTTCATAAATCTATGCACATGCACCCCCAGGTTCCTCTGTCCTTGCACACTCTTTCCAACTGTGCCATTAAGTCTATATGAGCTCAGCCCATCCTTTCTGCCAAAATGCATCACCTCACACTTGTTGATATGAAATTCCATTTGCCACTTGTCTGCCCATTCTGCTAGGCTATCTATGTCGTCTTGAAGTCAATTTGTATCATGCTCACCGTTTGCCATTCCTCCAAGTTTGGTATGATTGGCAAATTTTGAAATCTTCTGCTCAGTTGCAATATCCAAGTTATTTCTACATCTCCAAAAAAAACACCGTTAGTCCTATGACTGACCCTTGCGCAACACCACTGTCTACCATCCTCCAGTGTGAAAAGTAACGATTGACCATGATGAGCTGTTTTGTGTCCTGAAAGCAATATTTTTGATCCAAGCTGAGACTGCCTGTTTCTGGTTTGTGTTTGCACAGAAGGAACAAATGTTATACAGCAGTTAGTGTAAACATTTGGAGCACACTTTCCAATACATACACAACCAGCTGTCAGGATGGCCGAGTGGTCTAAGGCGCCAGACTCAAGGAGTGTTTGTCCTTTCCTCTCTTGTGGCTCTGGAATTCTGGTCTCTCTTAAGGGGTGTGGGTTCAAATCCCACTCCTGACATCACTTTTTTCATCCACACAAAACCTCACAGCATCACACTGCCTGCTCAGCTTGCCTGCAATTTGCACGTGCCTCCTTCAATTACTTCAATCCTACTGCCATTTGCCAACAAACACAAGGCACAGCTCCACAAACATGGCCTTTCCTCAGGAAACCTCACAAATCCTAAGCCTGTCCTTCCACATAATGCTTCAAATCACACTTCTGCCATCAACCATTTCCCACACTCCAATGCCAGCACTCTGACTAAATTATCTTTTGCCCCACCTCCTTGCTGCATTCCTCATTGCTTTCTAGCATTATGACTTGCAATCCCACTGCACGCACTGCTGCTTTTCACAAACAGGACAACACGCTCAAAGAATCGCACTTCTTGCACACCAAAACCCCACTCAATTCTACTCTCTTACTTCGACAATTCCTTCCAATCCTATTTGCCGGGCTAACATTTTCCCTGAAGAAGGGGCACCACAGCCAAGCTCTTTCCTCATCAGCACGTCGACATTGCCAGACTTGATGCCTTTGGAGGCTGGCTCTCTCAGATTGCAATGTTCACACGAATGTTGATGGCCAAGCGCACAGTACCTGCACAGTGCCTTGTTTGCCCTCACAAAGGTAGGGAGATCCTGGTGATTTTCTTGGCAGCAGGGCTCCAATTAGCACTTGTCGCAATAATATATTGTGATGCAAAGAAAGGCATGGGAATGAGAGGCTGAAATGTCCTGCTTGGAACCATTATTGGATTGTGGTTATATTAGAAGGCCTTGGCTTTGAATGGCAGCTGTGTTGCTTGTCTTTGGTCAAGTTGAGCAAGAAAAAGTGTATGGGAAAAGGATGCAAAATGCAAGTTGTTGCACGAAAGATGTGTGTCTGATTGTTGTTTGCAGTGCTGGAACGATGAAATTCCTTGCCGGCACGGCCCGATAAGTCAAGTATGATTAACAAATGGTCTTCGAGTCATAGAGTCATTTGCGGCACAGAAGGAGGCCATTCTGCCCATCCAGCGTATGCCGGCTCTCCATAGAACAATCCACTCAGTCCCATTGCTCTAGACCTGAAAGTTTATTTCCTTCAAGTGCCCATCCAATTTTCTTTTGAAATCATTCATTGTCTCTGCTTCCAACACCCTCAAAGGCAGCGAGTTCCAGCTCATTACCAGTAGCTGGGTAAAAATGTTCTTCCTCATATTCCCCATACATATCTTGCCCAAAACTTTCGATCTGTGTCCCCTAGTCCTTGTACCATCAGCTACTGGCAACACGTTTTCTTTGCCTGCCTTATCTCAAACGGTCATAATCTTTACACCTCAATCAAATCTCTCCGCAATTTCCGTTGCTCCTCTGAGAACAACCCCAGCTTCTGCAACCTAACCTTGCAGCTAAAATCGCTCATACCTGGAACCATTCTGGTCAATCTCCTCTGTAACCTCTCACATCCAACCTAAAGCCTGATGACCAAAAGTGTACGCAATACTCCTGTTGTGGCCTGACCAGAGATTTATAAAGGTTCAGCATAACTTTGCTGCTTTTGTACTCAATGATTCTATTTAAGAAGCCCAAGATCCTCTATGTTTTGCTGCCCACACTCTCAATATGTCCTGCAACCTTCATAAGTCTATGCACATGCACCCCCAAGTTCCTCTGTCCTTGCACACTCTATCCAACTGTGCCATTAAGTCTATATGAGCTCAGCCCATCCTTTCTGCCAAAATGCATCACCTCACACTTGTTGATATGAAATTCCATTTGCCACTTGTCTGCCCATTCTGCTAGGCTATCTATGTCGTCTTGAAGTCAATTTGTATCATGCTCACCGTTTGCCATTCCTCCAAGTTTGGTATGATTGGCAAATTTTGAAATCTTCTGCTCAGTTGCAATATCCAAGTTATTTCTTTTTCTTTTCTTTTTCTTTTCGGCCTCCTTATCTCGAGAGACAATGGATACGTGCCTGGAGGTGGTCAGTGGTTTGTGAAGCAGCGCCTGGAGTGGCTATAAAGGCCAATTCTGGAGTGACAGGCTCTTCCACAGGTGCTGCAGAGAAATTTGTTTCTTTGGGCTGTTGCACAGTTGGCTCTCCCCTTGCGCCTCTGTCTTTTTTCCTGCCAACTACTAAGTCTCTTCGACTCGCCACAATTTAGCCCTGTCTTTATGGCTGCCCGCCAGCTCTGGCGAATGCTGGCAACTGACTCCCACGACTTGTGATCAATGTCACACGATTTCATGTCGCGTTTGCAAACGTCTTTATAACGGAGACATGGACGGCCGGTGGGTCTGATACCAGTGGCGAGCTCGCTGTACAATGTGTCTTTGGGGATCCTGCCATCTTCCATGCGGCTCACATGGCCAAGCCATCTCAAGCGCCGCTGACTCAGTAGTGTGTATAAGCTGGGGATGTTGGCCGCTTCAAGGACTTCTGTGTTGGAGATATAGTCCTGCCACCTGATGCCAAGTATTCTCCGAAGGCAGCGAAGATGGAATGAATTGAGACGTCGCTCTTGGCTGGCATACGTTGTCCAGGCCTCGCTGCCGTAGAGCAAGGTACTGAGGACACAGGCCTGATACACTCGGACTTTTGTGTTCCGTGTCAGTGCGCCATTTTCCCACACTCTCTTGGCCAGTCTGAACATAGCAGTGGAAGCCTTACCCATGCGCTTGTTGATTTCTGCATCTAGAGACAGGTTACTGGTGATAGTTGAGCCTAGGTAGGTGAACTCTTGAACCACTTCCAGAGCGTGGTCGCCAATATTGATGGATGGAGCATTTCCGACATCCTGCCCCATGATGTTCGTTTTCTTGAGGCTGATGGTTAGGCCAAATTCATTGCAGGCAGACGCAAACCTGTCGATGAGACTCTGCAGGCATTCTTCAGTGTGAGATGTTAAAGCAGCATCGTCAGCAAAGAGGAGTTCTCTGATGAGGACTTTCCGTACTTTGGACTTCGCTCTTAGACGGGCAAGGTTGAACAACCTGCCCCCTGATCTTGTGTGGAGGAAAATTCCTTCTTCAGAGGATTTGAACGCATGTGAAAGCAGCAGGGAGAAGAAAATCCCAAAAAGTGTGGGTGCGAGAACACAGCCCTGTTTCACACCACTCAGGATAGGAAAGGGCTCTGATGAGGAGCCACCATGTTGAATTGTGCCTTTCATATTGTCATGGAATGAGGTGATGATACTTAGTAGCTTTGGTGGACATCCGATCTTTTCTAGTAGTCTGAAGAGACCACGTCTGCTGACGAGGTCAAAGGCTTTGGTGAGATCAATGAAAGCAATGTAGAGGGGCATCTGTTGTTCACGGCATTTCTCCTGTATCTGACGAAGGGAGAACAGCATGTCAATAGTCGATCTCTCTGCACGAAAGCCACACTGTGCCTCAGGGTAGACGCGCTCGGCCAGCTTCTGGAGCCTGTTCAGAGCGACTCGAGCAAAGACTTTCCCCACTATGCTGAGCAGGGAGATTCCACGGTAGTTGTTGCAGTCACCGCGGTCACCTTTGTTTTTATAGAGGGTGATGATGTTGGCATCGCGCATGTCCTGGGGTACTGCTCCCTCGTCCCAGCACAGGCATAGCAGTTCATGTAGTGCTGAGAGTATAGCAGGCTTGGCACTCTTGATTATTTCAGGGGTAATGCTGTCCTTCCCAGGGGCTTTTCCGCTGGCTAGGGAATCAATGGCATCACTGAGTTCCGATTTGGTTGGCTGTATGTCCAGCTCATCCATGACTGGTAGAGGCTGGGCTGCATTGAGGGCAGTCTCAGTGACAGCATTCTCCCTGGAGTACAGTTCTAGGTAGTGCTCAACCCAGCGGTCCATCTGTTTGCGTTGGTCAGTGATTATGTCCCCCGATTTAGATTTGAGGGGGGTGATCTTCTTGATGGTTGGCCCAAGAGCTCTCTTCATGCCATCATACATTCCTCTGATGTTTCCGGTGTCTGAGGCCAGCTGAATATGACTGCATAGGTGTTGCCAGTAGTCGTTTGCGCAACGCCTAGCTGTTCTTTGTGCAGTACATTTCTACATCTCCAAAAAAAACACCGCTATTCCTATGACTGACCCTTGTGCAACACCACTGTCTACCATCCTCCAGTGTGAAAAGTAACGATTGACCATGATGAGCTGTTTTGTGTCCTGAAAGCAATATTTTTGATCCAAGCTGAGACTGCCTGTTTCTGGTTTGTGTTTGCACAGAAGGAACAAATGTTATACAGCAGTTAGTGTAAACATTTGGAGCACACTTTCCAACACAGATACAACCAGCTGTCAGGATGGCCGAGTGGTCTAAGGCGCCAGACTCAAGGAGTGTTTGTCCTTTCCTCTCTTGTGGCTCTGGAATTCTGGTCTCTCTTAAGGGGCGTGGGTTCAAATCCCACTCCTGACATCACTTTTTTCATCCACACAAAACCTCACAGCATCACACTGCCTGCTCAGCTTGCCTGCAATTTGCACGTGCCTCCTTCAATTACTTCAATCCTACTGCCATTTGCCAACAAACACAAGGCACAGCTCCACAAACATGGCCTTTCCTCAGGAAACCTCACAAATCCTAAGCCTGTCCTTCCACATAATGCTTCAAATCACACTTCTGCCATCAACCATTTCCCACACTCCAATGCCAGCACTCTGACTAAATTATCTTTTGCCCCACCTCCTTGCTGCATTCCTCATTGCTTTCTAGCATTATGACTTGCAATCCCACTGCACGCACTGCTGCTTTTCACAAACAGGACAACACGCTCAAAGAATCGCACTTCTTGCACACCAAAACCCCACTCAATTCTACTCTCTTACTTCGACAATTCCTTCCAATCCTATTTGCCGGGCTAACATTTTCCCTGAAGAAGGGGCACCACAGCCAAGCTCTTTCCTCATCAGCACGTCGACATTGCCAGACTTGATGCCTTTGGAGGCTGGCTCTCTCAGATTGCAATGTTCACACGAATGTTGATGGCCAAGCGCACAGTACCTGCACAGTGCCTTGTTTGCCCTCACAAAGGTAGGGAGATCCTGGTGATTTTCTTGGCAGCAGGGCTCCAATTAGCACTTGTCGCAATAATGTATTGTGATGCAAAGAAAGGCATGGGAATGAGAGGCTGAAATGTCCTGCTTGGAACCATTATTGGATTGTGGTTATATTAGAAGGCCTTGGCTTTGAATGGCAGCTGTGTTGCTTGTCTTTGGTCAAGTTGAGCAAGAAAAAGTGTATGGGAAAAGGATGCAAAATGCAAGTTGTTGCACGAAAGATGTGTGTCTGATTGTTGTTTGCAGTGCTGGAACGATGAAATTCCTTGCCGGCACGGCCTGATAAGTCAAGTATGATTAACAAATGGTCTTCGAGTCATAGAGTCATTTGCGGCACAGAAGGAGGCCATTCTGCCCATCCAGCGTATGCCGGCTCTCCATAGAACAATCCACTCAGTCCCATTGCTCTAGACCTGAAAGTTTATTTCCTTCAAGTGCCCATCCAATTTTCTTTTGAAATCATTCATTGTCTCTGCTTCCAACACCCTCAAAGGCAGCGAGTTCCAGCTCATTACCAGTAGCTGGATAAAAATGTTCTTCCTCATATTCCCCATACATATCTTGCCCAAAACTTTCGATCTGTGTCCCCTAGTCCTTGTACCATCAGCTACTGGCAACACGTTTTCTTTGCCTGCCTTATCTCAAACGGTCATAATCTTTACACCTCAATCAAATCTCTCCGCAATTTCCGTTGCTCCTCTGAGAACAACCCCAGCTTCTGCAACCTAACCTTGCAGCTAAAATCGCTCATACCTGGAACCATTCTGGTCAATCTCCTCTGTAACCTCTCACATCCAACCTAAAGCCTGATGACCAAAAGTGTACGCAATACTCCTGTTGTGGCCTGACCAGAGATTTATAAAGGTTCAGCATAACTTTGCTGCTTTTGTACTCAATGATTCTATTTAAGAAGCCCAAGATCCTCTATGTTTTGCTGCCCACACTCTCAATATGTCCTGCAACCTTCATAAATCTATGCACATGCACCCCCAAGTTCCTCTGTCCTTGCACACTCTATCCAACTGTGCCATTAAGTCTATATGAGCTCAGCCCATCCTTTCTGCCAAAATGCATCACCTCACACTTGTTGATATGAAATTCCATTTGCCACTTGTCTGCCCATTCTGCTAGGCTATCTATGTCCTCTTGAAGTCAATTTGTATCATGCTCACCGTTTGCCATTCCTCCAAGTTTGGTATGATTGGCAAATTTTGAAATCTTCTGCTCAGTTGCAATATCCAAGTTATTTCTACATCTCCAAAAAAAACACCGCTATTCCTATGACTGACCCTTGCGCAACACCACTGTCTACCATCCTCCAGTGTGAAAAGTAACGATTGACCATGATGAGCTGTTTTGTGTCCTGAAAGCAATATTTTTGATCCAAGCTGAGACTGCCTGTTTCTGGTTTGTGTTTGCACAGAAGGAACAAATGTTATACAGCAGTTAGTGTAAACATTTGGAGCACACTTTCCAACACAGATACAACCAGCTGTCAGGATGGCCGAGTGGTCTAAGGCGCCAGACTCAAGGAGTGTTTGTCCTTTCCTCTCTTGTGGCTCTGGAATTCTGGTCTCTCTTAAGGGGTGTGGGTTCAAATCCCACTCCTGACATCAATTTTTTCATCCACACAATACCTCACAGCATCACACTGCCTGCTCAGCTTGCCTGCAATTTGCACGTGCCTCCTTCAATTACTTCAATCCTACTGCCATTTGCCAACAAACACAAGGCACAGCTCCACAAACATGGCCTTTCCTCAGGAAACCTCACAAATCCTAAGCCTGTCCTTCCACATAATGCTTCAAATCACACTTCTGCCATCAACCATTTCCCACACTCCAATGCCAGCACTCTGACTAAATTATCTTTTGCCCCACCTCCTTGCTGCATTCCTCATTGCTTTCTTGCATTATGACTTGCAATCCCACTGCACGCACTGCTGCTTTTCACAAACAGGACAACACGCTCAAAGAATCGCACTTCTTGCACACCAAAACCCCACTCAATTCTACTCTCTTACTTCGACAATTCCTTCCAATCCTATTTGCCGGGCTAACATTTTCCCTGAAGAAGGGGCACCACAGCCAAGCTCTTTCCTCATCAGCACGTCGACATTGCCAGACTTGATGCCTTTGGAGGCTGGCTCTCTCAGATTGCAATGTTCACACGAATGTTGATGGCCAAGCGCACAGTACCTGCACAGTGCCTTGTTTGCCCTCACAAAGGTAGGGAGATCCTGGTGATTTTCTTGGCAGCAGGGCTCCAATTAGCACTTGTCGCAATAATATATTGTGATGCAAAGAAAGGCATGGGAATGAGAGGCTGAAATGTCCTGCTTGGAACCATTATTGGATTGTGGTTATATTAGAAGGCCTTGGCTTTGAATGGCAACTGTGTTGCTTGTCTTTGGTCAAGTTGAGCAAGAAAAAGTGTATGGGAAAAGGATGCAAAATGCAAGTTGTTGCACGAAAGATGTGTGTCTGATTGTTGTTTGCAGTGCTGGAACGATGAATTTCCTTGCCGGCACGGCCTGATAAGTCAAGTATGATTAACAAATGGTCTTCGAGTCATAGAGTCATTTGCGGCACAGAAGGAGGCCATTCTGCCCATCCAGCGTATGCCGGCTCTCCATAGAACAATCCACTCAGTCCCATAGCTCTAGACCTGAAAGTTTATTTCCTTCAAGTGCCCATCCAATTTTCTTTTGAAATCATTCATTGTCTCTGCTTCCAACACCCTCAAAGGCAGCGAGTTCCAGCTCATTACCAGTAGCTGGATAAAAATGTTCTTCCTCATATTCCCCATACATATCTTGCCCAAAACTTTCGATCTGTGTCCCCTAGTCCCTGTACCATCAGCTACTGGCAACACGTTTTCTTTGCCTGCCTTATCTCAAACGGTCATAATCTTTACCCCTCAATCAAATCTCTCCACAATTTCCGTTGCTCCTCTGAGAACAACCCCAGCTTCTGCAACCTAACCTTGCAGCTAAAATCGCTCATCCCTGGAACCATTCTGGTCAATCTCCTCTGTAACCTCTCACATCCAACCTAAAGCCTGATGACCAAAAGTGTACGCAATACTCCTGTTGTGGCCTGACCAGAGATTTATAAAGGTTCAGCATAACTTTGCTGCTTTTGTACTCAATGATTCTATTTAAGAAGCCCAAGATCCTCTATGTTTTGCTGCCCACACTCTCAATATGTCCTGCAACCTTCATAAATCTATGCACATGCACCCCCAGGTTCCTCTGTCCTTGCACACTCTTTCCAACTGTGCCATTAAGTCTATATGAGCTCAGCCCATCCTTTCTGCCAAAATGCATCACCTCACACTTGTTGATATGAAATTCCATTTGCCACTTGTCTGCCCATTCTGCTAGGCTATCTATGTCCTCTTGAAGTCAATTTGTATCATGCTCACCGTTTGCCATTCCTCCAAGTTTGGTATGATTGGCAAATTTTGAAATCTTCTGCTCAGTTGCAATATCCAAGTTATTTCTACATCTCCAAAAAAAACACCGCTAGTCCTATGACTGACCCTTGCGCAACACCACTGTCTACCATCCTCCAGTGTGAAAAGTAACGATTGACCATGATGAGCTGTTTTTTGTCCTGAAAGCAATATTTTTGATCCAAGCTGAGACTGCCTGTTTCTGGTTTGTGTTTGCACAGAAGGAACAAATGTTATACAGCAGTTAGTGTAAACATTTGGAGCACACTTTCCAATACATACACAACCAGCTGTCAGGATGGCTGAGTGGTCTAAGGCGCCAGACTCAAGGAGTGTTTGTCCTTTCCTCTCTTGTGGCTCTGGAATTCTGGTCTCTCTTAAGGGGTGTGGGTTCAAATCCCACTTCTGTTATCACTTTTTTCATCCTCACAGCATCACACTGCCTGCTCAGCTTGCCTGCAATTTGCACGTGCCTCCTTCAATTACTTCAATCCTACTGCCATTTGCCAACAAACACAAGGCACAGCTCCACAAACATGGCCTTTCCTCAGGAAACCTCACAAATCCTAAGCCTGTCCTTCCACATAATGCTTCAAATCACACTTCTGCCATCAACCATTTCCCACACTCCAATGCCAGCACTCTGACTAAATTATCTTTTGCCCCACCTCCTTGCTGCATTCCTCATTGCTTTCTAGCATTATGACTTGCAATCCCACTGCACGCACTGCTGCTTTTCACAAACAGGACAACACGCTCAAAGAATCGCACTTCTTGCACACCAAAACCCCACTCAATTCTACTCTCTTACTTCGACAATTCCTTCCAATCCTATTTGCCGGGCTAACATTTTCCCTGAAGAAGGGGCACCACAGCCAAGCTCTTTCCTCATCAGCACGTCGACATTGCCAGACTTGATGCCTTTGGAGGCTGGCTCTCTCAGATTGCAATGTTCACACGAATGTTGATGGCCAAGCGCACAGTACCTGCACAGTGCCTTGTTTGCCCTCACAAAGGTAGGGAGATCCTGGTGATTTTCTTGGCAGCAGGGCTCCAATTAGCACTTGTCGCAATAATATATTGTGATGCAAAGAAAGGCATGGGAATGAGAGGCTGAAATGTCCTGCTTGGAACCATTATTGGATTGTGGTGATATTAGAAGGCCTTGGCTTTGAATGGCAGCTGTGTTGCTTGTCTTTGGTCAAGTTGAGCAAGAAAAAGTGTATGGGAAAAGGATGCAAAATGCAAGTTGTTGCACGAAAGATGTGTGTCTGATTGTTGTTTGCAGTGCTGGAACGATGAATTTCCTTGCCGGCACGGCCTGATAAGTCAAGTATGATTAACAAATGGTCTTCGAGTCATAGAGTCATTTGCGGCACAGAAGGAGGCCATTCTGCCCATCCAGCGTATGCCGGCTCTCCATAGAACAATCCACTCAGTCCCATTGCTCTAGACCTGAAAGTTTATTTCCTTCAAGTGCTCATCCAATTTTCTTTTGAAATCATTCATTGTCTCTGCTTCCAACACCCTCAAAGGCAGCGAGTTCCAGCTCATTACCAGTAGCTGGATAAAAATGTTCTTCCTCATATTCCCCATACATATCTTGCCCAAAACTTTCGATCTGTGTCCCCTAGTCCCTGTACCATCAGCTACTGGCAACACGTTTTCTTTGCCTGCCTTATCTCAAACGGTCATAATCTTTACCCCTCAATCAAATCTCTCCACAATTTCCGTTGCTCCTCTGAGAACAACCCCAGCTTCTGCAACCTAACCTTGCAGCTAAAATCGCTCATCCCTGGAACCATTCTGGTCAATCTCCTCTGTAACCTCTCACATCCAACCTAAAGCCTGATGACCAAAAGTGTACGCAATACTCCTGTTGTGGCCTGACCAGAGATTTATAAAGGTTCAGCATAACTTTGCTGCTTTTGTACTCAATGATTCTATTTAAGAAGCCCAAGATCCTCTATGTTTTGCTGCCCACACTCTCAATATGTCCTGCAACCTTCATAAATCTATGCACATGCACCCCCAGGTTCCTCTGTCCTTGCACACTCTTTCCAACTGTGCCATTAAGTCTATATGAGCTCAGCCCATCCTTTCTGCCAAAATGCATCACCTCACACTTGTTGATATGAAATTCCATTTGCCACTTGTCTGCCCATTCTGCTAGGCTATCTATGTCGTCTTGAAGTCAATTTGTATCATGCTCACCGTTTGCCATTCCTCCAAGTTTGGTATGATTGGCAAATTTTGAAATCTTCTGCTCAGTTGCAATATCCAAGTTATTTCTACATCTCCAAAAAAAACACCGTTAGTCCTATGACTGACCCTTGCGCAACACCACTGTCTACCATCCTCCAGTGTGAAAAGTAACGATTGACCATGATGAGCTGTTTTGTGTCCTGAAAGCAATATTTTTGATCCAAGCTGAGACTGCCTGTTTCTGGTTTGTGTTTGCACAGAAGGAACAAATGTTATACAGCAGTTAGTGTAAACATTTGGAGCACACTTTCCAATACATACACAACCAGCTGTCCGGATGGCCGAGTGGTCTAAAGCACCAGACTCAAGGAGTGTTTGTCCTTGCATCTCTTGTGGCTCTGGAATTCTGGTCTCTCTTAAGGGGTGTAGGTTCAAATCCCACTCCTGATATCACTTTTTTCATCCTCACAGCATCACACTGCCTGCTCAGCTTGCCTGCAATTTGCACGTGCCTCCTTCAATTACTTCAATCCTACTGCCATTTGCCAACAAACACAAGGCACAGCTCCACAAACATGGCCTTTCCTCAGGAAACCTCACAAATCCTAAGCCTGTCCTTCCACATAATGCTTCAAATCACACTTCTGCCATCAACCATTTCCCACACTCCAATGCCAGCACTCTGACTAAATTATCTTTTGCCCCACCTCCTTGCTGCATTCCTCATTGCTTTCTAGCATTATGACTTGCAATCCCACTGCACGCACTGCTGCTTTTCACAAACAGGACAACACGCTCAAAGAATCGCACTTCTTGCACACCAAAACCCCACTCAATTCTACTCTCTTACTTCGACAATTCCTTCCAATCCTATTTGCCGGGCTAACATTTTCCCTGAAGAAGGGGCACCACAGCCAAGCTCTTTCCTCATCAGCACGTCGACATTGCCAGACTTGATGCCTTTGGAGGCTGGCTCTCTCAGATTGCAATGTTCACACGAATGTTGATGGCCAAGCGCACAGTACCTGCACAGTGCCTTGTTTGCCCTCACAAAGGTAGGGAGATCCTGGTGATTTTCTTGGCAGCAGGGCTCCAATTAGCACTTGTCGCAATAATATATTGTGATGCAAAGAAAGGCATGGGAATGAGAGGCTGAAATGTCCTGCTTGGAACCATTATTGGATTATAGTGGTTATATGAGAAGGCCTTGGCTTTGAATGGCAGCTGTGTTGCTTGTCTTTGGTCAAGTTGAGCAAGAAAAAGTGTATGGGAAAAGGATGCAAAATGCAAGTTGTTGCATGAAAGATGTGTGTCTGATTGTTGTTTGCAGTGCTGGAACGATGAATTTCCTTGCCGGCACGGCCCGATAAATCAAGTATGTTTAACAAATGGTCTTCGAGTCATAGAGTCATTTGCGGCACAGAAGGAGGCCATTCTGCCCATCCAGCGTATGCCGGCTCTCCATAGAACAATCCACTCAGTCCCATTGCTCTAGACCTGAAAGTTTATTTCCTTCAAGTGCCCATCCAATTTTCTTTTGAAATCATTCATTGTCTCTGCTTCCAACACCCTCAAAGGCAGCGAGTTCCAGCTCATTACCAGTAGCTGGGTAAAAATGTTCTTCCTCATATTCCCCATACATCTCTTGCCCAAAACTTTCGATCTGTGTCCCCTAGTCCTTGTACCATCAGCTACTGGCAACACGTTTTCTTTGCCTGCCTTATCTCAAACGGTCATAATCTTTACACCTCAATCAAATCTCTCCGCTATTTCCGTTGCTCCTCTGAGAACAACCCCAGCTTCTGCAACCTAACCTTGCAGCTAAAATCGCTCATCCCTGGAACCATTCTGGTCAATCTCCTCTGTAACCTCTCACATCCAACCTAAAGCCTGATGACCAAAAGTGTACGCAATACTCCTGTTGTGGCCTGACCAGAGATTTATAAAGGTTCAGCATAACTTTGCTGCTTTTGTACTCAATGATTCTATTTAAGAAGCCCAAGATCCTCTATGTTTTGCTGCCCACACTCTCAATATGTCCTGCAACCTTCATAAATCTATGCACATGCACCCCCAGGTTCCTCTGTCCTTGCACACTCTTTCCAACTGTGCCATTAAGTCTATATGAGCTCAGCCCATCCTTTCTGCCAAAATGCATCACCTCACACTTGTTGATATGAAATTCCATTTGCCACTTGTCTGCCCATTCTGCTAGGCTATCTATGTCGTCTTGAAGTCAATTTGTATCATGCTCACCGTTTGCCATTCCTCCAAGTTTGGTATGATTGGCAAATTTTGAAATCTTCTGCTCAGTTGCAATATCCAAGTTATTTCTACATCTCCAAAAAAACCACCGCTAGTCCTATGACTGACCCTTGCGCAACACCACTGTCTACCATCCTCCAGTGTGAAAAGTAACGATTGACCATGATGAGCTGTTTTGTGTCCTGAAAGCAATATTTTTGATCCAAGCTGAGACTGCCTGTTTCTGGTTTGTGTTTGCACAGAAGGAACAAATGTTATCCAGCAGTTAGTGTAAACATTTGGAGCACACTTTCCAATACAGACACAACCAGCTGTCAGGATGGCCGAGTGGTTTAAGGCGCCAGACTCAAGGAGTGTTTGTCCTTGCCTCTCTTGTGGCTCTGGAATTCTGGTCTCTCTTAAGGGGCGTGGGTTCAAATCCCACTCCTGACATCACTTTTTTCATCCACACAAAACCTCACAGCATCACACTGCCTGCTCAGCTTGCCTGCAATTTGCACGTGCCTCCTTCAATTACTTCAATCCTACTGCCATTTGCCAACAAACACAAGGCACAGCTCCACAAACATGGCCTTTCCTCAGGAAACCTCACAAATCCTAAGCCTGTCCTTCCACATAATGCTTCAAATCACACTTCTGCCATCAACCATTTCCCACACTCCAATGCCAGCACTCTGACTAAATTATCTTTTGCCCCACCTCCTTGCTGCATTCCTCATTGCTTTCTAGCATTATGACTTGCAATCCCACTGCACGCACTGCTGCTTTTCACAAACAGGACAACACGCTCAAAGAATCGCACTTCTTGCACACCAAAACCCCACTCAATTCTACTCTCTTACTTCGACAATTCCTTCCAATCCTATTTGCCGGGCTAACATTTTCCCTGAAGAAGGGGCACCACAGCCAAGCTCTTTCCTCATCAGCACGTCGACATTGCCAGACTTGATGCCTTTGGAGGCTGGCTCTCTCAGATTGCAATGTTCACACGAATGTTGATGGCCAAGCGCACAGTACCTGCACAGTGCCTTGTTTGCCCTCACAAAGGTAGGGAGATCCTGGTGATTTTCTTGGCAGCAGGGCTCCAATTAGCACTTGTCGCAATAATATATTGTGATGCAAAGAAAGGCATGGGAATGAGAGGCTGAAATGTCCTGCTTGGAACCATTATTGGATTATAGTGGTTATATGAGAAGGCCTTGGCTTTGAATGGCAGCTGTGTTGCTTGTCTTTGGTCAAGTTGAGCAAGAAAAAGTGTATGGGAAAAGGATGCAAAATGCAAGTTGTTGCATGAAAGATGTGTGTCTGATTGTTGTTTGCAGTGCTGGAACGATGAATTTCCTTGCCGGCACGGCCCGATAAATCAAGTATGTTTAACAAATGGTCTTCGAGTCATAGAGTCATTTGCGGCACAGAAGGAGGCCATTCTGCCCATCCAGCGTATGCCGGCTCTCCATAGAACAATCCACTCAGTCCCATTGCTCTAGACCTGAAAGTTTATTTCCTTCAAGTGCCCATCCAATTTTCTTTTGAAATCATTCATTGTCTCTGCTTCCAACACCCTCAAAGGCAGCGAGTTCCAGCTCATTACCAGTAGCTGGGTAAAAATGTTCTTCCTCATATTCCCCATACATCTCTTGCCCAAAACTTTCGATCTGTGTCCCCTAGTCCTTGTACCATCAGCTACTGGCAACACGTTTTCTTTGCCTGCCTTATCTCAAACGGTCATAATCTTTACACCTCAATCAAATCTCTCCGCTATTTCCGTTGCTCCTCTGAGAACAACCCCAGCTTCTGCAACCTAACCTTGCAGCTAAAATCGCTCATCCCTGGAACCATTCTGGTCAATCTCCTCTGTAACCTCTCACATCCAACCTAAAGCCTGATGACCAAAAGTGTACGCAATACTCCTGTTGTGGCCTGACCAGAGATTTATAAAGGTTCAGCATAACTTTGCTGCTTTTGTACTCAATGATTCTATTTAAGAAGCCCAAGATCCTCTATGTTTTGCTGCCCACACTCTCAATATGTCCTGCAACCTTCATAAATCTATGCACATGCACCCCCAGGTTCCTCTGTCCTTGCACACTCTTTCCAACTGTGCCATTAAGTCTATATGAGCTCAGCCCATCCTTTCTGCCAAAATGCATCACCTCACACTTGTTGATATGAAATTCCATTTGCCACTTGTCTGCCCATTCTGCTAGGCTATCTATGTCGTCTTGAAGTCAATTTGTATCATGCTCACCGTTTGCCATTCCTCCAAGTTTGGTATGATTGGCAAATTTTGAAATCTTCTGCTCAGTTGCAATATCCAAGTTATTTCTACATCTCCAAAAAAACCACCGCTAGTCCTATGACTGACCCTTGCGCAACACCACTGTCTACCATCCTCCAGTGTGAAAAGTAACGATTGACCATGATGAGCTGTTTTGTGTCCTGAAAGCAATATTTTTGATCCAAGCTGAGACTGCCTGTTTCTGGTTTGTGTTTGCACAGAAGGAACAAATGTTATCCAGCAGTTAGTGTAAACATTTGGAGCACACTTTCCAATACAGACACAACCAGCTGTCAGGATGGCCGAGTGGTCTAAGGCGCCAGACTCAAGGAGTGTTTGTCCTTGCCTCTCTTGTGGCTCTGGAATTCTGGTCTCTCTTAAGGGGCGTGGGTTCAAATCCCACTCCTGACATCACTTTTTTCATCCACACAAAACCTCACAGCATCACACTGCCTGCTCAGCTTGCCTGCAATTTGCACGTGCCTCCTTCAATTACTTCAATCCTACTGCCATTTGCCAACAAACACAAGGCACAGCTCCACAAACATGGCCTTTCCTCAGGAAACCTCACAAATCCTAAGCCTGTCCTTCCACATAATGCTTCAAATCACACTTCTGCCATCAACCATTTCCCACACTCCAATGCCAGCACTCTGACTAAATTATCTTATGCCCCACCTCCTTGCTGCATTCCTCATTGCTTTCTAGCATTATGACTTGCAATCCCACTGCACGCACTGCTGCTTTTCACAAACAGGACAACACGCTCAAAGAATCGCACTTCTTGCACACCAAAACCCCACTCAATTCTACTCTCTTACTTCGACAATTCCTTCCAATCCTATTTGCCGGGCTAACATTTTCCCTGAAGAAGGGGCACCACAGCCAAGCTCTTTCCTCATCAGCACGTCGACATTGCCAGACTTGATGCCTTTGGAGGCTGGCTCTCTCAGATTGCAATGTTCACACGAATGTTGATGGCCAAGCGCACAGTACCTGCACAGTGCCTTGTTTGCCCTCACAAAGGTAGGGAGATCCTGGTGATTTTCTTGGCAGCAGGGCTCCAATTAGCACTTGTCGCAATAATATATTGTGATGCAAAGAAAGGCATGGGAATGAGAGGCTGAAATGTCCTGCTTGGAACCATTATTGGATTGTGGTTATATGAGAAGGCCTTGGCTTTGAATGGCAGCTGTGTTGCTTGTCTTTGGTCAAGTTGAGCAAGAAAAAGTGTATGGGAAAAGGATGCAAAATGCAAGTTGTTGCATGAAAGATGTGTGTCTGATTGTTGTTTGCAGTGCTGGAACGATGAATTTCCTTGCCGGCACGGCCCGATAAATCAAGTATGTTTAACAAATGGTCTTCGAGTCATAGAGTCATTTGCGGCACAGAAGGAGGCCATTCTGCCCATCCAGCGTATGCCGGCTCTCCATAGAACAATCCACTCAGTCCCATTGCTCTAGACCTGAAAGTTTATTTCCTTCAAGTGCCCATCCAATTTTCTTTTGAAATCATTCATTGTCTCTGCTTCCAACACCCTCAAAGGCAGCGAGTTCCAGCTCATTACCAGTAGCTGGGTAAAAATGTTCTTCCTCATATTCCCCATACATCTCTTGCCCAAAACTTTCGATCTGTGTCCCCTAGTCCTTGTACCATCAGCTACTGGCAACACGTTTTCTTTGCCTGCCTTATCTCAAACGGTCATAATCTTTACACCTCAATCAAATCTCTCCGCAATTTCCGTTGCTCCTCTGAGAACAACCCCAGCTTCTGCAACCTAACCTTGCAGCTAAAATCGCTCATCCCTGGAACCATTCTGGTCAATCTCCTCTGTAACCTCTCACATCCAACCTAAAGCCTGATGACCAAAAGTGTACGCAATACTCCTGTTGTGGCCTGACCAGAGATTTATAAAGGTTCAGCATAACTTTGCTGCTTTTGTACTCAATGATTCTATTTAAGAAGCCCAAGATCCTCTATGTTTGGCTGCCCACACTCTCAATATGTCCTGCAACCTTCATAAATCTATGCACATGCACCCCCAGGTTCCTCTGTCCTTGCACACTCTTTCCAACTGTGCCATTAAGTCTATATGAGCTCAGCCCATCCTTTCTGCCAAAATGCATCACCTCACACTTGTTGATATGAAATTCCATTTGCCACTTGTCTGCCCATTCTGCTAGGCTATCTATGTCATCTTGAAGTCAATTTGTATCATGCTCACCGTTTGCCATTCCTCCAAGTTTGGTATGATTGGCAAATTTTGAAATCTTCTGCTCAGTTGCAATATCCAAGTTATTTCTACATCTCCAATAAAAACACCGCTAGTCCTTTGACTGACCCTTGCGCAACACCACTGTCTACCATCCTCCAGTGTGAAAAGTAACGATTGACCATGATGAGCTGTTTTGTGTCCTGAAAGCAATATTTTTGATCCAAGCTGAGACTGCCTGTTTCTGGTTTGTGTTTGCACAGAAGGAACAAATGTTATCCAGCAGTTAGTGTAAACATTTGGAGCACACTTTCCAATACCAACATAACCAGCTGTCAGGATGGCCGAGTGGTCTAAGGCGCCAGACTCAAGGAGTGTTTGTCCTTGCCTCTCTTGTGGCTCTGGAATTCTGGTCTCTCTTAAGGGGCGTGGGTTCAAATCCCACTCCTGACATCACTTTTTTCATCCACACTAAACCTCACAGCATCACACTGCCTGCTCAGCTTGCCTGCAATTTGCACGTGCCTCCTTCAATTACTTCAATCCTACTGCCATTTGCCAACAAACACAAGGCACAGCTCCACAAACATGGCCTTTCCTCAGGAAACCTCACAAATCCTAAGCCTGTCCTTCCACATAATGCTTCAAATCACACTTCTGCCATCAACCATTTCCCACACTCCAATGCCAGCACTCTGACTAAATTATCTTATGCCCCACCTCCTTGCTGCATTCCTCATTGCTTTCTAGCATTATGACTTGCAATCCCACTGCACGCACTGCTGCTTTTCACAAACAGGACAACACGCTCAAAGAATCGCACTTCTTGCACACCAAAACCCCACTCAATTCTACTCTCTTACTTCGACAATTCCTTCCAATCCTATTTGCCGGGCTAACATTTTCCCTGAAGAAGGGGCACCACAGCCAAGCTCTTTCCTCATCAGCACGTCGACATTGCCAGACTTGATGCCTTTGGAGGCTGGCTCTCTCAGATTGCAATGTTCACACGAATGTTGATGGCCAAGCGCACAGTACCTGCACAGTGCCTTGTTTGCCCTCACAAAGGTAGGGAGATCCTGGTGATTTTCTTGGCAGCAGGGCTCCAATTAGCACTTGTCGCAATAATATATTGTGATGCAAAGAAAGGCATGGGAATGAGAGGCTGAAATGTCCTGCTTGGAACCATTATTGGATTGTGGTTATATTAGAAGGCCTTGGCTTTGAATGGCAGCTGTGTTGCTTGTCTTTGGTCAAGTTGAGCAAGAAAAAGTGTATGGGAAAAGGATGCAAAATGCAAGTTGTTGCATGAAAGATGTGTGTCTGATTGTTGTTTGCAGTGCTGGAACGATGAATTTCCTTGCCGGCACGGCCCGATAAATCAAGTATGTTTAACAAATGGTCTTCGAGTCATAGAGTCATTTGCGGCACAGAAGGAGGCCATTCTGCCCATCCAGCGTATGCCGGCTCTCCATAGAACAATCCACTCAGTCCCATTGCTCTAGACCTGAAAGTTTATTTCCTTCAAGTGCCCATCCAATTTTCTTTTGAAATCATTCATTGTCTCTGCTTCCAACACCCTCAAAGGCAGCGAGTTCCAGCTCATTACCAGTAGCTGGGTAAAAATGTTCTTCCTCATATTCCCCATACATCTCTTGCCCAAAACTTTCGATCTGTGTCCCCTAGTCCTTGTACCATCAGCTACTGGCAACACGTTTTCTTTGCCTGCCTTATCTCAAACGGTCATAATCTTTACACCTCAATCAAATCTCTCCGCAATTTCCGTTGCTCCTCTGAGAACAACCCCAGCTTCTGCAACCTAACCTTGCAGCTAAAATCGCTCATCCCTGGAACCATTCTGGTCAATCTCCTCTGTAACCTCTCACATCCAACCTAAAGCCTGATGACCAAAAGTGTACGCAATACTCCTGTTGTGGCCTGACCAGAGATTTATAAAGGTTCAGCATAACTTTGCTGCTTTTGTACTCAATGATTCTATTTAAGAAGCCCAAGATCCTCTATGTTTTGCTGCCCACACTCTCAATATGTCCTGCAACCTTCATAAATCTATGCACATGCACCCCCAGGTTCCTCTGTCCTTGCACACTCTTTCCAACTGTGCCATTAAGTCTATATGAGCTCAGCCCATCCTTTCTGCCAAAATGCATCACCTCACACTTGTTGATATGAAATTCCATTTGCCACTTGTCTGCCCATTCTGCTAGGCTATCTATGTCGTCTTGAAGTCAATTTGTATCATGCTCACCGTTTGCCATTCCTCCAAGTTTGGTATGATTGGCAAATTTTGAAATCTTCTGCTCAGTTGCAATATCCAAGTTATTTCTACATCTCCAAAAAAACCACCGCTAGTCCTATGACTGACCCTTGCGCAACACCACTGTCTACCATCCTCCAGTGTGAAAAGTAACGATTGACCATGATGAGCTGTTTTGTGTCCTGAAAGCAATATTTTTGATCCAAGCTGAGACTGCCTGTTTCTGGTTTGTGTTTGCACAGAAGGAACAAATGTTATCCAGCAGTTAGTGTAAACATTTGGAGCACACTTTCCAATACAGATACAACCAGCTGTCAGGATGGCCGAGTGGTCTAAGGCGCCAGACTCAAGGAGTGTTTGTCCTTGCCTCTCTTGTGGCTCTGGAATTCTGGTCTCTCTTAAGGGGCGTGGGTTCAAATCCCACTCCTGACATCACTTTTTTCATCCACACAAAACCTCACAGCATCACACTGCCTGCTCAGCTTGCCTGCAATTTGCACGTGCCTCCTTCAATTACTTCAATCCTACTGCCATTTGCCAACAAACACAAGGCACAGCTCCACAAACATGGCCTTTCCTCAGGAAACCTCACAAATCCTAAGCCTGTCCTTCCACATAATGCTTCAAATCACACTTCTGCCATCAACCATTTCCCACACTCCAATGCCAGCACTCTGACTAAATTATCTTATGCCCCACCTCCTTGCTGCATTCCTCATTGCTTTCTAGCATTATGACTTGCAATCCCACTGCACGCACTGCTGCTTTTCACAAACAGGACAACACGCTCAAAGAATCGCACTTCTTGCACACCAAAACCCCACTCAATTCTACTCTCTTACTTCGACAATTCCTTCCAATCCTATTTGCCGGGCTAACATTTTCCCTGAAGAAGGGGCACCACAGCCAAGCTCTTTCCTCATCAGCACGTCGACATTGCCAGACTTGATGCCTTTGGAGGCTGGCTCTCTCAGATTGCAATGTTCACACGAATGTTGATGGCCAAGCGCACAGTACCTGCACAGTGCCTTGTTTGCCCTCACAAAGGTAGGGAGATCCTGGTGATTTTCTTGGCAGCAGGGCTCCAATTAGCACTTGTCGCAATAATATATTGTGATGCAAAGAAAGGCATGGGAATGAGAGGCTGAAATGTCCTGCTTGGAACCATTATTGGATTGTGGTTATATGAGAAGGCCTTGGCTTTGAATGGCAGCTGTGTTGCTTGTCTTTGGTCAAGTTGAGCAAGAAAAAGTGTATGGGAAAAGGATGCAAAATGCAAGTTGTTGCATGAAAGATGTGTGTCTGATTGTTGTTTGCAGTGCTGGAACGATGAATTTCCTTGCCGGCACGGCCCGATAAATCAAGTATGTTTAACAAATGGTCTTCGAGTCATAGAGTCATTTGCGGCACAGAAGGAGGCCATTCTGCCCATCCAGCGTATGCCGGCTCTCCATAGAACAATCCACTCAGTCCCATTGCTCTAGACCTGAAAGTTTATTTCCTTCAAGTGCCCATCCAATTTTCTTTTGAAATCATTCATTGTCTCTGCTTCCAACACCCTCAAAGGCAGCGAGTTCCAGCTCATTACCAGTAGCTGGGTAAAAATGTTCTTCCTCATATTCCCCATACATCTCTTGCCCAAAACTTTCGATCTGTGTCCCCTAGTCCTTGTACCATCAGCTACTGGCAACACGTTTTCTTTGCCTGCCTTATCTCAAACGGTCATAATCTTTACACCTCAATCAAATCTCTCCGCAATTTCCGTTGCTCCTCTGAGAACAACCCCAGCTTCTGCAACCTAACCTTGCAGCTAAAATCGCTCATCCCTGGAACCATTCTGGTCAATCTCCTCTGTAACCTCTCACATCCAACCTAAAGCCTGATGACCAAAAGTGTACGCAATACTCCTGTTGTGGCCTGACCAGAGATTTATAAAGGTTCAGCATAACTTTGCTGCTTTTGTACTCAATGATTCTATTTAAGAAGCCCAAGATCCTCTATGTTTTGCTGCCCACACTCTCAATATGTCCTGCAACCTTCATAAATCTATGCACATGCACCCCCAGGTTCCTCTGTCCTTGCACACTCTTTCCAACTGTGCCATTAAGTCTATATGAGCTCAGCCCATCCTTTCTGCCAAAATGCATCACCTCACACTTGTTGATATGAAATTCCATTTGCCACTTGTCTGCCCATTCTGCTAGGCTATCTATGTCCTCTTGAAGTCAATTTGTATCATGCTCACCGTTTGCCATTCCTCCAAGTTTGGTATGATTGGCAAATTTTGAAATCTTCTGCTCAGTTGCAATATCCAAGTTATTTCTACATCTCCAAAAAAACCACCGCTAGTCCTATGACTGACCCTTGCGCAACACCACTGTCTACCATCCTCCAGTGTGAAAAGTAACGATTGACCATGATGAGCTGTTTTGTGTCCTGAAAGCAATATTTTTGATCCAAGCTGAGACTGCCTGTTTCTGGTTTGTGTTTGCACAGAAGGAACAAATGTTATCCAGCAGTTAGTGTAAACATTTGGAGCACACTTTCCAATACAGATACAACCAGCTGTCAGGATGGCCGAGTGGTCTAAGGCGCCAGACTCAAGGAGTGTTTGTCCTTGCCTCTCTTGTGGCTCTGGAATTCTGGTCTCTCTTAAGGGGCGTGGGTTCAAATCCCACTCCTGACATCACTTTTTTCATCCACACAAAACCTCACAGCATCACACTGCCTGCTCAGCTTGCCTGCAATTTGCACGTGCCTCCTTCAATTACTTCAATCCTACTGCCATTTGCCAACAAACACAAGGCACAGCTCCACAAACATGGCCTTTCCTCAGGAAACCTCACAAATCCTAAGCCTGTCCTTCCACATAATGCTTCAAATCACACTTCTGCCATCAACCATTTCCCACACTCCAATGCCAGCACTCTGACTAAATTATCTTATGCCCCACCTCCTTGCTGCATTCCTCATTGCTTTCTAGCATTATGACTTGCAATCCCACTGCACGCACTGCTGCTTTTCACAAACAGGACAACACGCTCAAAGAATCGCACTTCTTGCACACCAAAACCCCACTCAATTCTACTCTCTTACTTCGACAATTCCTTCCAATCCTATTTGCCGGGCTAACATTTTCCCTGAAGAAGGGGCACCACAGCCAAGCTCTTTCCTCATCAGCACGTCGACATTGCCAGACTTGATGCCTTTGGAGGCTGGCTCTCTCAGATTGCAATGTTCACACGAATGTTGATGGCCAAGCGCACAGTACCTGCACAGTGCCTTGTTTGCCCTCACAAAGGTAGGGAGATCCTGGTGATTTTCTTGGCAGCAGGGCTCCAATTAGCACTTGTCGCAATAATATATTGTGATGCAAAGAAAGGCATGGGAATGAGAGGCTGAAATGTCCTGCTTGGAACCATTATTGGATTGTGGTTATATGAGAAGGCCTTGGCTTTGAATGGCAGCTGTGTTGCTTGTCTTTGGTCAAGTTGAGCAAGAAAAAGTGTATGGGAAAAGGATGCAAAATGCAAGTTGTTGCATGAAAGATGTGTGTCTGATTGTTGTTTGCAGTGCTGGAACGATGAATTTCCTTGCCGGCACGGCCCGATAAATCAAGTATGTTTAACAAATGGTCTTCGAGTCATAGAGTCATTTGCGGCACAGAAGGAGGCCATTCTGCCCATCCAGCGTATGCCGGCTCTCCATAGAACAATCCACTCAGTCCCATTGCTCTAGACCTGAAAGTTTATTTCCTTCAAGTGCCCATCCAATTTTCTTTTGAAATCATTCATTGTCTCTGCTTCCAACACCCTCAAAGGCAGCGAGTTCCAGCTCATTACCAGTAGCTGGGTAAAAATGTTCTTCCTCATATTCCCCATACATCTCTTGCCCAAAACTTTCGATCTGTGTCCCCTAGTCCTTGTACCATCAGCTACTGGCAACACGTTTTCTTTGCCTGCCTTATCTCAAACGGTCATAATCTTTACACCTCAATCAAATCTCTCCGCAATTTCCGTTGCTCCTCTGAGAACAACCCCAGCTTCTGCAACCTAACCTTGCAGCTAAAATCGCTCATCCCTGGAACCATTCTGGTCAATCTCCTCTGTAACCTCTCACATCCAACCTAAAGCCTGATGACCAAAAGTGTACGCAATACTCCTGTTGTGGCCTGACCAGAGATTTATAAAGGTTCAGCATAACTTTGCTGCTTTTGTACTCAATGATTCTATTTAAGAAGCCCAAGATCCTCTATGTTTTGCTGCCCACACTCTCAATATGTCCTGCAACCTTCATAAATCTATGCACATGCACCCCCAGGTTCCTCTGTCCTTGCACACTCTTTCCAACTGTGCCATTAAGTCTATATGAGCTCAGCCCATCCTTTCTGCCAAAATGCATCACCTCACACTTGTTGATATGAAATTCCATTTGCCACTTGTCTGCCCATTCTGCTAGGCTATCTATGTCCTCTTGAAGTCAATTTGTATCATGCTCACCGTTTGCCATTCCTCCAAGTTTGGTATGATTGGCAAATTTTGAAATCTTCTGCTCAGTTGCAATATCCAAGTTATTTCTACATCTCCAAAAAAACCACCGCTAGTCCTATGACTGACCCTTGCGCAACACCACTGTCTACCATCCTCCAGTGTGAAAAGTAACGATTGACCATGATGAGCTGTTTTGTGTCCTGAAAGCAATATTTTTGATCCAAGCTGAGACTGCCTGTTTCTGGTTTGTGTTTGCACAGAAGGAACAAATGTTATCCAGCAGTTAGTGTAAACATTTGGAGCACACTTTCCAATACAGATACAACCAGCTGTCAGGATGGCCGAGTGGTCTAAGGCGCCAGACTCAAGGAGTGTTTGTCCTTGCCTCTCTTGTGGCTCTGGAATTCTGGTCTCTCTTAAGGGGCGTGGGTTCAAATCCCACTCCTGACATCACTTTTTTCATCCACACAAAACCTCACAGCATCACACTGCCTGCTCAGCTTGCCTGCAATTTGCACGTGCCTCCTTCAATTACTTCAATCCTACTGCCATTTGCCAACAAACACAAGGCACAGCTCCACAAACATGGCCTTTCCTCAGGAAACCTCACAAATCCTAAGCCTGTCCTTCCACATAATGCTTCAAATCACACTTCTGCCATCAACCATTTCCCACACTCCAATGCCAGCACTCTGACTAAATTATCTTATGCCCCACCTCCTTGCTGCATTCCTCATTGCTTTCTAGCATTATGACTTGCAATCCCACTGCACGCACTGCTGCTTTTCACAAACAGGACAACACGCTCAAAGAATCGCACTTCTTGCACACCAAAACCCCACTCAATTCTACTCTCTTACTTCGACAATTCCTTCCAATCCTATTTGCCGGGCTAACATTTTCCCTGAAGAAGGGGCACCACAGCCAAGCTCTTTCCTCATCAGCACGTCGACATTGCCAGACTTGATGCCTTTGGAGGCTGGCTCTCTCAGATTGCAATGTTCACACGAATGTTGATGGCCAAGCGCACAGTACCTGCACAGTGCCTTGTTTGCCCTCACAAAGGTAGGGAGATCCTGGTGATTTTCTTGGCAGCAGGGCTCCAATTAGCACTTGTCGCAATAATATATTGTGATGCAAAGAAAGGCATGGGAATGAGAGGCTGAAATGTCCTGCTTGGAACCATTATTGGATTGTGGTTATATGAGAAGGCCTTGGCTTTGAATGGCAGCTGTGTTGCTTGTCTTTGGTCAAGTTGAGCAAGAAAAAGTGTATGGGAAAAGGATGCAAAATGCAAGTTGTTGCATGAAAGATGTGTGTCTGATTGTTGTTTGCAGTGCTGGAACGATGAATTTCCTTGCCGGCACGGCCCGATAAATCAAGTATGTTTAACAAATGGTCTTCGAGTCATAGAGTCATTTGCGGCACAGAAGGAGGCCATTCTGCCCATCCAGCGTATGCCGGCTCTCCATAGAACAATCCACTCAGTCCCATTGCTCTAGACCTGAAAGTTTATTTCCTTCAAGTGCCCATCCAATTTTCTTTTGAAATCATTCATTGTCTCTGCTTCCAACACCCTCAAAGGCAGCGAGTTCCAGCTCATTACCAGTAGCTGGGTAAAAATGTTCTTCCTCATATTCCCCATACATCTCTTGCCCAAAACTTTCGATCTGTGTCCCCTAGTCCTTGTACCATCAGCTACTGGCAACACGTTTTCTTTGCCTGCCTTATCTCAAACGGTCATAATCTTTACACCTCAATCAAATCTCTCCGCAATTTCCGTTGCTCCTCTGAGAACAACCCCAGCTTCTGCAACCTAACCTTGCAGCTAAAATCGCTCATCCCTGGAACCATTCTGGTCAATCTCCTCTGTAACCTCTCACATCCAACCTAAAGCCTGATGACCAAAAGTGTACGCAATACTCCTGTTGTGGCCTGACCAGAGATTTATAAAGGTTCAGCATAACTTTGCTGCTTTTGTACTCAATGATTCTATTTAAGAAGCCCAAGATCCTCTATGTTTTGCTGCCCACACTCTCAATATGTCCTGCAACCTTCATAAATCTATGCACATGCACCCCCAGGTTCCTCTGTCCTTGCACACTCTTTCCAACTGTGCCATTAAGTCTATATGAGCTCAGCCCATCCTTTCTGCCAAAATGCATCACCTCACACTTGTTGATATGAAATTCCATTTGCCACTTGTCTGCCCATTCTGCTAGGCTATCTATGTCGTCTTGAAGTCAATTTGTATCATGCTCACCGTTTGCCATTCCTCCAAGTTTGGTATGATTGGCAAATTTTGAAATCTTCTGCTCAGTTGCAATATCCAAGTTATTTCTACATCTCCAAAAAAACCACCGCTAGTCCTATGACTGACCCTTGCGCAACACCACTGTCTACCATCCTCCAGTGTGAAAAGTAACGATTGACCATGATGAGCTGTTTTGTGTCCTGAAAGCAATATTTTTGATCCAAGCTGAGACTGCCTGTTTCTGGTTTGTGTTTGCACAGAAGGAACAAATGTTATCCAGCAGTTAGTGTAAACATTTGGAGCACACTTTCCAATACAGATACAACCAGCTGTCAGGATGGCCGAGTGGTCTAAGGCGCCAGACTCAAGGAGTGTTTGTCCTTGCCTCTCTTGTGGCTCTGGAATTCTGGTCTCTCTTAAGGGGCGTGGGTTCAAATCCCACTCCTGACATCACTTTTTTCATCCACACAAAACCTCACAGCATCACACTGCCTGCTCAGCTTGCCTGCAATTTGCACGTGCCTCCTTCAATTACTTCAATCCTACTGCCATTTGCCAACAAACACAAGGCACAGCTCCACAAACATGGCCTTTCCTCAGGAAACCTCACAAATCCTAAGCCTGTCCTTCCACATAATGCTTCAAATCACACTTCTGCCATCAACCATTTCCCACACTCCAATGCCAGCACTCTGACTAAATTATCTTATGCCCCACCTCCTTGCTGCATTCCTCATTGCTTTCTAGCATTATGACTTGCAATCCCACTGCACGCACTGCTGCTTTTCACAAACAGGACAACACGCTCAAAGAATCGCACTTCTTGCACACCAAAACCCCACTCAATTCTACTCTCTTACTTCGACAATTCCTTCCAATCCTATTTGCCGGGCTAACATTTTCCCTGAAGAAGGGGCACCACAGCCAAGCTCTTTCCTCATCAGCACGTCGACATTGCCAGACTTGATGCCTTTGGAGGCTGGCTCTCTCAGATTGCAATGTTCACACGAATGTTGATGGCCAAGCGCACAGTACCTGCACAGTGCCTTGTTTGCCCTCACAAAGGTAGGGAGATCCTGGTGATTTTCTTGGCAGCAGGGCTCCAATTAGCACTTGTCGCAATAATATATTGTGATGCAAAGAAAGGCATGGGAATGAGAGGCTGAAATGTCCTGCTTGGAACCATTATTGGATTGTGGTTATATGAGAAGGCCTTGGCTTTGAATGGCAGCTGTGTTGCTTGTCTTTGGTCAAGTTGAGCAAGAAAAAGTGTATGGGAAAAGGATGCAAAATGCAAGTTGTTGCATGAAAGATGTGTGTCTGATTGTTGTTTGCAGTGCTGGAACGATGAATTTCCTTGCCGGCACGGCCCGATAAATCAAGTATGTTTAACAAATGGTCTTCGAGTCATAGAGTCATTTGCGGCACAGAAGGAGGCCATTCTGCCCATCCAGCGTATGCCGGCTCTCCATAGAACAATCCACTCAGTCCCATTGCTCTAGACCTGAAAGTTTATTTCCTTCAAGTGCCCATCCAATTTTCTTTTGAAATCATTCATTGTCTCTGCTTCCAACACCCTCAAAGGCAGCGAGTTCCAGCTCATTACCAGTAGCTGGGTAAAAATGTTCTTCCTCATATTCCCCATACATCTCTTGCCCAAAACTTTCGATCTGTGTCCCCTAGTCCTTGTACCATCAGCTACTGGCAACACGTTTTCTTTGCCTGCCTTATCTCAAACGGTCATAATCTTTACACCTCAATCAAATCTCTCCGCAATTTCCGTTGCTCCTCTGAGAACAACCCCAGCTTCTGCAACCTAACCTTGCAGCTAAAATCGCTCATCCCTGGAACCATTCTGGTCAATCTCCTCTGTAACCTCTCACATCCAACCTAAAGCCTGATGACCAAAAGTGTACGCAATACTCCTGTTGTGGCCTGACCAGAGATTTATAAAGGTTCAGCATAACTTTGCTGCTTTTGTACTCAATGATTCTATTTAAGAAGCCCAAGATCCTCTATGTTTTGCTGCCCACACTCTCAATATGTCCTGCAACCTTCATAAATCTATGCACATGCACCCCCAGGTTCCTCTGTCCTTGCACACTCTTTCCAACTGTGCCATTAAGTCTATATGAGCTCAGCCCATCCTTTCTGCCAAAATGCATCACCTCACACTTGTTGATATGAAATTCCATTTGCCACTTGTCTGCCCATTCTGCTAGGCTATCTATGTCCTCTTGAAGTCAATTTGTATCATGCTCACCGTTTGCCATTCCTCCAAGTTTGGTATGATTGGCAAATTTTGAAATCTTCTGCTCAGTTGCAATATCCAAGTTATTTCTACATCTCCAAAAAAACCACCGCTAGTCCTATGACTGACCCTTGCGCAACACCACTGTCTACCATCCTCCAGTGTGAAAAGTAACGATTGACCATGATGAGCTGTTTTGTGTCCTGAAAGCAATATTTTTGATCCAAGCTGAGACTGCCTGTTTCTGGTTTGTGTTTGCACAGAAGGAACAAATGTTATCCAGCAGTTAGTGTAAACATTTGGAGCACACTTTCCAATACAGATACAACCAGCTGTCAGGATGGCCGAGTGGTCTAAGGCGCCAGACTCAAGGAGTGTTTGTCCTTGCCTCTCTTGTGGCTCTGGAATTCTGGTCTCTCTTAAAGGGCGTGGGTTCAAATCCCACTCCTGACATCACTTTTTTCATCCACACAAAACCTCACAGCATCACACTGCCTGCTCAGCTTGCCTGCAATTTGCACGTGCCTCCTTCAATTACTTCAATCCTACTGCCATTTGCCAACAAACACAAGGCACAGCTCCACAAACATGGCCTTTCCTCAGGAAACCTCACAAATCCTAAGCCTGTCCTTCCACATAATGCTTCAAATCACACTTCTGCCATCAACCATTTCCCACACTCCAATGCCAGCACTCTGACTAAATTATCTTATGCCCCACCTCCTTGCTGCATTCCTCATTGCTTTCTAGCATTATGACTTGCAATCCCACTGCACGCACTGCTGCTTTTCACAAACAGGACAACACGCTCAAAGAATCGCACTTCTTGCACACCAAAACCCCACTCAATTCTACTCTCTTACTTCGACAATTCCTTCCAATCCTATTTGCCGGGCTAACATTTTCCCTGAAGAAGGGGCACCACAGCCAAGCTCTTTCCTCATCAGCACGTCGACATTGCCAGACTTGATGCCTTTGGAGGCTGGCTCTCTCAGATTGCAATGTTCACACGAATGTTGATGGCCAAGCGCACAGTACCTGCACAGTGCCTTGTTTGCCCTCACAAAGGTAGGGAGATCCTGGTGATTTTCTTGGCAGCAGGGCTCCAATTAGCACTTGTCGCAATAATATATTGTGATGCAAAGAAAGGCATGGGAATGAGAGGCTGAAATGTCCTGCTTGGAACCATTATTGGATTGTGGTTATATGAGAAGGCCTTGGCTTTGAATGGCAGCTGTGTTGCTTGTCTTTGGTCAAGTTGAGCAAGAAAAAGTGTATGGGAAAAGGATGCAAAATGCAAGTTGTTGCATGAAAGATGTGTGTCTGATTGTTGTTTGCAGTGCTGGAACGATGAATTTCCTTGCCGGCACGGCCCGATAAATCAAGTATGTTTAACAAATGGTCTTCGAGTCATAGAGTCATTTGCGGCACAGAAGGAGGCCATTCTGCCCATCCAGCGTATGCCGGCTCTCCATAGAACAATCCACTCAGTCCCATTGCTCTAGACCTGAAAGTTTATTTCCTTCAAGTGCCCATCCAATTTTCTTTTGAAATCATTCATTGTCTCTGCTTCCAACACCCTCAAAGGCAGCGAGTTCCAGCTCATTACCAGTAGCTGGGTAAAAATGTTCTTCCTCATATTCCCCATACATCTCTTGCCCAAAACTTTCGATCTGTGTCCCCTAGTCCTTGTACCATCAGCTACTGGCAACACGTTTTCTTTGCCTGCCTTATCTCAAACGGTCATAATCTTTACACCTCAATCAAATCTCTCCGCAATTTCCGTTGCTCCTCTGAGAACAACCCCAGCTTCTGCAACCTAACCTTGCAGCTAAAATCGCTCATCCCTGGAACCATTCTGGTCAATCTCCTCTGTAACCTCTCACATCCAACCTAAAGCCTGATGACCAAAAGTGTACGCAATACTCCTGTTGTGGCCTGACCAGAGATTTATAAAGGTTCAGCATAACTTTGCTGCTTTTGTACTCAATGATTCTATTTAAGAAGCCCAAGATCCTCTATGTTTTGCTGCCCACACTCTCAATATGTCCTGCAACCTTCATAAATCTATGCACATGCACCCCCAGGTTCCTCTGTCCTTGCACACTCTTTCCAACTGTGCCATTAAGTCTATATGAGCTCAGCCCATCCTTTCTGCCAAAATGCATCACCTCACACTTGTTGATATGAAATTCCATTTGCCACTTGTCTGCCCATTCTGCTAGGCTATCTATGTCGTCTTGAAGTCAATTTGTATCATGCTCACCGTTTGCCATTCCTCCAAGTTTGGTATGATTGGCAAATTTTGAAATCTTCTGCTCAGTTGCAATATCCAAGTTATTTCTACATCTCCAAAAAAACCACCGCTAGTCCTATGACTGACCCTTGCGCAACACCACTGTCTACCATCCTCCAGTGTGAAAAGTAACGATTGACCATGATGAGCTGTTTTGTGTCCTGAAAGCAATATTTTTGATCCAAGCTGAGACTGCCTGTTTCTGGTTTGTGTTTGCACAGAAGGAACAAATGTTATCCAGCAGTTAGTGTAAACATTTGGAGCACACTTTCCAATACAGACACAACCAGCTGTCAGGATGGCCGAGTGGTCTAAGGCGCCAGACTCAAGGAGTGTTTGTCCTTGCCTCTCTTGTGGCTCTGGAATTCTGGTCTCTCTTAAGGGGCGTGGGTTCAAATCCCACTCCTGACATCACTTTTTTCATCCACACAAAACCTCACAGCATCACACTGCCTGCTCAGCTTGCCTGCAATTTGCACGTGCCTCCTTCAATTACTTCAATCCTACTGCCATTTGCCAACAAACACAAGGCACAGCTCCACAAACATGGCCTTTCCTCAGGAAACCTCACAAATCCTAAGCCTGTCCTTCCACATAATGCTTCAAATCACACTTCTGCCATCAACCATTTCCCACACTCCAATGCCAGCACTCTGACTAAATTATCTTATGCCCCACCTCCTTGCTGCATTCCTCATTGCTTTCTAGCATTATGACTTGCAATCCCACTGCACGCACTGCTGCTTTTCACAAACAGGACAACACGCTCAAAGAATCGCACTTCTTGCACACCAAAACCCCACTCAATTCTACTCTCTTACTTCGACAATTCCTTCCAATCCTATTTGCCGGGCTAACATTTTCCCTGAAGAAGGGGCACCACAGCCAAGCTCTTTCCTCATCAGCACGTCGACATTGCCAGACTTGATGCCTTTGGAGGCTGGCTCTCTCAGATTGCAATGTTCACACGAATGTTGATGGCCAAGCGCACAGTACCTGCACAGTGCCTTGTTTGCCCTCACAAAGGTAGGGAGATCCTGGTGATTTTCTTGGCAGCAGGGCTCCAATTAGCACTTGTCGCAATAATATATTGTGATGCAAAGAAAGGCATGGGAATGAGAGGCTGAAATGTCCTGCTTGGAACCATTATTGGATTGTGGTTATATGAGAAGGCCTTGGCTTTGAATGGCAGCTGTGTTGCTTGTCTTTGGTCAAGTTGAGCAAGAAAAAGTGTATGGGAAAAGGATGCAAAATGCAAGTTGTTGCATGAAAGATGTGTGTCTGATTGTTGTTTGCAGTGCTGGAACGATGAATTTCCTTGCCGGCACGGCCCGATAAATCAAGTATGTTTAACAAATGGTCTTCGAGTCATAGAGTCATTTGCGGCACAGAAGGAGGCCATTCTGCCCATCCAGCGTATGCCGGCTCTCCATAGAACAATCCACTCAGTCCCATTGCTCTAGACCTGAAAGTTTATTTCCTTCAAGTGCCCATCCAATTTTCTTTTGAAATCATTCATTGTCTCTGCTTCCAACACCCTCAAAGGCAGCGAGTTCCAGCTCATTACCAGTAGCTGGGTAAAAATGTTCTTCCTCATATTCCCCATACATCTCTTGCCCAAAACTTTCGATCTGTGTCCCCTAGTCCTTGTACCATCAGCTACTGGCAACACGTTTTCTTTGCCTGCCTTATCTCAAACGGTCATAATCTTTACACCTCAATCAAATCTCTCCGCAATTTCCGTTGCTCCTCTGAGAACAACCCCAGCTTCTGCAACCTAACCTTGCAGCTAAAATCGCTCATCCCTGGAACCATTCTGGTCAATCTCCTCTGTAACCTCTCACATCCAACCTAAAGCCTGATGACCAAAAGTGTACGCAATACTCCTGTTGTGGCCTGACCAGAGATTTATAAAGGTTCAGCATAACTTTGCTGCTTTTGTACTCAATGATTCTATTTAAGAAGCCCAAGATCCTCTATGTTTGGCTGCCCACACTCTCAATATGTCCTGCAACCTTCATAAATCTATGCACATGCACCCCCAGGTTCCTCTGTCCTTGCACACTCTTTCCAACTGTGCCATTAAGTCTATATGAGCTCAGCCCATCCTTTCTGCCAAAATGCATCACCTCACACTTGTTGATATGAAATTCCATTTGCCACTTGTCTGCCCATTCTGCTAGGCTATCTATGTCATCTTGAAGTCAATTTGTATCATGCTCACCGTTTGCCATTCCTCCAAGTTTGGTATGATTGGCAAATTTTGAAATCTTCTGCTCAGTTGCAATATCCAAGTTATTTCTACATCTCCAATAAAAACACCGCTAGTCCTTTGACTGACCCTTGCGCAACACCACTGTCTACCATCCTCCAGTGTGAAAAGTAACGATTGACCATGATGAGCTGTTTTGTGTCCTGAAAGCAATATTTTTGATCCAAGCTGAGACTGCCTGTTTCTGGTTTGTGTTTGCACAGAAGGAACAAATGTTATCCAGCAGTTAGTGTAAACATTTGGAGCACACTTTCCAATACCGACATAACCAGCTGTCAGGATGGCCGAGTGGTCTAAGGCGCCAGACTCAAGGAGTGTTTGTCCTTGCCTCTCTTGTGGCTCTGGAATTCTGGTCTCTCTTAAGGGGCGTGGGTTCAAATCCCACTCCTGACATCACTTTTTTCATCCACACTAAACCTCACAGCATCACACTGCCTGCTCAGCTTGCCTGCAATTTGCACGTGCCTCCTTCAATTACTTCAATCCTACTGCCATTTGCCAACAAACACAAGGCACAGCTCCACAAACATGGCCTTTCCTCAGGAAACCTCACAAATCCTAAGCCTGTCCTTCCACATAATGCTTCAAATCACACTTCTGCCATCAACCATTTCCCACACTCCAATGCCAGCACTCTGACTAAATTATCTTATGCCCCACCTCCTTGCTGCATTCCTCATTGCTTTCTAGCATTATGACTTGCAATCCCACTGCACGCACTGCTGCTTTTCACAAACAGGACAACACGCTCAAAGAATCGCACTTCTTGCACACCAAAACCCCACTCAATTCTACTCTCTTACTTCGACAATTCCTTCCAATCCTATTTGCCGGGCTAACATTTTCCCTGAAGAAGGGGCACCACAGCCAAGCTCTTTCCTCATCAGCACGTCGACATTGCCAGACTTGATGCCTTTGGAGGCTGGCTCTCTCAGATTGCAATGTTCACACGAATGTTGATGGCCAAGCGCACAGTACCTGCACAGTGCCTTGTTTGCCCTCACAAAGGTAGGGAGATCCTGGTGATTTTCTTGGCAGCAGGGCTCCAATTAGCACTTGTCGCAATAATATATTGTGATGCAAAGAAAGGCATGGGAATGAGAGGCTGAAATGTCCTGCTTGGAACCATTATTGGATTGTGGTTATATTAGAAGGCCTTGGCTTTGAATGGCAGCTGTGTTGCTTGTCTTTGGTCAAGTTGAGCAAGAAAAAGTGTATGGGAAAAGGATGCAAAATGCAAGTTGTTGCATGAAAGATGTGTGTCTGATTGTTGTTTGCAGTGCTGGAACGATGAATTTCCTTGCCGGCACGGCCCGATAAATCAAGTATGTTTAACAAATGGTCTTCGAGTCATAGAGTCATTTGCGGCACAGAAGGAGGCCATTCTGCCCATCCAGCGTATGCCGGCTCTCCATAGAACAATCCACTCAGTCCCATTGCTCTAGACCTGAAAGTTTATTTCCTTCAAGTGCCCATCCAATTTTCTTTTGAAATCATTCATTGTCTCTGCTTCCAACACCCTCAAAGGCAGCGAGTTCCAGCTCATTACCAGTAGCTGGGTAAAAATGTTCTTCCTCATATTCCCCATACATCTCTTGCCCAAAACTTTCGATCTGTGTCCCCTAGTCCTTGTACCATCAGCTACTGGCAACACGTTTTCTTTGCCTGCCTTATCTCAAACGGTCATAATCTTTACACCTCAATCAAATCTCTCCGCAATTTCCGTTGCTCCTCTGAGAACAACCCCAGCTTCTGCAACCTAACCTTGCAGCTAAAATCGCTCATCCCTGGAACCATTCTGGTCAATCTCCTCTGTAACCTCTCACATCCAACCTAAAGCCTGATGACCAAAAGTGTACGCAATACTCCTGTTGTGGCCTGACCAGAGATTTATAAAGGTTCAGCATAACTTTGCTGCTTTTGTACTCAATGATTCGATTTAAGAAGCCCAAGATCCTCTATGTTTTGCTGCCCACACTCTCAATATGTCCTGCAACCTTCATAAATCTATGCACATGCACCCCCAGGTTCCTCTGTCCTTGCACACTCTTTCCAACTGTGCCATTAAGTCTATATGAGCTCAGCCCATCCTTTCTGCCAAAATGCATCACCTCACACTTGTTGATATGAAATTCCATTTGCCACTTGTCTGCCCATTCTGCTAGGCTATCTATGTCGTCTTGAAGTCAATTTGTATCATGCTCACCGTTTGCCATTCCTCCAAGTTTGGTATGATTGGCAAATTTTGAAATCTTCTGCTCAGTTGCAATATCCAAGTTATTTCTACATCTCCAAAAAAACCACCGCTAGTCCTATGACTGACCCTTGCGCAACACCACTGTCTACCATCCTCCAGTGTGAAAAGTAACGATTGACCATGATGAGCTGTTTTGTGTCCTGAAAGCAATATTTTTGATCCAAGCTGAGACTGCCTGTTTCTGGTTTGTGTTTGCACAGAAGGAACAAATGTTATCCAGCAGTTAGTATAAACATTTGGAGCACACTTTCCAATACAGATACAACCAGCTGTCAGGATGGCCGAGTGGTCTAAGGCGCCAGACTCAAGGAGTGTTTGTCCTTGCCTCTCTTGTGGCTCTGGAATTCTGGTCTCTCTTAAGGGGCGTGGGTTCAAATCCCACTCCTGACATCACTTTTTTCATCCACACAAAACCTCACAGCATCACACTGCCTGCTCAGCTTGCCTGCAATTTGCACGTGCCTCCTTCAATTACTTCAATCCTACTGCCATTTGCCAACAAACACAAGGCACAGCTCCACAAACATGGCCTTTCCTCAGGAAACCTCACAAATCCTAAGCCTGTCCTTCCACATAATGCTTCAAATCACACTTCTGCCATCAACCATTTCCCACACTCCAATGCCAGCACTCTGACTAAATTATCTTATGCCCCACCTCCTTGCTGCATTCCTCATTGCTTTCTAGCATTATGACTTGCAATCCCACTGCACGCACTGCTGCTTTTCACAAACAGGACAACACGCTCAAAGAATCGCACTTCTTGCACACCAAAACCCCACTCAATTCTACTCTCTTACTTCGACAATTCCTTCCAATCCTATTTGCCGGGCTAACATTTTCCCTGAAGAAGGGGCACCACAGCCAAGCTCTTTCCTCATCAGCACGTCGACATTGCCAGACTTGATGCCTTTGGAGGCTGGCTCTCTCAGATTGCAATGTTCACACGAATGTTGATGGCCAAGCGCACAGTACCTGCACAGTGCCTTGTTTGCCCTCACAAAGGTAGGGAGATCCTGGTGATTTTCTTGGCAGCAGGGCTCCAATTAGCACTTGTCGCAATAATATATTGTGATGCAAAGAAAGGCATGGGAATGAGAGGCTGAAATGTCCTGCTTGGAACCATTATTGGATTATAGTGGTTATATGAGAAGGCCTTGGCTTTGAATGGCAGCTGTGTTGCTTGTCTTTGGTCAAGTTGAGCAAGAAAAAGTGTATGGGAAAAGGATGCAAAATGCAAGTTGTTGCATGAAAGATGTGTGTCTGATTGTTGTTTGCAGTGCTGGAACGATGAATTTCCTTGCCGGCACGGCCCGATAAATCAAGTATGTTTAACAAATGGTCTTCGAGTCATAGAGTCATTTGCGGCACAGAAGGAGGCCATTCTGCCCATCCAGCGTATGCCGGCTCTCCATAGAACAATCCACTCAGTCCCATTGCTCTAGACCTGAAAGTTTATTTCCTTCAAGTGCCCATCCAATTTTCTTTTGAAATCATTCATTGTCTCTGCTTCCAACACCCTCAAAGGCAGCGAGTTCCAGCTCATTACCAGTAGCTGGGTAAAAATGTTCTTCCTCATATTCCCCATACATCTCTTGCCCAAAACTTTCGATCTGTGTCCCCTAGTCCTTGTACCATCAGCTACTGGCAACACGTTTTCTTTGCCTGCCTTATCTCAAACGGTCATAATCTTTACACCTCAATCAAATCTCTCCGCAATTTCCGTTGCTCCTCTGAGAACAACCCCAGCTTCTGCAACCTAACCTTGCAGCTAAAATCGCTCATCCCTGGAACCATTCTGGTCAATCTCCTCTGTAACCTCTCACATCCAACCTAAAGCCTGATGACCAAAAGTGTACGCAATACTCCTGTTGTGGCCTGACCAGAGATTTATAAAGGTTCAGCATAACTTTGCTGCTTTTGTACTCAATGATTCTATTTAAGAAGCCCAAGATCCTCTATGTTTTGCTGCCCACACTCTCAATATGTCCTGCAACCTTCATAAATCTATGCACATGCACCCCCAGGTTCCTCTGTCCTTGCACACTCTTTCCAACTGTGCCATTAAGTCTATATGAGCTCAGCCCATCCTTTCTGCCAAAATGCATCACCTCACACTTGTTGATATGAAATTCCATTTGCCACTTGTCTGCCCATTCTGCTAGGCTATCTATGTCCTCTTGAAGTCAATTTGTATCATGCTCACCGTTTGCCATTCCTCCAAGTTTGGTATGATTGGCAAATTTTGAAATCTTCTGCTCAGTTGCAATATCCAAGTTATTTCTACATCTCCAAAAAAACCACCGCTAGTCCTATGACTGACCCTTGCGCAACACCACTGTCTACCATCCTCCAGTGTGAAAAGTAACGATTGACCATGATGAGCTGTTTTGTGTCCTGAAAGCAATATTTTTGATCCAAGCTGAGACTGCCTGTTTCTGGTTTGTGTTTGCACAGAAGGAACAAATGTTATCCAGCAGTTAGTGTAAACATTTGGAGCACACTTTCCAATACAGATACAACCAGCTGTCAGGATGGCCGAGTGGTCTAAGGCGCCAGACTCAAGGAGTGTTTGTCCTTGCCTCTCTTGTGGCTCTGGAATTCTGGTCTCTCTTAAGGGGCGTGGGTTCAAATCCCACTCCTGACATCACTTTTTTCATCCACACAAAACCTCACAGCATCACACTGCCTGCTCAGCTTGCCTGCAATTTGCACGTGCCTCCTTCAATTACTTCAATCCTACTGCCATTTGCCAACAAACACAAGGCACAGCTCCACAAACATGGCCTTTCCTCAGGAAACCTCACAAATCCTAAGCCTGTCCTTCCACATAATGCTTCAAATCACACTTCTGCCATCAACCATTTCCCACACTCCAATGCCAGCACTCTGACTAAATTATCTTATGCCCCACCTCCTTGCTGCATTCCTCATTGCTTTCTAGCATTATGACTTGCAATCCCACTGCACGCACTGCTGCTTTTCACAAACAGGACAACACGCTCAAAGAATCGCACTTCTTGCACACCAAAACCCCACTCAATTCTACTCTCTTACTTCGACAATTCCTTCCAATCCTATTTGCCGGGCTAACATTTTCCCTGAAGAAGGGGCACCACAGCCAAGCTCTTTCCTCATCAGCACGTCGACATTGCCAGACTTGATGCCTTTGGAGGCTGGCTCTCTCAGATTGCAATGTTCACACGAATGTTGATGGCCAAGCGCACAGTACCTGCACAGTGCCTTGTTTGCCCTCACAAAGGTAGGGAGATCCTGGTGATTTTCTTGGCAGCAGGGCTCCAATTAGCACTTGTCGCAATAATATATTGTGATGCAAAGAAAGGCATGGGAATGAGAGGCTGAAATGTCCTGCTTGGAACCATTATTGGATTATAGTGGTTATATGAGAAGGCCTTGGCTTTGAATGGCAGCTGTGTTGCTTGTCTTTGGTCAAGTTGAGCAAGAAAAAGTGTATGGGAAAAGGATGCAAAATGCAAGTTGTTGCATGAAAGATGTGTGTCTGATTGTTGTTTGCAGTGCTGGAACGATGAATTTCCTTGCCGGCACGGCCCGATAAATCAAGTATGTTTAACAAATGGTCTTCGAGTCATAGAGTCATTTGCGGCACAGAAGGAGGCCATTCTGCCCATCCAGCGTATGCCGGCTCTCCATAGAACAATCCACTCAGTCCCATTGCTCTAGACCTGAAAGTTTATTTCCTTCAAGTGCCCATCCAATTTTCTTTTGAAATCATTCATTGTCTCTGCTTCCAACACCCTCAAAGGCAGCGAGTTCCAGCTCATTACCAGTAGCTGGGTAAAAATGTTCTTCCTCATATTCCCCATACATCTCTTGCCCAAAACTTTCGATCTGTGTCCCCTAGTCCTTGTACCATCAGCTACTGGCAACACGTTTTCTTTGCCTGCCTTATCTCAAACGGTCATAATCTTTACACCTCAATCAAATCTCTCCGCAATTTCCGTTGCTCCTCTGAGAACAACCCCAGCTTCTGCAACCTAACCTTGCAGCTAAAATCGCTCATCCCTGGAACCATTCTGGTCAATCTCCTCTGTAACCTCTCACATCCAACCTAAAGCCTGATGACCAAAAGTGTACGCAATACTCCTGTTGTGGCCTGACCAGAGATTTATAAAGGTTCAGCATAACTTTGCTGCTTTTGTACTCAATGATTCTATTTAAGAAGCCCAAGATCCTCTATGTTTTGCTGCCCACACTCTCAATATGTCCTGCAACCTTCATAAATCTATGCACATGCACCCCCAGGTTCCTCTGTCCTTGCACACTCTTTCCAACTGTGCCATTAAGTCTATATGAGCTCAGCCCATCCTTTCTGCCAAAATGCATCACCTCACACTTGTTGATATGAAATTCCATTTGCCACTTGTCTGCCCATTCTGCTAGGCTATCTATGTCGTCTTGAAGTCAATTTGTATCATGCTCACCGTTTGCCATTCCTCCAAGTTTGGTATGATTGGCAAATTTTGAAATCTTCTGCTCAGTTGCAATATCCAAGTTATTTCTACATCTCCAAAAAAACCACCGCTAGTCCTATGACTGACCCTTGCGCAACACCACTGTCTACCATCCTCCAGTGTGAAAAGTAACGATTGACCATGATGAGCTGTTTTGTGTCCTGAAAGCAATATTTTTGATCCAAGCTGAGACTGCCTGTTTCTGGTTTGTGTTTGCACAGAAGGAACAAATGTTATCCAGCAGTTAGTGTAAACATTTGGAGCACACTTTCCAATACAGACACAACCAGCTGTCAGGATGGCCGAGTGGTCTAAGGCGCCAGACTCAAGGAGTGTTTGTCCTTGCCTCTCTTGTGGCTCTGGAATTCTGGTCTCTCTTAAGGGGCGTGGGTTCAAATCCCACTCCTGACATCACTTTTTTCATCCACACAAAACCTCACAGCATCACACTGCCTGCTCAGCTTGCCTGCAATTTGCACGTGCCTCCTTCAATTACTTCAATCCTACTGCCATTTGCCAACAAACACAAGGCACAGCTCCACAAACATGGCCTTTCCTCAGGAAACCTCACAAATCCTAAGCCTGTCCTTCCACATAATGCTTCAAATCACACTTCTGCCATCAACCATTTCCCACACTCCAATGCCAGCACTCTGACTAAATTATCTTATGCCCCACCTCCTTGCTGCATTCCTCATTGCTTTCTAGCATTATGACTTGCAATCCCACTGCACGCACTGCTGCTTTTCACAAACAGGACAACACGCTCAAAGAATCGCACTTCTTGCACACCAAAACCCCACTCAATTCTACTCTCTTACTTCGACAATTCCTTCCAATCCTATTTGCCGGGCTAACATTTTCCCTGAAGAAGGGGCACCACAGCCAAGCTCTTTCCTCATCAGCACGTCGACATTGCCAGACTTGATGCCTTTGGAGGCTGGCTCTCTCAGATTGCAATGTTCACACGAATGTTGATGGCCAAGCGCACAGTACCTGCACAGTGCCTTGTTTGCCCTCACAAAGGTAGGGAGATCCTGGTGATTTTCTTGGCAGCAGGGCTCCAATTAGCACTTGTCGCAATAATATATTGTGATGCAAAGAAAGGCATGGGAATGAGAGGCTGAAATGTCCTGCTTGGAACCATTATTGGATTATAGTGGTTATATGAGAAGGCCTTGGCTTTGAATGGCAGCTGTGTTGCTTGTCTTTGGTCAAGTTGAGCAAGAAAAAGTGTATGGGAAAAGGATGCAAAATGCAAGTTGTTGCATGAAAGATGTGTGTCTGATTGTTGTTTGCAGTGCTGGAACGATGAATTTCCTTGCCGGCACGGCCCGATAAATCAAGTATGTTTAACAAATGGTCTTCGAGTCATAGAGTCATTTGCGGCACAGAAGGAGGCCATTCTGCCCATCCAGCGTATGCCGGCTCTCCATAGAACAATCCACTCAGTCCCATTGCTCTAGACCTGAAAGTTTATTTCCTTCAAGTGCCCATCCAATTTTCTTTTGAAATCATTCATTGTCTCTGCTTCCAACACCCTCAAAGGCAGCGAGTTCCAGCTCATTACCAGTAGCTGGGTAAAAATGTTCTTCCTCATATTCCCCATACATCTCTTGCCCAAAACTTTCGATCTGTGTCCCCTAGTCCTTGTACCATCAGCTACTGGCAACACGTTTTCTTTGCCTGCCTTATCTCAAACGGTCATAATCTTTACACCTCAATCAAATCTCTCCGCAATTTCCGTTGCTCCTCTGAGAACAACCCCAGCTTCTGCAACCTAACCTTGCAGCTAAAATCGCTCATCCCTGGAACCATTCTGGTCAATCTCCTCTGTAACCTCTCACATCCAACCTAAAGCCTGATGACCAAAAGTGTACGCAATACTCCTGTTGTGGCCTGACCAGAGATTTATAAAGGTTCAGCATAACTTTGCTGCTTTTGTACTCAATGATTCTATTTAAGAAGCCCAAGATCCTCTATGTTTTGCTGCCCACACTCTCAATATGTCCTGCAACCTTCATAAATCTATGCACATGCACCCCCAGGTTCCTCTGTCCTTGCACACTCTTTCCAACTGTGCCATTAAGTCTATATGAGCTCAGCCCATCCTTTCTGCCAAAATGCATCACCTCACACTTGTTGATATGAAATTCCATTTGCCACTTGTCTGCCCATTCTGCTAGGCTATCTATGTCCTCTTGAAGTCAATTTGTATCATGCTCACCGTTTGCCATTCCTCCAAGTTTGGTATGATTGGCAAATTTTGAAATCTTCTGCTCAGTTGCAATATCCAAGTTATTTCTACATCTCCAAAAAAACCACCGCTAGTCCTATGACTGACCCTTGCGCAACACCACTGTCTACCATCCTCCAGTGTGAAAAGTAACGATTGACCATGATGAGCTGTTTTGTGTCCTGAAAGCAATATTTTTGATCCAAGCTGAGACTGCCTGTTTCTGGTTTGTGTTTGCACAGAAGGAACAAATGTTATCCAGCAGTTAGTGTAAACATTTGGAGCACACTTTCCAATACAGATACAACCAGCTGTCAGGATGGCCGAGTGGTCTAAGGCGCCAGACTCAAGGAGTGTTTGTCCTTGCCTCTCTTGTGGCTCTGGAATTCTGGTCTCTCTTAAGGGGCGTGGGTTCAAATCCCACTCCTGACATCACTTTCTTCATCCACACAAAACCTCACAGCATCACACTGCCTGCTCAGCTTGCCTGCAATTTGCACGTGCCTCCTTCAATTACTTCAATCCTACTGCCATTTGCCAACAAACACAAGGCACAGCTCCACAAACATGGCCTTTCCTCAGGAAACCTCACAAATCCTAAGCCTGTCCTTCCACATAATGCTTCAAATCACACTTCTGCCATCAACCATTTCCCACACTCCAATGCCAGCACTCTGACTAAATTATCTTATGCCCCACCTCCTTGCTGCATTCCTCATTGCTTTCTAGCATTATGACTTGCAATCCCACTGCACGCACTGCTGCTTTTCACAAACAGGACAACACGCTCAAAGAATCGCACTTCTTGCACACCAAAACCCCACTCAATTCTACTCTCTTACTTCGACAATTCCTTCCAATCCTATTTGCCGGGCTAACATTTTCCCTGAAGAAGGGGCACCACAGCCAAGCTCTTTCCTCATCAGCACGTCGACATTGCCAGACTTGATGCCTTTGGAGGCTGGCTCTCTCAGATTGCAATGTTCACACGAATGTTGATGGCCAAGCGCACAGTACCTGCACAGTGCCTTGTTTGCCCTCACAAAGGTAGGGAGATCCTGGTGATTTTCTTGGCAGCAGGGCTCCAATTAGCACTTGTCGCAATAATATATTGTGATGCAAAGAAAGGCATGGGAATGAGAGGCTGAAATGTCCTGCTTGGAACCATTATTGGATTATAGTGGTTATATGAGAAGGCCTTGGCTTTGAATGGCAGCTGTGTTGCTTGTCTTTGGTCAAGTTGAGCAAGAAAAAGTGTATGGGAAAAGGATGCAAAATGCAAGTTGTTGCATGAAAGATGTGTGTCTGATTGTTGTTTGCAGTGCTGGAACGATGAATTTCCTTGCCGGCACGGCCCGATAAATCAAGTATGTTTAACAAATGGTCTTCGAGTCATAGAGTCATTTGCGGCACAGAAGGAGGCCATTCTGCCCATCCAGCGTATGCCGGCTCTCCATAGAACAATCCACTCAGTCCCATTGCTCTAGACCTGAAAGTTTATTTCCTTCAAGTGCCCATCCAATTTTCTTTTGAAATCATTCATTGTCTCTGCTTCCAACACCCTCAAAGGCAGCGAGTTCCAGCTCATTACCAGTAGCTGGGTAAAAATGTTCTTCCTCATATTCCCCATACATCTCTTGCCCAAAACTTTCGATCTGTGTCCCCTAGTCCTTGTACCATCAGCTACTGGCAACACGTTTTCTTTGCCTGCCTTATCTCAAACGGTCATAATCTTTACACCTCAATCAAATCTCTCCGCAATTTCCGTTGCTCCTCTGAGAACAACCCCAGCTTCTGCAACCTAACCTTGCAGCTAAAATCGCTCATCCCTGGAACCATTCTGGTCAATCTCCTCTGTAACCTCTCACATCCAACCTAAAGCCTGATGACCAAAAGTGTACGCAATACTCCTGTTGTGGCCTGACCAGAGATTTATAAAGGTTCAGCATAACTTTGCTGCTTTTGTACTCAATGATTCTATTTAAGAAGCCCAAGATCCTCTATGTTTTGCTGCCCACACTCTCAATATGTCCTGCAACCTTCATAAATCTATGCACATGCACCCCCAGGTTCCTCTGTCCTTGCACACTCTTTCCAACTGTGCCATTAAGTCTATATGAGCTCAGCCCATCCTTTCTGCCAAAATGCATCACCTCACACTTGTTGATATGAAATTCCATTTGCCACTTGTCTGCCCATTCTGCTAGGCTATCTATGTCCTCTTGAAGTCAATTTGTATCATGCTCACCGTTTGCCATTCCTCCAAGTTTGGTATGATTGGCAAATTTTGAAATCTTCTGCTCAGTTGCAATATCCAAGTTATTTCTACATCTCCAAAAAAACCACCGCTAGTCCTATGACTGACCCTTGCGCAACACCACTGTCTACCATCCTCCAGTGTGAAAAGTAACGATTGACCATGATGAGCTGTTTTGTGTCCTGAAAGCAATATTTTTGATCCAAGCTGAGACTGCCTGTTTCTGGTTTGTGTTTGCACAGAAGGAACAAATGTTATCCAGCAGTTAGTGTAAACATTTGGAGCACACTTTCCAATACAGATACAACCAGCTGTCAGGATGGCCGAGTGGTCTAAGGCGCCAGACTCAAGGAGTGTTTGTCCTTGCCTCTCTTGTGGCTCTGGAATTCTGGTCTCTCTTAAGGGGCGTGGGTTCAAATCCCACTCCTGACATCACTTTCTTCATCCACACAAAACCTCACAGCATCACACTGCCTGCTCAGCTTGCCTGCAATTTGCACGTGCCTCCTTCAATTACTTCAATCCTACTGCCATTTGCCAACAAACACAAGGCACAGCTCCACAAACATGGCCTTTCCTCAGGAAACCTCACAAATCCTAAGCCTGTCCTTCCACATAATGCTTCAAATCACACTTCTGCCATCAACCATTTCCCACACTCCAATGCCAGCACTCTGACTAAATTATCTTATGCCCCACCTCCTTGCTGCATTCCTCATTGCTTTCTAGCATTATGACTTGCAATCCCACTGCACGCACTGCTGCTTTTCACAAACAGGACAACACGCTCAAAGAATCGCACTTCTTGCACACCAAAACCCCACTCAATTCTACTCTCTTACTTCGACAATTCCTTCCAATCCTATTTGCCGGGCTAACATTTTCCCTGAAGAAGGGGCACCACAGCCAAGCTCTTTCCTCATCAGCACGTCGACATTGCCAGACTTGATGCCTTTGGAGGCTGGCTCTCTCAGATTGCAATGTTCACACGAATGTTGATGGCCAAGCGCACAGTACCTGCACAGTGCCTTGTTTGCCCTCACAAAGGTAGGGAGATCCTGGTGATTTTCTTGGCAGCAGGGCTCCAATTAGCACTTGTCGCAATAATATATTGTGATGCAAAGAAAGGCATGGGAATGAGAGGCTGAAATGTCCTGCTTGGAACCATTATTGGATTATAGTGGTTATATGAGAAGGCCTTGGCTTTGAATGGCAGCTGTGTTGCTTGTCTTTGGTCAAGTTGAGCAAGAAAAAGTGTATGGGAAAAGGATGCAAAATGCAAGTTGTTGCATGAAAGATGTGTGTCTGATTGTTGTTTGCAGTGCTGGAACGATGAATTTCCTTGCCGGCACGGCCCGATAAATCAAGTATGTTTAACAAATGGTCTTCGAGTCATAGAGTCATTTGCGGCACAGAAGGAGGCCATTCTGCCCATCCAGCGTATGCCGGCTCTCCATAGAACAATCCACTCAGTCCCATTGCTCTAGACCTGAAAGTTTATTTCCTTCAAGTGCCCATCCAATTTTCTTTTGAAATCATTCATTGTCTCTGCTTCCAACACCCTCAAAGGCAGCGAGTTCCAGCTCATTACCAGTAGCTGGGTAAAAATGTTCTTCCTCATATTCCCCATACATCTCTTGCCCAAAACTTTCGATCTGTGTCCCCTAGTCCTTGTACCATCAGCTACTGGCAACACGTTTTCTTTGCCTGCCTTATCTCAAACGGTCATAATCTTTACACCTCAATCAAATCTCTCCGCAATTTCCGTTGCTCCTCTGAGAACAACCCCAGCTTCTGCAACCTAACCTTGCAGCTAAAATCGCTCATCCCTGGAACCATTCTGGTCAATCTCCTCTGTAACCTCTCACATCCAACCTAAAGCCTGATGACCAAAAGTGTACGCAATACTCCTGTTGTGGCCTGACCAGAGATTTATAAAGGTTCAGCATAACTTTGCTGCTTTTGTACTCAATGATTCTATTTAAGAAGCCCAAGATCCTCTATGTTTTGCTGCCCACACTCTCAATATGTCCTGCAACCTTCATAAATCTATGCACATGCACCCCCAGGTTCCTCTGTCCTTGCACACTCTTTCCAACTGTGCCATTAAGTCTATATGAGCTCAGCCCATCCTTTCTGCCAAAATGCATCACCTCACACTTGTTGATATGAAATTCCATTTGCCACTTGTCTGCCCATTCTGCTAGGCTATCTATGTCCTCTTGAAGTCAATTTGTATCATGCTCACCGTTTGCCATTCCTCCAAGTTTGGTATGATTGGCAAATTTTGAAATCTTCTGCTCAGTTGCAATATCCAAGTTATTTCTACATCTCCAAAAAAACCACCGCTAGTCCTATGACTGACCCTTGCGCAACACCACTGTCTACCATCCTCCAGTGTGAAAAGTAACGATTGACCATGATGAGCTGTTTTGTGTCCTGAAAGCAATATTTTTGATCCAAGCTGAGACTGCCTGTTTCTGGTTTGTGTTTACACAGAAGGAACAAATGTTATCCAGCAGTTAGTGTAAACATTTGGAGCACACTTTCCAATACAGATACAACCAGCTGTCAGGATGGCCGAGTGGTCTAAGGCGCCAGACTCAAGGAGTGTTTGTCCTTGCCTCTCTTGTGGCTCTGGAATTCTGGTCTCTCTTAAGGGGCGTGGGTTCAAATCCCACTCCTGACATCACTTTTTTCATCCACACAAAACCTCACAGCATCACACTGCCTGCTCAGCTTGCCTGCAATTTGCACGTGCCTCCTTCAATTACTTCAATCCTACTGCCATTTGCCAACAAACACAAGGCACAGCTCCACAAACATGGCCTTTCCTCAGGAAACCTCACAAATCCTAAGCCTGTCCTTCCACATAATGCTTCAAATCACACTTCTGCCATCAACCATTTCCCACACTCCAATGCCAGCACTCTGACTAAATTATCTTATGCCCCACCTCCTTGCTGCATTCCTCATTGCTTTCTAGCATTATGACTTGCAATCCCACTGCACGCACTGCTGCTTTTCACAAACAGGACAACACGCTCAAAGAATCGCACTTCTTGCACACCAAAACCCCACTCAATTCTACTCTCTTACTTCGACAATTCCTTCCAATCCTATTTGCCGGGCTAACATTTTCCCTGAAGAAGGGGCACCACAGCCAAGCTCTTTCCTCATCAGCACGTCGACATTGCCAGACTTGATGCCTTTGGAGGCTGGCTCTCTCAGATTGCAATGTTCACACGAATGTTGATGGCCAAGCGCACAGTACCTGCACAGTGCCTTGTTTGCCCTCACAAAGGTAGGGAGATCCTGGTGATTTTCTTGGCAGCAGGGCTCCAATTAGCACTTGTCGCAATAATATATTGTGATGCAAAGAAAGGCATGGGAATGAGAGGCTGAAATGTCCTGCTTGGAACCATTATTGGATTATAGTGGTTATATGAGAAGGCCTTGGCTTTGAATGGCAGCTGTGTTGCTTGTCTTTGGTCAAGTTGAGCAAGAAAAAGTGTATGGGAAAAGGATGCAAAATGCAAGTTGTTGCATGAAAGATGTGTGTCTGATTGTTGTTTGCAGTGCTGGAACGATGAATTTCCTTGCCGGCACGGCCCGATAAATCAAGTATGTTTAACAAATGGTCTTCGAGTCATAGAGTCATTTGCGGCACAGAAGGAGGCCATTCTGCCCATCCAGCGTATGCCGGCTCTCCATAGAACAATCCACTCAGTCCCATTGCTCTAGACCTGAAAGTTTATTTCCTTCAAGTGCCCATCCAATTTTCTTTTGAAATCATTCATTGTCTCTGCTTCCAACACCCTCAAAGGCAGCGAGTTCCAGCTCATTACCAGTAGCTGGGTAAAAATGTTCTTCCTCATATTCCCCATACATCTCTTGCCCAAAACTTTCGATCTGTGTCCCCTAGTCCTTGTACCATCAGCTACTGGCAACACGTTTTCTTTGCCTGCCTTATCTCAAACGGTCATAATCTTTACACCTCAATCAAATCTCTCCGCAATTTCCGTTGCTCCTCTGAGAACAACCCCAGCTTCTGCAACCTAACCTTGCAGCTAAAATCGCTCATCCCTGGAACCATTCTGGTCAATCTCCTCTGTAACCTCTCACATCCAACCTAAAGCCTGATGACCAAAAGTGTACGCAATACTCCTGTTGTGGCCTGACCAGAGATTTATAAAGGTTCAGCATAACTTTGCTGCTTTTGTACTCAATGATTCTATTTAAGAAGCCCAAGATCCTCTATGTTTTGCTGCCCACACTCTCAATATGTCCTGCAACCTTCATAAATCTATGCACATGCACCCCCAGGTTCCTCTGTCCTTGCACACTCTTTCCAACTGTGCCATTAAGTCTATATGAGCTCAGCCCATCCTTTCTGCCAAAATGCATCACCTCACACTTGTTGATATGAAATTCCATTTGCCACTTGTCTGCCCATTCTGCTAGGCTATCTATGTCCTCTTGAAGTCAATTTGTATCATGCTCACCGTTTGCCATTCCTCCAAGTTTGGTATGATTGGCAAATTTTGAAATCTTCTGCTCAGTTGCAATATCCAAGTTATTTCTACATCTCCAAAAAAACCACCGCTAGTCCTATGACTGACCCTTGCGCAACACCACTGTCTACCATCCTCCAGTGTGAAAAGTAACGATTGACCATGATGAGCTGTTTTGTGTCCTGAAAGCAATATTTTTGATCCAAGCTGAGACTGCCTGTTTCTGGTTTGTGTTTGCACAGAAGGAACAAATGTTATCCAGCAGTTAGTGTAAACATTTGGAGCACACTTTCCAATACAGATACAACCAGCTGTCAGGATGGCCGAGTGGTCTAAGGCGCCAGACTCAAGGAGTGTTTGTCCTTGCCTCTCTTGTGGCTCTGGAATTCTGGTCTCTCTTAAGGGGCGTGGGTTCAAATCCCACTCCTGACATCACTTTTTTCATCCACACAAAACCTCACAGCATCACACTGCCTGCTCAGCTTGCCTGCAATTTGCACGTGCCTCCTTCAATTACTTCAATCCTACTGCCATTTGCCAACAAACACAAGGCACAGCTCCACAAACATGGCCTTTCCTCAGGAAACCTCACAAATCCTAAGCCTGTCCTTCCACATAATGCTTCAAATCACACTTCTGCCATCAACCATTTCCCACACTCCAATGCCAGCACTCTGACTAAATTATCTTATGCCCCACCTCCTTGCTGCATTCCTCATTGCTTTCTAGCATTATGACTTGCAATCCCACTGCACGCACTGCTGCTTTTCACAAACAGGACAACACGCTCAAAGAATCGCACTTCTTGCACACCAAAACCCCACTCAATTCTACTCTCTTACTTCGACAATTCCTTCCAATCCTATTTGCCGGGCTAACATTTTCCCTGAAGAAGGGGCACCACAGCCAAGCTCTTTCCTCATCAGCACGTCGACATTGCCAGACTTGATGCCTTTGGAGGCTGGCTCTCTCAGATTGCAATGTTCACACGAATGTTGATGGCCAAGCGCACAGTACCTGCACAGTGCCTTGTTTGCCCTCACAAAGGTAGGGAGATCCTGGTGATTTTCTTGGCAGCAGGGCTCCAATTAGCACTTGTCGCAATAATATATTGTGATGCAAAGAAAGGCATGGGAATGAGAGGCTGAAATGTCCTGCTTGGAACCATTATTGGATTATAGTGGTTATATGAGAAGGCCTTGGCTTTGAATGGCAGCTGTGTTGCTTGTCTTTGGTCAAGTTGAGCAAGAAAAAGTGTATGGGAAAAGGATGCAAAATGCAAGTTGTTGCATGAAAGATGTGTGTCTGATTGTTGTTTGCAGTGCTGGAACGATGAATTTCCTTGCCGGCACGGCCCGATAAATCAAGTATGTTTAACAAATGGTCTTCGAGTCATAGAGTCATTTGCGGCACAGAAGGAGGCCATTCTGCCCATCCAGCGTATGCCGGCTCTCCATAGAACAATCCACTCAGTCCCATTGCTCTAGACCTGAAAGTTTATTTCCTTCAAGTGCCCATCCAATTTTCTTTTGAAATCATTCATTGTCTCTGCTTCCAACACCCTCAAAGGCAGCGAGTTCCAGCTCATTACCAGTAGCTGGGTAAAAATGTTCTTCCTCATATTCCCCATACATCTCTTGCCCAAAACTTTCGATCTGTGTCCCCTAGTCCTTGTACCATCAGCTACTGGCAACACGTTTTCTTTGCCTGCCTTATCTCAAACGGTCATAATCTTTACACCTCAATCAAATCTCTCCGCAATTTCCGTTGCTCCTCTGAGAACAACCCCAGCTTCTGCAACCTAACCTTGCAGCTAAAATCGCTCATCCCTGGAACCATTCTGGTCAATCTCCTCTGTAACCTCTCACATCCAACCTAAAGCCTGATGACCAAAAGTGTACGCAATACTCCTGTTGTGGCCTGACCAGAGATTTATAAAGGTTCAGCATAACTTTGCTGCTTTTGTACTCAATGATTCTATTTAAGAAGCCCAAGATCCTCTATGTTTTGCTGCCCACACTCTCAATATGTCCTGCAACCTTCATAAATCTATGCACATGCACCCCCAGGTTCCTCTGTCCTTGCACACTCTTTCCAACTGTGCCATTAAGTCTATATGAGCTCAGCCCATCCTTTCTGCCAAAATGCATCACCTCACACTTGTTGATATGAAATTCCATTTGCCACTTGTCTGCCCATTCTGCTAGGCTATCTATGTCCTCTTGAAGTCAATTTGTATCATGCTCACCGTTTGCCATTCCTCCAAGTTTGGTATGATTGGCAAATTTTGAAATCTTCTGCTCAGTTGCAATATCCAAGTTATTTCTACATCTCCAAAAAAACCACCGCTAGTCCTATGACTGACCCTTGCGCAACACCACTGTCTACCATCCTCCAGTGTGAAAAGTAACGATTGACCATGATGAGCTGTTTTGTGTCCTGAAAGCAATATTTTTGATCCAAGCTGAGACTGCCTGTTTCTGGTTTGTGTTTGCACAGAAGGAACAAATGTTATCCAGCAGTTAGTGTAAACATTTGGAGCACACTTTCCAATACAGATACAACCAGCTGTCAGGATGGCCGAGTGGTCTAAGGCGCCAGACTCAAGGAGTGTTTGTCCTTGCCTCTCTTGTGGCTCTGGAATTCTGGTCTCTCTTAAGGGGCGTGGGTTCAAATCCCACTCCTGACATCACTTTTTTCATCCACACAAAACCTCACAGCATCACACTGCCTGCTCAGCTTGCCTGCAATTTGCACGTGCCTCCTTCAATTACTTCAATCCTACTGCCATTTGCCAACAAACACAAGGCACAGCTCCACAAACATGGCCTTTCCTCAGGAAACCTCACAAATCCTAAGCCTGTCCTTCCACATAATGCTTCAAATCACACTTCTGCCATCAACCATTTCCCACACTCCAATGCCAGCACTCTGACTAAATTATCTTATGCCCCACCTCCTTGCTGCATTCCTCATTGCTTTCTAGCATTATGACTTGCAATCCCACTGCACGCACTGCTGCTTTTCACAAACAGGACAACACGCTCAAAGAATCGCACTTCTTGCACACCAAAACCCCACTCAATTCTACTCTCTTACTTCGACAATTCCTTCCAATCCTATTTGCCGGGCTAACATTTTCCCTGAAGAAGGGGCACCACAGCCAAGCTCTTTCCTCATCAGCACGTCGACATTGCCAGACTTGATGCCTTTGGAGGCTGGCTCTCTCAGATTGCAATGTTCACACGAATGTTGATGGCCAAGCGCACAGTACCTGCACAGTGCCTTGTTTGCCCTCACAAAGGTAGGGAGATCCTGGTGATTTTCTTGGCAGCAGGGCTCCAATTAGCACTTGTCGCAATAATATATTGTGATGCAAAGAAAGGCATGGGAATGAGAGGCTGAAATGTCCTGCTTGGAACCATTATTGGATTATAGTGGTTATATGAGAAGGCCTTGGCTTTGAATGGCAGCTGTGTTGCTTGTCTTTGGTCAAGTTGAGCAAGAAAAAGTGTATGGGAAAAGGATGCAAAATGCAAGTTGTTGCATGAAAGATGTGTGTCTGATTGTTGTTTGCAGTGCTGGAACGATGAATTTCCTTGCCGGCACGGCCCGATAAATCAAGTATGTTTAACAAATGGTCTTCGAGTCATAGAGTCATTTGCGGCACAGAAGGAGGCCATTCTGCCCATCCAGCGTATGCCGGCTCTCCATAGAACAATCCACTCAGTCCCATTGCTCTAGACCTGAAAGTTTATTTCCTTCAAGTGCCCATCCAATTTTCTTTTGAAATCATTCATTGTCTCTGCTTCCAACACCCTCAAAGGCAGCGAGTTCCAGCTCATTACCAGTAGCTGGGTAAAAATGTTCTTCCTCATATTCCCCATACATCTCTTGCCCAAAACTTTCGATCTGTGTCCCCTAGTCCTTGTACCATCAGCTACTGGCAACACGTTTTCTTTGCCTGCCTTATCTCAAACGGTCATAATCTTTACACCTCAATCAAATCTCTCCGCAATTTCCGTTGCTCCTCTGAGAACAACCCCAGCTTCTGCAACCTAACCTTGCAGCTAAAATCGCTCATCCCTGGAACCATTCTGGTCAATCTCCTCTGTAACCTCTCACATCCAACCTAAAGCCTGATGACCAAAAGTGTACGCAATACTCCTGTTGTGGCCTGACCAGAGATTTATAAAGGTTCAGCATAACTTTGCTGCTTTTGTACTCAATGATTCTATTTAAGAAGCCCAAGATCCTCTATGTTTTGCTGCCCACACTCTCAATATGTCCTGCAACCTTCATAAATCTATGCACATGCACCCCCAGGTTCCTCTGTCCTTGCACACTCTTTCCAACTGTGCCATTAAGTCTATATGAGCTCAGCCCATCCTTTCTGCCAAAATGCATCACCTCACACTTGTTGATATGAAATTCCATTTGCCACTTGTCTGCCCATTCTGCTAGGCTATCTATGTCCTCTTGAAGTCAATTTGTATCATGCTCACCGTTTGCCATTCCTCCAAGTTTGGTATGATTGGCAAATTTTGAAATCTTCTGCTCAGTTGCAATATCCAAGTTATTTCTACATCTCCAAAAAAACCACCGCTAGTCCTATGACTGACCCTTGCGCAACACCACTGTCTACCATCCTCCAGTGTGAAAAGTAACGATTGACCATGATGAGCTGTTTTGTGTCCTGAAAGCAATATTTTTGATCCAAGCTGAGACTGCCTGTTTCTGGTTTGTGTTTGCACAGAAGGAACAAATGTTATCCAGCAGTTAGTGTAAACATTTGGAGCACACTTTCCAATACAGACACAACCAGCTGTCAGGATGGCCGAGTGGTCTAAGGCGCCAGACTCAAGGAGTGTTTGTCCTTGCCTCTCTTGTGGCTCTGGAATTCTGGTCTCTCTTAAGGGGCGTGGGTTCAAATCCCACTCCTGACATCACTTTTTTCATCCACACAAAACCTCACAGCATCACACTGCCTGCTCAGCTTGCCTGCAATTTGCACGTGCCTCCTTCAATTACTTCAATCCTACTGCCATTTGCCAACAAACACAAGGCACAGCTCCACAAACATGGCCTTTCCTCAGGAAACCTCACAAATCCTAAGCCTGTCCTTCCACATAATGCTTCAAATCACACTTCTGCCATCAACCATTTCCCACACTCCAATGCCAGCACTCTGACTAAATTATCTTATGCCCCACCTCCTTGCTGCATTCCTCATTGCTTTCTAGCATTATGACTTGCAATCCCACTGCACGCACTGCTGCTTTTCACAAACAGGACAACACGCTCAAAGAATCGCACTTCTTGCACACCAAAACCCCACTCAATTCTACTCTCTTACTTCGACAATTCCTTCCAATCCTATTTGCCGGGCTAACATTTTCCCTGAAGAAGGGGCACCACAGCCAAGCTCTTTCCTCATCAGCACGTCGACATTGCCAGACTTGATGCCTTTGGAGGCTGGCTCTCTCAGATTGCAATGTTCACACGAATGTTGATGGCCAAGCGCACAGTACCTGCACAGTGCCTTGTTTGCCCTCACAAAGGTAGGGAGATCCTGGTGATTTTCTTGGCAGCAGGGCTCCAATTAGCACTTGTCGCAATAATATATTGTGATGCAAAGAAAGGCATGGGAATGAGAGGCTGAAATGTCCTGCTTGGAACCATTATTGGATTGTGGTTATATGAGAAGGCCTTGGCTTTGAATGGCAGCTGTGTTGCTTGTCTTTGGTCAAGTTGAGCAAGAAAAAGTGTATGGGAAAAGGATGCAAAATGCAAGTTGTTGCATGAAAGATGTGTGTCTGATTGTTGTTTGCAGTGCTGGAACGATGAATTTCCTTGCCGGCACGGCCCGATAAATCAAGTATGTTTAACAAATGGTCTTCGAGTCATAGAGTCATTTGCGGCACAGAAGGAGGCCATTCTGCCCATCCAGCGTATGCCGGCTCTCCATAGAACAATCCACTCAGTCCCATTGCTCTAGACCTGAAAGTTTATTTCCTTCAAGTGCCCATCCAATTTTCTTTTGAAATCATTCATTGTCTCTGCTTCCAACACCCTCAAAGGCAGCGAGTTCCAGCTCATTACCAGTAGCTGGGTAAAAATGTTCTTCCTCATATTCCCCATACATCTCTTGCCCAAAACTTTCGATCTGTGTCCCCTAGTCCTTGTACCATCAGCTACTGGCAACACGTTTTCTTTGCCTGCCTTATCTCAAACGGTCATAATCTTTACACCTCAATCAAATCTCTCCGCAATTTCCGTTGCTCCTCTGAGAACAACCCCAGCTTCTGCAACCTAACCTTGCAGCTAAAATCGCTCATCCCTGGAACCATTCTGGTCAATCTCCTCTGTAACCTCTCACATCCAACCTAAAGCCTGATGACCAAAAGTGTACGCAATACTCCTGTTGTGGCCTGACCAGAGATTTATAAAGGTTCAGCATAACTTTGCTGCTTTTGTACTCAATGATTCTATTTAAGAAGCCCAAGATCCTCTATGTTTTGCTGCCCACACTCTCAATATGTCCTGCAACCTTCATAAATCTATGCACATGCACCCCCAGGTTCCTCTGTCCTTGCACACTCTTTCCAACTGTGCCATTAAGTCTATATGAGCTCAGCCCATCCTTTCTGCCAAAATGCATCACCTCACACTTGTTGATATGAAATTCCATTTGCCACTTGTCTGCCCATTCTGCTAGGCTATCTATGTCGTCTTGAAGTCAATTTGTATCATGCTCACCGTTTGCCATTCCTCCAAGTTTGGTATGATTGGCAAATTTTGAAATCTTCTGCTCAGTTGCAATATCCAAGTTATTTCTACATCTCCAAAAAAACCACCGCTAGTCCTATGACTGACCCTTGCGCAACACCACTGTCTACCATCCTCCAGTGTGAAAAGTAACGATTGACCATGATGAGCTGTTTTGTGTCCTGAAAGCAATATTTTTGATCCAAGCTGAGACTGCCTGTTTCTGGTTTGTGTTTGCACAGAAGGAACAAATGTTATCCAGCAGTTAGTGTAAACATTTGGAGCACACTTTCCAATACAGATACAACCAGCTGTCAGGATGGCCGAGTGGTCTAAGGCGCCAGACTTAAGGAGTGTTTGTCCTTGCCTCTCTTGTGGCTCTGGAATTCTGGTCTCTCTTAAGGGGCGTGGGTTCAAATCCCACTCCTGACATCACTTTTTTCATCCACACAAAACCTCACAGCATCACACTGCCTGCTCAGCTTGCCTGCAATTTGCACGTGCCTCCTTCAATTACTTCAATCCTACTGCCATTTGCCAACAAACACAAGGCACAGCTCCACAAACATGGCCTTTCCTCAGGAAACCTCACAAATCCTAAGCCTGTCCTTCCACATAATGCTTCAAATCACACTTCTGCCATCAACCATTTCCCACACTCCAATGCCAGCACTCTGACTAAATTATCTTATGCCCCACCTCCTTGCTGCATTCCTCATTGCTTTCTAGCATTATGACTTGCAATCCCACTGCACGCACTGCTGCTTTTCACAAACAGGACAACACGCTCAAAGAATCGCACTTCTTGCACACCAAAACCCCACTCAATTCTACTCTCTTACTTCGACAATTCCTTCCAATCCTATTTGCCGGGCTAACATTTTCCCTGAAGAAGGGGCACCACAGCCAAGCTCTTTCCTCATCAGCACGTCGACATTGCCAGACTTGATGCCTTTGGAGGCTGGCTCTCTCAGATTGCAATGTTCACACGAATGTTGATGGCCAAGCGCACAGTACCTGCACAGTGCCTTGTTTGCCCTCACAAAGGTAGGGAGATCCTGGTGATTTTCTTGGCAGCAGGGCTCCAATTAGCACTTGTCGCAATAATATATTGTGATGCAAAGAAAGGCATGGGAATGAGAGGCTGAAATGTCCTGCTTGGAACCATTATTGGATTATAGTGGTTATATGAGAAGGCCTTGGCTTTGAATGGCAGCTGTGTTGCTTGTCTTTGGTCAAGTTGAGCAAGAAAAAGTGTATGGGAAAAGGATGCAAAATGCAAGTTGTTGCATGAAAGATGTGTGTCTGATTGTTGTTTGCAGTGCTGGAACGATGAATTTCCTTGCCGGCACGGCCCGATAAATCAAGTATGTTTAACAAATGGTCTTCGAGTCATAGAGTCATTTGCGGCACAGAAGGAGGCCATTCTGCCCATCCAGCGTATGCCGGCTCTCCATAGAACAATCCACTCAGTCCCATTGCTCTAGACCTGAAAGTTTATTTCCTTCAAGTGCCCATCCAATTTTCTTTTGAAATCATTCATTGTCTCTGCTTCCAACACCCTCAAAGGCAGCGAGTTCCAGCTCATTACCAGTAGCTGGGTAAAAATGTTCTTCCTCATATTCCCCATACATCTCTTGCCCAAAACTTTCGATCTGTGTCCCCTAGTCCTTGTACCATCAGCTACTGGCAACACGTTTTCTTTGCCTGCCTTATCTCAAACGGTCATAATCTTTACACCTCAATCAAATCTCTCCGCAATTTCCGTTGCTCCTCTGAGAACAACCCCAGCTTCTGCAACCTAACCTTGCAGCTAAAATCGCTCATCCCTGGAACCATTCTGGTCAATCTCCTCTGTAACCTCTCACATCCAACCTAAAGCCTGATGACCAAAAGTGTACGCAATACTCCTGTTGTGGCCTGACCAGAGATTTATAAAGGTTCAGCATAACTTTGCTGCTTTTGTACTCAATGATTCTATTTAAGAAGCCCAAGATCCTCTATGTTTTGCTGCCCACACTCTCAATATGTCCTGCAACCTTCATAAATCTATGCACATGCACCCCCAGGTTCCTCTGTCCTTGCACACTCTTTCCAACTGTGCCATTAAGTCTATATGAGCTCAGCCCATCCTTTCTGCCAAAATGCATCACCTCACACTTGTTGATATGAAATTCCATTTGCCACTTGTCTGCCCATTCTGCTAGGCTATCTATGTCGTCTTGAAGTCAATTTGTATCATGCTCACCGTTTGCCATTCCTCCAAGTTTGGTATGATTGGCAAATTTTGAAATCTTCTGCTCAGTTGCAATATCCAAGTTATTTCTACATCTCCAAAAAAACCACCGCTAGTCCTATGACTGACCCTTGCGCAACACCACTGTCTACCATCCTCCAGTGTGAAAAGTAACGATTGACCATGATGAGCTGTTTTGTGTCCTGAAAGCAATATTTTTGATCCAAGCTGAGACTGCCTGTTTCTGGTTTGTGTTTGCACAGAAGGAACAAATGTTATCCAGCAGTTAGTGTAAACATTTGGAGCACACTTTCCAATACAGACACAACCAGCTGTCAGGATGGCCGAGTGGTCTAAGGCGCCAGACTCAAGGAGTGTTTGTCCTTGCCTCTCTTGTGGCTCTGGAATTCTGGTCTCTCTTAAGGGGCGTGGGTTCAAATCCCACTCCTGACATCACTTTTTTCATCCACACAAAACCTCACAGCATCACACTGCCTGCTCAGCTTGCCTGCAATTTGCACGTGCCTCCTTCAATTACTTCAATCCTACTGCCATTTGCCAACAAACACAAGGCACAGCTCCACAAACATGGCCTTTCCTCAGGAAACCTCACAAATCCTAAGCCTGTCCTTCCACATAATGCTTCAAATCACACTTCTGCCATCAACCATTTCCCACACTCCAATGCCAGCACTCTGACTAAATTATCTTATGCCCCACCTCCTTGCTGCATTCCTCATTGCTTTCTAGCATTATGACTTGCAATCCCACTGCACGCACTGCTGCTTTTCACAAACAGGACAACACGCTCAAAGAATCGCACTTCTTGCACACCAAAACCCCACTCAATTCTACTCTCTTACTTCGACAATTCCTTCCAATCCTATTTGCCGGGCTAACATTTTCCCTGAAGAAGGGGCACCACAGCCAAGCTCTTTCCTCATCAGCACGTCGACATTGCCAGACTTGATGCCTTTGGAGGCTGGCTCTCTCAGATTGCAATGTTCACACGAATGTTGATGGCCAAGCGCACAGTACCTGCACAGTGCCTTGTTTGCCCTCACAAAGGTAGGGAGATCCTGGTGATTTTCTTGGCAGCAGGGCTCCAATTAGCACTTGTCGCAATAATATATTGTGATGCAAAGAAAGGCATGGGAATGAGAGGCTGAAATGTCCTGCTTGGAACCATTATTGGATTGTGGTTATATGAGAAGGCCTTGGCTTTGAATGGCAGCTGTGTTGCTTGTCTTTGGTCAAGTTGAGCAAGAAAAAGTGTATGGGAAAAGGATGCAAAATGCAAGTTGTTGCATGAAAGATGTGTGTCTGATTGTTGTTTGCAGTGCTGGAACGATGAATTTCCTTGCCGGCACGGCCCGATAAATCAAGTATGTTTAACAAATGGTCTTCGAGTCATAGAGTCATTTGCGGCACAGAAGGAGGCCATTCTGCCCATCCAGCGTATGCCGGCTCTCCATAGAACAATCCACTCAGTCCCATTGCTCTAGACCTGAAAGTTTATTTCCTTCAAGTGCCCATCCAATTTTCTTTTGAAATCATTCATTGTCTCTGCTTCCAACACCCTCAAAGGCAGCGAGTTCCAGCTCATTACCAGTAGCTGGGTAAAAATGTTCTTCCTCATATTCCCCATACATCTCTTGCCCAAAACTTTCGATCTGTGTCCCCTAGTCCTTGTACCATCAGCTACTGGCAACACGTTTTCTTTGCCTGCCTTATCTCAAACGGTCATAATCTTTACACCTCAATCAAATCTCTCCGCAATTTCCGTTGCTCCTCTGAGAACAACCCCAGCTTCTGCAACCTAACCTTGCAGCTAAAATCGCTCATCCCTGGAACCATTCTGGTCAATCTCCTCTGTAACCTCTCACATCCAACCTAAAGCCTGATGACCAAAAGTGTACGCAATACTCCTGTTGTGGCCTGACCAGAGATTTATAAAGGTTCAGCATAACTTTGCTGCTTTTGTACTCAATGATTCGATTTAAGAAGCCCAAGATCCTCTATGTTTTGCTGCCCACACTCTCAATATGTCCTGCAACCTTCATAAATCTATGCACATGCACCCCCAGGTTCCTCTGTCCTTGCACACTCTTTCCAACTGTGCCATTAAGTCTATATGAGCTCAGCCCATCCTTTCTGCCAAAATGCATCACCTCACACTTGTTGATATGAAATTCCATTTGCCACTTGTCTGCCCATTCTGCTAGGCTATCTATGTCGTCTTGAAGTCAATTTGTATCATGCTCACCGTTTGCCATTCCTCCAAGTTTGGTATGATTGGCAAATTTTGAAATCTTCTGCTCAGTTGCAATATCCAAGTTATTTCTACATCTCCAATAAAAACACCGCTAGTCCTTTGACTGACCCTTGCGCAACACCACTGTCTACCATCCTCCAGTGTGAAAAGTAACGATTGACCATGATGAGCTGTTTTGTGTCCTGAAAGCAATATTTTTGATCCAAGCTGACACTGCCTGTTTCTGGTTTGTGTTTGCACAGAAGGAACAAATGTTATACAGCAGTTAGTGTAAACATTTGGAGCACACTTTCCAGTACAGACACAACCAGCTGTTAGGATGGCCGAGTGGTCTAAGGCGCCAGACTCAAGGAGTGTTTGTCCTTGCCTCTCTTGTGGCTCTGGAATTCTGGTCTCTCTTAAGGGGCGTGGGTTCAAATCCCACTCCTGACATCACTTTTTTCATCCACACAAAACCTCACAGCATCACACTGCCTGCTCAGCTTGCCTGCAATTTGCACGTGCCTCCTTCAATTACTTCAATCCTACTGCCATTTGCCAACAAACACAAGGCACAGCTCCACAAACATGGCCTTTCCTCAGGAAACCTCACAAATCCTAAGCCTGTCCTTCCACATAATGCTTCAAATCACACTTCTGCCATCAACCATTTCCCACACTCCAATGCCAGCACTCTGACTAAATTATCTTATGCCCCACCTCCTTGCTGCATTCCTCATTGCTTTCTCGCATTATGACTTGCAATCCCACTGCACGCACTGCTGCTTTTCACAAACAGGACAACACGCTCAAAGAATCGCACTTCTTGCACACCAAAACCCCACTCAATTCTACTCTCTTACTTCGACAATTCCTTCCAATCCTATTTGCCGGGCTAACATTTTCCCTGAAGAAGGGGCACCACAGCCAAGCTCTTTCCTCATCAGCACGTCGACATTGCCAGACTTGATGCCTTTGGAGGCTGGCTCTCTCAGATTGCAATGTTCACACGAATGTTGATGGCCAAGCGCACAGTACCTGCACAGTGCCTTGTTTGCCCTCACAAAGGTAGGGAGATCCTGGTGATTTTCTTGGCAGCAGGGCTCCAATTAGCACTTGTCGCAATAATATATTGTGATGCAAAGAAAGGCATGGGAATGAGAGGCTGAAATGTCCTGCTTGGAACCATTATTGGATTGTGGTTATATTAGAAGGCCTTGGCTTTGAATGGCAGCTGTGTTGCTTGTCTTTGGTCAAGTTGAGCAAGAAAAAGTGTATGGGAAAAGGATGCAAAATGCAAGTTGTTGCAGGAAAGATGTGTGTCTGATTGTTGTTTGCAGTGCTGGAACGATGAATTTCCTTGCCGGCACGGCCCGATAAATCAAGTATGTTTAACAAATGGTCTTCGAGTCATAGAGTCATTTGCGGCACAGAAGGAGGCCATTCTGCCCATCCAGCGTATGCCGGCTCTCCATAGAACAATCCACTCAGTCCCATTGCTCTGGACCTGAAAGTTTATTTCCTTCAAGTGCCCATCCAATTTTCTTTTGAAATCATTCATTGTCTCTGCTTCCAACACCCTCAAAGGCAGCGAGTTCCAGCTCATTACCAGTAGCTGGGTAAAAATGTTCTTCCTCATATTCCCCATACATCTCTTGCCCAAAACTTTCGATCTGTGTCCCCTAGTCCTTGTACCATCAGCTACTGGCAACACGTTTTCTTTGCCTGCCTTATCTCAAACGGTCATAATCTTTACACCTCAATCAAATCTCTCCGCAATTTCCGTTGCTCCTCTGAGAACAACCCCAGCTTCTGCAACCTAACCTTGCAGCTAAAATCGCTCATCCCTGGAACCATTCTGGTCAATCTCCTCTGTAACCTCTCACATCCAACCTAAAGCCTGATGACCAAAAGTGTACGCAATACTCCTGTTGTGGCCTGACCAGAGATTTATAAAGGTTCAGCATAACTTTGCTGCTTTTGTACTCAATGATTCTATTTAAGAAGCCCAAGATCCTCTATGTTTTGCTGCCCACACTCTCAATATGTCCTGCAACCTTCATAAATCTATGCACATGCACCCCCAGGTTCCTCTGTCCTTGCACACTCTTTCCAACTGTGCCATTAAGTCTATATGAGCTCAGCCCATCCTTTCTTCCAAAATGCATCACCTCACACTTGTTGATATGAAATTCCATTTGCCACTTGTCTGCCCATTCTGCTAGGCTATCTATGTCGTCTTGAAGTCAATTTGTATCATGCTCACCGTTTGCCATTCCTCCAAGTTTGGTATGATTGGCAAATTTTGAAATCTTCTGCTCAGTTGCAATATCCAAGTTATTTCTACATCTCCAAAAAAAACACCGCTAGTCCTATGACTGACCCTTGCGCAACACCACTGTCTACCATCCTCCAGTGTGAAAAGTAACGATTGACCATGATGAGCTGTTTTGTGTCCTGAAAGCAATATTTTTGATCCAAGCTGAGACTGCCTGTTTCTGGTTTGTGTTTGCACAGAAGGAACAAATGTTATCCAGCAGTTAGTGTAAACATTTGGAGCACACTTTCCAATACAGATATAACCAGCTGTCAGGATGGCCGAGTGGTCTAAGGCGCCAGACTCAAGGAGTGTTTGTCCTTGCCTCTCTTGTGGCTCTGGAATTCTGGTCTCTCTTAAGGGGCGTGGGTTCAAATCCCACTCCTGACATCACTTTTTTCATCCACACAAAACCTCACAGCATCACACTGCCTGCTCAGCTTGCCTGCAATTTGCACGTGCCTCCTTCAATTACTTCAATCCTACTGCCATTTGCCAACAAACACAAGGCACAGCTCCACAAACATGGCCTTTCCTCAGGAAACCTCACAAATCCTAAGCCTGTCCTTCCACATAATGCTTCAAATCACACTTCTGCCATCAACCATTTCCCACACTCCAATGCCAGCACTCTGACTAAATTATCTTATGCCCCACCTCCTTGCTGCATTCCTCATTGCTTTCTAGCATTATGACTTGCAATCCCACTGCACGCACTGCTGCTTTTCACAAACAGGACAACACGCTCAAAGAATCGCACTTCTTGCACACCAAAACCCCACTCAATTCTACTCTCTTACTTCGACAATTCCTTCCAATCCTATTTGCCGGGCTAACATTTTCCCTGAAGAAGGGGCACCACAGCCAAGCTCTTTCCTCATCAGCACGTCGACATTGCCAGACTTGATGCCTTTGGAGGCTGGCTCTCTCAGATTGCAATGTTCACACGAATGTTGATGGCCAAGCGCACAGTACCTGCACAGTGCCTTGTTTGCCCTCACAAAGGTAGGGAGATCCTGGTGATTTTCTTGGCAGCAGGGCTCCAATTAGCACTTGTCGCAATAATATATTGTGATGCAAAGAAAGGCATGGGAATGAGAGGCTGAAATGTCCTGCTTGGAACCATTATTGGATTGTGGTTATATGAGAAGGCCTTGGCTTTGAATGGCAGCTGTGTTGCTTGTCTTTGGTCAAGTTGAGCAAGAAAAAGTGTATGGGAAAAGGATGCAAAATGCAAGTTGTTGCATGAAAGATGTGTGTCTGATTGTTGTTTGCAGTGCTGGAACGATGAATTTCCTTGCCGGCACGGCCCGATAAATCAAGTATGTTTAACAAATGGTCTTCGAGTCATAGAGTCATTTGCGGCACAGAAGGAGGCCATTCTGCCCATCCAGCGTATGCCGGCTCTCCATAGAACAATCCACTCAGTCCCATTGCTCTAGACCTGAAAGTTTATTTCCTTCAAGTGCCCATCCAATTTTCTTTTGAAATCATTCATTGTCTCTGCTTCCAACACCCTCAAAGGCAGCGAGTTCCAGCTCATTACCAGTAGCTGGGTAAAAATGTTCTTCCTCATATTCCCCATACATCTCTTGCCCAAAACTTTCGATCTGTGTCCCCTAGTCCTTGTACCATCAGCTACTGGCAACACGTTTTCTTTGCCTGCCTTATCTCAAACGGTCATAATCTTTACACCTCAATCAAATCTCTCCGCAATTTCCGTTGCTCCTCTGAGAACAACCCCAGCTTCTGCAACCTAACCTTGCAGCTAAAATCGCTCATCCCTGGAACCATTCTGGTCAATCTCCTCTGTAACCTCTCACATCCAACCTAAAGCCTGATGACCAAAAGTGTACGCAATACTCCTGTTGTGGCCTGACCAGAGATTTATAAAGGTTCAGCATAACTTTGCTGCTTTTGTACTCAATGATTCTATTTAAGAAGCCCAAGATCCTCTATGTTTTGCTGCCCACACTCTCAATATGTCCTGCAACCTTCATAAATCTATGCACATGCACCCCCAGGTTCCTCTGTCCTTGCACACTCTTTCCAACTGTGCCATTAAGTCTATATGAGCTCAGCCCATCCTTTCTGCCAAAATGCATCACCTCACACTTGTTGATATGAAATTCCATTTGCCACTTGTCTGCCCATTCTGCTAGGCTATCTATGTCGTCTTGAAGTCAATTTGTATCATGCTCACCGTTTGCCATTCCTCCAAGTTTGGTATGATTGGCAAATTTTGAAATCTTCTGCTCAGTTGCAATATCCAAGTTATTTCTACATCTCCAAAAAAAACACCGCTAGTCCTATGACTGACCCTTGCGCAACACCACTGTCTACCATCCTCCAGTGTGAAAAGTAACGATTGACCATGATGAGCTGTTTTGTGTCCTGAAAGCAATATTTTTGATCCAAGCTGAGACTGCCTGTTTCTGGTTTGTGTTTGCACAGAAGGAACAAATGTTATCCAGCAGTTAGTGTAAACATTTGGAGCACACTTTCCAATACAGATACAACCAGCTGTCAGGATGGCCGAGTGGTCTAAGGCGCCAGACTCAAGGAGTGTTTGTCCTTGCCTCTCTTGTGGCTCTGGAATTCTGGTCTCTCTTAAGGGGCGTGGGTTCAAATCCCACTCCTGACATCACTTTTTTCATCCACACAAAACCTCACAGCATCACACTGCCTGCTCAGCTTGCCTGCAATTTGCACGTGCCTCCTTCAATTACTTCAATCCTACTGCCATTTGCCAACAAACACAAGGCACAGCTCCACAAACATGGCCTTTCCTCAGGAAACCTCACAAATCCTAAGCCTGTCCTTCCACATAATGCTTCAAATCACACTTCTGCCATCAACCATTTCCCACACTCCAATGCCAGCACTCTGACTAAATTATCTTATGCCCCACCTCCTTGCTGCATTCCTCATTGCTTTCTAGCATTATGACTTGCAATCCCACTGCACGCACTGCTGCTTTTCACAAACAGGACAACACGCTCAAAGAATCGCACTTCTTGCACACCAAAACCCCACTCAATTCTACTCTCTTACTTCGACAATTCCTTCCAATCCTATTTGCCGGGCTAACATTTTCCCTGAAGAAGGGGCACCACAGCCAAGCTCTTTCCTCATCAGCACGTCGACATTGCCAGACTTGATGCCTTTGGAGGCTGGCTCTCTCAGATTGCAATGTTCACACGAATGTTGATGGCCAAGCGCACAGTACCTGCACAGTGCCTTGTTTGCCCTCACAAAGGTAGGGATATCCTGGTGATTTTCTTGGCAGCAGGGCTCCAATTAGCACTTGTCGCAATAATATATTGTGATGCAAAGAAAGGCATGGGAATGAGAGGCTGAAATGTCCTGCTTGGAACCATTATTGGATTGTGGTTATATTAGAAGGCCTTGGCTTTGAATGGCAGCTGTGTTGCTTGTCTTTGGTCAAGTTGAGCAAGAAAAAGTGTATGGGAAAAGGATGCAAAATGCAAGTTGTTGCATGAAAGATGTGTGTCTGATTGTTGTTTGCAGTGCTGGAACGATGAATTTCCTTGCCGGCACGGCCCGATAAATCAAGTATGTTTAACAAATGGTCTTCGAGTCATAGAGTCATTTGCGGCACAGAAGGAGGCCATTCTGCCCATCCAGCGTATGCCGGCTCTCCATAGAACAATCCACTCAGTCCCATTGCTCTAGACCTGAAAGTTTATTTCCTTCAAGTGCCCATCCAATTTTCTTTTGAAATCATTCATTGTCTCTGCTTCCAACACCCTCAAAGGCAGCGAGTTCCAGCTCATTACCAGTAGCTGGGTAAAAATGTTCTTCCTCATATTCCCCATACATCTCTTGCCCAAAACTTTCGATCTGTGTCCCCTAGTCCTTGTACCATCAGCTACTGGCAACACGTTTTCTTTGCCTGCCTTATCTCAAACGGTCATAATCTTTACACCTCAATCAAATCTCTCCGCAATTTCCGTTGCTCCTCTGAGAACAACCCCAGCTTCTGCAACCTAACCTTGCAGCTAAAATCGCTCATCCCTGGAACCATTCTGGTCAATCTCCTCTGTAACCTCTCACATCCAACCTAAAGCCTGATGACCAAAAGTGTACGCAATACTCCTGTTGTGGCCTGACCAGAGATTTATAAAGGTTCAGCATAACTTTGCTGCTTTTGTACTCAATGATTCTATTTAAGAAGCCCAAGATCCTCTATGTTTTGCTGCCCACACTCTCAATATGTCCTGCAACCTTCATAAATCTATGCACATGCACCCCCAGGTTCCTCTGTCCTTGCACACTCTTTCCAACTGTGCCATTAAGTCTATATGAGCTCAGCCCATCCTTTCTGCCAAAATGCATCACCTCACACTTGTTGATATGAAATTCCATTTGCCACTTGTCTGCCCATTCTGCTAGGCTATCTATGTCGTCTTGAAGTCAATTTGTATCATGCTCACCGTTTGCCATTCCTCCAAGTTTGGTATGATTGGCAAATTTTGAAATCTTCTGCTCAGTTGCAATATCCAAGTTATTTCTACATCTCCAAAAAAACCACCGCTAGTCCTATGACTGACCCTTGCGCAACACCACTGTCTACCATCCTCCAGTGTGAAAAGTAACGATTGACCATGATGAGCTGTTTTGTGTCCTGAAAGCAATATTTTTGATCCAAGCTGAGACTGCCTGTTTCTGGTTTGTGTTTGCACAGAAGGAACAAATGTTATCCAGCAGTTAGTGTAAACATTTGGAGCACACTTTCCAATACAGATACAACCAGCTGTCAGGATGGCCGAGTGGTCTAAGGCGCCAGACTCAAGGAGTGTTTGTCCTTGCCTCTCTTGTGGCTCTGGAATTCTGGTCTCTCTTAAGGGGCGTGGGTTCAAATCCCACTCCTGACATCACTTTTTTCATCCACACAAAACCTCACAGCATCACACTGCCTGCTCAGCTTGCCTGCAATTTGCACGTGCCTCCTTCAATTACTTCAATCCTACTGCCATTTGCCAACAAACACAAGGCACAGCTCCACAAACATGGCCTTTCCTCAGGAAACCTCACAAATCCTAAGCCTGTCCTTCCACATAATGCTTCAAATCACACTTCTGCCATCAACCATTTCCCACACTCCAATGCCAGCACTCTGACTAAATTATCTTATGCCCCACCTCCTTGCTGCATTCCTCATTGCTTTCTAGCATTATGACTTGCAATCCCACTGCACGCACTGCTGCTTTTCACAAACAGGACAACACGCTCAAAGAATCGCACTTCTTGCACACCAAAACCCCACTCAATTCTACTCTCTTACTTCGACAATTCCTTCCAATCCTATTTGCCGGGCTAACATTTTCCCTGAAGAAGGGGCACCACAGACAAGCTCTTTCCTCATCAGCACGTCGACATTGCCAGACTTGATGCCTTTGGAGGCTGGCTCTCTCAGATTGCAATGTTCACACGAATGTTGATGGCCAAGCGCACAGTACCTGCACAGTGCCTTGTTTGCCCTCACAAAGGTAGGGAGATCCTGGTGATTTTCTTGGCAGCAGGGCTCCAATTAGCACTTGTCGCAATAATATATTGTGATGCAAAGAAAGGCATGGGAATGAGAGGCTGAAATGTCCTGCTTGGAACCATTATTGGATTATAGTGGTTATATGAGAAGGCCTTGGCTTTGAATGGCAGCTGTGTTGCTTGTCTTTGGTCAAGTTGAGCAAGAAAAAGTGTATGGGAAAAGGATGCAAAATGCAAGTTGTTGCATGAAAGATGTGTGTCTGATTGTTGTTTGCAGTGCTGGAACGATGAATTTCCTTGCCGGCACGGCCCGATAAATCAAGTATGTTTAACAAATGGTCTTCGAGTCATAGAGTCATTTGCGGCACAGAAGGAGGCCATTCTGCCCATCCAGCGTATGCCGGCTCTCCATAGAACAATCCACTCAGTCCCATTGCTCTAGACCTGAAAGTTTATTTCCTTCAAGTGCCCATCCAATTTTCTTTTGAAATCATTCATTGTCTCTGCTTCCAACACCCTCAAAGGCAGCGAGTTCCAGCTCATTACCAGTAGCTGGGTAAAAATGTTCTTCCTCATATTCCCCATACATCTCTTGCCCAAAACTTTCGATCTGTGTCCCCTAGTCCTTGTACCATCAGCTACTGGCAACACGTTTTCTTTGCCTGCCTTATCTCAAACGGTCATAATCTTTACACCTCAATCAAATCTCTCCGCAATTTCCGTTGCTCCTCTGAGAACAACCCCAGCTTCTGCAACCTAACCTTGCAGCTAAAATCGCTCATCCCTGGAACCATTCTGGTCAATCTCCTCTGTAACCTCTCACATCCAACCTAAAGCCTGATGACCAAAAGTGTACGCAATACTCCTGTTGTGGCCTGACCAGAGATTTATAAAGGTTCAGCATAACTTTGCTGCTTTTGTACTCAATCATTCTATTTAAGAAGCCCAAGATCCTCTATGTTTTGCTGCCCACACTCTCAATATGTCCTGCAACCTTCATAAATCTATGCACATGCACCCCCAGGTTCCTCTGTCCTTGCACACTCTTTCCAACTGTGCCATTAAGTCTATATGAGCTCAGCCCATCCTTTCTGCCAAAATGCATCACCTCACACTTGTTGATATGAAATTCCATTTGCCACTTGTCTGCCCATTCTGCTAGGCTATCTATGTCGTCTTGAAGTCAATTTGTATCATGCTCACCGTTTGCCATTCCTCCAAGTTTGGTATGATTGGCAAATTTTGAAATCTTCTGCTCAGTTGCAATATCCAAGTTATTTCTACATCTCCAAAAAAACCACCGCTAGTCCTATGACTGACCCTTGCGCAACACCACTGTCTACCATCCTCCAGTGTGAAAAGTAACGATTGACCATGATGAGCTGTTTTGTGTCCTGAAAGCAATATTTTTGATCCAAGCTGAGACTGCCTGTTTCTGGTTTGTGTTTGCACAGAAGGAACAAATGTTATCCAGCAGTTAGTGTAAACATTTGGAGCACACTTTCCAATACAGATACAACCAGCTGTCAGGATGGCCGAGTGGTCTAAGGCGCCAGACTCAAGGAGTGTTTGTCCTTGCCTCTCTTGTGGCTCTGGAATTCTGGTCTCTCTTAAGGGGCGTGGGTTCAAATCCCACTCCTGACATCACTTTTTTCATCCACACAAAACCTCACAGCATCACACTGCCTGCTCAGCTTGCCTGCAATTTGCACGTGCCTCCTTCAATTACTTCAATCCTACTGCCATTTGCCAACAAACACAAGGCACAGCTCCACAAACATGGCCTTTCCTCAGGAAACCTCACAAATCCTAAGCCTGTCCTTCCACATAATGCTTCAAATCACACTTCTGCCATCAACCATTTCCCACACTCCAATGCCAGCACTCTGACTAAATTATCTTATGCCCCACCTCCTTGCTGCATTCCTCATTGCTTTCTAGCATTATGGCTTGCATTCCCACTGCACGCACTGCTGCTTTTCACAAACAGGACAACACGCTCAAAGAATCGCACTTCTTGCACACCAAAACCCCACTCAATTCTACTCTCTTACTTCGACAATTCCTTCCAATCCTATTTGCCGGGCTAACATTTTCCCTGAAGAAGGGGCACCACAGCCAAGCTCTTTCCTCATCAGCACGTCGACATTGCCAGACTTGATGCCTTTGGAGGCTGGCTCTCTCAGATTGCAATGTTCACACGAATGTTGATGGCCAAGCGCACAGTACCTGCACAGTGCCTTGTTTGCCCTCACAAAGGTAGGGAGATCCTGGTGATTTTCTTGGCAGCAGGGCTCCAATTAGCACTTGTCGCAATAATATATTGTGATGCAAAGAAAGGCATGGGAATGAGAGGCTGAAATGTCCTGCTTGGAACCATTATTGGATTGTGATTATATTAGAAGGCCTTGGCTTTGAATGGCAGCTGTGTTGCTTGTCTTTGGTCAAGTTGAGCAAGAAAAAGTGTATGGGAAAAGGATGCAAAATGCAAGTTGTTGCATGAAAGATGTGTGTCTGATTGTTGTTTGCAGTGCTGGAACGATGAATTTCCTTGCCGGCACGGCCCGATAAATCAAGTATGTTTAACAAATGGTCTTCGAGTCATAGAGTCATTTGCGGCACAGAAGGAGGCCATTCTGCCCATCCAGCGTATGCCGGCTCTCCATAGAACAATCCACTCAGTCCCATTGCTCTAGACCTGAAAGTTTATTTCCTTCAAGTGCCCATCCAATTTTCTTTTGAAATCATTCATTGTCTCTGCTTCCAACACCCTCAAAGGCAGCGAGTTCCAGCTCATTACCAGTAGCTGGGTAAAAATGTTCTTCCTCATATTCCCCATACATCTCTTGCCCAAAACTTTCGATCTGTGTCCCCTAGTCCTTGTACCATCAGCTACTGGCAACACGTTTTCTTTGCCTGCCTTATCTCAAACGGTCATAATCTTTACACCTCAATCAAATCTCTCCGCAATTTCCGTTGCTCCTCTGAGAACAACCCCAGCTTCTGCAACCTAACCTTGCAGCTAAAATCGCTCATCCCTGGAACCATTCTGGTCAATCTCCTCTGTAACCTCTCACATCCAACCTAAAGCCTGATGACCAAAAGTGTACGCAATACTCCTGTTGTGGCCTGACCAGAGATTTATAAAGGTTCAGCATAACTTTGCTGCTTTTGTACTCAATGATTCTATTTAAGAAGCCCAAGATCCTCTATGTTTTGCTGCCCACACTCTCAATATGTCCTGCAACCTTCATAAATCTATGCACATGCACCCCCAGGTTCCTCTGTCCTTGCACACTCTTTCCAACTGTGCCATTAAGTCTATATGAGCTCAGCCCATCCTTTCTGCCAAAATGCATCACCTCACACTTGTTGATATGAAATTCCATTTGCCACTTGTCTGCCCATTCTGCTAGGCTATCTATGTCGTCTTGAAGTCAATTTGTATCATGCTCACCGTTTGCCATTCCTCCAAGTTTGGTATGATTGGCAAATTTTGAAATCTTCTGCTCAGTTGCAATATCCAAGTTATTTCTACATCTCCAAAAAAAACACCGCTAGTCCTATGACTGACCCTTGCGCAACACCACTGTCTACCATCCTCCAGTGTGAAAAGTAACGATTGACCATGATGAGCTGTTTTGTGTCCTGAAAGCAATATTTTTGATCCAAGCTGAGACTGCCTGTTTCTGGTTTGTGTTTGCACAGAAGGAACAAATGTTATCCAGCAGTTAGTGTAAACATTTGGAGCACACTTTCCAATGCAGATACAACCAGCTGTCAGGATGGCCGAGTGGTCTAAGGCGCCAGACTCAAGGAGTGTTTGTCCTTGCCTCTCTTGTGGCTCTGGAATTCTGGTCTCTCTTAAGGGGCGTGGGTTCAAATCCCACTCCTGACATCACTTTTTTCATCCACACAAAACCTCACAGCATCACACTGCCTGCTCAGCTTGCCTGCAATTTGCACGTGCCTCCTTCAATTACTTCAATCCTACTGCCATTTGCCAACAAACACAAGGCACAGCTCCACAAACATGGCCTTTCCTCAGGAAACCTCACAAATCCTAAGCCTGTCCTTCCACATAATGCTTCAAATCACACTTCTGCCATCAACCATTTCCCACACTCCAATGCCAGCACTCTGACTAAATTATCTTATGCCCCACCTCCTTGCTGCATTCCTCATTGCTTTCTAGCATTATGACTTGCAATCCCACTGCACGCACTGCTGCTTTTCACAAACAGGACAACACGCTCAAAGAATCGCACTTCTTGCACACCAAAACCCCACTCAATTCTACTCTCTTACTTCGACAATTCCTTCCAATCCTATTTGCCGGGCTAACATTTTCCCTGAAGAAGGGGCACCACAGCCAAGCTCTTTCCTCATCAGCACGTCGACATTGCCAGACTTGATGCCTTTGGAGCCTGGCTCTCTCAGATTGCAATGTTCACACGAATGTTGATGGCCAAGCGCACAGTACCTGCACAGTGCCTTGTTTGCCCTCACAAAGGTAGGGAGATCCTGGTGATTTTCTTGGCAGCAGGGCTCCAATTAGCACTTGTCGCAATAATATATTGTGATGCAAAGAAAGGCATGGGAATGAGAGGCTGAAATGTCCTGCTTGGAACCATTATTGGATTGTGGTTATATTAGAAGGCCTTGGCTTTGAATGGCAGCTGTGTTGCTTGTCTTTGGTCAAGTTGAGCAAGAAAAAGTGTATGGGAAAAGGATGCAAAATGCAAGTTGTTGCATGAAAGATGTGTGTCTGATTGTTGTTTGCAGTGCTGGAACGATGAATTTCCTTGCCGGCACGGCCCGATAAATCAAGTATGTTTAACAAATGGTCTTCGAGTCATAGAGTCATTTGCGGCACAGAAGGAGGCCATTCTGCCCATCCAGCGTATGCCGGCTCTCCATAGAACAATCCACTCAGTCCCATTGCTCTAGACCTGAAAGTTTATTTCCTTCAAGTGCCCATCCAATTTTCTTTTGAAATCATTCATTGTCTCTGCTTCCAACACCCTCAAAGGCAGCGAGTTCCAGCTCATTACCAGTAGCTGGGTAAAAATGTTCTTCCTCATATTCCCCATACATCTCTTGCCCAAAACTTTCGATCTGTGTCCCCTAGTCCTTGTACCATCAGCTACTGGCAACACGTTTTCTTTGCCTGCCTTATCTCAAACGGTCATAATCTTTACACCTCAATCAAATCTCTCCGCAATTTCCGTTGCTCCTCTGAGAACAACCCCAGCTTCTGCAACCTAACCTTGCAGCTAAAATCGCTCATCCCTGGAACCATTCTGGTCAATCTCCTCTGTAATCTCTCACATCCAACCTAAAGCCTGATGACCAAAAGTGTACGCAATACTCCTGTTGTGGCCTGACCAGAGATTTATAAAGGTTCAGCATAACTTTGCTGCTTTTGTACTCAATGATTCTATTTAAGAAGCCCAAGATCCTCTATGTTTTGCTGCCCACACTCTCAATATGTCCTGCAACCTTCATAAATCTATGCACATGCACCCCCAGGTTCCTCTGTCCTTGCACACTCTTTCCAACTGTGCCATTAAGTCTATATGAGCTCAGCCCATCCTTTCTGCCAAAATGCATCACCTCACACTTGTTGATATGAAATTCCATTTGCCACTTGTCTGCCCATTCTGCTAGGCTATCTATGTCGTCTTGAAGTCAATTTGTATCATGCTCACCGTTTGCCATTCCTCCAAGTTTGGTATGATTGGCAAATTTTGAAATCTTCTGCTCAGTTGCAATATCCAAGTTATTTCTACATCTCCAAAAAAAACACCGCTAGTCCTATGACTGACCCTTGCGCAACACCACTGTCTACCATCCTCCAGTGTGAAAAGTAACGATTGACCATGATGAGCTGTTTTGTGTCCTGAAAGCAATATTTTTGATCCAAGCTGAGACTGCCTGTTTCTGGTTTGTGTTTGCACAGAAGGAACAAATGTTATCCAGCAGTTAGTGTAAACATTTGGAGCACACTTTCCAATACAGATACAACCAGCTGTCAGGATGGCCGAGTGGTCTAAGGCGCCAGACTCAAGGAGTGTTTGTCCTTGCCTCTCTTGTGGCTCTGGAATTCTGGTCTCTCTTAAGGGGCGTGGGTTCAAATCCCACTCCTGACATCACTTTTTTCATCCACACAAAACCTCACAGCATCACACTGCCTGCTCAGCTTGCCTGCAATTTGCACGTGCCTCCTTCAATTACTTCAATCCTACTGCCATTTGCCAACAAACACAAGGCACAGCTCCACAAACATGGCCTTTCCTCAGGAAACCTCACAAATCCTAAGCCTGTCCTTCCACATAATGCTTCAAATCACACTTCTGCCATCAACCATTTCCCACACTCCAATGCCAGCACTCTGACTAAATTATCTTATGCCCCACCTCCTTGCTGCATTCCTCATTGCTTTCTAGCATTATGACTTGCAATCCCACTGCACGCACTGCTGCTTTTCACAAACAGGACAACACGCTCAAAGAATCGCACTTCTTGCACACCAAAACCCCACTCAATTCTACTCTCTTACTTCGACAATTCCTTCCAATCCTATTTGCCGGGCTAACATTTTCCCTGAAGAAGGGGCACCACAGCCAAGCTCTTTCCTCATCAGCACGTCGACATTGCCAGACTTGATGCCTTTGGAGCCTGGCTCTCTCAGATTGCAATGTTCACACGAATGTTGATGGCCAAGCGCACAGTACCTGCACAGTGCCTTGTTTGCCCTCACAAAGGTAGGGAGATCCTGGTGATTTTCTTGGCAGCAGGGCTCCAATTAGCACTTGTCGCAATAATATATTGTGATGCAAAGAAAGGCATGGGAATGAGAGGCTGAAATGTCCTGCTTGGAACCATTATTGGATTGTGGTTATATTAGAAGGCCTTGGCTTTGAATGGCAGCTGTGTTGCTTGTCTTTGGTCAAGTTGAGCAAGAAAAAGTGTATGGGAAAAGGATGCAAAATGCAAGTTGTTGCATGAAAGATGTGTGTCTGATTGTTGTTTGCAGTGCTGGAACGATGAATTTCCTTGCCGGCACGGCCCGATAAATCAAGTATGTTTAACAAATGGTCTTCGAGTCATAGAGTCATTTGCGGCACAGAAGGAGGCCATTCTGCCCATCCAGCGTATGCCGGCTCTCCATAGAACAATCCACTCAGTCCCATTGCTCTAGACCTGAAAGTTTATTTCCTTCAAGTGCCCATCCAATTTTCTTTTGAAATCATTCATTGTCTCTGCTTCCAACACCCTCAAAGGCAGCGAGTTCCAGCTCATTACCAGTAGCTGGGTAAAAATGTTCTTCCTCATATTCCCCATACATCTCTTGCCCAAAACTTTCGATCTGTGTCCCCTAGTCCTTGTACCATCAGCTACTGGCAACACGTTTTCTTTGCCTGCCTTATCTCAAACGGTCATAATCTTTACACCTCAATCAAATCTCTCCGCAATTTCCGTTGCTCCTCTGAGAACAACCCCAGCTTCTGCAACCTAACCTTGCAGCTAAAATCGCTCATCCCTGGAACCATTCTGGTCAATCTCCTCTGTAACCTCTCACATCCAACCTAAAGCCTGATGACCAAAAGTGTACGCAATACTCCTGTTGTGGCCTGACCAGAGATTTATAAAGGTTCAGCATAACTTTGCTGCTTTTGTACTCAATGATTCTATTTAAGAAGCCCAAGATCCTCTATGTTTTGCTGCCCACACTCTCAATATGTCCTGCAACCTTCATAAATCTATGCACATGCACCCCCAGGTTCCTCTGTCCTTGCACACTCTTTCCAACTGTGCCATTAAGTCTATATGAGCTCAGCCCATCCTTTCTGCCAAAATGCATCACCTCACACTTGTTGATATGAAATTCCATTTGCCACTTGTCTGCCCATTCTGCTAGGCTATCTATGTCGTCTTGAAGTCAATTTGTATCATGCTCACCGTTTGCCATTCCTCCAAGTTTGGTATGATTGGCAAATTTTGAAATCTTCTGCTCAGTTGCAATATCCAAGTTATTTCTACATCTCCAAAAAAAACACCGCTAGTCCTATGACTGACCCTTGCGCAACACCACTGTCTACCATCCTCCAGTGTGAAAAGTAACGATTGACCATGATGAGCTGTTTTGTGTCCTGAAAGCAATATTTTTGATCCAAGCTGAGACTGCCTGTTTCTGGTTTGTGTTTGCACAGAAGGAACAAATGTTATCCAGCAGTTAGTGTAAACATTTGGAGCACACTTTCCAATACAGATACAACCAGCTGTCAGGATGGCCGAGTGGTCTAAGGCGCCAGACTCAAGGAGTGTTTGTCCTTGCCTCTCTTGTGGCTCTGGAATTCTGGTCTCTCTTAAGGGGCGTGGGTTCAAATCCCACTCCTGACATCACTTTTTTCATCCACACAAAACCTCACAGCATCACACTGCCTGCTCAGCTTGCCTGCAATTTGCACGTGCCTCCTTCAATTACTTCAATCCTACTGCCATTTGCCAACAAACACAAGGCACAGCTCCACAAACATGGCCTTTCCTCAGGAAACCTCACAAATCCTAAGCCTGTCCTTCCACATAATGCTTCAAATCACACTTCTGCCATCAACCATTTCCCACACTCCAATGCCAGCACTCTGACTAAATTATCTTATGCCCCACCTCCTTGCTGCATTCCTCATTGCTTTCTAGCATTATGACTTGCAATCCCACTGCACGCACTGCTGCTTTTCACAAACAGGACAACACGCTCAAAGAATCGCACTTCTTGCACACCAAAACCCCACTCAATTCTACTCTCTTACTTCGACAATTCCTTCCAATCCTATTTGCCGGGCTAACATTTTCCCTGAAGAAGGGGCACCACAGACAAGCTCTTTCCTCATCAGCACGTCGACATTGCCAGACTTGATGCCTTTGGAGCCTGGCTCTCTCAGATTGCAATGTTCACACGAATGTTGATGGCCAAGCGCACAGTACCTGCACAGTGCCTTGTTTGCCCTCACAAAGGTAGGGAGATCCTGGTGATTTTCTTGGCAGCAGGGCTCCAATTAGCACTTGTCGCAATAATATATTGTGATGCAAAGAAAGGCATGGGAATGAGAGGCTGAAATGTCCTGCTTGGAACCATTATTGGATTGTGGTTATATTAGAAGGCCTTGGCTTTGAATGGCAGCTGTGTTGCTTGTCTTTGGTCAAGTTGAGCAAGAAAAAGTGTATGGGAAAAGGATGCAAAATGCAAGTTGTTGCATGAAAGATGTGTGTCTGATTGTTGTTTGCAGTGCTGGAACGATGAATTTCCTTGCCGGCACGGCCCGATAAATCAAGTATGTTTAACAAATGGTCTTCGAGTCATAGAGTCATTTGCGGCACAGAAGGAGGCCATTCTGCCCATCCAGCGTATGCCGGCTCTCCATAGAACAATCCACTCAGTCCCATTGCTCTAGACCTGAAAGTTTATTTCCTTCAAGTGCCCATCCAATTTTCTTTTGAAATCATTCATTGTCTCTGCTTCCAACACCCTCAAAGGCAGCGAGTTCCAGCTCATTACCAGTAGCTGGGTAAAAATGTTCTTCCTCATATTCCCCATACATCTCTTGCCCAAAACTTTCGATCTGTGTCCCCTAGTCCTTGTACCATCAGCTACTGGCAACACGTTTTCTTTGCCTGCCTTATCTCAAACGGTCATAATCTTTACACCTCAATCAAATCTCTCCGCAATTTCCGTTGCTCCTCTGAGAACAACCCCAGCTTCTGCAACCTAACCTTGCAGCTAAAATCGCTCATCCCTGGAACCATTCTGGTCAATCTCCTCTGTAACCTCTCACATCCAACCTAAAGCCTGATGACCAAAAGTGTACGCAATACTCCTGTTGTGGCCTGACCAGAGATTTATAAAGGTTCAGCATAACTTTGCTGCTTTTGTACTCAATGATTCTATTTAAGAAGCCCAAGATCCTCTATGTTTTGCTGCCCACACTCTCAATATGTCCTGCAACCTTCATAAATCTATGCACATGCACCCCCAGGTTCCTCTGTCCTTGCACACTCTTTCCAACTGTGCCATTAAGTCTATATGAGCTCAGCCCATCCTTTCTGCCAAAATGCATCACCTCACACTTGTTGATATGAAATTCCATTTGCCACTTGTCTGCCCATTCTGCTAGGCTATCTATGTCGTCTTGAAGTCAATTTGTATCATGCTCACCGTTTGCCATTCCTCCAAGTTTGGTATGATTGGCAAATTTTGAAATCTTCTGCTCAGTTGCAATATCCAAGTTATTTCTACATCTCCAAAAAAAACACCGCTAGTCCTATGACTGACCCTTGCGCAACACCACTGTCTACCATCCTCCAGTGTGAAAAGTAACGATTGACCATGATGAGCTGTTTTGTGTCCTGAAAGCAATATTTTTGATCCAAGCTGAGACTGCCTGTTTCTGGTTTGTGTTTGCACAGAAGGAACAAATGTTATCCAGCAGTTAGTGTAAACATTTGGAGCACACTTTCCAATACAGATACAACCAGCTGTCAGGATGGCCGAGTGGTCTAAGGCGCCAGACTCAAGGAGTGTTTGTCCTTGCCTCTCTTGTGGCTCTGGAATTCTGGTCTCTCTTAAGGGGCGTGGGTTCAAATCCCACTCCTGACATCACTTTTTTCATCCACACAAAACCTCACAGCATCACACTGCCTGCTCAGCTTGCCTGCAATTTGCACGTGCCTCCTTCAATTACTTCAATCCTACTGCCATTTGCCAACAAACACAAGGCACAGCTCCACAAACATGGCCTTTCCTCAGGAAACCTCACAAATCCTAAGCCTGTCCTTCCACATAATGCTTCAAATCACACTTCTGCCATCAACCATTTCCCACACTCCAATGCCAGCACTCTGACTAAATTATCTTATGCCCCACCTCCTTGCTGCATTCCTCATTGCTTTCTAGCATTATGACTTGCAATCCCACTGCACGCACTGCTGCTTTTCACAAACAGGACAACACGCTCAAAGAATCGCACTTCTTGCACACCAAAACCCCACTCAATTCTACTCTCTTACTTCGACAATTCCTTCCAATCCTATTTGCCGGGCTAACATTTTCCCTGAAGAAGGGGCACCACAGCCAAGCTCTTTCCTCATCAGCACGTCGACATTGCCAGACTTGATGCCTTTGGAGCCTGGCTCTCTCAGATTGCAATGTTCACACGAATGTTGATGGCCAAGCGCACAGTACCTGCACAGTGCCTTGTTTGCCCTCACAAAGGTAGGGAGATCCTGGTGATTTTCTTGGCAGCAGGGCTCCAATTAGCACTTGTCGCAATAATATATTGTGATGCAAAGAAAGGCATGGGAATGAGAGGCTGAAATGTCCTGCTTGGAACCATTATTGGATTGTGGTTATATTAGAAGGCCTTGGCTTTGAATGGCAGCTGTGTTGCTTGTCTTTGGTCAAGTTGAGCAAGAAAAAGTGTATGGGAAAAGGATGCAAAATGCAAGTTGTTGCATGAAAGATGTGTGTCTGATTGTTGTTTGCAGTGCTGGAACGATGAATTTCCTTGCCGGCACGGCCCGATAAATCAAGTATGTTTAACAAATGGTCTTCGAGTCATAGAGTCATTTGCGGCACAGAAGGAGGCCATTCTGCCCATCCAGCGTATGCCGGCTCTCCATAGAACAATCCACTCAGTCCCATTGCTCTAGACCTGAAAGTTTATTTCCTTCAAGTGCCCATCCAATTTTCTTTTGAAATCATTCATTGTCTCTGCTTCCAACACCCTCAAAGGCAGCGAGTTCCAGCTCATTACCAGTAGCTGGGTAAAAATGTTCTTCCTCATATTCCCCATACATCTCTTGCCCAAAACTTTCGATCTGTGTCCCCTAGTCCTTGTACCATCAGCTACTGGCAACACGTTTTCTTTGCCTGCCTTATCTCAAACGGTCATAATCTTTACACCTCAATCAAATCTCTCCGCAATTTCCGTTGCTCCTCTGAGAACAACCCCAGCTTCTGCAACCTAACCTTGCAGCTAAAATCGCTCATCCCTGGAACCATTCTGGTCAATCTCCTCTGTAACCTCTCACATCCAACCTAAAGCCTGATGACCAAAAGTGTACGCAATACTCCTGTTGTGGCCTGACCAGAGATTTATAAAGGTTCAGCATAACTTTGCTGCTTTTGTACTCAATGATTCTATTTAAGAAGCCCAAGATCCTCTATGTTTTGCTGCCCACACTCTCAATATGTCCTGCAACCTTCATAAATCTATGCACATGCACCCCCAGGTTCCTCTGTCCTTGCACACTCTTTCCAACTGTGCCATTAAGTCTATATGAGCTCAGCCCATCCTTTCTGCCAAAATGCATCACCTCACACTTGTTGATATGAAATTCCATTTGCCACTTGTCTGCCCATTCTGCTAGGCTATCTATGTCGTCTTGAAGTCAATTTGTATCATGCTCACCGTTTGCCATTCCTCCAAGTTTGGTATGATTGGCAAATTTTGAAATCTTCTGCTCAGTTGCAATATCCAAGTTATTTCTACATCTCCAAAAAAACCACCGCTAGTCCTATGACTGACCCTTGCGCAACACCACTGTCTACCATCCTCCAGTGTGAAAAGTAACGATTGACCATGATGAGCTGTTTTGTGTCCTGAAAGCAATATTTTTGATCCAAGCTGAGACTGCCTGTTTCTGGTTTGTGTTTGCACAGAAGGAACAAATGTTATCCAGCAGTTAGTGTAAACATTTGGAGCACACTTTCCAATACAGACACAACCAGCTGTCAGGATGGCCGAGTGGTCTAAGGCGCCAGACTCAAGGAGTGTTTGTCCTTGCCTCTCTTGTGGCTCTGGAATTCTGGTCTCTCTTAAGGGACGTGGGTTCAAATCCCACTCCTGACATCACTATTTTCATCCTCACAGCATCACACTGCCTGCTCAGCTTGCCTGCAATTTGCACGTGCCTCCTTCAATTACTTCAATCCTACTGCCATTTGCCAACAAACACAAGGCACAGCTCCACAAACATGGCCTTTCCTCAGGAAACCTCACAAATCCTAAGCCTGTCCTTCCACATAATGCTTCAAATCACACTTCTGCCATCAACCATTTCCCACACTCCAATGCCAGCACTCTGACTAAATTATCTTATGCCCCACCTCCTTGCTGCATTCCTCATTGCTTTCTAGCATTATGACTTGCAATCCCACTGCACGCACTGCTGCTTTTCACAAACAGGACAACACGCTCAAAGAATCGCACTTCTTGCACACCAAAACCCCACTCAATTCTACTCTCTTACTTCGACAATTCCTTCCAATCCTATTTGCCGGGCTAACATTTTCCCTGAAGAAGGGGCACCACAGCCAAGCTCTTTCCTCATCAGCACGTCGACATTGCCAGACTTGATGCCTTTGGAGGCTGGCTCTCTCAGATTGCAATGTTCACACGAATGTTGATGGCCAAGCGCACAGTACCTGCACAGTGCCTTGTTTGCCCTCACAAAGGTAGGGAGATCCTGGTGATTTTCTTGGCAGCAGGGCTCCAATTAGCACTTGTCGCAATAATATATTGTGATGCAAAGAAAGGCATGGGAATGAGAGGCTGAAATGTCCTGCTTGGAACCATTATTGGATTGTGGTTATATGAGAAGGCCTTGGCTTTGAATGGCAGCTGTGTTGCTTGTCTTTGGTCAAGTTGAGCAAGAAAAAGTGTATGGGAAAAGGATGCAAAATGCAAGTTGTTGCATGAAAGATGTGTGTCTGATTGTTGTTTGCAGTGCTGGAACGATGAATTTCCTTGCCGGCACGGCCCGATAAATCAAGTATGTTTAACAAATGGCCTTCGAGTCATAGAGTCATTTGCGGCACAGAAGGAGGCCATTCTGCCCATCCAGCGTATGCCGGCTCTCCATAGAACAATCCACTCAGTCCCATTGCTCTAGACCTGAAAGTTTATTTCCTTCAAGTGCCCATCCAATTTTCTTTTGAAATCATTCATTGTCTCTGCTTCCAACACCCTCAAAGGCAGCGAGTTCCAGCTCATTACCAGTAGCTGGGTAAAAATGTTCTTCCTCATATTCCCCATACATCTCTTGCCCAAAACTTTCGATCTGTGTCCCCTAGTCCTTGTACCATCAGCTACTGGCAACACGTTTTCTTTGCCTGCCTTATCTCAAACGGTCATAATCTTTACACCTCAATCAAATCTCTCCGCAATTTCCGTTGCTCCTCTGAGAACAACCCCAGCTTCTGCAACCTAACCTTGCAGCTAAAATCGCTCATCCCTGGAACCATTCTGGTCAATCTCCTCTGTAACCTCTCACATCCAACCTAAAGCCTGATGACCAAAAGTGTACGCAATACTCCTGTTGTGGCCTGACCAGAGATTTATAAAGGTTCAGCATAACTTTGCTGCTTTTGTACTCAATGATTCTATTTAAGAAGCCCAAGATCCTCTATGTTTTGCTGCCCACACTCTCAATATGTCCTGCAACCTTCATAAATCTATGCACATGCACCCCCAGGTTCCTCTGTCCTTGCACACTCTTTCCAACTGTGCCATTAAGTCTATATGAGCTCAGCCCATCCTTTCTGCCAAAATGCATCACCTCACACTTGTTGATATGAAATTCCATTTGCCACTTGTCTGCCCATTCTGCTAGGCTATCTATGTCGTCTTGAAGTCAATTTGTATCATGCTCACCGTTTGCCATTCCTCCAAGTTTGGTATGATTGGCAAATTTTGAAATCTTCTGCTCAGTTGCAATATCCAAGTTATTTCTACATCTCCAAAAAAACCACCGCTAGTCCTATGACTGACCCTTGCGCAACACCACTGTCTACCATCCTCCAGTGTGAAAAGTAACGATTGACCATGATGAGCTGTTTTGTGTCCTGAAAGCAATATTTTTGATCCAAGCTGAGACTGCCTGTTTCTGGTTTGTGTTTGCACAGAAGGAACAAATGTTATCCAGCAGTTAGTGTAAACATTTGGAGCACACTTTCCAATACAGACACAACCAGCTGTCAGGATGGCCGAGTGGTCTAAGGCGCCAGACTCAAGGAGTGTTTGTCCTTGCCTCTCTTGTGGCTCTGGAATTCTGGTCTCTCTTAAGGGACGTGGGTTCAAATCCCACTCCTGACATCACTATTTTCATCCTCACAGCATCACACTGCCTGCTCAGCTTGCCTGCAATTTGCACGTGCCTCCTTCAATTACTTCAATCCTACTGCCATTTGCCAACAAACACAAGGCACAGCTCCACAAACATGGCCTTTCCTCAGGAAACCTCACAAATCCTAAGCCTGTCCTTCCACATAATGCTTCAAATCACACTTCTGCCATCAACCATTTCCCACACTCCAATGCCAGCACTCTGACTAAATTATCTTATGCCCCACCTCCTTGCTGCATTCCTCATTGCTTTCTAGCATTATGACTTGCAATCCCACTGCACGCACTGCTGCTTTTCACAAACAGGACAACACGCTCAAAGAATCGCACTTCTTGCACACCAAAACCCCACTCAATTCTACTCTCTTACTTCGACAATTCCTTCCAATCCTATTTGCCGGGCTAACATTTTCCCTGAAGAAGGGGCACCACAGCCAAGCTCTTTCCTCATCAGCACGTCGACATTGCCAGACTTGATGCCTTTGGAGGCTGGCTCTCTCAGATTGCAATGTTCACACGAATGTTGATGGCCAAGCGCACAGTACCTGCACAGTGCCTTGTTTGCCCTCACAAAGGTAGGGAGATCCTGGTGATTTTCTTGGCAGCAGGGCTCCAATTAGCACTTGTCGCAATAATATATTGTGATGCAAAGAAAGGCATGGGAATGAGAGGCTGAAATGTCCTGCTTGGAACCATTATTGGATTGTGGTTATATGAGAAGGCCTTGGCTTTGAATGGCAGCTGTGTTGCTTGTCTTTGGTCAAGTTGAGCAAGAAAAAGTGTATGGGAAAAGGATGCAAAATGCAAGTTGTTGCATGAAAGATGTGTGTCTGATTGTTGTTTGCAGTGCTGGAACGATGAATTTCCTTGCCGGCACGGCCCGATAAATCAAGTATGTTTAACAAATGGCCTTCGAGTCATAGAGTCATTTGCGGCACAGAAGGAGGCCATTCTGCCCATCCAGCGTATGCCGGCTCTCCATAGAACAATCCACTCAGTCCCATTGCTCTAGACCTGAAAGTTTATTTCCTTCAAGTGCCCATCCAATTTTCTTTTGAAATCATTCATTGTCTCTGCTTCCAACACCCTCAAAGGCAGCGAGTTCCAGCTCATTACCAGTAGCTGGGTAAAAATGTTCTTCCTCATATTCCCCATACATCTCTTGCCCAAAACTTTCGATCTGTGTCCCCTAGTCCTTGTACCATCAGCTACTGGCAACACGTTTTCTTTGCCTGCCTTATCTCAAACGGTCATAATCTTTACACCTCAATCAAATCTCTCCGCAATTTCCGTTGCTCCTCTGAGAACAACCCCAGCTTCTGCAACCTAACCTTGCAGCTAAAATCGCTCATCCCTGGAACCATTCTGGTCAATCTCCTCTGTAACCTCTCACATCCAACCTAAAGCCTGATGACCAAAAGTGTACGCAATACTCCTGTTGTGGCCTGACCAGAGATTTATAAAGGTTCAGCATAACTTTGCTGCTTTTGTACTCAATGATTCTATTTAAGAAGCCCAAGATCCTCTATGTTTTGCTGCCCACACTCTCAATATGTCCTGCAACCTTCATAAATCTATGCACATGCACCCCCAGGTTCCTCTGTCCTTGCACACTCTTTCCAACTGTGCCATTAAGTCTATATGAGCTCAGCCCATCCTTTCTGCCAAAATGCATCACCTCACACTTGTTGATATGAAATTCCATTTGCCACTTGTCTGCCCATTCTGCTAGGCTATCTATGTCGTCTTGAAGTCAATTTGTATCATGCTCACCGTTTGCCATTCCTCCAAGTTTGGTATGATTGGCAAATTTTGAAATCTTCTGCTCAGTTGCAATATCCAAGTTATTTCTACATCTCCAAAAAAACCACCGCTAGTCCTATGACTGACCCTTGCGCAACACCACTGTCTACCATCCTCCAGTGTGAAAAGTAACGATTGACCATGATGAGCTGTTTTGTGTCCTGAAAGCAATATTTTTGATCCAAGCTGAGACTGCCTGTTTCTGGTTTGTGTTTGCACAGAAGGAACAAATGTTATCCAGCAGTTAGTGTAAACATTTGGAGCACACTTTCCAATACAGACACAACCAGCTGTCAGGATGGCCGAGTGGTCTAAGGCGCCAGACTCAAGGAGTGTTTGTCCTTGCCTCTCTTGTGGCTCTGGAATTCTGGTCTCTCTTAAGGGACGTGGGTTCAAATCCCACTCCTGATATCACTATTTTCATCCTCACAGCATCACACTGCCTGCTCAGCTTGCCTGCAATTTGCACGTGCCTCCTTCAATTACTTCAATCCTACTGCCATTTGCCAACAAACACAAGGCACAGCTCCACAAACATGGCCTTTCCTCAGGAAACCTCACAAATCCTAAGCCTGTCCTTCCACATAATGCTTCAAATCACACTTCTGCCATCAACCATTTCCCACACTCCAATGCCAGCACTCTGACTAAATTATCTTATGCCCCACCTCCTTGCTGCATTCCTCATTGCTTTCTAGCATTATGACTTGCAATCCCACTGCACGCACTGCTGCTTTTCACAAACAGGACAACACGCTCAAAGAATCGCACTTCTTGCACACCAAAACCCCACTCAATTCTACTCTCTTACTTCGACAATTCCTTCCAATCCTATTTGCCGGGCTAACATTTTCCCTGAAGAAGGGGCACCACAGCCAAGCTCTTTCCTCATCAGCACGTCGACATTGCCAGACTTGATGCCTTTGGAGGCTGGCTCTCTCAGATTGCAATGTTCACACGAATGTTGATGGCCAAGCGCACAGTACCTGCACAGTGCCTTGTTTGCCCTCACAAAGGTAGGGAGATCCTGGTGATTTTCTTGGCAGCAGGGCTCCAATTAGCACTTGTCGCAATAATATATTGTGATGCAAAGAAAGGCATGGGAATGAGAGGCTGAAATGTCCTGCTTGGAACCATTATTGGATTGTGGTTATATGAGAAGGCCTTGGCTTTGAATGGCAGCTGTGTTGCTTGTCTTTGGTCAAGTTGAGCAAGAAAAAGTGTATGGGAAAAGGATGCAAAATGCAAGTTGTTGCATGAAAGATGTGTGTCTGATTGTTGTTTGCAGTGCTGGAACGATGAATTTCCTTGCCGGCACGGCCCGATAAATCAAGTATGTTTAACAAATGGTCTTCGAGTCATAGAGTCATTTGCGGCACAGAAGGAGGCCATTCTGCCCATCCAGCGTATGCCGGCTCTCCATAGAACAATCCACTCAGTCCCATTGCTCTAGACCTGAAAGTTTATTTCCTTCAAGTGCCCATCCAATTTTCTTTTGAAATCATTCATTGTCTCTGCTTCCAACACCCTCAAAGGCAGCGAGTTCCAGCTCATTACCAGTAGCTGGGTAAAAATGTTCTTCCTCATATTCCCCATACATCTCTTGCCCAAAACTTTCGATCTGTGTCCCCTAGTCCTTGTACCATCAGCTACTGGCAACACGTTTTCTTTGCCTGCCTTATCTCAAACGGTCATAATCTTTACACCTCAATCAAATCTCTCCGCAATTTCCGTTGCTCCTCTGAGAACAACCCCAGCTTCTGCAACCTAACCTTGCAGCTAAAATCGCTCATCCCTGGAACCATTCTGGTCAATCTCCTCTGTAACCTCTCACATCCAACCTAAAGCCTGATGACCAAAAGTGTACGCAATACTCCTGTTGTGGCCTGACCAGAGATTTATAAAGGTTCAGCATAACTTTGCTGCTTTTGTACTCAATCATTCTATTTAAGAAGCCCAAGATCCTCTATGTTTTGCTGCCCACACTCTCAATATGTCCTGCAACCTTCATAAATCTATGCACATGCACCCCCAGGTTCCTCTGTCCTTGCACACTCTTTCCAACTGTGCCATTAAGTCTATATGAGCTCAGCCCATCCTTTCTGCCAAAATGCATCACCTCACACTTGTTGATATGAAATTCCATTTGCCACTTGTCTGCCCATTCTGCTAGGCTATCTATGTCGTCTTGAAGTCAATTTGTATCATGCTCACCGTTTGCCATTCCTCCAAGTTTGGTATGATTGGCAAATTTTGAAATCTTCTGCTCAGTTGCAATATCCAAGTTATTTCTACATCTCCAAAAAAACCACCGCTAGTCCTATGACTGACCCTTGCGCAACACCACTGTCTACCATCCTCCAGTGTGAAAAGTAACGATTGACCATGATGAGCTGTTTTGTGTCCTGAAAGCAATATTTTTGATCCAAGCTGAGACTGCCTGTTTCTGGTTTGTGTTTGCACAGAAGGAACAAATGTTATACAGCAGTTAGTGTAAACATTTGGAGCACACTTTCCAATACAGAAACAACCAGCTGTCAGGATGGCCGAGTGGTCTAAGGCGCCAGACTCAAGGAGTGTTTGTCCTTGCCTCTCTTGTGGCTCTGGAATTCTGGTCTCTCTTAAGGGGCGTGGGTTCAAATCCCACTCCTGACATCACCTTTTTCATCCACACAAAACCTCACAGCATCACACTGCCTGCTCAGCTTGCCTGCAATTTGCACGTGCCTCCTTCAATTACTTCAATCCTACTGCCATTTGCCAACAAACACAAGGCACAGCTCCACAAACATGGCCTTTCCTCAGGAAACCTCACAAATCCTAAGCCTGTCCTTCCACATAATGCTTCAAATCACACTTCTGCCATCAACCATTTCCCACACTCCAATGCCAGCACTCTGACTAAATTATCTTATGCCCCACCTCCTTGCTGCATTCCTCATTGCTTTCTAGCATTATGACTTGCAATCCCACTGCACGCACTGCTGCTTTTCACAAACAGGACAACACGCTCAAAGAATCGCACTTCTTGCACACCAAAACCCCACTCAATTCTACTCTCTTACTTCGACAATTCCTTCCAATCCTATTTGCCGGGCTAACATTTTCCCTGAAGAAGGGGCACCACAGCCAAGCTCTTTCCTCATCAGCACGTCGACATTGCCAGACTTGATGCCTTTGGAGGCTGGCTCTCTCAGATTGCAATGTTCACACGAATGTTGATGGCCAAGCGCACAGTACCTGCACAGTGCCTTGTTTGCCCTCACAAAGGTAGGGAGATCCTGGTGATTTTCTTGGCAGCAGGGCTCCAATTAGCACTTGTCGCAATAATATATTGTGATGCAAAGAAAGGCATGGGAATGAGAGGCTGAAATGTCCTGCTTGGAACCATTATTGGATTGTGGTTATATGAGAAGGCCTTGGCTTTGAATGGCAGCTGTGTTGCTTGTCTTTGGTCAAGTTGAGCAAGAAAAAGTGTATGGGAAAAGGATGCAAAATGCAAGTTGTTGCATGAAAGATGTGTGTCTGATTGTTGTTTGCAGTGCTGGAACGATGAATTTCCTTGCCGGCACGGCCCGATAAATCAAGTATGTTTAACAAATGGTCTTCGAGTCATAGAGTCATTTGCGGCACAGAAGGAGGCCATTCTGCCCATCCAGCGTATGCCGGCTCTCCATAGAACAATCCACTCAGTCCCATTGCTCTAGACCTGAAAGTTTATTTCCTTCAAGTGCCCATCCAATTTTCTTTTGAAATCATTCATTGTCTCTGCTTCCAACACCCTCAAAGGCAGCGAGTTCCAGCTCATTACCAGTAGCTGGGTAAAAATGTTCTTCCTCATATTCCCCATACATCTCTTGCCCAAAACTTTCGATCTGTGTCCCCTAGTCCTTGTACCATCAGCTACTGGCAACACGTTTTCTTTGCCTGCCTTATCTCAAACGGTCATAATCTTTACACCTCAATCAAATCTCTCCGCAATTTCCGTTGCTCCTCTGAGAACAACCCCAGCTTCTGCAACCTAACCTTGCAGCTAAAATCGCTCATCCCTGGAACCATTCTGGTCAATCTCCTCTGTAACCTCTCACATCCAACCTAAAGCCTGATGACCAAAAGTGTACGCAATACTCCTGTTGTGGCCTGACCAGAGATTTATAAAGGTTCAGCATAACTTTGCTGCTTTTGTACTCAATCATTCTATTTAAGAAGCCCAAGATCCTCTATGTTTTGCTGCCCACACTCTCAATATGTCCTGCAACCTTCATAAATCTATGCACATGCACCCCCAGGTTCCTCTGTCCTTGCACACTCTTTCCAACTGTGCCATTAAGTCTATATGAGCTCAGCCCATCCTTTCTGCCAAAATGCATCACCTCACACTTGTTGATATGAAATTCCATTTGCCACTTGTCTGCCCATTCTGCTAGGCTATCTATGTCGTCTTGAAGTCAATTTGTATCATGCTCACCGTTTGCCATTCCTCCAAGTTTGGTATGATTGGCAAATTTTGAAATCTTCTGCTCAGTTGCAATATCCAAGTTATTTCTACATCTCCAAAAAAACCACCGCTAGTCCTATGACTGACCCTTGCGCAACACCACTGTCTACCATCCTCCAGTGTGAAAAGTAACGATTGACCATGATGAGCTGTTTTGTGTCCTGAAAGCAATATTTTTGATCCAAGCTGAGACTGCCTGTTTCTGGTTTGTGTTTGCACAGAAGGAACAAATGTTATACAGCAGTTAGTGTAAACATTTGGAGCACACTTTCCAATACAGAAACAACCAGCTGTCAGGATGGCCGAGTGGTCTAAGGCGCCAGACTCAAGGAGTGTTTGTCCTTGCCTCTCTTGTGGCTCTGGAATTCTGGTCTCTCTTAAGGGGCGTGGGTTCAAATCCCACTCCTGACATCACCTTTTTCATCCACACAAAACCTCACAGCATCACACTGCCTGCTCAGCTTGCCTGCAATTTGCACGTGCCTCCTTCAATTACTTCAATCCTACTGCCATTTGCCAACAAACACAAGGCACAGCTCCACAAACATGGCCTTTCCTCAGGAAACCTCACAAATCCTAAGCCTGTCCTTCCACATAATGCTTCAAATCACACTTCTGCCATCAACCATTTCCCACACTCCAATGCCAGCACTCTGACTAAATTATCTTATGCCCCACCTCCTTGCTGCATTCCTCATTGCTTTCTAGCATTATGACTTGCAATCCCACTGCACGCACTGCTGCTTTTCACAAACAGGACAACACGCTCAAAGAATCGCACTTCTTGCACACCAAAACCCCACTCAATTCTACTCTCTTACTTCGACAATTCCTTCCAATCCTATTTGCCGGGCTAACATTTTCCCTGAAGAAGGGGCACCACAGCCAAGCTCTTTCCTCATCAGCACTTCGACATTGCCAGACTTGATGCCTTTGGAGGCTGGCTCTCTCAGATTGCAATGTTCACACGAATGTTGATGGCCAAGCGCACAGTACCTGCACAGTGCCTTGTTTGCCCTCACAAAGGTAGGGAGATCCTGGTGATTTTCTTGGCAGCAGGGCTCCAATTAGCACTTGTCGCAATAATATATTGTGATGCAAAGAAAGGCATGGGAATGAGAGGCTGAAATGTCCTGCTTGGAACCATTATTGGATTGTGGTTATATTAGAAGGCCTTGGCTTTGAATGGCAGCTGTGTTGCTTGTCTTTGGTCAAGTTGAGCAAGAAAAAGTGTATGGGAAAAGGATGCAAAATGCAAGTTGTTGCATGAAAGATGTGTGTCTGATTGTTGTTTGCAGTGCTGGAACGATGAATTTCCTTGCCGGCACGGCCCGATAAATCAAGTATGTTTAACAAATGGTCTTCGAGTCATAGAGTCATTTGCGGCACAGAAGGAGGCCATTCTGCCCATCCAGCGTATGCCGGCTCTCCATAGAACAATCCACTCAGTCCCATTGCTCTCGACCTGAAAGTTTATTTCCTTCAAGTGCCCATCCAATTTTCTTTTGAAATCATTCATTGTCTCTGCTTCCAACACCCTCAAAGGCAGCGAGTTCCAGCTCATTACCAGTAGCTGGGTAAAAATGTTCTTCCTCATATTCCCCATACATCTCTTGCCCAAAACTTTCGATCTGTGTCCCCTAGTCCTTGTACCATCAGCTACTGGCAACACGTTTTCTTTGCCTGCCTTATCTCAAACGGTCATAATCTTTACACCTCAATCAAATCTCTCCGCAATTTCCGTTGCTCCTCTGAGAACAACCCCAGCTTCTGCAACCTAACCTTGCAGCTAAAATCGCTCATCCCTGGAACCATTCTGGTCAATCTCCTCTGTAACCTCTCACATCCAACCTAAAGCCTGATGACCAAAAGTGTACGCAATACTCCTGTTGTGGCCTGACCAGAGATTTATAAAGGTTCAGCATAACTTTGCTGCTTTTGTACTCAATGATTCTATTTAAGAAGCCCAAGATCCTCTATGTTTTGCTGCCCACACTCTCAATATGTCCTGCAACCTTCATAAATCTATGCACATGCACCCCCAGGTTCCTCTGTCCTTGCACACTCTTTCCAACTGTGCCATTAAGTCTATATGAGCTCAGCCCATCCTTTCTGCCAAAATGCATCACCTCACACTTGTTGATATGAAATTCCATTTGCCACTTGTCTGCCCATTCTGCTAGGCTATCTATGTCGTCTTGAAGTCAATTTGTATCATGCTCACCGTTTGCCATTCCTCCAAGTTTGGTATGATTGGCAAATTTTGAAATCTTCTGCTCAGTTGCAATATCCAAGTTATTTCTACATCTCCAAAAAAACCACCGCTAGTCCTATGACTGACCCTTGCGCAACACCACTGTCTACCATCCTCCAGTGTGAAAAGTAACGATTGACCATGATGAGCTGTTTTGTGTCCTGAAAGCAATATTTTTGATTCAAGCTGAGACTGCCTGTTTCTGGTTTGTGTTTGCACAGAAGGAACAAATGTTATCCAGCAGTTAGTGTAAACATTTGGAGCACACTTTCCAATACAGACACAACCAGCTGTCAGGATGGCCGAGTGGTCTAAGGCGCCAGACTCAAGGAGTGTTTGTCCTTGCCTCTCTTGTGGCTCTGGAATTCTGGTCTCTCTTAAGGGGCGTGGGTTCAAATCCCACTCCTGACATCACTTTTTTCATCTACACAAAACCTCACAGCATCACACTGCCTGCTCAGCTTGCCTGCAATTTGCACGTGCCTCCTTCAATTACTTCAATCCTACTGCCATTTGCCAACAAACACAAGGCACAGCTCCACAAACATGGCCTTTCCTCAGGAAACCTCACAAATCCTAAGCCTGTCCTTCCACATAATGCTTCAAATCACACTTCTGCCATCAACCATTTCCCACACTCCAATGCCAGCACTCTGACTAAATTATCTTATGCCCCACCTCCTTGCTGCATTCCTCATTGCTTTCTAGCATTATGACTTGCAATCCCACTGCACGCACTGCTGCTTTTCACAAACAGGACAACACGCTCAAAGAATCGCACTTCTTGCACACCAAAACCCCACTCAATTCTACTCTCTTACTTCGACAATTCCTTCCAATCCTATTTGCCGGGCTAACATTTTCCCTGAAGAAGGGGCACCACAGCCAAGCTCTTTCCTCATCAGCACGTCGACATTGCCAGACTTGATGCCTTTGGAGGCTGGCTCTCTCAGATTGCAATGTTCACACGAATGTTGATGGCCAAGCGCACAGTACCTGCACAGTGCCTTGTTTGCCCTCACATAGGTAGGGAGATCCTGGTGATTTTCTTGGCAGCAGGGCTCCAATTAGCACTTGTCGCAATAATATATTGTGATGCAAAGAAAGGCATGGGAATGAGAGGCTGAAATGTCCTGCTTGGAACCATTATTGGATTGTGGTTATTTGAGAAGGCCTTGGCTTTGAATGGCAGCTGTGTTGCTTGTCTTTGGTCAAGTTGAGCAAGAAAAAGTGTATGGGAAAAGGATGCAAAATGCAAGTTGTTGCATGAAAGATGTGTGTCTGATTGTTGTTTGCAGTGCTGGAACGATGAATTTCCTTGCCGGCACGGCCTGATAAATCAAGTATGTTTAACAAATGGTCTTCGAGTCATAGAGTCATTTGCGGCACAGAAGGAGGCCATTCTGCCCATCCAGCGTATGCCGGCTCTCCATAGAACAATCCACTCAGTCCCATTGCTCTAGACCTGAAAGTTTATTTCCTTCAAGTGCCCATCCAATTTTCTTTTGAAATCATTCATTGTCTCTGCTTCCAACACCCTCAAAGGCAGCGAGTTCCAGCTCATTACCAGTAGCTGGGTAAAAATGTTCTTCCTCATATTCCCCATACATCTCTTGCCCAAAACTTTCGATCTGTGTCCCCTAGTCCTTGTACCATCAGCTACTGGCAACACGTTTTCTTTGCCTGCCTTATCTCAAACGGTCATAATCTTTACACCTCAATCAAATCTCTCCGCAATTTCCGTTGCTCCTCTGAGAACAACCCCAGCTTCTGCAACCTAACCTTGCAGCTAAAATCGCTCATCCCTGGAACCATTCTGGTCAATCTCCTCTGTAACCTCTCACATCCAACCTAAAGCCTGATGACCAAAAGTGTACGCAATACTCCTGTTGTGGCCTGACCAGAGATTTATAAAGGTTCAGCATAACTTTGCTGCTTTTGTACTCAATGATTCTATTTAAGAAGCCCAAGATCCTCTATGTTTTGCTGCCCACACTCTCAATATGTCCTGCAACCTTCATAAATCTATGCACATGCACCCCCAGGTTCCTCTGTCCTTGCACACTCTTTCCAACTGTGCCATTAAGTCTATATGAGCTCAGCCCATCCTTTCTGCCAAAATGCATCACCTCACACTTGTTGATATGAAATTCCATTTGCCACTTGTCTGCCCATTCTGCTAGGCTATCTATGTCGTCTTGAAGTCAATTTGTATCATGCTCACCGTTTGCCATTCCTCCAAGTTTGGTATGATTGGCAAATTTTGAAATCTTCTGCTCAGTTGCAATATCCAAGTTATTTCTACATCTCCAAAAAAACCACCGCTAGTCCTATGACTGACCCTTGCGCAACACCACTGTCTACCATCCTCCAGTGTGAAAAGTAACGATTGACCATGATGAGCTGTTTTGTGTCCTGAAAGCAATATTTTTGATCCAAGCTGAGACTGCCTGTTTCTGGTTTGTGTTTGCACAGAAGGAACAAATGTTATACAGCAGTTAGTGTAAACATTTGGAGCACACTTTCCAATACAGAAACAACCAGCTGTCAGGATGGCCGAGTGGTCTAAGGCGCCAGACTCAAGGAGTGTTTGTCCTTGCCTCTCTTGTGGCTCTGGAATTCTGGTCTCTCTTAAGGGGCGTGGGTTCAAATCCCACTCCTGACATCACCTTTCTATCCACACAAAATCACACTGCCTGCTCAACTTGCCTGCAATTTGCACGTGCCTCCTTCAATTACTTCAATCCTACTGCCATTTGCCAACAAACACAAGGCACAGCTCCACAAACATGGCCTTTCCTCAGGAAACCTCACAAATCCTAAGCCTGTCCTTCCACATAATGCTTCAAATCACACTTCTGCCATCAACCATTTCCCACACTCCAATGCCAGCACTCTGACTAAATTATCTTATGCCCCACCTCCTTGCTGCATTCCTCATTGCTTTCTAGCATTATGACTTGCAATCCCACTGCACGCACTGCTGCTTTTCACAAACAGGACAACACGCTCAAAGAATCGCACTTCTTGCACACCAAAACCCCACTCAATTCTACTCTCTTACTTCGACAATTCCTTCCAATCCTATTTGCCGGGCTAACATTTTCCCTGAAGAAGGGGCACCACAGCCAAGCTCTTTCCTCATCAGCACGTCGACATTGCCAGACTTGATGCCTTTGGAGGCTGGCTCTCTCAGATTGCAATGTTCACACGAATGTTGATGGCCAAGCGCACAGTACCTGCACAGTGCCTTGTTTGCCCTCACAAAGGTAGGGAGATCCTGGTGATTTTCTTGGCAGCAGGGCTCCAATTAGCACTTGTCGCAATAATATATTGTGATGCAAAGAAAGGCATGGGAATGAGAGGCTGAAATGTCCTGCTTGGAACCATTATTGGATTGTGGTTATATTAGAAGGCCTTGGCTTTGAATGGCAGCTGTGTTGCTTGTCTTTGGTCAAGTTGAGCAAGAAAAAGTGTATGGGAAAAGGATGCAAAATGCAAGTTGTTGCATGAAAGATGTGTGTCTGATTGTTGTTTGCAGTGCTGGAACGATGAATTTCCTTGCCGGCACGGCCCGATAAATCAAGTATGTTTAACAAATGGTCTTCGAGTCATAGAGTCATTTGCGGCACAGAAGGAGGCCATTCTGCCCATCCAGCGTATGCCGGCTCTCCATAGAACAATCCACTCAGTCCCATTGCTCTCGACCTGAAAGTTTATTTCCTTCAAGTGCCCATCCAATTTTCTTTTGAAATCATTCATTGTCTCTGCTTCCAACACCCTCAAAGGCAGCGAGTTCCAGCTCATTACCAGTAGCTGGGTAAAAATGTTCTTCCTCATATTCCCCATACATCTCTTGCCCAAAACTTTCGATCTGTGTCCCCTAGTCCTTGTACCATCAGCTACTGGCAACACGTTTTCTTTGCCTGCCTTATCTCAAACGGTCATAATCTTTACACCTCAATCAAATCTCTCCGCAATTTCCGTTGCTCCTCTGAGAACAACCCCAGCTTCTGCAACCTAACCTTGCAGCTAAAATCGCTCATCCCTGGAACCATTCTGGTCAATCTCCTCTGTAACCTCTCACATCCAACCTAAAGCCTGATGACCAAAAGTGTACGCAATACTCCTGTTGTGGCCTGACCAGAGATTTATAAAGGTTCAGCATAACTTTGCTGCTTTTGTACTCAATGATTCTATTTAAGAAGCCCAAGATCCTCTATGTTTTGCTGCCCACACTCTCAATATGTCCTGCAACCTTCATAAATCTATGCACATGCACCCCCAGGTTCCTCTGTCCTTGCACACTCTTTCCAACTGTGCCATTAAGTCTATATGAGCTCAGCCCATCCTTTCTGCCAAAATGCATCACCTCACACTTGTTGATATGAAATTCCATTTGCCACTTGTCTGCCCATTCTGCTAGGCTATCTATGTCGTCTTGAAGTCAATTTGTATCATGCTCACCGTTTGCCATTCCTCCAAGTTTGGTATGATTGGCAAATTTTGAAATCTTCTGCTCAGTTGCAATATCCAAGTTATTTCTACATCTCCAAAAAAACCACCGCTAGTCCTATGACTGACCCTTGCGCAACACCACTGTCTACCATCCTCCAGTGTGAAAAGTAACGATTGACCATGATGAGCTGTTTTGTGTCCTGAAAGCAATATTTTTGATTCAAGCTGAGACTGCCTGTTTCTGGTTTGTGTTTGCACAGAAGGAACAAATGTTATCCAGCAGTTAGTGTAAACATTTGGAGCACACTTTCCAATACAGACACAACCAGCTGTCAGGATGGCCGAGTGGTCTAAGGCGCCAGACTCAAGGAGTGTTTGTCCTTGCCTCTCTTGTGGCTCTGGAATTCTGGTCTCTCTTAAGGGGCGTGGGTTCAAATCCCACTCCTGACATCACTTTTTTCATCTACACAAAACCTCACAGCATCACACTGCCTGCTCAGCTTGCCTGCAATTTGCACGTGCCTCCTTCAATTACTTCAATCCTACTGCCATTTGCCAACAAACACAAGGCACAGCTCCACAAACATGGCCTTTCCTCAGGAAACCTCACAAATCCTAAGCCTGTCCTTCCACATAATGCTTCAAATCACACTTCTGCCATCAACCATTTCCCACACTCCAATGCCAGCACTCTGACTAAATTATCTTATGCCCCACCTCCTTGCTGCATTCCTCATTGCTTTCTAGCATTATGACTTGCAATCCCACTGCACGCACTGCTGCTTTTCACAAACAGGACAACACGCTCAAAGAATCGCACTTCTTGCACACCAAAACCCCACTCAATTCTACTCTCTTACTTCGACAATTCCTTCCAATCCTATTTGCCGGGCTAACATTTTCCCTGAAGAAGGGGCACCACAGCCAAGCTCTTTCCTCATCAGCACGTCGACATTGCCAGACTTGATGCCTTTGGAGGCTGGCTCTCTCAGATTGCAATGTTCACACGAATGTTGATGGCCAAGCGCACAGTACCTGCACAGTGCCTTGTTTGCCCTCACATAGGTAGGGAGATCCTGGTGATTTTCTTGGCAGCAGGGCTCCAATTAGCACTTGTCGCAATAATATATTGTGATGCAAAGAAAGGCATGGGAATGAGAGGCTGAAATGTCCTGCTTGGAACCATTATTGGATTGTGGTTATTTGAGAAGGCCTTGGCTTTGAATGGCAGCTGTGTTGCTTGTCTTTGGTCAAGTTGAGCAAGAAAAAGTGTATGGGAAAAGGATGCAAAATGCAAGTTGTTGCATGAAAGATGTGTGTCTGATTGTTGTTTGCAGTGCTGGAACGATGAATTTCCTTGCCGGCACGGCCTGATAAATCAAGTATGTTTAACAAATGGTCTTCGAGTCATAGAGTCATTTGCGGCACAGAAGGAGGCCATTCTGCCCATCCAGCGTATGCCGGCTCTCCATAGAACAATCCACTCAGTCCCATTGCTCTAGACCTGAAAGTTTATTTCCTTCAAGTGCCCATCCAATTTTCTTTTGAAATCATTCATTGTCTCTGCTTCCAACACCCTCAAAGGCAGCGAGTTCCAGCTCATTACCAGTAGCTGGGTAAAAATGTTCTTCCTCATATTCCCCATACATCTCTTGCCCAAAACTTTCGATCTGTGTCCCCTAGTCCTTGTACCATCAGCTACTGGCAACACGTTTTCTTTGCCTGCCTTATCTCAAACGGTCATAATCTTTACACCTCAATCAAATCTCTCCGCAATTTCCGTTGCTCCTCTGAGAACAACCCCAGCTTCTGCAACCTAACCTTGCAGCTAAAATCGCTCATCCCTGGAACCATTCTGGTCAATCTCCTCTGTAACCTCTCACATCCAACCTAAAGCCTGATGACCAAAAGTGTACGCAATACTCCTGTTGTGGCCTGACCAGAGATTTATAAAGGTTCAGCATAACTTTGCTGCTTTTGTACTCAATGATTCTATTTAAGAAGCCCAAGATCCTCTATGTTTTGCTGCCCACACTCTCAATATGTCCTGCAACCTTCATAAATCTATGCACATGCACCCCCAGGTTCCTCTGTCCTTGCACACTCTTTCCAACTGTGCCATTAAGTCTATATGAGCTCAGCCCATCCTTTCTGCCAAAATGCATCACCTCACACTTGTTGATATGAAATTCCATTTGCCACTTGTCTGCCCATTCTGCTAGGCTATCTATGTCGTCTTGAAGTCAATTTGTATCATGCTCACCGTTTGCCATTCCTCCAAGTTTGGTATGATTGGCAAATTTTGAAATCTTCTGCTCAGTTGCAATATCCAAGTTATTTCTACATCTCCAAAAAAACCACCGCTAGTCCTATGACTGACCCTTGCGCAACACCACTGTCTACCATCCTCCAGTGTGAAAAGTAACGATTGACCATGATGAGCTGTTTTGTGTCCTGAAAGCAATATTTTTGATCCAAGCTGAGACTGCCTGTTTCTGGTTTGTGTTTGCACAGAAGGAACAAATGTTATACAGCAGTTAGTGTAAACATTTGGAGCACACTTTCCAATACAGAAACAACCAGCTGTCAGGATGGCCGAGTGGTCTAAGGCGCCAGACTCAAGGAGTGTTTGTCCTTGCCTCTCTTGTGGCTCTGGAATTCTGGTCTCTCTTAAGGGGCGTGGGTTCAAATCCCACTCCTGACATCACCTTTTTATCCACACAAAACCTCACAGCATCACACTGCCTGCTCAACTTGCCTGCAATTTGCACGTGCCTCCTTCAATTACTTCAATCCTACTGCCATTTGCCAACAAACACAAGGCACAGCTCCACAAACATGGCCTTTCCTCAGGAAACCTCACAAATCCTAAGCCTGTCCTTCCACATAATGCTTCAAATCACACTTCTGCCATCAACCATTTCCCACACTCCAATGCCAGCACTCTGACTAAATTATCTTATGCCCCACCTCCTTGCTGCATTCCTCATTGCTTTCTAGCATTATGACTTGCAATCCCACTGCACGCACTGCTGCTTTTCACAAACAGGACAACACGCTCAAAGAATCGCACTTCTTGCACACCAAAACCCCACTCAATTCTACTCTCTTACTTCGACAATTCCTTCCAATCCTATTTGCCGGGCTAACATTTTCCCTGAAGAAGGGGCACCACAGACAAGCTCTTTCCTCATCAGCACGTCGACATTGCCAGACTTGATGCCTTTGGAGCCTGGCTCTCTCAGATTGCAATGTTCACACGAATGTTGATGGCCAAGCGCACAGTACCTGCACAGTGCCTTGTTTGCCCTCACAAAGGTAGGGAGATCCTGGTGATTTTCTTGGCAGCAGGGCTCCAATTAGCACTTGTCGCAATAATATATTGTGATGCAAAGAAAGGCATGGGAATGAGAGGCTGAAATGTCCTGCTTGGAACCATTATTGGATTGTGGTTATATTAGAAGGCCTTGGCTTTGAATGGCAGCTGTGTTGCTTGTCTTTGGTCAAGTTGAGCAAGAAAAAGTGTATGGGAAAAGGATGCAAAATGCAAGTTGTTGCATGAAAGATGTGTGTCTGATTGTTGTTTGCAGTGCTGGAACGATGAATTTCCTTGCCGGCACGGCCCGATAAATCAAGTATGTTTAACAAATGGTCTTCGAGTCATAGAGTCATTTGCGGCACAGAAGGAGGCCATTCTGCCCATCCAGCGTATGCCGGCTCTCCATAGAACAATCCACTCAGTCCCATTGCTCTAGACCTGAAAGTTTATTTCCTTCAAGTGCCCATCCAATTTTCTTTTGAAATCATTCATTGTCTCTGCTTCCAACACCCTCAAAGGCAGCGAGTTCCAGCTCATTACCAGTAGCTGGGTAAAAATGTTCTTCCTCATATTCCCCATACATCTCTTGCCCAAAACTTTCGATCTGTGTCCCCTAGTCCTTGTACCATCAGCTACTGGCAACACGTTTTCTTTGCCTGCCTTATCTCAAACGGTCATAATCTTTACACCTCAATCAAATCTCTCCGCAATTTCCGTTGCTCCTCTGAGAACAACCCCAGCTTCTGCAACCTAACCTTGCAGCTAAAATCGCTCATCCCTGGAACCATTCTGGTCAATCTCCTCTGTAACCTCTCACATCCAACCTAAAGCCTGATGACCAAAAGTGTACGCAATACTCCTGTTGTGGCCTGACCAGAGATTTATAAAGGTTCAGCATAACTTTGCTGCTTTTGTACTCAATGATTCTATTTAAGAAGCCCAAGATCCTCTATGTTTTGCTGCCCACACTCTCAATATGTCCTGCAACCTTCATAAATCTATGCACATGCACCCCCAGGTTCCTCTGTCCTTGCACACTCTTTCCAACTGTGCCATTAAGTCTATATGAGCTCAGCCCATCCTTTCTGCCAAAATGCATCACCTCACACTTGTTGATATGAAATTCCATTTGCCACTTGTCTGCCCATTCTGCTAGGCTATCTATGTCCTCTTGAAGTCAATTTGTATCATGCTCACCGTTTGCCATTCCTCCAAGTTTGGTATGATTGGCAAATTTTGAAATCTTCTGCTCAGTTGCAATATCCAAGTTATTTCTACATCTCCAAAAAAAACACCGCTAGTCCTATGACTGACCCTTGCGCAACACCACTGTCTACCATCCTCCAGTGTGAAAAGTAACGATTGACCATGATGAGCTGTTTTGTGTCCTGAAAGCAATATTTTTGATCCAAGCTGAGACTGCCTGTTTCTGGTTTGTGTTTGCACAGAAGGAACAAATGTTATACAGCAGTTAGTGTAAACATTTGGAGCACACTTTCCAATACAGAAACAACCAGCTGTCAGGATGGCCGAGTGGTCTAAGGCGCCAGACTCAAGGAGTGTTTGTCCTTGCCTCTCTTGTGGCTCTGGAATTCTGGTCTCTCTTAAGGGGCGTGGGTTCAAATCCCACTCCTGACATCACCTTTTTCATCCACACAAAACCTCACAGCATCACACTGCCTGCTCAGCTTGCCTGCAATTTGCACGTGCCTCCTTCAATTACTTCAATCCTACTGCCATTTGCCAACAAACACAAGGCACAGCTCCACAAACATGGCCTTTCCTCAGGAAACCTCACAAATCCTAAGCCTGTCCTTCCACATAATGCTTCAAATCACACTTCTGCCATCAACCATTTCCCACACTCCAATGCCAGCACTCTGACTAAATTATCTTATGCCCCACCTCCTTGCTGCATTCCTCATTGCTTTCTAGCATTATGACTTGCAATCCCACTGCACGCACTGCTGCTTTTCACAAACAGGACAACACGCTCAAAGAATCGCACTTCTTGCACACCAAAACCCCACTCAATTCTACTCTCTTACTTCGACAATTCCTTCCAATCCTATTTGCCGGGCTAACATTTTCCCTGAAGAAGGGGCACCACAGCCAAGCTCTTTCCTCATCAGCACGTCGACATTGCCAGACTTGATGCCTTTGGAGGCTGGCTCTCTCAGATTGCAATGTTCACACGAATGTTGATGGCCAAGCGCACAGTACCTGCACAGTGCCTTGTTTGCCCTCACAAAGGTAGGGAGATCCTGGTGATTTTCTTGGCAGCAGGGCTCCAATTAGCACTTGTCGCAATAATATATTGTGATGCAAAGAAAGGCATGGGAATGAGAGGCTGAAATGTCCTGCTTGGAACCATTATTGGATTGTGGTTATATTAGAAGGCCTTGGCTTTGAATGGCAGCTGTGTTGCTTGTCTTTGGTCAAGTTGAGCAAGAAAAAGTGTATGGGAAAAGGATGCAAAATGCAAGTTGTTGCATGAAAGATGTGTGTCTGATTGTTGTTTGCAGTGCTGGAACGATGAATTTCCTTGCCGGCACGGCCCGATAAATCAAGTATGTTTAACAAATGGTCTTCGAGTCATAGAGTCATTTGCGGCACAGAAGGAGGCCATTCTGCCCATCCAGCGTATGCCGGCTCTCCATAGAACAATCCACTCAGTCCCATTGCTCTCGACCTGAAAGTTTATTTCCTTCAAGTGCCCATCCAATTTTCTTTTGAAATCATTCATTGTCTCTGCTTCCAACACCCTCAAAGGCAGCGAGTTCCAGCTCATTACCAGTAGCTGGGTAAAAATGTTCTTCCTCATATTCCCCATACATCTCTTGCCCAAAACTTTCGATCTGTGTCCCCTAGTCCTTGTACCATCAGCTACTGGCAACACGTTTTCTTTGCCTGCCTTATCTCAAACGGTCATAATCTTTACACCTCAATCAAATCTCTCCGCAATTTCCGTTGCTCCTCTGAGAACAACCCCAGCTTCTGCAACCTAACCTTGCAGCTAAAATCGCTCATCCCTGGAACCATTCTGGTCAATCTCCTCTGTAACCTCTCACATCCAACCTAAAGCCTGATGACCAAAAGTGTACGCAATACTCCTGTTGTGGCCTGACCAGAGATTTATAAAGGTTCAGCATAACTTTGCTGCTTTTGTACTCAATGATTCTATTTAAGAAGCCCAAGATCCTCTATGTTTTGCTGCCCACACTCTCAATATGTCCTGCAACCTTCATAAATCTATGCACATGCACCCCCAGGTTCCTCTGTCCTTGCACACTCTTTCCAACTGTGCCATTAAGTCTATATGAGCTCAGCCCATCCTTTCTGCCAAAATGCATCACCTCACACTTGTTGATATGAAATTCCATTTGCCACTTGTCTGCCCATTCTGCTAGGCTATCTATGTCGTCTTGAAGTCAATTTGTATCATGCTCACCGTTTGCCATTCCTCCAAGTTTGGTATGATTGGCAAATTTTGAAATCTTCTGCTCAGTTGCAATATCCAAGTTATTTCTACATCTCCAAAAAAAACACCGCTAGTCCTATGACTGACCCTTGCGCAACACCACTGTCTACCATCCTCCAGTGTGAAAAGTAACGATTGACCATGATGAGCTGTTTTGTGTCCTGAAAGCAATATTTTTGATCCAAGCTGAGACTGCCTGTTTCTGGTTTGTGTTTGCACAGAAGGAACAAATGTTATCCAGCAGTTAGTGTAAACATTTGGAGCACACTTTCCAATACAGACAAAACCAGCTGTCAGGATGGCCGAGTGGTCTAAGGCGCCAGACTCAAGGAGTGTTTGTCCGTGGCTCTGGAATTCTGGTCTCTCTTAAGGGGCGTGGGTTCAAATCCCACTCCTGACATCACTTTTTTCATCCACACAAAACCTCACAGCATCACACTGCCTGCTCAGCTTGCCTGCAATTTGCACGTGCCTCCTTCAATTACTTCAATCCTACTGCCATTTGCCAACAAACACAAGGCACAGCTCCACAAACATGGCCTTTCCTCAGGAAACCTCACAAATCCTAAGCCTGTCCTTCCACATAATGCTTCAAATCACACTTCTGCCATCAACCATTTCCCACACTCCAATGCCAGCACTCTGACTAAATTATCTTATGCCCCACCTCCTTGCTGCATTCCTCATTGCTTTCTAGCATTATGACTTGCAATCCCACTGCACGCACTGCTGCTTTTCACAAACAGGACAACACGCTCAAAGAATCGCACTTCTTGCACACCAAAACCCCACTCAATTCTACTCTCTTACTTCGACAATTCCTTCCAATCCTATTTGCCGGGCTAACATTTTCCCTGAAGAAGGGGCACCACAGCCAAGCTCTTTCCTCATCAGCACGTCGACATTGCCAGACTTGATGCCTTTGGAGGCTGGCTCTCTCAGATTGCAATGTTCACACGAATGTTGATGGCCAAGCGCACAGTACCTGCACAGTGCCTTGTTTGCCCTCACAAAGGTAGGGAGATCCTGGTGATTTTCTTGGCAGCAGGGCTCCAATTAGCACTTGTCGCAATAATATATTGTGATGCAAAGAAAGGCATGGGAATGAGAGGCTGAAATGTCCTGCTTGGAACCATTATTGGATTGTGGTTATTTGAGAAGGCCTTGGCTTTGAAAGGCAGCTGTGTTGCTTGTCTTTGGTCAAGTTGAGCAAGAAAAAGTGTATGGGAAAAGGATGCAAAATGCAAGTTGTTGCATGAAAGATGTGTGTCTGATTGTTGTTTGCAGTGCTGGAACGATGAATTTCCTTGCCGGCACGGCCTGATAAATCAAGTATGTTTAACAAATGGTCTTCGAGTCATAGAGTCATTTGCGGCACAGAAGGAGGCCATTCTGCCCATCCAGCGTATGCCGGCTCTCCATAGAACAATCCACTCAGTCCCATTGCTCTCGACCTGAAAGTTTATTTCCTTCAAGTGCCCATCCAATTTTCTTTTGAAATCATTCATTGTCTCTGCTTCCAACACCCTCAAAGGCAGCGAGTTCCAGCTCATTACCAGTAGCTGGGTAAAAATGTTCTTCCTCATATTCCCCATACATCTCTTGCCCAAAACTTTCGATCTGTGTCCCCTAGTCCTTGTACCATCAGCTACTGGCAACACGTTTTCTTTGCCTGCCTTATCTCAAACGGTCATAATCTTTACACCTCAATCAAATCTCTCCGCAATTTCCGTTGCTCCTCTGAGAACAACCCCAGCTTCTGCAACCTAACCTTGCAGCTAAAATCGCTCATCCCTGGAACCATTCTGGTCAATCTCCTCTGTAACCTCTCACATCCAACCTAAAGCCTGATGACCAAAAGTGTACGCAATACTCCTGTTGTGGCCTGACCAGAGATTTATAAAGGTTCAGCATAACTTTGCTGCTTTTGTACTCAATGATTCTATTTAAGAAGCCCAAGATCCTCTATGTTTTGCTGCCCACACTCTCAATATGTCCTGCAACCTTCATAAATCTATGCACATGCACCCCCAGGTTCCTCTGTCCTTGCACACTCTTTCCAACTGTGCCATTAAGTCTATATGAGCTCAGCCCATCCTTTCTGCCAAAATGCATCACCTCACACTTGTTGATATGAAATTCCATTTGCCACTTGTCTGCCCATTCTGCTAGGCTATCTATGTCGTCTTGAAGTCAATTTGTATCATGCTCACCGTTTGCCATTCCTCCAAGTTTGGTATGATTGGCAAATTTTGAAATCTTCTGCTCAGTTGCAATATCCAAGTTATTTCTACATCTCCAAAAAAAACACCGCTAGTCCTATGACTGACCCTTGCGCAACACCACTGTCTACCATCCTCCAGTGTGAAAAGTAACGATTGACCATGATGAGCTGTTTTGTGTCCTGAAAGCAATATTTTTGATCCAAGCTGAGACTGCCTGTTTCTGGTTTGTGTTTGCACAGAAGGAACAAATGTTATCCAGCAGTTAGTGTAAACATTTGGAGCACACTTTCCAATACAGACACAACCAGCTGTCAGGATGGCCGAGTGGTCTAAGGCGCCAGACTCAAGGAGTGTTTGTCCTTGCCTCTCTTGTGGCTCTGGAATTCTGGTCTCTCTTAAGGGGCGTGGGTTCAAATCCCACTCCTGACATCACTTTTTTCATCCACACAAAACCTCACAGCATCACACTGCCTGCTCAGCTTGCCTGCAATTTGCACGTGCCTCCTTCAATTACTTCAATCCTACTGCCATTTGCCAACAAACACAAGGCACAGCTCCACAAACATGGCCTTTCCTCAGGAAACCTCACAAATCCTAAGCCTGTCCTTCCACATAATGCTTCAAATCACACTTCTGCCATCAACCATTTCCCACACTCCAATGCCAGCACTCTGACTAAATTATCTTTTGCCCCACCTCCTTGCTGCATTCCTCATTGCTTTCTAGCATTATGACTTGCAATCCCACTGCACGCACTGCTGCTTTTCACAAACAGGACAACACGCTCAAAGAATCGCACTTCTTGCACACCAAAACCCCACTCAATTCTACTCTCTTACTTCGACAATTCCTTCCAATCCTATTTGCCGGGCTAACATTTTCCCTGAAGAAGGGGCACCACAGCCAAGCTCTTTCCTCATCAGCACTTCGACATTGCCAGACTTGATGCCTTTGGAGGCTGGCTCTCTCAGATTGCAATGTTCACACGAATGTTGATGGCCAAGCGCACAGTACCTGCACAGTGCCTTGTTTGCCCTCACAAAGGTAGGGAGATCCTGGTGATTTTCTTGGCAGCAGGGCTCCAATTAGCACTTGTCGCAATAATATATTGTGATGCAAAGAAAGGCATGGGAATGAGAGGCTGAAATGTCCTGCTTGGAACCATTATTGGATTGTGGTTATATTAGAAGGCCTTGGCTTTGAATGGCAGCTGTGTTGCTTGTCTTTGGTCAAGTTGAGCAAGAAAAAGTGTATGGGAAAAGGATGCAAAATGCAAGTTGTTGCATGAAAGATGTGTGTCTGATTGTTGTTTGCAGTGCTGGAACGATGAATTTCCTTGCCGGCACGGCCCGATAAATCAAGTATGTTTAACAAATGGTCTTCGAGTCATAGAGTCATTTGCGGCACAGAAGGAGGCCATTCTGCCCATCCAGCGTATGCCGGCTCTCCATAGAACAATCCACTCAGTCCCATTGCTCTCGACCTGAAAGTTTATTTCCTTCAAGTGCCCATCCAATTTTCTTTTGAAATCATTCATTGTCTCTGCTTCCAACACCCTCAAAGGCAGCGAGTTCCAGCTCATTACCAGTAGCTGGGTAAAAATGTTCTTCCTCATATTCCCCATACATCTCTTGCCCAAAACTTTCGATCTGTGTCCCCTAGTCCTTGTACCATCAGCTACTGGCAACACGTTTTCTTTGCCTGCCTTATCTCAAACGGTCATAATCTTTACACCTCAATCAAATCTCTCCGCAATTTCCGTTGCTCCTCTGAGAACAACCCCAGCTTCTGCAACCTAACCTTGCAGCTAAAATCGCTCATCCCTGGAACCATTCTGGTCAATCTCCTCTGTAACCTCTCACATCCAACCTAAAGCCTGATGACCAAAAGTGTACGCAATACTCCTGTTGTGGCCTGACCAGAGATTTATAAAGGTTCAGCATAACTTTGCTGCTTTTGTACTCAATGATTCTATTTAAGAAGCCCAAGATCCTCTATGTTTTGCTGCCCACACTCTCAATATGTCCTGCAACCTTCATAAATCTATGCACATGCACCCCCAGGTTCCTCTGTCCTTGCACACTCTTTCCAACTGTGCCATTAAGTCTATATGAGCTCAGCCCATCCTTTCTGCCAAAATGCATCACCTCACACTTGTTGATATGAAATTCCATTTGCCACTTGTCTGCCCATTCTGCTAGGCTATCTATGTCGTCTTGAAGTCAATTTGTATCATGCTCACCGTTTGCCATTCCTCCAAGTTTGGTATGATTGGCAAATTTTGAAATCTTCTGCTCAGTTGCAATATCCAAGTTATTTCTACATCTCCAAAAAAACCACCGCTAGTCCTATGACTGACCCTTGCGCAACACCACTGTCTACCATCCTCCAGTGTGAAAAGTAACGATTGACCATGATGAGCTGTTTTGTGTCCTGAAAGCAATATTTTTGATCCAAGCTGAGACTGCCTGTTTCTGGTTTGTGTTTGCACAGAAGGAACAAATGTTATCCAGCAGTTAGTGTAAACATTTGGAGCACACTTTCCAATACAGACACAACCAGCTGTCAGGATGGCCGAGTGGTCTAAGGCGCCAGACTCAAGGAGTGTTTGTCCTTGCCTCTCTTGTGGCTCTGGAATTCTGGTCTCTCTTAAGGGGCGTGGGTTCAAATCCCACTCCTGACATCACTTTTTTCATCCACACAAAACCTCACAGCATCACACTGCCTGCTCAGCTTGCCTGCAATTTGCACGTGCCTCCTTCAATTACTTCAATCCTACTGCCATTTGCCAACAAACACAAGGCACAGCTCCACAAACATGGCCTTTCCTCAGGAAACCTCACAAATCCTAAGCCTGTCCTTCCACATAATGCTTCAAATCACACTTCTGCCATCAACCATTTCCCACACTCCAATGCCAGCACTCTGACTAAATTATCTTATGCCCCACCTCCTTGCTGCATTCCTCATTGCTTTCTAGCATTATGACTTGCAATCCCACTGCACGCACTGCTGCTTTTCACAAACAGGACAACACGCTCAAAGAATCGCACTTCTTGCACACCAAAACCCCACTCAATTCTACTCTCTTACTTCGACAATTCCTTCCAATCCTATTTGCCGGGCTAACATTTTCCCTGAAGAAGGGGCACCACAGCCAAGCTCTTTCCTCATCAGCACGTCGACATTGCCAGACTTGATGCCTTTGGAGGCTGGCTCTCTCAGATTGCAATGTTCACACGAATGTTGATGGCCAAGCGCACAGTACCTGCACAGTGCCTTGTTTGCCCTCACAAAGGTAGGGAGATCCTGGTGATTTTCTTGGCAGCAGGGCTCCAATTAGCACTTGTCGCAATAATATATTGTGATGCAAAGAAAGGCATGGGAATGAGAGGCTGAAATGTCCTGCTTGGAACCATTATTGGATTGTGGTTATTTGAGAAGGCCTTGGCTTTGAAAGGCAGCTGTGTTGCTTGTCTTTGGTCAAGTTGAGCAAGAAAAAGTGTATGGGAAAAGGATGCAAAATGCAAGTTGTTGCATGAAAGATGTGTGTCTGATTGTTGTTTGCAGTGCTGGAACGATGAATTTCCTTGCCGGCACGGCCTGATAAATCAAGTATGTTTAACAAATGGTCTTCGAGTCATAGAGTCATTTGCGGCACAGAAGGAGGCCATTCTGCCCATCCAGCGTATGCCGGCTCTCCATAGAACAATCCACTCAGTCCCATTGCTCTAGACCTGAAAGTTTATTTCCTTCAAGTGCCCATCCAATTTTCTTTTGAAATCATTCATTGTCTCTGCTTCCAACACCCTCAAAGGCAGCGAGTTCCAGCTCATTACCAGTAGCTGGGTAAAAATGTTCTTCCTCATATTCCCCATACATCTCTTGCCCAAAACTTTCGATCTGTGTCCCCTAGTCCTTGTACCATCAGCTACTGGCAACACGTTTTCTTTGCCTGCCTTATCTCAAACGGTCATAATCTTTACACCTCAATCAAATCTCTCCGCAATTTCCGTTGCTCCTCTGAGAACAACCCCAGCTTCTGCAACCTAACCTTGCAGCTAAAATCGCTCATCCCTGGAACCATTCTGGTCAATCTCCTCTGTAACCTCTCACATCCAACCTAAAGCCTGATGACCAAAAGTGTACGCAATACTCCTGTTGTGGCCTGACCAGAGATTTATAAAGGTTCAGCATAACTTTGCTGCTTTTGTACTCAATGATTCTATTTAAGAAGCCCAAGATCCTCTATGTTTTGCTGCCCACACTCTCAATATGTCCTGCAACCTTCATAAATCTATGCACATGCACCCCCAGGTTCCTCTGTCCTTGCACACTCTTTCCAACTGTGCCATTAAGTCTATATGAGCTCAGCCCATCCTTTCTGCCAAAATGCATCACCTCACACTTGTTGATATGAAATTCCATTTGCCACTTGTCTGCCCATTCTGCTAGGCTATCTATGTCCTCTTGAAGTCAATTTGTATCATGCTCACCGTTTGCCATTCCTCCAAGTTTGGTATGATTGGCAAATTTTGAAATCTTCTGCTCAGTTGCAATATCCAAGTTATTTCTACATCTCCAAAAAAAACACCGCTAGTCCTATGACTGACCCTTGCGCAACACCACTGTCTACCATCCTCCAGTGTGAAAAGTAACGATTGACCATGATGAGCTGTTTTGTGTCCTGAAAGCAATATTTTTGATCCAAGCTGAGACTGCCTGTTTCTGGTTTGTGTTTGCACAGAAGGAACAAATGTTATCCAGCAGTTAGTGTAAACATTTGGAGCACACTTTCCAATACAAAAACAACCAGCTGTCAGGATGGCCGAGTGGTCTAAGGCGCCAGACTCAAGGAGTGTTTGTCCTTGCCTCTCTTGTGGCTCTGGAATTCTGGTCTCTCTTAAGGGGCTTGGGTTCAAATCCCACTCCTGACATCACTTTTTTCATCCACACAAAACCTCACAGCATCACACTGCCTGCTCAGCTTGCCTGCAATTTGCACGTGCCACCTTCAATTACTTCAATCCTACTGCCATTTGCCAACAAACACAAGGCACAGCTCCACAAACATGGCCTTTCCTCAGGAAACCTCACAAATCCTAAGCCTGTCCTTCCACATAATGCTTCAAATCACACTTCTGCCATCAACCATTTCCCACACTCCAATGCCAGCACTCTGACTAAATTATCTTATGCCCCACCTCCTTGCTGCATTCCTCATTGCTTTCTAGCATTATGACTTGCAATCCCACTGCACGCACTGCTGCTTTTCACAAACAGGACAACACGCTCAAAGAATCGCACTTCTTGCACACCAAAACCCCACTCAATTCTACTCTCTTACTTCGACAATTCCTTCCAATCCTATTTGCCGGGCTAACATTTTCCCTGAAGAAGGGGCACCACAGCCAAGCTCTTTCCTCATCAGCACGTCGACATTGCCAGACTTGATGCCTTTGGAGGCTGGCTCTCTCAGATTGCAATGTTCACACGAATGTTGATGGCCAAGCGCACAGTACCTGCACAGTGCCTTGTTTGCCCTCACAAAGGTAGGGAGATCCTGGTGATTTTCTTGGCAGCAGGGCTCCAATTAGCACTTGTCGCAATAATATATTGTGATGCAAAGAAAGGCATGGGAATGAGAGGCTGAAATGTCCTGCTTGGAACCATTATTGGATTGTGGTTATATTAGAAGGCCTTGGCTTTGAATGGCAGCTGTGTTGCTTGTCTTTGGTCAAGTTGAGCAAGAAAAAGTGTATGGGAAAAGGATGCAAAATGCAAGTTGTTGCATGAAAGATGTGTGTCTGATTGTTGTTTGCAGTGCTGGAACGATGAATTTCCTTGCCGGCACGGCCCGATAAATCAAGTATGTTTAACAAATGGTCTTCGAGTCATAGAGTCATTTGCGGCACAGAAGGAGGCCATTCTGCCCATCCAGCGTATGCCGGCTCTCCATAGAACAATCCACTCAGTCCCATTGCTCTCGACCTGAAAGTTTATTTCCTTCAAGTGCCCATCCAATTTTCTTTTGAAATCATTCATTGTCTCTGCTTCCAACACCCTCAAAGGCAGCGAGTTCCAGCTCATTACCAGTAGCTGGGTAAAAATGTTCTTCCTCATATTCCCCATACATCTCTTGCCCAAAACTTTCGATCTGTGTCCCCTAGTCCTTGTACCATCAGCTACTGGCAACACGTTTTCTTTGCCTGCCTTATCTCAAACGGTCATAATCTTTACACCTCAATCAAATCTCTCCGCAATTTCCGTTGCTCCTCTGAGAACAACCCCAGCTTCTGCAACCTAACCTTGCAGCTAAAATCGCTCATCCCTGGAACCATTCTGGTCAATCTCCTCTGTAACCTCTCACATCCAACCTAAAGCCTGATGACCAAAAGTGTACGCAATACTCCTGTTGTGGCCTGACCAGAGATTTATAAAGGTTCAGCATAACTTTGCTGCTTTTGTACTCAATGATTCTATTTAAGAAGCCCAAGATCCTCTATGTTTTGCTGCCCACACTCTCAATATGTCCTGCAACCTTCATAAATCTATGCACATGCACCCCCAGGTTCCTCTGTCCTTGCACACTCTTTCCAACTGTGCCATTAAGTCTATATGAGCTCAGCCCATCCTTTCTGCCAAAATGCATCACCTCACACTTGTTGATATGAAATTCCATTTGCCACTTGTCTGCCCATTCTGCTAGGCTATCTATGTCGTCTTGAAGTCAATTTGTATCATGCTCACCGTTTGCCATTCCTCCAAGTTTGGTATGATTGGCAAATTTTGAAATCTTCTGCTCAGTTGCAATATCCAAGTTATTTCTACATCTCCAAAAAAACCACCGCTAGTCCTATGACTGACCCTTGCGCAACACCACTGTCTACCATCCTCCAGTGTGAAAAGTAACGATTGACCATGATGAGCTGTTTTGTGTCCTGAAAGCAATATTTTTGATCCAAGCTGAGACTGCCTGTTTCTGGTTTGTGTTTGCACAGAAGGAACAAATGTTATACAGCAGTTAGTGTAAACATTTGGAGCACACTTTCCAAAACAGACACAACCAGCTGTCAGGATGGCCGAGTGGTCTAAGGCGCCAGACTCAAGGAGTGTTTGTCCTTGCCTCTCTTGTGGCTCTGGAATTCTGGTCTCTCTTAAGGGGCGTGGGTTCAAATCCCACTCCTGACATCACTTTTTTTCATCCACACAAAACCTCACAGCATCACACTGCCTGCTCAGCTTGCCTGCAATTTGCACGTGCCACCTTCAATTACTTCAATCCTACTGCCATTTGCCAACAAACACAAGGCACAGCTCCACAAACATGGCCTTTCCTCAGGAAACCTCACAAATCCTCAGCCTGTCCTTCCACATAATGCTTCAAATCACACTTCTGCCATCAACCATTTCCCACACTCCAATGCCAGCACTCTGACTAAATTATCTTATGCCCCACCTCCTTGCTGCATTCCTCATTGCTTTCTAGCATTATGACTTGCAATCCCACTGCACGCACTGCTGCTTTTCACAAACAGGACAACACGCTCAAAGAATCGCACTTGTTGCACACCAAAACCCCACTCAATTCTACTCTCTTACTTCGACAATTCCTTCCAATCCTATTTGCCGGGCTAACATTTTCCCTGAAGAAGGGGCACCACAGCCAAGCTCTTTCCTCATCAGCACGTCGACATTGCCAGACTTGATGCCTTTGGAGGCTGGCTCTCTCAGATTGCAATGTTCACACGAATGTTGATGGCCAAGCGCATAGTACCTGCACAGTGCCTTGTTTGCCCTCACAAAGGTAGGGAGATCCTGGTGATTTTCTTGGCAGCAGGGCTCCAATTAGCACTTGTCGCAATAATATATTGTGATGCAAAGAAAGGCATGGGAATGAGAGGCTGAAATGTCCTGCTTGGAACCATTATTGGATTGTGGTTATATGAGAAGGCCTTGGCTTTGAATGGCAGCTGTGTTGCTTGTCTTTGGTCAAGTTGAGCAAGAAAAAGTGTATGGGAAAAGGATGCAAAATGCAAGTTGTTGCATGAAAGATGTGTGTCTGATTGTTGTTTGCAGTGCTGGAACGATGAATTTCCTTGCCGGCACGGCCCGATAAATCAAGTATGTTTAACAAATGGTCTTCGAGTCATAGAGTCATTTGCGGCACAGAAGGAGGCCATTCTGCCCATCCAGCGTATGCCGGCTCTCCATAGAACAATCCACTCAGTCCCATTGCTCTAGACCTGAAAGTTTATTTCCTTCAAGTGCCCATCCAATTTTCTTTTGAAATCATTCATTGTCTCTGCTTCCAACACCCTCAAAGGCAGCGAGTTCCAGCTCATTACCAGTAGCTGGGTAAAAATGTTCTTCCTCATATTCCCCATACATCTCTTGCCCAAAACCTTCGATCTGTGTCCCCTAGTCCTTGTACCATCAGCTACTGGCAACACGTTTTCTTTGCCTGCCTTATCTCAAACGGTCATAATCTTTACACCTCAATCAAATCTCTCCGCAATTTCCGTTGCTCCTCTGAGAACAACCCCAGCTTCTGCAACCTAACCTTGAAGCTAAAATCGCTCATCCCTGGAACCATTCTGGTCAATCTCCTCTGTAACCTCTCACATCCAACCTAAAGCCTGATGACCAAAAGTGTACGCAATACTCCTGTTGTGGCCTGACCAGAGATTTATAAAGGTTCAGCATAACTTTGCTGCTTTTGTACTCAATGATTCTATTTAAGAAGCCCAAGATCCTCTATGTTTTGCTGCCCACACTCTCAATATGTCCTGCAACCTTCATAAATCTTTGCACATGCACCCCCAGGTTCCTCTGTCCTTGCACACTCTTTCCAACTGTGCCATTAAGTCTATATGAGCTCAGCCCATCCTTTCTGCCAAAATGCATCACCTCACACTTGTTGATATGAAATTCCATTTGCCACTTGTCTGCCCATTCTGCTAGGCTATCTATGTCGTCTTGAAGTCAATTTGTATCATGCTCACCGTTTGCCATTCCTCCAAGATTGGTATGATTGGCAAATTTTGAAATCTTCTGCTCAGTTGCAATATCCAAGTTATTTCTACATCTCCAAAAAAAACACCGCTAGTCCTATGATTGACCCTTACGCAACACCAGTGTCTACCATCCTCCAGTGTGAAAAGTAACCATTGACCATGATGAGCTGTTTTGTGTCCTGAAAGCAATATTTTTGATCCAAGCTGAGACTGCCTGTTTCTGGTTTGTGTTTGCACAGAAGGAACAAATGTTATACAGCAGTTAGTGTAAACATTTGGAGCACACTTTCCAATACAGACACAACCAGCTGTCAGGATGGCCGAGTGGTCTAAAGCACCAGACTCAAGGAGTGTTTGTCCTTGCCTCTCTTGTGGCTCTGGAATTCTGGTCTCTCTTAAGGGGCGTGGGTTCAAATCCCACTCCTGACATCACTTTTTTCATCCACACAAAACCTCACAGCATCACACTGCCTGCTCAGCTTGCCTGCAATTTGCACGTGCCTCCTTCAATTACTTCAATCCGACTGCCATTTGCCAACAAACACAAGGCACAGCTCCACAAACATGGCCTTTCCTCAGGAAACCTCACAAATCCTAAGCCTGTCCTTCCACATAATGCTTCAAATCACACTTCTGCCATCAACCATTTCCCACACTCCAATGCCAGCACTCTGACTAAATTATCTTTTGCCCCACCTCCTTGCTGCATTCCTCATTGCTTTCTAGCATTATGACTTGCAATCCCACTGCACGCACTGCTGCTTTTCACAAACAGGACAACACGCTCAAAGAATCGCACTTCTTGCACACCAAAACCCCACTCAATTCTACTCTCTTACTTCGACAATTCCTTCCAATCCTATTTGCCGGGCTAACATTTTCCCTGAAGAAGGGGCACCACAGCCAAGCTCTTTCCTCATCAGCACTTCGACATTGCCAGACTTGATGCCTTTGGAGGCTGGCTCTCTCAGATTGCAATGTTCACACGAATGTTGATGGCCAAGCGCACAGTACCTGCACAGTGCCTTGTTTGCCCTCACAAAGGTAGGGAGATCCTGGTGATTTTCTTGGCAGCAGGGCTCCAATTAGCACTTGTCGCAATAATATATTGTGCTGCAAAGAAAGGCATGGGAATGAGAGGCTGAAATGTCCTGCTTGGAACCATTATTGGATTGTGGTTATATTAGAAGGCCTTGGCTTTGAATGGCAGCTGTGTTGCTTGTCTTTGGTCAAGTTGAGCAAGAAAAAGTGTATGGGAAAAGGATGCAAAATGCAAGTTGTTGCACGAAAGATGTGTGTCTGATTGTTGTTTGCAGTGCTGGAACGATGAATTTCCTTGCCGGCACGGCCTGATAAGTCAAGTATGATTAACAAATGGTCTTCGAGTCATAGAGTCATTTGCGGCACAGAAGGAGGCCATTCTGCCCATCCAGCGTATGCCGGCTCTCCATAGAACAATCCACTCAGTCCCATTGCTCTAGACCTGAAAGTTTATTTCCTTCAAGTGCCCATCCAATTTTCTTTTGAAATCATTCATTGTCTCTGCTTCCAACACCCTCAAAGGCAGCGAGTTCCAGCTCATTACCAGTAGCTGGGTAAAAATGTTCTTCCTCATATTCCCCATACATCTCTTGCCCAAAACTTTCGATCTGTGTCCCCGAGTCCTTGTACCATCAGCTACTGGCAACACGTTTTCTTTGCCTGCCTTATCTCAAACGGTCATAATCTTTACACCTCAATCAAATCTCTCCGCAATTTCCGTTGCTACTCTGAGAACAACCCCAGCTTCTGCAACCTAACCTTGCAGCTAAAATCGCTCATCCCTGGAACCATTCTGGTCAATCTCCTCTGTAACCTCTCACATCCAACCTAAAGCCTGATGACCAAAAGTGTACGCAATACTCCTGTTGTGGCCTGACCAGAGATTTATAAAGGTTCAGCATAACTTTGCTGCTTTTGTACTCAATGATTCTATTTAAGAAGCCCAAGATCCTCTATGTTTTGCTGCCCACACTCTCAATATGTCCTGCAACCTTCATAAATCTATGCACATGCACCCCCAGGTTCCTCTGTCCTTGCACACTCTTTCCAACTGTGCCATTAAGTCTATATGAGCTCAGCCCATCCTTTCTGCCAAAATGCATCACCTCACACTTGTTGATATGAAATTCCATTTGCCACTTGTCTGCCCATTCTGCTAGGCTATCTATGTCGTCTTGAAGTCAATTTGTATCATGCTCACCGTTTGCCATTCCTCCAAGTTTGGTATGATTGGCAAATTTTGAAATCTTCTGCTCAGTTGCAATATCCAAGTTATTTCTACATCTCCAAAAAAACCACCGCTAGTCCTATGACTGACCCTTGCGCAACACCACTGTCTACCATCCTCCAGTGTGAAAAGTAACGATTGACCATGATGAGCTGTTTTGTGTCCTGAAAGCAATATTTTTGATCCAAGCTGAGACTGCCTGTTTCTGGTTTGTGTTTGCACAGAAGGAACAAATGTTATACAGCAGTTAGTGTAAACATTTGGAGCACACTTTCCAAAACAGACACAACCAGCTGTCAGGATGGCCGAGTGGTCTAAGGCGCCAGACTCAAGGAGTGTTTGTCCTTGCCTCTCTTGTGGCTCTGGAATTCTGGTCTCTCTTAAGGGGCGTGGGTTCAAATCCCACTCCTGACATCACTTTTTTTCATCCACACAAAACCTCACAGCATCACACTGCCTGCTCAGCTTGCCTGCAATTTGCACGTGCCACCTTCAATTACTTCAATCCTACTGCCATTTGCCAACAAACACAAGGCACAGCTCCACAAACATGGCCTTTCCTCAGGAAACCTCACAAATCCTCAGCCTGTCCTTCCACATAATGCTTCAAATCACACTTCTGCCATCAACCATTTCCCACACTCCAATGCCAGCACTCTGACTAAATTATCTTATGCCCCACCTCCTTGCTGCATTCCTCATTGCTTTCTAGCATTATGACTTGCAATCCCACTGCACGCACTGCTGCTTTTCACAAACAGGACAACACGCTCAAAGAATCGCACTTCTTGCACACCAAAACCCCACTCAATTCTACTCTCTTACTTCGACAATTCCTTCCAATCCTATTTGCCGGGCTAACATTTTCCCTGAAGAAGGGGCACCACAGCCAAGCTCTTTCCTCATCAGCACTTCGACATTGCCAGACTTGATGCCTTTGGAGGCTGGCTCTCTCAGATTGCAATGTTCACACGAATGTTGATGGCCAAGCGCACAGTACCTGCACAGTGCCTTGTTTGCCCTCACAAAGGTAGGGAGATCCTGGTGATTTTCTTGGCAGCAGGGCTCCAATTAGCACTTGTCGCAATAATATATTGTGCTGCAAAGAAAGGCATGGGAATGAGAGGCTGAAATGTCCTGCTTGGAACCATTATTGGATTGTGGTTATATTAGAAGGCCTTGGCTTTGAATGGCAGCTGTGTTGCTTGTCTTTGGTCAAGTTGAGCAAGAAAAAGTGTATGGGAAAAGGATGCAAAATGCAAGTTGTTGCACGAAAGATGTGTGTCTGATTGTTGTTTGCAGTGCTGGAACGATGAATTTCCTTGCCGGCACGGCCTGATAAGTCAAGTATGATTAACAAATGGTCTTCGAGTCATAGAGTCATTTGCGGCACAGAAGGAGGCCATTCTGCCCATCCAGCGTATGCCGGCTCTCCATAGAACAATCCACTCAGTCCCATTGCTCTAGACCTGAAAGTTTATTTCCTTCAAGTGCCCATCCAATTTTCTTTTGAAATCATTCATTGTCTCTGCTTCCAACACCCTCAAAGGCAGCGAGTTCCAGCTCATTACCAGTAGCTGGGTAAAAATGTTCTTCCTCATATTCCCCATACATCTCTTGCCCAAAACTTTCGATCTGTGTCCCCGAGTCCTTGTATCATCAGCTACTGGCAACACGTTTTCTTTGCCTGCCTTATCTCAAACGGTCATAATCTTTACACCTCAATCAAATCTCTCCGCAATTTCCGTTGCTCCTCTGAGAACAACCCCAGCTTCTGCAACCTAACCTTGCAGCTAAAATCGCTCATCCCTGGAACCATTCTGGTCAATCTCCTCTGTAACCTCTCACATCCAACCTAAAGCCTGATGACCAAAAGTGTACGCAATACTCCTGTTGTGGCCTGACCAGAGATTTATAAAGGTTCAGCATAACTTTGCTGCTTTTGTACTCAATGATTCTATTTAAGAAGCCCAAGATCCTCTATGTTTTGCTGCCCACACTCTCAATATGTCCTGCAACCTTCATAAATCTATGCACATGCACCCCCAGGTTCCTCTGTCCTTGCACACTCTTTCCAACTGTGCCATTAAGTCTATATGAGCTCAGCCCATCCTTTCTGCCAAAATGCATCACCTCACACTTGTTGATATGAAATTCCATTTGCCACTTGTCTGCCCATTCTGCTAGGCTATCTATGTCGTCTTGAAGTCAATTTGTATCATGCTCACCGTTTGCCATTCCTCCAAGTTTGGTATGATTGGCAAATTTTGAAATCTTCTGCTCAGTTGCAATATCCAAGTTATTTCTACATCTCCAAAAAAAACACCGCTAGTCCTATGACTGACCCTTGCGCAACACCACTGTCTACCATCCTCCAGTGTGAAAAGTAACGATTGACCATGATGAGCTGTTTTGTGTCCTGAAAGCAATATTTTTGATCCAAGCTGAGACTGCCTGTTTCTGGTTTGTGTTTGCACAGAAGGAACAAATGTTATACAGCAGTTAGTGTAAACATTTGGAGCACACTTTCCAAAACAGACACAACCAGCTGTCAGGATGGCTGAGTGGTCTAAGGCGCCAGACTCAAGGAGTGTTTGTCCTTGCCTCTCTTGTGGCTCTGGAATTCTGGTCTCTCTTAAGGGGCGTGGGTTCAAATCCCACTCCTGACATCACTTTTTTCATCCACACAAAACCTCACAGCATCACACTGCCTGCTCAGCTTGCCTGCAATTTGCACGTGCCACCTTCAATTACTTCAATCCTACTGCCATTTGCCAACAAACACAAGGCACAGCTCCACAAACATGGCCTTTCCTCAGGAAACCTCACAAATCCTCAGCCTGTCCTTCCACATAATGCTTCAAATCACACTTCTGCCATCAACCATTTCCCACACTCCAATGCCAGCACTCTGACTAAATTATCTTATGCCCCACCTCCTTGCTGCATTCCTCATTGCTTTCTAGCATTATGACTTGCAATCCCACTGCACGCACTGCTGCTTTTCACAAACAGGACAACACGCTCAAAGAATCGCACTTCTTGCACACCAAAACCCCACTCAATTCTACTCTCTTACTTCGACAATTCCTTCCAATCCTATTTGCCGGGCTAACATTTTCCCTGAAGAAGGGGCACCACAGCCAAGCTCTTTCCTCATCAGCACTTCGACATTGCCAGACTTGATGCCTTTGGAGGCTGGCTCTCTCAGATTGCAATGTTCACACGAATGTTGATGGCCAAGCGCACAGTACCTGCACAGTGCCTTGTTTGCCCTCACAAAGGTAGGGAGATCCTGGTGATTTTCTTGGCAGCAGGGCTCCAATTAGCACTTGTCGCAATAATATATTGTGCTGCAAAGAAAGGCATGGGAATGAGAGGCTGAAATGTCCTGCTTGGAACCATTATTGGATTGTGGTTATATTAGAAGGCCTTGGCTTTGAATGGCAGCTGTGTTGCTTGTCTTTGGTCAAGTTGAGCAAGAAAAAGTGTATGGGAAAAGGATGCAAAATGCAAGTTGTTGCACGAAAGATGTGTGTCTGATTGTTGTTTGCAGTGCTGGAACGATGAATTTCCTTGCCGGCACGGCCTGATAAGTCAAGTATGATTAACAAATGGTCTTCGAGTCATAGAGTCATTTGCGGCACAGAAGGAGGCCATTCTGCCCATCCAGCGTATGCCGGCTCTCCATAGAACAATCCACTCAGTCCCATTGCTCTAGACCTGAAAGTTTATTTCCTTCAAGTGCCCATCCAATTTTCTTTTGAAATCATTCATTGTCTCTGCTTCCAACACCCTCAAAGGCAGCGAGTTCCAGCTCATTACCAGTAGCTGGGTAAAAATGTTCTTCCTCATATTCCCCATACATCTCTTGCCCAAAACTTTCGATCTGTGTCCCCGAGTCCTTGTATCATCAGCTACTGGCAACACGTTTTCTTTGCCTGCCTTATCTCAAACGGTCATAATCTTTACACCTCAATCAAATCTCTCCGCAATTTCCGTTGCTCCTCTGAGAACAACCCCAGCTTCTGCAACCTAACCTTGCAGCTAAAATCGCTCATCCCTGGAACCATTCTGGTCAATCTCCTCTGTAACCTCTCACATCCAACCTAAAGCCTGATGACCAAAAGTGTACGCAATACTCCTGTTGTGGCCTGACCAGAGATTTATAAAGGTTCAGCATAACTTTGCTGCTTTTGTACTCAATGATTCTATTTAAGAAGCCCAAGATCCTCTATGTTTTGCTGCCCACACTCTCAATATGTCCTGCAACCTTCATAAATCTATGCACATGCACCCCCAGGTTCCTCTGTCCTTGCACACTCTTTCCAACTGTGCCATTAAGTCTATATGAGCTCAGCCCATCCTTTCTGCCAAAATGCATCACCTCACACTTGTTGATATGAAATTCCATTTGCCACTTGTCTGCCCATTCTGCTAGGCTATCTATGTCGTCTTGAAGTCAATTTGTATCATGCTCACCGTTTGCCATTCCTCCAAGTTTGGTATGATTGGCAAATTTTGAAATCTTCTGCTCAGTTGCAATATCCAAGTTATTTCTACATCTCCAAAAAAAACACCGCTAGTCCTATGACTGACCCTTGCGCAACACCACTGTCTACCATCCTCCAGTGTGAAAAGTAACGATTGACCATGATGAGCTGTTTTGTGTCCTGAAAGCAATATTTTTGATCCAAGCTGAGACTGCCTGTTTCTGGTTTGTGTTTGCACAGAAGGAACAAATGTTATACAGCAGTTAGTGTAAACATTTGGAGCACACTTTCCAAAACAGACACAACCAGCTGTCAGGATGGCTGAGTGGTCTAAGGCGCCAGACTCAAGGAGTGTTTGTCCTTGCCTCTCTTGTGGCTCTGGAATTCTGGTCTCTCTTAAGGGGCGTGGGTTCAAATCCCACTCCTGACATCACTTTTTTCATCCACACAAAACCTCACAGCATCACACTGCCTGCTCAGCTTGCCTGCAATTTGCACGTGCCACCTTCAATTACTTCAATCCTACTGCCATTTGCCAACAAACACAAGGCACAGCTCCACAAACATGGCCTTTCCTCAGGAAACCTCACAAATCCTCAGCCTGTCCTTCCACATAATGCTTCAAATCACACTTCTGCCATCAACCATTTCCCACACTCCAATGCCAGCACTCTGACTAAATTATCTTATGCCCCACCTCCTTGCTGCATTCCTCATTGCTTTCTAGCATTATGACTTGCAATCCCACTGCACGCACTGCTGCTTTTCACAAACAGGACAACACGCTCAAAGAATCGCACTTCTTGCACACCAAAACCCCACTCAATTCTACTCTCTTACTTCGACAATTCCTTCCAATCCTATTTGCCGGGCTAACATTTTCCCTGAAGAAGGGGCACCACAGCCAAGCTCTTTCCTCATCAGCACTTCGACATTGCCAGACTTGATGCCTTTGGAGGCTGGCTCTCTCAGATTGCAATGTTCACACGAATGTTGATGGCCAAGCGCACAGTACCTGCACAGTGCCTTGTTTGCCCTCACAAAGGTAGGGAGATCCTGGTGATTTTCTTGGCAGCAGGGCTCCAATTAGCACTTGTCGCAATAATATATTGTGCTGCAAAGAAAGGCATGGGAATGAGAGGCTGAAATGTCCTGCTTGGAACCATTATTGGATTGTGGTTATATTAGAAGGCCTTGGCTTTGAATGGCAGCTGTGTTGCTTGTCTTTGGTCAAGTTGAGCAAGAAAAAGTGTATGGGAAAAGGATGCAAAATGCAAGTTGTTGCACGAAAGATGTGTGTCTGATTGTTGTTTGCAGTGCTGGAACGATGAATTTCCTTGCCGGCACGGCCTGATAAGTCAAGTATGATTAACAAATGGTCTTCGAGTCATAGAGTCATTTGCGGCACAGAAGGAGGCCATTCTGCCCATCCAGCGTATGCCGGCTCTCCATAGAACAATCCACTCAGTCCCATTGCTCTAGACCTGAAAGTTTATTTCCTTCAAGTGCCCATCCAATTTTCTTTTGAAATCATTCATTGTCTCTGCTTCCAACACCCTCAAAGGCAGCGAGTTCCAGCTCATTACCAGTAGCTGGGTAAAAATGTTCTTCCTCATATTCCCCATACATATCTTGCCCAAAACTTTCGATCTGTGTCCCCTAGTCCTTGTACCATCAGCTACTGGCAACACGTTTTCTTTGCCTGCCTTATCTCAAACGGCCATAATCTTTACACCTCAATCAAATCTCTCCGCAATTTCCGTTGCTCCTCTGAGAACAACCCCAGCTTCTGCAACCTAACCTTGCAGCTAAAATCGCTCATCCCTGGAACCATTCTGGTCAATCTCCTCTGTTACCTCTCACATCCAACCTAAAGCCTGATGACCAAAAGTGTACGCAATACTCCTGTTGTGGCCTGACCAGAGATTTATAAAGGTTCAGCATAACTTTGCTGCTTTTGTACTCAATCATTCTATTTAAGAAGCCCAAGATCCTCTATGTTTTGCTGCCCACACTCTCAATATGTCCTGCAACCTTCATAAATCTATGCACATGCACCCCCAGGTTCCTCTGTCCTTGCACACTCTTTCCAACTGTGCCATTAAGTCTATATGAGCTCAGCCCATCCTTTCTGCCAAAATGCATCACCTCACACTTGTTGATATGAAATTCCATTTGCCACTTGTCTGCCCATTCTGCTAGGCTATCTATGTCGTCTTGAAGTCAATTTGTATCATGCTCACCGTTTGCCATTCCTCCAAGTTTGGTATGATTGGCAAATTTTGAAATCTTCTGCTCAGTTGCAAAATCCAAGTTATTTCTACATCTCCAAAAAAAAGACCGCTAGTCCTATGACTGACCCTTGCGCAACACCACTGTCTACCATCCTCCAGTGTGAAAAGTAACGATTGACCATGATGAGCTGTTTTGTGTCCTGAAAGCAATATTTTTGATCCAAGCTGAGACTGCCTGTTTCTGGTTTGTGTTTGCACAGAAGGAACAAATGTTATCCAGCAGTTAGTGTAAACATTTGGAGCACACTTTCCAATACAGACGCAACCAGCTGTCAGGATGGCCGAGTAGTCTAAGGCGCCAGACTCAAGGAGTGTTTGTCCTTGCCTCTTTTGTGGCTCTGGAATTCTGGTCTCTCTTAAGGGGCGTGGGTTCAAATCCCACTCCTGACATCACTTTTTTCATCCACACAAAACCTCACAGCATCACACTGCCTGCTCAGCTTGCCTGCAATTTGCACGTGCCTCCTTCAATTACTTCAATCCTACTGCCATTTGCCAACAAACACAAGACACAGCTCCACAAACATGGCCTTTCCTCAGGAAACCTCACAAATCCTAAGCCTGTCCTTCCACATAATGCTTCAAATCACACTTCTGCCATCAACCATTTCCCACACTCCAATGCCAGCACTCTGACTAAATTATCTTTTGCCCCACCTCCTTGCTGCATTCCTCATTGCTTTCTAGCATTATGACTTGCAATCCCACTGCACGCACTGCTGCTTTTCACAAACAGGACAACACGCTCAAAGAATCGCACTTCTTGCACACCAAAACCCCACTCAATTCGACTCTCTTACTTCGACAATTCCTTCCAATCCTATTTGCCGGGCTAACATTTTCCCTGAAGAAGGGGCACCACAGCCAAGCTCTTTCCTCATCAGCACTTCGACATTGCCAGACTTGATGCCTTTGGAGGCTGGCTCTCTCAGATTGCAATATTCACACGAATGTTGATGGCCAAGCGCACAGTACCTGCACAGTGCCTTGTTTGCCCTCAAAAAGGTAGGGAGATCCTGGTGATTTTCTTGGCAGCAGGGCTCCAATTAGCACTTGTCGCAATAATATATTGTGATGCAAAGAAAGGCATGGGAATGAGAGGCTGAAATGTCCTGCTTGGAACCATTATTGGATTGTGGTTATATGAGAAGGCCTTGGCTTTGAATGGCAGCTGTGTTGCTTGTCTTTGGTCAAGTTGAGCAAGAAAAAGTTTATGGGAAAAGGATGCAAAATGCAAGTTGTTGCATGAAAGATGTGTGTCTGATTGTTGTTTGCAGTGCTGGAACGATGAATTTCCTTGCCGGCACGGCCTGATAAGTCAAGTATGATTAACAAATGGTCTTCGAGTCATAGAGTCATTTGCGGCACAGAAGGAGGCCATTCTGCCCATCCAGCGTATGCCGGCTCTCCATAGAACAATCCACTCAGTCCCATTGCTCTAGACCTGAAAGTTTATTTCCTTCAAGTGCCCATCCAATTTTCTTTTGAAATCATTCATTGTCTCTGCTTCCAACACCCTCAAAGGCAGCGAGTTCCAGCTCATTACCAGTAGCTGGGTAAAAATGTTCTTCCTCATATTCCCCATACATCTCTTGCCCAAAACCTTCGATCTGTGTCCCCTAGTCCTTGTACCATCAGCTACTGGCAACACGTTTTCTTTGCCTGCCTTATCTCAAACGGTCATAATCTTTACACCTCAATCAAATCTCTCCGCAATTTCCGTTGCTCCTCTGAGAACAACCCCAGCTTCTGCAACCTAACCTTGCAGCTAAAATCGCTCATCCCTGGAACCATTCTGGTCAATCTCCTCTGTAACCTCTCACATCCAACCTAAAGCCTGATGACCAAAAGTGTACGCAATACTCCTGTTGTGGCCTGACCAGAGATTTATAAAGGTTCAGCATAACTTTGCTGCTTTTGTACTCAATGATTCTATTTAAGAAGCCCAAGATCCTCTATGTTTTGCTGCCCACACTCTCAATATGTCCTGCAACCTTCATAAATCTATGCACATGCACCCCCAGGTTCCTCTGTCCTTGCACACTCTTTCCAACTGTGCCATTAAGTCTATATGAGCTCAGCCCATCCTTTCTGCCAAAATGCATCACCTCACACTTGTTGATATGAAATTCCATTTGCCACTTGTCTGCCCATTCTGCTAGGCTATCTATGTCGTCTTGAAGTCAATTTGTATCATGCTCACCGTTTGCCATTCCTCCAAGATTGGTATGATTGGCAAATTTTGAAATCTTCTGCTCAGTTGCAATATCCAAGTTATTTCTACATCTCCAAAAAAAACACCGCTAGTCCTATGACTGACCCTTACGCAACACCAGTGTCTACCATCCTCCAGTGTGAAAAGTAACCATTGACCATGATGAGCTGTTTTGTGTCCTGAAAGCAATATTTTTGATCCAAGCTGAGACTGCCTGTTTCTGGTTTGTGTTTGCACAGAAGGAACAAATGTTATACAGCAGTTAGTGTAAACATTTGGAGCACACTTTCCAATACAGCCACAACCAGCTGTCAGGATGGCCGAGTGGTCTAAAGCACCAGACTCAAGGAGTGTTTGTCCTTGCCTCTCTTGTGGCTCTGGAATTCTGGTCTCTCTTAAGGGGCGTGGGTTCAAATCCCACTCCTGACATCACTTTTTTCATCCACACAAAACCTCACAGCATCACACTGCCTGCTCAGCTTGCCTGCAATTTGCACGTGCCTCCTTCAATTACTTCAATCCGACTGCCATTTGCCAACAAACACAAGGCACAGCTCCACAAACATGGCCTTTCCTCAGGAAACCTCACAAATCCTAAGCCTGTCCTTCCACATAATGCTTCAAATCACACTTCTGCCATCAACCATTTCCCACACTCCAATGCCAGCACTCTGACTAAATTATTTTATGCCCCACCTCCTTGCTGCATTCCTCATTGCTTTCTAGCATTATGACTTGCAATCCCACTGCACGCACTGCTGCTTTTCACAAACAGGACAACACGCTCAAAGAATCGCACTTCTTGCACACCAAAACCCCACTCAATTCTACTCTCTTACTTCGACAATTCCTTCCAATCCTATTTGCCGGGCTAACATTTTCCCTGAAGAAGGGGCACCACAGCCAAGCTCTTTCCTCATCAGCACTTCGACATTGCCAGACTTGATGCCTTTGGAGGCTGGCTCTCTCAGATTGCAATGTTCACACGAATGTTGATGGCCAAGCGCACAGTACCTGCACAGTGCCTTGTTTGCCCTCACAAAGGTAGGGAGATCCTGGTGATTTTCTTGGCAGCAGGGCTCCAATTAGCACTTGTCGCAATAATATATTGTGATGCAAAGAAAGGCATGGGAATGAGAGGCTGAAATGTCCTGCTTGGAACCATTATTGGATTGTGGTTATATGAGAAGGCCTTGGCTTTGAATGGCAGCTGTGTTGCTTGTCTTTGGTCAAGTTGAGCAAGAAAAAGTGTATGGGAAAAGGATGCAAAATGCAAGTTGTTGCACGAAAGATGTGTGTCTGATTGTTGTTTGCAGTGCTGGAACGATGAATTTCCTTGCCGGCACGGCCTGATAAATCAAGTATGTTTAACAAATGGTCTTCGAGTCATAGAGTCATTTGCGGCACAGAAGGAGGCCATTCTGCCCATCCAGCGTATGCCGGCTCTCCATAGAACAATCCACTCAGTCCCATTGCTCTAGACCTGAAAGTTTATTTCCTTCAAGTGCCCATCCAATTTTCTTTTGAAATCATTCATTGTCTCTGCTTCCAACACCCTCAAAGGCAGCGAGTTCCAGCTCATTACCAGTAGCTGGGTAAAAATGTTCTTCCTCATATTCCCCATACATCTCTTGCCCAAAACTTTCGATCTGTGTCCCCTAGTCCTTGTACCATCAGCTACTGGCAACACGTTTTCTTTGCCTGCCTTATCTCAAACGGTCATAATCTTTACACCTCAATCAAATCTCTCCGCAATTTCCGTTGCTCCTCTGAGAACAACCCCAGCTTCTGCAACCTAACCTTGCAGCTAAAATCGCTCATCCCTGGAACCATTCTGGTCAATCTCCTCTGTAACCTCTCACATCCAACCTAAAGCCTGATGACCAAAAGTGTACGCAATACTCCTGTTGTGGCCTGACCAGAGATTTATAAAGGTTCAGCATAACTTTGCTGCTTTTGTACTCAATGATTCTATTTAAGAAGCCCAAGATCCTCTATGTTTTGCTGCCCACACTCTCAATATGTCCTGCAACCTTCATAAATCTATGCACATGCACCCCCAGGTTCCTCTGTCCTTGCACACTCTTTCCAACTGTGCCATTAAGTCTATATGAGCTCAGCCCATCCTTTCTGCCAAAATGCATCACCTCACACTTGTTGATATGAAATTCCATTTGCCACTTGTCTGCCCATTCTGCTAGGCTATCTATGTCGTCTTGAAGTCAATTTGTATCATGCTCACCGTTTGCCATTCCTCCAAGTTTGGTATGATTGGCAAATTTTGAAATCTTCTGCTCAGTTGCAATATCCAAGTTATTTCTACATCTCCAAAAAAAACACCGCTAGTCCTATGACTGACCCTTGCGCAACACCACTGTCTACCATCCTCCAGTGTGAAAAGTAACGATTGACCATGATGAGCTGTTTTGTGTCCTGAAAGCAATATTTTTGATCCAAGCTGAGACTGCCTGTTTCTGGTTTGTGTTTGCACAGAAGGAACAAATGTTATCCAGCAGTTAGTGTAAACATTTGGAGCACACTTTCCAATACAGACGCAACCAGCTGTCAGGATGGCCGAGTGGTCTAAGGCGCCAGACTCAAGGAGTGTTTGTCCTTGCCTCTTTTGTGGCTCTGGAATTCTGGTCTCTCTTAAGGGGCGTGGGTTCAAATCCCACTCCTGACATCACTTTTTTCATCCACACAAAACCTCACAGCATCACACTGCCTGCTCAGCTTGCCTGCAATTTGCACGTGCCTCCTTCAATTACTTCAATCCTACTGCCATTTGCCAACAAACACAAGACACAGCTCCACAAACATGGCCTTTCCTCAGGAAACCTCACAAATCCTAAGCCTGTCCTTCCACATAATGCTTCAAATCACACTTCTGCCATCAACCATTTCCCACACTCCAATGCCAGCACTCTGACTAAATTATCTTTTGCCCCACCTCCTTGCTGCATTCCTCATTGCTTTCTAGCATTATGACTTGCAATCCCACTGCACGCACTGCTGCTTTTCACAAACAGGACAACACGCTCAAAGAATCGCACTTCTTGCACACCAAAACCCCACTCAATTCGACTCTCTTACTTCGACAATTCCTTCCAATCCTATTTGCCGGGCTAACATTTTCCCTGAAGAAGGGGCACCACAGCCAAGCTCTTTCCTCATCAGCACTTCGACATTGCCAGACTTGATGCCTTTGGAGGCTGGCTCTCTCAGATTGCAATATTCACACGAATGTTGATGGCCAAGCGCACAGTACCTGCACAGTGCCTTGTTTGCCCTCAAAAAGGTAGGGAGATCCTGGTGATTTTCTTGGCAGCAGGGCTCCAATTAGCACTTGTCGCAATAATATATTGTGATGCAAAGAAAGGCATGGGAATGAGAGGCTGAAATGTCCTGCTTGGAACCATTATTGGATTGTGGTTATATGAGAAGGCCTTGGCTTTGAATGGCAGCTGTGTTGCTTGTCTTTGGTCAAGTTGAGCAAGAAAAAGTTTATGGGAAAAGGATGCAAAATGCAAGTTGTTGCATGAAAGATGTGTGTCTGATTGTTGTTTGCAGTGCTGGAACGATGAATTTCCTTGCCGGCACGGCCTGATAAGTCAAGTATGATTAACAAATGGTCTTCGAGTCATAGAGTCATTTGCGGCACAGAAGGAGGCCATTCTGCCCATCCAGCGTATGCCGGCTCTCCATAGAACAATCCACTCAGTCCCATTGCTCTAGACCTGAAAGTTTATTTCCTTCAAGTGCCCATCCAATTTTCTTTTGAAATCATTCATTGTCTCTGCTTCCAACACCCTCAAAGGCAGCGAGTTCCAGCTCATTACCAGTAGCTGGGTAAAAATGTTCTTCCTCATATTCCCCATACATCTCTTGCCCAAAACCTTCGATCTGTGTCCCCTAGTCCTTGTACCATCAGCTACTGGCAACACGTTTTCTTTGCCTGCCTTATCTCAAACGGTCATAATCTTTACACCTCAATCAAATCTCTCCGCAATTTCCGTTGCTCCTCTGAGAACAACCCCAGCTTCTGCAACCTAACCTTGCAGCTAAAATCGCTCATCCCTGGAACCATTCTGGTCAATCTCCTCTGTAACCTCTCACATCCAACCTAAAGCCTGATGACCAAAAGTGTACGCAATACTCCTGTTGTGGCCTGACCAGAGATTTATAAAGGTTCAGCATAACTTTGCTGCTTTTGTACTCAATGATTCTATTTAAGAAGCCCAAGATCCTCTATGTTTTGCTGCCCACACTCTCAATATGTCCTGCAACCTTCATAAATCTATGCACATGCACCCCCAGGTTCCTCTGTCCTTGCACACTCTTTCCAACTGTGCCATTAAGTCTATATGAGCTCAGCCCATCCTTTCTGCCAAAATGCATCACCTCACACTTGTTGATATGAAATTCCATTTGCCACTTGTCTGCCCATTCTGCTAGGCTATCTATGTCGTCTTGAAGTCAATTTGTATCATGCTCACCGTTTGCCATTCCTCCAAGATTGGTATGATTGGCAAATTTTGAAATCTTCTGCTCAGTTGCAATATCCAAGTTATTTCTACATCTCCAAAAAAAACACCGCTAGTCCTATGACTGACCCTTACGCAACACCAGTGTCTACCATCCTCCAGTGTGAAAAGTAACCATTGACCATGATGAGCTGTTTTGTGTCCTGAAAGCAATATTTTTGATCCAAGCTGAGACTGCCTGTTTCTGGTTTGTGTTTGCACAGAAGGAACAAATGTTATACAGCAGTTAGTGTAAACATTTGGAGCACACTTTCCAATACAGACACAACCAGCTGTCAGGATGGCCGAAGTGGTCTAAAGCACCAGACTCAAGGAGTGTTTGTCCTTGCCTCTCTTGTGGCTCTGGAATTCTGGTCTCTCTTAAGGGGCGTGGGTTCAAATCCCACTCCTGACATCACTTTTTTCATCCACACAAAACCTCACAGCATCACACTGCCTGCTCAGCTTGCCTGCAATTTGCACGTGCCTCCTTCAATTACTTCAATCCGACTGCCATTTGCCAACAAACACAAGGCACAGCTCCACAAACATGGCCTTTCCTCAGGAAACCTCACAAATCCTAAGCCTGTCCTTCCACATAATGCTTCAAATCACACTTCTGCCATCAACCATTTCCCACACTCCAATGCCAGCACTCTGACTAAATTATTTTATGCCCCACCTCCTTGCTGCATTCCTCATTGCTTTCTAGCATTATGACTTGCAATCCCACTGCACGCACTGCTGCTTTTCACAAACAGGACAACACGCTCAAAGAATCGCACTTCTTGCACACCAAAACCCCACTCAATTCTACTCTCTTACTTCGACAATTCCTTCCAATCCTATTTGCCGGGCTAACATTTTCCCTGAAGAAGGGGCACCACAGCCAAGCTCTTTCCTCATCAGCACTTCGACATTGCCAGACTTGATGCCTTTGGAGGCTGGCTCTCTCAGATTGCAATGTTCACACGAATGTTGATGGCCAAGCGCACAGTACCTGCACAGTGCCTTGTTTGCCCTCACAAAGGTAGGGAGATCCTGGTGATTTTCTTGGCAGCAGGGCTCCAATTAGCACTTGTCGCAATAATATATTGTGATGCAAAGAAAGGCATGGGAATGAGAGGCTGAAATGTCCTGCTTGGAACCATTATTGGATTGTGGTTATATGAGAAGGCCTTGGCTTTGAATGGCAGCTGTGTTGCTTGTCTTTGGTCAAGTTGAGCAAGAAAAAGTGTATGGGAAAAGGATGCAAAATGCAAGTTGTTGCACGAAAGATGTGTGTCTGATTGTTGTTTGCAGTGCTGGAACGATGAATTTCCTTGCCGGCACGGCCTGATAAATCAAGTATGTTTAACAAATGGTCTTCGAGTCATAGAGTCATTTGCGGCACAGAAGGAGGCCATTCTGCCCATCCAGCGTATGCCGGCTCTCCATAGAACAATCCACTCAGTCCCATTGCTCTAGACCTGAAAGTTTATTTCCTTCAAGTGCCCATCCAATTTTCTTTTGAAATCATTCATTGTCTCTGCTTCCAACACCCTCAAAGGCAGCGAGTTCCAGCTCATTACCAGTAGCTGGGTAAAAATGTTCTTCCTCATATTCCCCATACATCTCTTGCCCAAAACTTTCGATCTGTGTCCCCTAGTCCTTGTACCATCAGCTACTGGCAACACGTTTTCTTTGCCTGCCTTATCTCAAACGGTCATAATCTTTACACCTCAATCAAATCTCTCCGCAATTTCCGTTGCTCCTCTGAGAACAACCCCAGCTTCTGCAACCTAACCTTGCAGCTAAAATCGCTCATCCCTGGAACCATTCTGGTCAATCTCCTCTGTAACCTCTCACATCCAACCTAAAGCCTGATGACCAAAAGTGTACGCAATACTCCTGTTGTGGCCTGACCAGAGATTTATAAAGGTTCAGCATAACTTTGCTGCTTTTGTACTCAATGATTCTATTTAAGAAGCCCAAGATCCTCTATGTTTTGCTGCCCACACTCTCAATATGTCCTGCAACCTTCATAAATCTATGCACATGCACCCCCAGGTTCCTCTGTCCTTGCACACTCTTTCCAACTGTGCCATTAAGTCTATATGAGCTCAGCCCATCCTTTCTGCCAAAATGCATCACCTCACACTTGTTGATATGAAATTCCATTTGCCACTTGTCTGCCCATTCTGCTAGGCTATCTATGTCCTCTTGAAGTCAATTTGTATCATGCTCACCGTTTGCCATTCCTCCAAGTTTGGTATGATTGGCAAATTTTGAAATCTTCTGCTCAGTTGCAATATCCAAGTTATTTCTACATCTCCAAAAAAAACACCGCTAGTCCTATGACTGACCCTTGCGCAACACCACTGTCTACCATCCTCCAGTGTGAAAAGTAACGATTGACCATGATGAGCTGTTTTGTGTCCTGAAAGCAATATTTTTGATCCAAGCTGAGACTGCCTGTTTCTGGTTTGTGTTTGCACAGAAGGAACAAATGTTATACAGCAGTTAGTGTAAACATTTGGAGCACACTTTCCAATACAGAAACAACCAGCTGTCAGGATGGCCGAGTGGTCTAAGGCGCCAGACTCAAGGAGTGTTTGTCCTTGCCTCTCTTGTGGCTCTGGAATTCTGGTCTCTCTTAAGGGGCGTGGGTTCAAATCCCACTCCTGACTTCACCTTTTTATCCACACAAAACCTCACAGCATCACACTGCCTGCTCAACTTGCCTGCAATTTGCACGTGCCTCCTTCAATTACTTCAATCCTACTGCCATTTGCCAACAAACACAAGACACAGCTCCACAAACATGGCCTTTCCTCAGGAAACCTCACAAATCCTAAGCCTGTCCTTCCACATAATGCTTCAAATCACACTTCTGCCATCAACCATTTCCCACACTCCAATGCCAGCACTCTGACTAAATTATCTTTTGCCCCACCTCCTTGCTGCATTCCTCATTGCTTTCTAGCATTATGACTTGCAATCCCACTGCACGCACTGCTGCTTTTCACAAACAGGACAACACGCTCAAAGAATCGCACTTCTTGCACACCAAAACCCCACTCAATTCGACTCTCTTACTTCGACAATTCCTTCCAATCCTATTTGCCGGGCTAACATTTTCCCTGAAGAAGGGGCACCACAGCCAAGCTCTTTCCTCATCAGCACTTCGACATTGCCAGACTTGATGCCTTTGGAGGCTGGCTCTCTCAGATTGCAATGTTCACACGAATGTTGATGGCCAAGCGCACAGTACCTGCACAGTGCCTTGTTTGCCCTCACAAAGGTAGGGAGATCCTGGTGATTTTCTTGGCAGCAGGGCTCCAATTAGCACTTGTCGCAATAATATATTGTGATGCAAAGAAAGGCATGGGAATGAGAGGCTGAAATGTCCTGCTTGGAACCATTATTGGATTGTGGTTATATGAGAAGGCCTTGGCTTTGAATGGCAGCTGTGTTGCTTGTCTTTGGTCAAGTTGAGCAAGAAAAAGTGTATGGGAAAAGGATGCAAAATGCAAGTTGTTGCACGAAAGATGTGTGTCTGATTGTTGTTTGCAGTGCTGGAACGATGAATTTCCTTGCCGGCACGGCCTGATAAATCAAGTATGTTTAACAAATGGTCTTCGAGTCATAGAGTCATTTGCGGCACAGAAGGAGGCCATTCTGCCCATCCAGCGTATGCCGGCTCTCCATAGAACAATCCACTCAGTCCCATTGCTCTAGACCTGAAAGTTTATTTCCTTCAAGTGCCCATCCAATTTTCTTTTGAAATCATTCATTGTCTCTGCTTCCAACACCCTCAAAGGCAGCGAGTTCCAGCTCATTACCAGTAGCTGGGTAAAAATGTTCTTCCTCATATTCCCCATACATCTCTTGCCCAAAACTTTCGATCTGTGTCCCCTAGTCCTTGTACCATCAGCTACTGGCAACACGTTTTCTTTGCCTGCCTTATCTCAAACGGTCATAATCTTTACACCTCAATCAAATCTCTCCGCAATTTCCGTTGCTCCTCTGAGAACAACCCCAGCTTCTGCAACCTAACCTTGCAGCTAAAATCGCTCATCCCTGGAACCATTCTGGTCAATCTCCTCTGTAACCTCTCACATCCAACCTAAAGCCTGATGACCAAAAGTGTACGCAATACTCCTGTTGTGGCCTGACCAGAGATTTATAAAGGTTCAGCATAACTTTGCTGCTTTTGTACTCAATGATTCTATTTAAGAAGCCCAAGATCCTCTATGTTTTGCTGCCCACACTCTCAATATGTCCTGCAACCTTCATAAATCTATGCACATGCACCCCCAGGTTCCTCTGTCCTTGCACACTCTTTCCAACTGTGCCATTAAGTCTATATGAGCTCAGCCCATCCTTTCTGCCAAAATGCATCACCTCACACTTGTTGATATGAAATTCCATTTGCCACTTGTCTGCCCATTCTGCTAGGCTATCTATGTCCTCTTGAAGTCAATTTGTATCATGCTCACCGTTTGCCATTCCTCCAAGTTTGGTATGATTGGCAAATTTTGAAATCTTCTGCTCAGTTGCAATATCCAAGTTATTTCTACATCTCCAAAAAAAACACCGCTAGTCCTATGACTGACCCTTGCGCAACACCACTGTCTACCATCCTCCAGTGTGAAAAGTAACGATTGACCATGATGAGCTGTTTTGTGTCCTGAAAGCAATATTTTTGATCCAAGCTGAGACTGCCTGTTTCTGGTTTGTGTTTGCACAGAAGGAACAAATGTTATACAGCAGTTAGTGTAAACATTTGGAGCACACTTTCCAATACAGAAACAACCAGCTGTCAGGATGGCCGAGTGGTCTAAGGCGCCAGACTCAAGGAGTGTTTGTCCTTGCCTCTCTTGTGGCTCTGGAATTCTGGTCTCTCTTAAGGGGCGTGGGTTCAAATCCCACTCCTGACATCACCTTTTTATCCACACAAAACCTCACAGCATCACACTGCCTGCTCAACTTGCCTGCAATTTGCACGTGCCTCCTTCAATTACTTCAATCCTACTGCCATTTGCCAACAAACACAAGGCACAGCTCCACAAACATGGCCTTTCCTCAGGAAACCTCACAAATCCTAAGCCTGTCCTTCCACATAATGCTTCAAATCACACTTCTGCCATCAACCATTTCCCACACTCCAATGCCAGCACTCTGACTAAATTATCTTTTGCCCCACCTCCTTGCTGCATTCCTCATTGCTTTCTAGCATTATGACTTGCAATCCCACTGCACGCACTGCTGCTTTTCACAAACAGGACAACACGCTCAAAGAATCGCACTTCTTGCACACCAAAACCCCACTCAATTCGACTCTCTTACTTCGACAATTCCTTCCAATCCTATTTGCCGGGCTAACATTTTCCCTGAAGAAGGGGCACCACAGCCAAGCTCTTTCCTCATCAGCACTTCGACATTGCCAGACTTGATGCCTTTGGAGGCTGGCTCTCTCAGATTGCAATGTTCACACGAATGTTGATGGCCAAGCGCACAGTACCTGCACAGTGCCTTGTTTGCCCTCAAAAAGGTAGGGAGATCCTGGTGATTTTCTTGGCAGCAGGGCTCCAATTAGCACTTGTCGCAATAATATATTGTGATGCAAAGAAAGGCATGGGAATGAGAGGCTGAAATGTCCTGCTTGGAACCATTATTGGATTGTGGTTATATTAGAAGGCCTTGGCTTTGAATGGCAGCTGTGTTGCTTGTCTTTGGTCAAGTTGAGCAAGAAAAAGTGTATGGGAAAAGGATGCAAAATGCAAGTTGTTGCACAAAAGATGTGTGTCTGATTGTTGTTTGCAGTGCTGGAACGATGAATTTCCTTGCCGGCACGGCCTGATAAGTCAAGTATGATTAACAAATGGTCTTCGAGTCATAGAGTCATTTGCGGCACAGAAGGAGGCCATTCTGCCCATCCAGCGTATGCCGGCTCTCCATAGAACAATCCACTCAGTCCCATTGCTCTAGACCTGAAAGTTTATTTCCTTCAAGTGCCCATCCAATTTTCTTTTGAAATCATTCATTGTCTCTGCTTCCAACACCCTCAAAGGCAGCGAGTTCCAGCTCATTACCAGTAGCTGGGTAAAAATGTTCTTCCTCATATTCCCCATACATCTCTTGCCCAAAACCTTCGATCTGTGTCCCCTAGTCCTTGTACCATCAGCTACTGGCAACACGTTTTCTTTGCCTGCCTTATCTCAAACGGTCATAATCTTTACACCTCAATCAAATCTCTCCGCAATTTCCGTTGCTCCTCTGAGAACAACCCCAGCTTCTGCAACCTAACCTTGCAGCTAAAATCGCTCATCCCTGGAACCATTCTGGTCAATCTCCTCTGTAACCTCTCACATCCAACCTAAAGCCTGATGACCAAAAGTGTATGCAATACTCCTGTTGTGGCCTGACCAGAGATTTATAAAGGTTCAGCATAACTTTGCTGCTTTTGTACTCAATGATTCTATTTAAGAAGCCCAAGATCCTCTATGTTTTGCTGCCCACACTCTCAATATGTCCTGCAACCTTCATAAATCTATGCACATGCACCCCCAGGTTCCTCTGTCCTTGCACACTCTTTCCAACTGTGCCATTAAGTCTATATGAGCTCAGCCCATCCTTTCTGCCAAAATGCATCACCTCACACTTGTTGATATGAAATTCCATTTGCCACTTGTCTGCCCATTCTGCTAGGCTATCTATGTCGTCTTGAAGTCAATTTGTATCATGCTCACCGTTTGCCATTCCTCCAAGATTGGTATGATTGGCAAATTTTGAAATCTTCTGCTCAGTTGCAATATCCAAGTTATTTCTACATCTCCAAAAAAAACACCGCTAGTCCTATGACTGACCCTTACGCAACACCACTGTCTACCATCCTCCAGTGTGAAAAGTAACGATTGACCATGATGAGCTGTTTTGTGTCCTGAAAGCAATATTTTTGATCCAAGCTGAGACTGCCTGTTTCTGGTTTGTGTTTGCACAGAAGGAACAAATGTTATACAGCAGTTAGTGTAAACATTTGGAGCACACTTTCCAATACAGACACAACCAGCTGTCAGGATGGCCGAGTGGTCTAAGGCGCCAGACTCAAGGAGTGTTTGTCCTTTCCTCTCTTGTGGCTCTGGAATTCTGGTCTCTCTTAAGGGGCGTGGGTTCAAATCCCACTCCTGACATCACTTTTTTCATCCACACAAAACCTCACAGCATCACACTGCCTGCTCAGCTTGCCTGCAATTTGCACGTGCCTCCTTCAATTACTTCAATCCTACTGCCATTTGCCAACAAACACAAGACACAGCTCCACAAACATGGCCTTTCCTCAGGAAACCTCACAAATCCTAAGCCTGTCCTTCCACATAATGCTTCAAATCACACTTCTGCCATCAACCATTTCCCACACTCCAATGCCAGCACTCTGACTAAATTATCTTTTGCCCCACCTCCTTGCTGCATTCCTCATTGCTTTCTAGCATTATGACTTGCAATCCCACTGCACGCACTGCTGCTTTTCACAAACAGGACAACACGCTCAAAGAATCGCACTTCTTGCACACCAAAACCCCACTCAATTCGACTCTCTTACTTCGACAATTCCTTCCAATCCTATTTGCCGGGCTAACATTTTCCCTGAAGAAGGGGCACCACAGCCAAGCTCTTTCCTCATCAGCACTTCGACATTGCCAGACTTGATGCCTTTGGAGGCTGGCTCTCTCAGATTGCAATATTCACACGAATGTTGATGGCCAAGCGCACAGTACCTGCACAGTGCCTTGTTTGCCCTCACAAAGGTAGGGAGATCCTGGTGATTTTCTTGGCAGCAGGGCTCCAATTAGCACTTGTCGCAATAATATATTGTGATGCAAAGAAAGGCATGGGAATGAGAGGCTGAAATGTCCTGCTTGGAACCATTATTGGATTGTGGTTAAATGAGAAGGCCTTGGCTTTGAATGGCAGCTGTGTTGCTTGTCTTTGGTCAAGTTGAGCAAGAAAAAGTTTATGGGAAAAGGATGCAAAATGCAAGTTGTTGCATGAAAGATGTGTGTCTGATTGTTGTTTGCAGTGCTGGAACGATGAATTTCCTTGCCGGCACGGCCTGATAAGTCAAGTATGATTAACAAATGGTCTTCGAGTCATAGAGTCATTTGCGGCACAGAAGGAGGCCATTCTGCCCATCCAGCGTATGCCGGCTCTCCATAGAACAATCCACTCAGTCCCATTGCTCTAGACCTGAAAGTTTATTTCCTTCAAGTGCCCATCCAATTTTCTTTTGAAATCATTCATTGTCTCTGCTTCCAACACCCTCAAAGGCAGCGAGTTCCAGCTCATTACCAGTAGCTGGGTAAAAATGTTCTTCCTCATATTCCCCATACATCTCTTGCCCAAAACTTTCGATCTGTGTCCCCTAGTCCTTGTACCATCAGCTACTGGCAACACGTTTTCTTTGCCTGCCTTATCTCAAACGGTCATAATCTTTACACCTCAATCAAATCTCTCCGCAATTTCCGTTGCTCCTCTGAGAACAACCCCAGCTTCTGCAACCTAACCTTGCAGCTAAAATCGCTCATCCCTGGAACCATTCTGGTCAATCTCCTCTGTAACCTCTCACATCCAACCTAAAGCCTGATGACCAAAAGTGTACGCAATACTCCTGTTGTGGCCTGACCAGAGATTTATAAAGGTTCAGCATAACTTTGCTGCTTTTGTACTCAATGATTCTATTTAAGAAGCCCAAGATCCTCTATGTTTTGCTGCCCACACTCTCAATATGTCCTGCAACCTTCATAAATCTATGCACATGCACCCCCAGGTTCCTCTGTCCTTGCACACTCTTTCCAACTGTGCCATTAAGTCTATATGAGCTCAGCCCATCCTTTCTGCCAAAATGCATCACCTCACACTTGTTGATATGAAATTCCATTTGCCACTTGTCTGCCCATTCTGCTAGGCTATCTATGTCCTCTTGAAGTCAATTTGTATCATGCTCACCGTTTGCCATTCCTCCAAGTTTGGTATGATTGGCAAATTTTGAAATCTTCTGCTCAGTTGCAATATCCAAGTTATTTCTACATCTCCAAAAAAAACACCGCTAGTCCTATGACTGACCCTTGCGCAACACCACTGTCTACCATCCTCCAGTGTGAAAAGTAACGATTGACCATGATGAGCTGTTTTGTGTCCTGAAAGCAATATTTTTGATCCAAGCTGAGACTGCCTGTTTCTGGTTTGTGTTTGCACAGAAGGAACAAATGTTATACAGCAGTTAGTGTAAACATTTGGAGCACACTTTCCAATACAGAAACAACCAGCTGTCAGGATGGCCAAGTGGTCTAAGGCGCCAGACTCAAGGAGTGTTTGTCCTTGCCTCTCTTGTGGCTCTGGAATTCTGGTCTCTCTTAAGGGGCGTGGGTTCAAATCCCACTCCTGACATCACCTTTTTATCCACACAAAACCTCACAGCATCACACTGCCTGCTCAACTTGCCTGCAATTTGCACGTGCCTCCTTCAATTACTTCAATCCTACTGCCATTTGCCAACAAACACAAGACACAGCTCCACAAACATGGCCTTTCCTCAGGAAACCTCACAAATCCTAAGCCTGTCCTTCCACATAATGCTTCAAATCACACTTCTGCCATCAACCATTTCCCACACTCCAATGCCAGCACTCTGACTAAATTATCTTTTGCCCCACCTCCTTGCTGCATTCCTCATTGCTTTCTAGCATTATGACTTGCAATCCCACTGCACGCACTGCTGCTTTTCACAAACAGGACAACACGCTCAAAGAATCGCACTTCTTGCACACCAAAACCCCACTCAATTCGACTCTCTTACTTCGACAATTCCTTCCAATCCTATTTGCCGGGCTAACATTTTCCCTGAAGAAGGGGCACCACAGCCAAGCTCTTTCCTCATCAGCACTTCGACATTGCCAGACTTGATGCCTTTGGAGGCTGGCTCTCTCAGATTGCAATGTTCACACGAATGTTGATGGCCAAGCGCACAGTACCTGCACAGTGCCTTGTTTGCCCTCACAAAGGTAGGGAGATCCTGGTGATTTTCTTGGCAGCAGGGCTCCAATTAGCACTTGTCGCAATAATATATTGTGATGCAAAGAAAGGCATGGGAATGAGAGGCTGAAATGTCCTGCTTGGAACCATTATTGGATTGTGGTTATATGAGAAGGCCTTGGCTTTGAATGGCAGCTGTGTTGCTTGTCTTTGGTCAAGTTGAGCAAGAAAAAGTGTATGGGAAAAGGATGCAAAATGCAAGTTGTTGCACGAAAGATGTGTGTCTGATTGTTGTTTGCAGTGCTGGAACGATGAATTTCCTTGCCGGCACGGCCTGATAAATCAAGTATGTTTAACAAATGGTCTTCGAGTCATAGAGTCATTTGCGGCACAGAAGGAGGCCATTCTGCCCATCCAGCGTATGCCGGCTCTCCATAGAACAATCCACTCAGTCCCATTGCTCTAGACCTGAAAGTTTATTTCCTTCAAGTGCCCATCCAATTTTCTTTTGAAATCATTCATTGTCTCTGCTTCCAACACCCTCAAAGGCAGCGAGTTCCAGCTCATTACCAGTAGCTGGGTAAAAATGTTCTTCCTCATATTCCCCATACATCTCTTGCCCAAAACTTTCGATCTGTGTCCCCTAGTCCTTGTACCATCAGCTACTGGCAACACGTTTTCTTTGCCTGCCTTATCTCAAACGGTCATAATCTTTACACCTCAATCAAATCTCTCCGCAATTTCCGTTGCTCCTCTGAGAACAACCCCAGCTTCTGCAACCTAACCTTGCAGCTAAAATCGCTCATCCCTGGAACCATTCTGGTCAATCTCCTCTGTAACCTCTCACATCCAACCTAAAGCCTGATGACCAAAAGTGTACGCAATACTCCTGTTGTGGCCTGACCAGAGATTTATAAAGGTTCAGCATAACTTTGCTGCTTTTGTACTCAATGATTCTATTTAAGAAGCCCAAGATCCTCTATGTTTTGCTGCCCACACTCTCAATATGTCCTGCAACCTTCATAAATCTATGCACATGCACCCCCAGGTTCCTCTGTCCTTGCACACTCTTTCCAACTGTGCCATTAAGTCTATATGAGCTCAGCCCATCCTTTCTGCCAAAATGCATCACCTCACACTTGTTGATATGAAATTCCATTTGCCACTTGTCTGCCCATTCTGCTAGGCTATCTATGTCCTCTTGAAGTCAATTTGTATCATGCTCACCGTTTGCCATTCCTCCAAGTTTGGTATGATTGGCAAATTTTGAAATCTTCTGCTCAGTTGCAATATCCAAGTTATTTCTACATCTCCAAAAAAAACACCGCTAGTCCTATGACTGACCCTTGCGCAACACCACTGTCTACCATCCTCCAGTGTGAAAAGTAACGATTGACCATGATGAGCTGTTTTGTGTCCTGAAAGCAATATTTTTGATCCAAGCTGAGACTGCCTGTTTCTGGTTTGTGTTTGCACAGAAGGAACAAATGTTATCCAGCAGTTAGTGTAAACATTTGGAGCACACTTTCCAATACAGACGCAACCAGCTGTCAGGATGGCCGAGTGGTCTAAGGCGCCAGACTCAATGAGTGTTTGTCCTTGCCTCTTTTGTGGCTCTGGAATTCTGGTCTCTCTTAAGGGGCGTGGGTTCAAATCCCACTCCTGACATCACTTTTTTCATCCACACAAAACCTCACAGCATCACACTGCCTGCTCAGCTTGCCTGCAATTTGCACGTGCCTCCTTCAATTACTTCAATCCTACTGCCATTTGCCAACAAACACAAGACACAGCTCCACAAACATGGCCTTTCCTCAGGAAACCTCACAAATCCTAAGCCTGTCCTTCCACATAATGCTTCAAATCACACTTCTGCCATCAACCATTTCCCACACTCCAATGCCAGCACTCTGACTAAATTATCTTTTGCCCCACCTCCTTGCTGCATTCCTCATTGCTTTCTAGCATTATGACTTGCAATCCCACTGCACGCACTGCTGCTTTTCACAAACAGGACAACACGCTCAAAGAATCGCACTTCTTGCACACCAAAACCCCACTCAATTCGACTCTCTTACTTCGACAATTCCTTCCAATCCTATTTGCCGGGCTAACATTTTCCCTGAAGAAGGGGCACCACAGCCAAGCTCTTTCCTCATCAGCACTTCGACATTGCCAGACTTGATGCCTTTGGAGGCTGGCTCTCTCAGATTGCAATATTCACACGAATGTTGATGGCCAAGCGCACAGTACCTGCACAGTGCCTTGTTTGCCCTCAAAAAGGTAGGGAGATCCTGGTGATTTTCTTGGCAGCAGGGCTCCAATTAGCACTTGTCGCAATAATATATTGTGATGCAAAGAAAGGCATGGGAATGAGAGGCTGAAATGTCCTGCTTGGAACCATTATTGGATTGTGGTTATATGAGAAGGCCTTGGCTTTGAATGGCAGCTGTGTTGCTTGTCTTTGGTCAAGTTGAGCAAGAAAAAGTTTATGGGAAAAGGATGCAAAATGCAAGTTGTTGCATGAAAGATGTGTGTCTGATTGTTGTTTGCAGTGCTGGAACGATGAATTTCCTTGCCGGCACGGCCCGATAAATCAAGTATGTTTAACAAATGGTCTTCGAGTCATAGAGTCATTTGCGGCACAGAAGGAGGCCATTCTGCCCATCCAGCGTATGCCGGCTCTCCATAGAACAATCCACTCAGTCCCATTGCTCTAGACCTGAAAGTTTATTTCCTTCAAGTGCCCATCCAATTTTCTTTTGAAATCATTCATTGTCTCTGCTTCCAACACCCTCAAAGGCAGCGAGTTCCAGCTCATTACCAGTAGCTGGGTAAAAATGTTCTTCCTCATATTCCCCATACATCTCTTGCCCAAAACCTTCGATCTGTGTCCCCTAGTCCTTGTACCATCAGCTACTGGCAACACGTTTTCTTTGCCTGCCTTATCTCAAACGGTCATAATCTTTACACCTCAATCAAATCTCTCCGCAATTTCCGTTGCTCCTCTGAGAACAACCCCAGCTTCTGCAACCTAACCTTGCAGCTAAAATCGCTCATCCCTGGAACCATTCTGGTCAATCTCCTCTGTAACCTCTCACATCCAACCTAAAGCCTGATGACCAAAAGTGTACGCAATACTCCTGTTGTGGCCTGACCAGAGATTTATAAAGGTTCAGCATAACTTTGCTGCTTTTGTACTCAATGATTCTATTTAAGAAGCCCAAGATCCTCTATGTTTTGCTGCCCACACTCTCAATATGTCCTGCAACCTTCATAAATCTATGCACATGCACCCCCAGGTTCCTCTGTCCTTGCACACTCTTTCCAACTGTGCCATTAAGTCTATATGAGCTCAGCCCATCCTTTCTGCCAAAATGCATCACCTCACACTTGTTGATATGAAATTCCATTTGCCACTTGTCTGCCCATTCTGCTAGGCTATCTATGTCGTCTTGAAGTCAATTTGTATCATGCTCACCGTTTGCCATTCCTCCAAGTTTGGTATGATTGGCAAATTTTGAAATCTTCTGCTCAGTTGCAATATCCAAGTTATTTCTACATCTCCAAAAAAAACACCGCTAGTCCTATGACTGACCCTTGCGCAACACCACTGTCTACCATCCTCCAGTGTGAAAAGTAACGATTGACCATGATGAGCTGTTTTGTGTCCTGAAAGCAATATTTTTGATCCAAGCTGAGACTGCCTGTTTCTGGTTTGTGTTTGCACAGAAGGAACAAATGTTATACAGCAGTTAGTGTAAACATTTGGAGCACACTTTCCAATACAGATACAACCAGCTGTCAGGATGGCCGAGTGGTCTAAGGCGCCAGACTCAAGGAGTGTTTGTCCTTGCCTCTCTTGTGGCTCTGGAATTCTGGTCTCTCTTAAGGGGCGTGGGTTCAAATCCCACTCCTGACATCACTTTTTTCATCCACACAAAACCTCACAGCATCACACTGCCTGCTCAGCTTGCCTGCAATTTGCACGTGCCTCCTTCAATTACTTCAATCCTACTGCCATTTGCCAACAAACACAAGGCACAGCTCCACAAACATGGCCTTTCCTCAGGAAACCTCACAAATCCTAAGCCTGTCCTTCCACATAATGCTTCAAATCACACTTCTGCCATCAACCATTTCCCACACTCCAATGCCAGCACTCTGACTAAATTATCTTTTGCCCCACCTCCTTGCTGCATTCCTCATTGCTTTCTAGCATTATGACTTGCAATCCCACTGCACGCACTGCTGCTTTTCACAAACAGGACAACACGCTCAAAGAATCGCACTTCTTGCACACCAAAACCCCACTCAATTCTACTCTCTTACTTCGACAATTCCTTCCAATCCTATTTGCCGGGCTAACATTTTCCCTGAAGAAGGGGCACCACAGCCAAGCTCTTTCCTCATCAGCACTTCGACATTGCCAGACTTGATGCCTTTGGAGGCTGGCTCTCTCAGATTGCAATGTTCACACGAATGTTGATGGCCAAGCGCACAGTACCTGCACAGTGCCTTGTTTGCCCTCACAAAGGTAGGGAGATCCTGGTGATTTTCTTGGCAGCAGGGCTCCAATTAGCACTTGTCGCAATAATATATTGTGCTGCAAAGAAAGGCATGGGAATGAGAGGCTGAAATGTCCTGCTTGGAACCATTATTGGATTGTGGTTATATTAGAAGGCCTTGGCTTTGAATGGCAGCTGTGTTGCTTGTCTTTGGTCAAGTTGAGCAAGAAAAAGTGTATGGGAAAAGGATGCAAAATGCAAGTTGTTGCACGAAAGATGTGTGTCTGATTGTTGTTTGCAGTGCTGGAACGATGAATTTCCTTGCCGGCACGGCCTGATAAGTCAAGTATGATTAACAAATGGTCTTCGAGTCATAGAGTCATTTGCGGCACAGAAGGAGGCCATTCTGCCCATCCAGCGTATGCCGGCTCTCCATAGAACAATCCACTCAGTCCCATTGCTCTAGACCTGAAAGTTTATTTCCTTCAAGTGCCCATCCAATTTTCTTTTGAAATCATTCATTGTCTCTGCTTCCAACACCCTCAAAGGCAGCGAGTTCCAGCTCATTACCAGTAGCTGGGTAAAAATGTTCTTCCTCATATTCCCCATACATCTCTTGCCCAAAACCTTCGATCTGTGTCCCCTAGTCCTTGTACCATCAGCTACTGGCAACACGTTTTCTTTGCCTGCCTTATCTCAAACGGTCATAATCTTTACACCTCAATCAAATCTCTCCGCAATTTCCGTTGCTCCTCTGAGAACAACCCCAGCTTCTGCAACCTAACCTTGCAGCTAAAATCGCTCATCCCTGGAACCATTCTGGTCAATCTCCTCTGTAACCTCTCACATCCAACCTAAAGCCTGATGACCAAAAGTGTATGCAATACTCCTGTTGTGGCCTGACCAGAGATTTATAAAGGTTCAGCATAACTTTGCTGCTTTTGTACTCAATGATTCTATTTAAGAAGCCCAAGATCCTCTATGTTTTGCTGCCCACACTCTCAATATGTCCTGCAACCTTCATAAATCTATGCACATGCACCCCCAGGTTCCTCTGTCCTTGCACACTCTTTCCAACTGTGCCATTAAGTCTATATGAGCTCAGCCCATCCTTTCTGCCAAAATGCATCACCTCACACTTGTTGATATGAAATTCCATTTGCCACTTGTCTGCCCATTCTGCTAGGCTATCTATGTCGTCTTGAAGTCAATTTGTATCATGCTCACCGTTTGCCATTCCTCCAAGATTGGTATGATTGGCAAATTTTGAAATCTTCTGCTCAGTTGCAATATCCAAGTTATTTCTACATCTCCAAAAAAAACACCGCTAGTCCTATGACTGACCCTTACGCAACACCACTGTCTACCATCCTCCAGTGTGAAAAGTAACGATTGACCATGATGAGCTGTTTTGTGTCCTGAAAGCAATATTTTTGATCCAAGCTGAGACTGCCTGTTTCTGGTTTGTGTTTGCACAGAAGGAACAAATGTTATCCAGCAGTTAGTGTAAACATTTGGAGCACACTTTCCAATACAGACACAACCAGCTGTCAGGATGGCCGAGTGGTCTAAGGCGCCAGACTCAATGAGTGTTTGTCCTTTCCTCTCTTGTGGCTCTGGAATTCTGGTCTCTCTTAAGGGGCGTGGGTTCAAATCCCACTCCTGACATCACTTTTTTCATCCACACAAAACCTCACAGCATCACACTGCCTGCTCAGCTTGCCTGCAATTTGCACGTGCCTCCTTCAATTACTTCAATCCTACTGCCATTTGCCAACAAACACAAGACACAGCTCCACAAACATGGCCTTTCCTCAGGAAACCTCACAAATCCTAAGCCTGTCCTTCCACATAATGCTTCAAATCACACTTCTGCCATCAACCATTTCCCACACTCCAATGCCAGCACTCTGACTAAATTATCTTTTGCCCCACCTCCTTGCTGCATTCCTCATTGCTTTCTAGCATTATGACTTGCAATCCCACTGCACGCACTGCTGCTTTTCACAAACAGGACAACACGCTCAAAGAATCGCACTTCTTGCACACCAAAACCCCACTCAATTCTACTCTCTTACTTCGACAATTCCTTCCAATCCTATTTGCCGGGCTAACATTTTCCCTGAAGAAGGGGCACCACAGCCAAGCTCTTTCCTCATCAGCACTTCGACATTGCCAGACTTGATGCCTTTGGAGGCTGGCTCTCTCAGATTGCAATATTCACACGAATGTTGATGGCCAAGCGCACAGTACCTGCACAGTGCCTTGTTTGCCCTCACAAAGGTAGGGAGATCCTGGTGATTTTCTTGGCAGCAGGGCTCCAATTAGCACTTGTCGCAATAATATATTGTGATGCAAAGAAAGGCATGGGAATGAGAGGCTGAAATGTCCTGCTTGGAACCATTATTGGATTGTGGTTATATGAGAAGGCCTTGGCTTTGAATGGCAGCTGTGTTGCTTGTCTTTGGTCAAGTTGAGCAAGAAAAAGTTTATGGGAAAAGGATGCAAAATGCAAGTTGTTGCATGAAAGATGTGTGTCTGATTGTTGTTTGCAGTGCTGGAACGATGAATTTCCTTGCCGGCACGGCCTGATAAGTCAAGTATGATTAACAAATGGTCTTCGAGTCATAGAGTCATTTGCGGCACAGAAGGAGGCCATTCTGCCCATCCAGCGTATGCCGGCTCTCCATAGAACAATCCACTCAGTCCCATTGCTCTAGACCTGAAAGTTTATTTCCTTCAAGTGCCCATCCAATTTTCTTTTGAAATCATTCATTGTCTCTGCTTCCAACACCCTCAAAGGCAGCGAGTTCCAGCTCATTACCAGTAGCTGGGTAAAAATGTTCTTCCTCATATTCCCCATACATCTCTTGCCCAAAACCTTCGATCTGTGTCCCCTAGTCCTTGTACCATCAGCTACTGGCAACACGTTTTCTTTGCCTGCCTTATCTCAAACGGTCATAATCTTTACACCTCAATCAAATCTCTCCGCAATTTCCGTTGCTCCTCTGAGAACAACCCCAGCTTCTGCAACCTAACCTTGCAGCTAAAATCGCTCATCCCTGGAACCATTCTGGTCAATCTCCTCTGTAACCTCTCACATCCAACCTAAAGCCTGATGACCAAAAGTGTACGCAATACTCCTGTTGTGGCCTGACCAGAGATTTATAAAGGTTCAGCATAACTTTGCTGCTTTTGTACTCAATGATTCTATTTAAGAAGCCCAAGATCCTCTATGTTTTGCTGCCCACACTCTCAATATGTCCTGCAACCTTCATAAATCTATGCACATGCACCCCCAGGTTCCTCTGTCCTTGCACACTCTTTCCAACTGTGCCATTAAGTCTATATGAGCTCAGCCCATCCTTTCTGCCAAAATGCATCACCTCACACTTGTTGATATGAAATTCCATTTGCCACTTGTCTGCCCATTCTGCTAGGCTATCTATGTCGTCTTGAAGTCAATTTGTATCATGCTCACCGTTTGCCATTCCTCCAAGATTGGTATGATTGGCAAATTTTGAAATCTTCTGCTCAGTTGCAATATCCAAGTTATTTCTACATCTCCAAAAAAAACACCGCTAGTCCTATGACTGACCCTTACGCAACACCAGTGTCTACCATCCTCCAGTGTGAAAAGTAACCATTGACCATGATGAGCTGTTTTGTGTCCTGAAAGCAATATTTTTGATCCAAGCTGAGACTGCCTGTTTCTGGTTTGTGTTTGCACAGAAGGAACAAATGTTATACAGCAGTTAGTGTAAACATTTGGAGCACACTTTCCAATACAGACACAACCAGCTGTCAGGATGGCCGAGTGGTCTAAAGCACCAGACTCAAGGAGTGTTTGTCCTTGCCTCTCTTGTGGCTCTGGAATTCTGGTCTCTCTTAAGGGGCGTGGGTTCAAATCCCACTCCTGACATCACTTTTTTCATCCACACAAAACCTCACAGCATCACACTGCCTGCTCAGCTTGCCTGCAATTTGCACGTGCCTCCTTCAATTACTTCAATCCGACTGCCATTTGCCAACAAACACAAGGCACAGCTCCACAAACATGGCCTTTCCTCAGGAAACCTCACAAATCCTAAGCCTGTCCTTCCACATAATGCTTCAAATCACACTTCTGCCATCAACCATTTCCCACACTCCAATGCCAGCACTCTGACTAAATTATCTTATGCCCCACCTCCTTGCTGCATTCCTCATTGCTTTCTAGCATTATGACTTGCAATCCCACTGCACGCACTGCTGCTTTTCACAAACAGGACAACACGCTCAAAGAATCGCACTTCTTGCACACCAAAACCCCACTCAATTCTACTCTCTTACTTCGACAATTCCTTCCAATCCTATTTGCCGGGCTAACATTTTCCTGAAGAAGGGGCACCACAGCCAAGCTCTTTCCTCATCAGCACTTCGACATTGCCAGACTTGATGCCTTTGGAGGCTGGCTCTCTCAGATTGCAATGTTCACACGAATGTTGATGGCCAAGCGCACAGTACCTGCACAGTGCCTTGTTTGCCCTCACAAAGGTAGGGAGATCCTGGTGATTTTCTTGGCAGCAGGGCTCCAATTAGCACTTGTCGCAATAATATATTGTGATGCAAAGAAAGGCATGGGAATGAGAGGCTGAAATGTCCTGCTTGGAACCATTATTGGATTGTGGTTATATGAGAAGGCCTTGGCTTTGAATGGCAGCTGTGTTGCTTGTCTTTGGTCAAGTTGAGCAAGAAAAAGTGTATGGGAAAAGGATGCAAAATGCAAGTTGTTGCACGAAAGATGTGTGTCTGATTGTTGTTTGCAGTGCTGGAACGATGAATTTCCTTGCCGGCACGGCCTGATAAATCAAGTATGTTTAACAAATGGTCTTCGAGTCATAGAGTCATTTGCGGCACAGAAGGAGGCCATTCTGCCCATCCAGCGTATGCCGGCTCTCCATAGAACAATCCACTCAGTCCCATTGCTCTAGACCTGAAAGTTTATTTCCTTCAAGTGCCCATCCAATTTTCTTTTGAAATCATTCATTGTCTCTGCTTCCAACACCCTCAAAGGCAGCGAGTTCCAGCTCATTACCAGTAGCTGGGTAAAAATGTTCTTCCTCATATTCCCCATACATCTCTTGCCCAAAACTTTCGATCTGTGTCCCCTAGTCCTTGTACCATCAGGTACTGGCAACACGTTTTCTTTGCCTGCCTTATCTCAAACGGTCATAATCTTTACACCTCAATCAAATCTCTCCGCAATTTCCGTTGCTCCTCTGAGAACAACCCCAGCTTCTGCAACCTAACCTTGCAGCTAAAATCGCTCATCCCTGGAACCATTCTGGTCAATCTCCTCTGTAACCTCTCACATCCAACCTAAAGCCTGATGACCAAAAGTGTACGCAATACTCCTGTTGTGGCCTGACCAGAGATTTATAAAGGTTCAGCATAACTTTGCTGCTTTTGTACTCAATGATTCTATTTAAGAAGCCCAAGATCCTCTATGTTTTGCTGCCCACACTCTCAATATGTCCTGCAACCTTCATAAATCTATGCACATGCACCCCCAGGTTCCTCTGTCCTTGCACACTCTTTCCAACTGTGCCATTAAGTCTATATGAGCTCAGCCCATCCTTTCTGCCAAAATGCATCACCTCACACTTGTTGATATGAAATTCCATTTGCCACTTGTCTGCCCATTCTGCTAGGCTATCTATGTCCTCTTGAAGTCAATTTGTATCATGCTCACCGTTTGCCATTCCTCCAAGTTTGGTATGATTGGCAAATTTTGAAATCTTCTGCTCAGTTGCAATATCCAAGTTATTTCTACATCTCCAAAAAAAACACCGCTAGTCCTATGACTGACCCTTGCGCAACACCACTGTCTACCATCCTCCAGTGTGAAAAGTAACGATTGACCATGATGAGCTGTTTTGTGTCCTGAAAGCAATATTTTTGATCCAAGCTGAGACTGCCTGTTTCTGGTTTGTGTTTGCACAGAAGGAACAAATGTTATACAGCAGTTAGTGTAAACATTTGGAGCACACTTTCCAATACAGATACAACCAGCTGTCAGGATGGCCGAGTGGTCTAAGGTGCCAGACTCAAGGAGTGTTTGTGCTTGCCTCTCTTGTGGCTCTGGAATTCTGGTCTCTCTTAAGGGGCGTGGGTTCAAATCCTACTCCTGACATCACTTTTTTCATCCACACAAAACCTCACAGCATCACACTGCCTGCTCAGCTTGCCTGCAATTTGCACGTGCCTCCTTCAATTACTTCAATCCTACTGCCATTTGCCAACAAACACAAGACACAGCTCCACAAACATGGCCTTTCCTCAGGAAACCTCACAAATCCTAAGCCTGTCCTTCCACATAATGCTTCAAATCACACTTCTGCCATCAACCATTTCCCACACTCCAATGCCAGCACTCTGACTAAATTATCTTTTGCCCCACCTCCTTGCTGCATTCCTCATTGCTTTCTAGCATTATGACTTGCAATCCCACTGCACGCACTGCTGCTTTTCACAAACAGGACAACACGCTCAAAGAATCGCACTTCTTGCACACCAAAACCCCACTCAATTCTACTCTCTTACTTCGACAATTCCTTCCAATCCTATTTGCCGGGCTAACATTTTCCCTGAAGAAGGGGCACCACAGCCAAGCTCTTTCCTCATCAGCACTTCGACATTGCCAGACTTGATGCCTTTGGAGGCTGGCTCTCTCAGATTGCAATGTTCACACGAATGTTGATGGCCAAGCGCACAGTACCTGCACAGTGCCTTGTTTGCCCTCACAAAGGTAGGGAGATCCTGGTGATTTTCTTGGCAGCAGGGCTCCAATTAGCACTTGTCGCAATAATATATTGTGCTGCAAAGAAAGGCATGGGAATGAGAGGCTGAAATGTCCTGCTTGGAACCATTATTGGATTGTGGTTATATTAGAAGGCCTTGGCTTTGAATGGCAGCTGTGTTGCTTGTCTTTGGTCAAGTTGAGCAAGAAAAAGTGTATGGGAAAAGGATGCAAAATGCAAGTTGTTGCACGAAAGATGTGTGTCTGATTGTTGTTTGCAGTGCTGGAACGATGAATTTCCTTGCCGGCACGGCCTGATAAGTCAAGTATGATTAACAAATGGTCTTCGAGTCATAGAGTCATTTGCGGCACAGAAGGAGGCCATTCTGCCCATCCAGCGTATGCCGGCTCTCCATAGAACAATCCACTCAGTCCCATTGCTCTAGACCTGAAAGTTTATTTCCTTCAAGTGCCCATCCAATTTTCTTTTGAAATCATTCATTGTCTCTGCTTCCAACACCCTCAAAGGCAGCGAGTTCCAGCTCATTACCAGTAGCTGGGTAAAAATGTTCTTCCTCATATTCCCCATACATCTCTTGCCCAAAACCTTCGATCTGTGTCCCCTAGTCCTTGTACCATCAGCTACTGGCAACACGTTTTCTTTGCCTGCCTTATCTCAAACGGTCATAATCTTTACACCTCAATCAAATCTCTCCGCAATTTCCGTTGCTCCTCTGAGAACAACCCCAGCTTCTGCAACCTAACCTTGCAGCTAAAATCGCTCATCCCTGGAACCATTCTGGTCAATCTCCTCTGTAACCTCTCACATCCAACCTAAAGCCTGATGACCAAAAGTGTACGCAATACTCCTGTTGTGGCCTGACCAGAGATTTATAAAGGTTCAGCATAACTTTGCTGCTTTTGTACTCAATGATTCTATTTAAGAAGCCCAAGATCCTCTATGTTTTGCTGCCCACACTCTCAATATGTCCTGCAACCTTCATAAATCTATGCACATGCACCCCCAGGTTCCTCTGTCCTTGCACACTCTTTCCAACTGTGCCATTAAGTCTATATGAGCTCAGCCCATCCTTTCTGCCAAAATGCATCACCTCACACTTGTTGATATGAAATTCCATTTGCCACTTGTCTGCCCATTCTGCTAGGCTATCTATGTCGTCTTGAAGTCAATTTGTATCATGCTCACCGTTTGCCATTCCTCCAAGATTGGTATGATTGGCAAATTTTGAAATCTTCTGCTCAGTTGCAATATCCAAGTTATTTCTACATCTCCAAAAAAAACACCGCTAGTCCTATGACTGACCCTTACGCAACACCAGTGTCTACCATCCTCCAGTGTGAAAAGTAACCATTGACCATGATGAGCTGTTTTGTGTCCTGAAAGCAATATTTTTGATCCAAGCTGAGACTGCCTGTTTCTGGTTTGTGTTTGCACAGAAGGAACAAATGTTATACAGCAGTTAGTGTAAACATTTGGAGCACACTTTCCAATACAGACACAACCAGCTGTCAGGATGGCCGAGTGGTCTAAAGCACCAGACTCAAGGAGTGTTTGTCCTTGCCTCTCTTGTGGCTCTGGAATTCTGGTCTCTCTTAAGGGGCGTGGGTTCAAATCCCACTCCTGACATCACTTTTTTCATCCACACAAAACCTCACAGCATCACACTGCCTGCTCAGCTTGCCTGCAATTTGCACGTGCCTCCTTCAATTACTTCAATCCTACTGCCATTTGCCAACAAACACAAGGCACAGCTCCACAAACATGGCCTTTCCTCAGGAAACCTCACAAATCCTCAGCCTGTCCTTCCACATAATGCTTCAAATCACACTTCTGCCATCAACCATTTCCCACACTCCAATGCCAGCACTCTGACTAAATTATCTTTTGCCCCACCTCCTTGCTGCATTCCTCATTGCTTCCTAGCATTATGACTTGCAATCCCACTGCACGCACTGCTGCTTTTCACAAACAGGACAACACACTCAAAGAATCGCACTTCTTGCACACCAAAACCCCACTCAATTCTACTCTCTTACTTCGACAATTCCTTCCAATCCTATTTGCCGGGCTAACAATTTGCCTGAAAGTTTATTTTCTTCAAGTGCCCATCCAATTTTCTTTTGAAATCATACATTCACTCTGCTTCCAACACCTTCAAAGGCAGCGAGTTCCAGCTCATTACCAGTAGCTGGGTAAAAATGTTCTTCCTCATATTCCCCATACATCTCTTGCCCAAAACTTTCGATCTGTGTCCCCTAGTCCTTGTACCATCAGCTACTGGCAACACGTTTTCTTTGCCTGCCTTATCTCAAACGGTCATAATCTTTACACCTCAATCAAATCTCTCCGCAATTTCCGTTGCTCCTCTGAGAACAACCCCAGCTTCTGCAACCTAACCTTGCAGCTAAAATCGCTCATCCCTGGAACCATTCTGGTCAATCTCCTCTGTAACCTCTCACATCCAACCTAAAGCCTGATGACCAAAAGTGTACGCAATACTCCTGTTGTGGCCTGACCAGAGATTTATAAAGGTTCAGCATAACTTTGCTGCTTTTGTACTCAATGATTCTACTTAAGAAGCCCAAGATCCTCTATGTTTTGCTGCCCACACTCTCAATATGTCCTGCAACCTTCATAAATCTTTGCACATGCACCCCCAGGTTCCTCTGTCCTTGCACACTCTTTCCAACTGTGCCATTAAGTCTATATGAGCTCAGCCCATCCTTTCTGCCAAAATGCATCACCTCACACTTGTTGATATGAAATTCCATTTGCCACTTGTCTGCCCATTCTGCTAGGCTATCTATGTCGTCTTGAAGTCAATTTGTATCATGCTCACCGTTTGCCATTCCTCCAAGTTTGGTATGATTGGCAAATTTTGAAATCTTCTGCTCAGTTGCAATATCCAAGTTATTTCTACATCACCAAAATAAACACCGCTAGTCCTATGACTGACCCTTGCGCAACACCACTGTCTACCATCCTCCAGTGTGAAAAGTAACGATTGACCATGATGAGCTGTTTTGTGTCCTGAAAGCAATATTTTTGATCCAAGCTGAGACTGCCTGTTTCTGGTTTGTGTTTGCACAGAAGGAACAAATGTTATACAGCAGTTAGTGTAAACATTTGGAGCACACTTTCCAATACAGACGCAACTAGCTGTCAGGATGGCCGAGTGGTCTAAGGCGCCAGACTCAAGGAGTGTTTGTCCTTGCCTCTCTTGTGGCTCTGGAATTCTGGTCTCTATTAAGGGGCGTGGGTTCAAATCCCACTCCTGACATCACCTTTTTCATCCACACAAAACCTCACAGCATCACACTGCCTGCTCAGCTTGCCTGCAATTTGCACGTGCCTCCTTCAATTACTTCAATTCTACTGCCATTTGCCAACAAACACAAGGCACAGCTCCACAAACATGGCCTTTCCTCAGGAAACCTCACAAATCCTCAGCCTGTCCTTCCACATAATGCTTCAAATCACACTTCTGCCATCAACCATTTCCCACACTCCAATGCCAGCACTCTGACTAAATTATCTTTTGCCCCACCTCCTTGCTGCATTCCTCATTGCTTCCTAGCATTATGACTTGCAATCCCACTGCACGCACTGCTGCTTTTCACAAACAGGACAACACACTCAAAGAATCGCACTTCTTGCACACCAAAACCCCACTCAATTCTACTCTCTTACTTCGACAATTCCTTCCAATCCTATTTGCCGGGCTAACATTTTCCCTGAAGAAGGGGCACCACAGCCAAGCTCTTTCCTCATCAGCACGTCGACATTGCCAGACTTGATGCCTTTGGAGGCTGGCTCTCTCAGATTGCAATGTTCACACGAATGTTGATGGCCAAGCACACAGTACCTGCACAGTGCCTTGTTTGCCCTCACAAAGGTAGGGAGATCCTGGTGATTTTCTTGGCAGCAGGGCTCCAATTAGCACTTGTCGCAATAATATATTGTGATGCAAAGAAAGGCATGGGAATGAGAGGCTGAAATGTCCTGCTTGGAACCATTATTGGATTGTGGTTATATTAGAAGGCCTTGTCTTTGAATGGCAGCTGTGTTGCTTGTCTTTTGTCAAGTTGAGCAAGAAAAAGTGTATGGGAAAATGATGCAAAATGCAAGTTGTTGCACGAAAGATGTGTGTCTGATTGTTGTTTGCAGTGCTGGAACGATGAATTTCCTTGCCGGCACGGCCTGATAAGTCAAGTATGATTAACAAATGGTCTTCGAGTCATAGAGTCATTTGCGGCAGAGAAGGAGGCCATTCTGCCCATCCAGCGTATGCCGGCTCTCCATAGAACAATCCACTCAGTCCCATAGCTCTAGACCTGAAAGTTTATTTTCTTCAAGTGCCCATCCAATTTTCTTTTGAAATCATACATTCACTCTGCTTCCAACACCTTCAAAGGCAGCGAGTTCCAGCTCATTACCAGTAGCTGGGTAAAAATGTTCTTCCTCATATTCCCCATACATCTCTTGCCCAAAACTTTCGATCTGTGTCCCCTAGTCCTTGTACCATCAGCTACTGGCAACACGTTTTCTTTGCCTGCCTTATCTCAAACGGTCATAATCTTTACACCTCAATCAAATCTCTCCGCAATTTCCGTTGCTCCTCTGAGAACAACCCCAGCTTCTGCAACCTAACCTTGCAGCTAAAATCGCTCATCCCTGGAACCATTCTGGTCAATCTCCTCTGTAACCTCTCACATCCAACCTAAAGCCTGATGACCAAAAGTGTACGCAATACTCCTGTTGTGGCCTGACCAGAGATTTATAAAGGTTCAGCATAACTTTGCTGCTTTTGTACTCAATGATTCTACTTAAGAAGCCCAAGATCCTCTATGTTTTGCTGCCCACACTCTCAATATGTCCTGCAACCTTCATAAATCTTTGCACATGCACCCCCAGGTTCCTCTGTCCTTGCACACTCTTTCCAACTGTGCCATTAAGTCTATATGAGCTCAGCCCATCCTTTCTGCCAAAATGCATCACCTCACACTTGTTGATATGAAATTCCATTTGCCACTTGTCTGCCCATTCTGCTAGGCTATCTATGTCGTCTTGAAGTCAATTTGTATCATGCTCACCGTTTGCCATTCCTCCAAGTTTGGTATGATTGGCAAATTTTGAAATCTTCTGCTCAGTTGCAATATCCAAGTTATTTCTACATCACCAAAATAAACACCGCTAGTCCTATGACTGACCCTTGCGCAACACCACTGTCTACCATCCTCCAGTGTGAAAAGTAACCATTGACCATGATGAGCTGTTTTGTGTCCTGAAAGCAATATTTTTGATCCAAGCTGAGACTGCCTGTTTCTGGTTTGTGTTTGCACAGAAGGAACAAATGTTATACAGCAGTTAGTGTAAACATTTGGAGCACACTTTCCAAAACAGACGCAACTAGCTTTCAGGATGGCCGAGTGGTCTAAGGCGCCAGACTCAAGGAGTGTTTGTCCTTGCCTCTCTTGTGGCTCTGGAATTCTGGTCTCTATTAAGGGGCGTGGGTTCAAATCCCACTCCTGACATCACCTTTTTCATCCACACAAAACCTCACAGCATCACACTGCCTGCTCAGCTTGCCTGCAATTTGCACGTGCCTCCTTCAATTACTTCAATTCTACTGCCATTTGCCAACAAACACAAGGCACAGCTCCACAAACATGGCCTTTCCTCAGGAAACCTCACAAATCCTCAGCCTGTCCTTCCACATAATGCTTCAAATCACACTTCTGCCATCAACCATTTCCCACACTCCAATGACAGCACTCTGACTAAATTATCTTTTGCCCCAACTCCTTGCTGCATTCCTCATTGCTTCCTAGCATTATGACTTGCAATCCCACTGCACGCACTGCTGCTTTTCACAAACAGGACAACACACTCAAAGAATCGCACTTCTTGCACACCAAAACCCCACTCAATTCTACTCTCTTACTTCGACAATTCCTTCCAATCCTATTTGCCGGGCTAACATTTTCCCTGAAGAAGGGGCACCACAGCCAAGCTCTTTCCTCATCAGCACGTCGACATTGCCAGACTTGATGCCTTTGGAGGCTGGCTCTCTCAGATTGCAATGTTCACACGAATGTTGATGGCCAAGCGCACAGTACCTGCACAGTGCCTTGTTTGCCCTCACAAAGGTAGGGAGATCCTGGTGATTTTCTTGGCAGCAGGGCTCCAATTAGCACTTGTCGCAATAATATATTGTGATGCAAAGAAAGGCATGGGAATGAGAGGCTGAAATGTCCTGCTTGGAACCATTATTGGATTGTGGTTATATTAGAAGGCCTTGGCTTTGAATGGCAGCTGTGTTGCTTGTCTTTGGTCAAGTTGAGCAAGAAAAAGTGTATGGGAAAAGGATGCAAAATGCAAGTTGTTGCACGAAAGATGTGTGTCTGATTGTTGTTTGCAGTGCTGGAACGATGAATTTCCTTGCCGGCACGGCCTGATAAGTCAAGTATGATTAACAAATGGTCTTCGAGTCATAGAGTCATTTGCGGCACAGAAGGAGGCCATTCTGCCCATCCAGCGTATGCCGGCTCTCCATAGAACAATCCACTCAGTCCCATAGCTCTAGACCTGAAAGTTTATTTTCTTCAAGTGCCCATCCAATTTTCTTTTGAAATCATACATTCACTCTGCTTCCAACACCTTCAAAGGCAGCGAGTTCCAGCTCATTACCAGTAGCTGGGTAAAAATGTTCTTCCTCATATTCCCCATACATCTCTTGCCCAAAACTTTCGATCTGTGTCCCCTAGTCCTTGTACCATCAGCTACTGGCAACACGTTTTCTTTGCCTGCCTTATCTAAACGGTCATAATCTTTACACCTCAATCAAATCTCTCCGCAATTTCCGTTGCTCCTCTGAGAACAACCCCAGCTTCTGCAACCTAACCTTGCAGCTAAAATCGCTCATCCCTGGAACCATTCTGGTCAATCTCCTCTGTAACCTCTCACATCCAACCTAAAGCCTGATGACCAAAAGTGTACGCAATACTCCTGTTGTGGCCTGACCAGAGATTTATAAAGGTTCAGCATAACTTTGCTGCTTTTGTACTCAATGATTCTATTTAAGAAGCCCAAGATCCTCTATGTTTTGCTGCCCACACTCTCAATATGTCCTGCAACCTTCATAAATCTATGCACATGCACCCCCAGGTTCCTCTGTCCTTGCACACTCTTTCCAACTGTGCCATTAAGTCTATATGAGCTCAGCCCATCCTTTCTGCCAAAATGCATCACCTCACACTTGTTGATATGAAATTCCATTTGCCACTTGTCTGCCCATTCTGCTAGGCTATCTATGTCGTCTTGAAGTCAATTTGTATCATGCTCACCGTTTGCCATTCCTCCAAGTTTGGTATGATTGGCAAATTTTGAAATCTTCTGCTCAGTTGCAATATCCAAGTTATTTCTACATCTCCAAAATAAACACCGCTAGTCCTATGACTGACCCTTGCGCAACACCACTGTCTACCATCCTCCAGTGTGAAAAGTAACGATTGACCATGATGAGCTGTTTTGTGTCCTGAAAGCAATATTTTTGATCCAAGCTGAGACTGCCTGTTTCTGGTTTGTGTTTGCACAGAAGGAACAAATGTTATACAGCAGTTAGTGTAAACATTTGGAGCACACTTTCCAATACATACACAACCAGCTGTCAGGATGGCCAAGTGGTCTAACGCGCCAGACTCAAGGAGTGTTTGTCCTTGCCTCTCTTGTGGCTCTGGAATTCTGGTCTCTCTTAAGGGGCGTGGGTTCAAATCCCACTCCTGACATCACTTTTTTCATCCACACAAAACCTCACAGCATCACACTGCCTGCTCAGCTTGCCTGCAATTTGCACGTGCCTCCTTCAATTACTTCAATTCTACTGCCATTTGCCAACAAACACAAGGCACAGCTCCACAAACATGGCCTTTCCTCAGGAAACCTCACAAATCCTCAGCCTGTCCTTCCACATAATGCTTCAAATCACACTTCTGCCATCAACCATTTCCCACACTCCAATGCCAGCACTCTGACTAAATTATCTTTTGCCCCACCTCCTTGCTGCATTCCTCATTGCTTCCTAGCATTATGACTTGCAATCCCACTGCACGCACTGCTGCTTTTCACAAACAGGACAACACACTCAAAGAATCGCACTTCTTGCACACCAAAACCCCACTCAATTCTACTCTCTTACTTCGACAATTCCTTCCAATCCTATTTGCCGGGCTAACATTTTCCCTGAAGAAGGGGCACCACAGCCAAGCTCTTTCCTCATCAGCACGTCGACATTGCCAGACTTGATGCCTTTGGAGGCTGGCTCTCTCAGATTGCAATGTTCACACGAATGTTGATGGCCAAGCGCACAGTACCTGCACAGTGCCTTGTTTGCCCTCACAAAGGTAGGGAGATCCTGGTGATTTTCTTGGCAGCAGGGCTCCAATTAGCACTTGTCGCAATAATATATTGTGATGCAAAGAAAGGCATGGGAATGAGAGGCTGAAATGTCCTGCTTGGAACCATTATTGGATTGTGGTTATATTAGAAGGCCTTGGCTTTGAATGGCAGCTGTGTTGCTTGTCTTTTGTCAAGTTGAGCAAGAAAAAGTGTATGGGAAAATGATGCAAAATGCAAGTTGTTGCACGAAAGATGTGTGCCTGATTGTTGTTTGCAGTGCTGGAACGATGAATTTCCTTGCCGGCACGGCCTGATAAGTCAAGTATGATTAACAAATGGTCTTCGAGTCATAGAGTCATTTGCGGCACAGAAGGAGGCCATTCTGCCCATCCAGCGTATGCCGGCTCTCCATAGAACAATCCACTCAGTCCCATAGCTCTAGACCTGAAAGTTTATTTTCTTCAAGTGCCCATCCAATTTTCTTTTGAAATCATACATTCACTCTGCTTCCAACACCTTCAAAGGCAGCGAGTTCCAGCTCATTACCAGTAGCTGGGTAAAAATGTTCTTCCTCATATTCCCCATACATCTCTTGCCCAAAACTTTCGATCTGTGTCCCCTAGTCCTTGTACCATCAGCTACTGGCAACACGTTTTCTTTGCCTGCCTTATCTCAAACGGTCATAATCTTTACACCTCAATCAAATCTCTCCGCAATTTCCGTTGCTCCTCTGAGAACAACCCCAGCTTCTGCAACCTAACCTTGCAGCTAAAATCGCTCATCCCTGGAACCATTCTGGTCAATCTCCTCTGTAACCTCTCACATCCAACCTAAAGCCTGATGACCAAAAGTGTACGCAATACTCCTGTTGTGGCCTGACCAGAGATTTATAAAGGTTCAGCATAACTTTGCTGCTTTTGTACTCAATGATTCTACTTAAGAAGCCCAAGATCCTCTATGTTTTGCTGCCCACACTCTCAATATGTCCTGCAACCTTCATAAATCTTTGCACATGCACCCCCAGGTTCCTCTGTCCTTGCACACTCTTTCCAACTGTGCCATTAAGTCTATATGAGCTCAGCCCATCCTTTCTGCCAAAATGCATCACCTCACACTTGTTGATATGAAATTCCATTTGCCACTTGTCTGCCCATTCTGCTAGGCTATCTATGTCATCTTGAAGTCAATTTGTATCATGCTCACCGTTTGCCATTCCTCCAAGTTTGGTATGATTGGCAAATTTTGAAATCTTCTGCTCAGTTGCAATATCCAAGTTATTTCTACATCACCAAAATAAACACCGCTAGTCCTATGACTGACCCTTGCGCAACACCACTGTCTACCATCCTCCAGTGTGAAAAGTAACGATTGACCATGATGAGCTGTTTTGTGTCCTGAAAGCAATATTTTTGATCCAAGCTGAGACTGCCTGTTTCTGGTTTGTGTTTGCACAGAAGGAACAAATGTTATACAGCAGTTAGTGTAAACATTTGGAGCACACTTTCCAATACAGACACAACTAGCTGTCAGGATGGCCGAGTGGTCTAAGGCGCCAGACTCAAGGAGTGTTTGTCCTTGCCTCTCTTGTGGCTCTGGAATTCTGGTCTCTCTTAAGGGGCGTGGGTTCAAATCCCACTCCTGACATCACTTTTTTCATCCACACAAAACCTCACAGCATCACACTGCCTGCTCAGCTTGCCTGCAATTTGCACGTGCCTCCTTCAATTACTTCAATCCTACTGCCATTTGCCAACAAACACAAGGCACAGCTCCACAAACATGGCCTTTCCTCAGGAAACCTCACAAATCCTAAGCCTGTCCTTCCACATAATGCTTCAAATCACACTTCTGCCATCAACCATTTCCCACACTCCAATGCCAGCACTCTGACTAAATTATATTTTGCCCCACCTCCTTGCTGCATTCCTCATTGCTTCCTAGCATTATGACTTGCAATCCCACTGCACGCACTGCTGCTTTTCACAAACAGGACAACACACTCAAAGAATCGCACTTCTTGCACACCAAAACCCCACTCAATTCTATTCTCTTACTTCGACAATTCCTTCCAATCCTATTTGCCGGGCTAACATTTTCCCTGAAGAAGGGGCACCACAGCCAAGCTCTTTCCTCATCAGCACGTCGACATTGCCAGACTTGATGCCTTTGGAGGCTGGCTCTCTCAGATTGCAATGTTCACACGAATGTTGATGGCCAAGCGCACAGTACCTGCACAGTGCCTTGTTTGCCCTCACAAAGGTAGGGAGATCCTGGTGATTTTCTTGGCAGCAGGGCTCCAATTAGCACTTGTCGCAATAATATATTGTGATGCAAAGAAAGGCATGGGAATGAGAGGCTGAAATGTCCTGCTTGGAACCATTATTGGATTGTGGTTATATTAGAAGGCCTTGGCTTTGAATGGCAGCTGTGTTGCTTGTCTTTGGTCAAGTTGAGCAAGAAAAAGTGTATGGGAAAAGGATGCAAAATGCAAGTTGTTGCACGAAAGATGTGTGTCTGATTGTTGTTTGCAGTGCTGGAACGATGAATTTCCTTGCCGGCACGGCCTGATAAGTCAAGTATGATTAACAAATGGTCTTCGAGTCATAGAGTCATTTGCGGCACAGAAGGAGGCCATTCTGCCCATCCAGCGTATGCCGGCTCTCCATAGAACAAACCACTCAGTCCCATAGCTCTAGACCTGAAAGTTTATTTTCTTCAAGTGCCCATCCAATTTTCTTTTCAAATCATACATTCACTCTGCTTCCAACACCTTCAAAGGCAGCGAGTTCCAGCTCATTACCAGTAGCTGGGTAAAAATGTTCTTCCTCATATTCCCCATACATCTCTTGCCCAAAACTTTCGATCTGTGTCCCCTAGTCCTTGTACCATCAGCTACTGGCAACACGTTTTCTTTGCCTGCCTTATCTCAAACGGTCATAATCTTTACACCTCAATCAAATCTCTCCGCAATTTCCGTTGCTCCTCTGAGAACAACCCCAGCTTCTGCAACCTAACCTTGCAGCTAAAATCGCTCATCCCTGGAACCATTCTGGTCAATCTCCTCTGTAACCTCTCACATCCAACCTAAAGCCTGATGACCAAAAGTGTACGCAATACTCCTGTTGTGGCCTGACCAGAGATTTATAAAGGTTCAGCATAACTTTGCTGCTTTTGTACTCAATGATTCTACTTAAGAAGCCCAAGATCCTCTATATTTTGCTGCCCACACTCTCAATATGTCCTGCAACCTTCATAAATCTTTGCACATGCACCCCCAGGTTCCTCTGTCCTTGCACACTCTTTCCAACTGTGCCATTAAGTCTATATGAGCTCAGCCCATCCTTTCTGCCAAAATGCATCACCTCACACTTGTTGATATGAAATTCCATTTGCCACTTGTCTGCCCATTCTGCTAGGCTATCTATGTCGTCTTGAAGTCAATTTGTATCATGCTCACCGTTTGCCATTCCTCCAAGTTTGGTATGATTGGCAAATTTTGAAATCTTCTGCTCAGTTGCAATATCCAAGTTATTTCTACATCACCAAAATAAACACCGCTAGTCCTATGACTGACCCTTGCGCAACACCACTGTCTACCATCCTCCAGTGTGAAAAGTAACCATTGACCATGATGAGCTGTTTTGTGTCCTGAAAGCAATATTTTTGATCCAAGCTGAGACTGCCTGTTTCTGGTTTGTGTTTGCACAGAAGGAACAAATGTTATACAGCAGTTAGTGTAAACATTTGGAGCACACTTTCCAATACATATACAACCAGCTGTCAGGATGGCTGAGTGGTCTAAGGCGCCAGACTCAAGGAGTGTTTGTCCTTGCCTCTCTTGTGGCTCTGGAATTCTGGTCTCTCTTAAGGGGCGTGGGTTCAAATCCCACTCCTGACATCACTTTTTTCATCCTCACAGCATCACACTGCCTGCTCAGCTTGCCTGCAATTTGCACGTGCCTCCTTCAATTACTTCAATTCTACTGCCATTTGCCAACAAACACAAGGCACAGCTCCACAAACATGGCCTTTCCTCAGGAAACCTCACAAATCCTCAGCCTGTCCTTCCACATAATGCTTCAAATCACACTTCTGCCATCAACCATTTCCCACACTCCAATGCCAGCACTCTGACTAAATTATCTTTTGCCCCACCTCCTTGCTGCATTCCTCATTGCTTCCTAGCATTATGACTTGCAATCCCACTGCACGCACTGCTGCTTTTCACAAACAGGACAACACACTCAAAGAATCGCACTTCTTGCACACCAAAACCCCACTCAATTCTATTCTCTTACTTCGACAATTCGTTCCAATCCTATTTGCCGGGCTAACATTTTCCCTGAAGAAGGGGCACCACAGCCAAGCTCTTTCCTCATCAGCACGTCGACATTGCCAGACTTGATGCCTTTGGAGGCTGGCTCTCTCAGATTGCAATGTTCACACGAATGTTGATGGCCAAGCGCACAGTACCTGCACAGTGCCTTGTTTGCCCTCACAAAGGTAGGGAGATCCTGGTGATTTTCTTGGCAGCAGGGCTCCAATTAGCACTTGTCGCAATAATATATTGTGATGCAAAGAAAGGCATGGGAATGAGAGGCTGAAATGTCCTGCTTGGAACCATTATTGGATTGTGGTTATATTAGAAGGCCTTGGCTTTGAATGGCAGCTGTGTTGCTTGTCTTTGGTCAAGTTGAGCAAGAAAAAGTGTATGGGAAAAGGATGCAAAATGCAAGTTGTTGCACGAAAGATGTGTGTCTGATTGTTGTTTGCAGTGCTGGAACGATGAATTTCCTTGCCGGCACGGCCTGATAAGTCAAGTATGATTAACAAATGGTCTTCGAGTCATAGAGTCATTTGCGGCACAGAAGGAGGCCATTCTGCCCATCCAGCGTATGCCGGCTCTCCATAGAACAATCCACTCAGTCCCATAGCTCTAGACCTGAAAGTTTATTTTCTTCAAGTGCCCATCCAATTTTCTTTTGAAATCATACATTCACTCTGCTTCCAACACCTTCAAAGGCAGCGAGTTCCAGCTCATTACCAGTAGCTGGGTAAAAATGTTCTTCCTCATATTCCCCATACATCTCTTGCCCAAAACTTTCGATCTGTGTCCCCTAGTCCTTGTACCATCAGCTACTGGCAACACGTTTTCTTTGCCTGCCTTATCTAAACGGTCATAATCTTTACACCTCAATCAAATCTCTCCGCAATTTCCGTTGCTCCTCTGAGAACAACCCCAGCTTCTGCAACCTAACCTTGCAGCTAAAATCGCTCATCCCTGGAACCATTCTGGTCAATCTCCTCTGTAACCTCTCACATCCAACCTAAAGCCTGATGACCAAAAGTGTACGCAATACTCCTGTTGTGGCCTGACCAGAGATTTATAAAGGTTCAGCATAACTTTGCTGCTTTTGTACTCAATGATTCTATTTAAGAAGCCCAAGATCCTCTATGTTTTGCTGCCCACACTCTCAATATGTCCTGCAACCTTCATAAATCTATGCACATGCACCACCAGGTTCCTCTGTCCTTGCACACTCTTTCCAACTGTGCCATTAAGTCTATATGAGCTCAGCCCATCCTTTCTGCCAAAATGCATCACCTCACACTTGTTGATATGAAATTCCATTTGCCACTTGTCTGCCCATTCTGCTAGGCTATCTATGTCGTCTTGAAGTCAATTTGTATCATGCTCACCGTTTGCCATTCCTCCAAGTTTGGTATGATTGGCAAATTTTGAAATCTTCTGCTCAGTTGCAATATCCAAGTTATTTCTACATCTCCAAAATAAACACCGCTAGTCCTATGACTGACCCTTGCGCAACACCACTGTCTACCATCCTCCAGTGTGAAAAGTAACGATTGACCATGATGAGCTGTTTTGTGTCCTGAAAGCAATATTTTTGATCCAAGCTGAGACTGCCTGTTTCTGGTTTGTGTTTGCACAGAAGGAACAAATGTTATACAGCAGTTAGTGTAAACATTTGGAGCACACTTTCCAATACATACACAACCAGCTGTCAGGATGGCCGAGTGGTCTAAGGCGCCAGACTCAAGGAGTGTTTGTCCTTGCCTCTCTTGTGGCTCTGGAATTCTGGTCTCTCTTAAGGGGCGTGGGTTCAAATCCCACTCCTGCCATCACCTTTTTCATCCACACAAAACCTCACAGCATCACACTGCCTGCTCAGCTTGCCTGCAATTTGCACGTGCCTCCTTCAATTACTTCAATTCTACTGCCATTTGCCAACAAACACAAGGCACAGCTCCACAAACATGGCCTTTCCTCAGGAAACCTCACAAATCCTCAGCCTGTCCTTCCACATAATGCTTCAAATCACACTTCTGCCATCAACCATTTCCCACACTCCAATGCCAGCACTCTGACTAAATTATCTTATGCCCCACCTCCTTGCTGCATTCCTCATTGCTTCCTAGCATTATGACTTGCAATCCCACTGCACGCACTGCTGCTTTTCACAAACAGGACAACACACTCAAAGAATCGCACTTCTTGCACACCAAAACCCCACTCAATTCTACTCTCTTACTTCGACAATTCCTTCCAATCCTATTTGCCGGGCTAACATTTTCCCTGAAGAAGGGGCACCACAGCCAAGCTCTTTCCTCATCAGCACGTCGACATTGCCAGACTTGATGCCTTTGGAGGCTGGCTCTCTCAGATTGCAATGTTCACACGAATGTTGATGGCCAAGCGCACAGTACCTGCACAGTGCCTTGTTTGCCCTCACAAAGGTAGGGAGATCCTGGTGATTTTCTTGGCAGCAGGGCTCCAATTAGCACTTGTCGCAATAATATATTGTGATGCAAAGAAAGGCATGGGAATGAGAGGCTGAAATGTCCTGCTTGGAACCATTATTGGATTGTGGTTATATTAGAAGGCCTTGGCTTTGAATGGCAGCTGTGTTGCTTGTCTTTGGTCAAGTTGAGCAAGAAAAAGTGTATGGGAAAAGGATGCAAAATGCAAGTTGTTGCACGAAAGATGTGTGTCTGATTGTTGTTTGCAGTGCTGGAACGATGAATTTCCTTGCCGGCACGGCCTGATAAGTCAAGTATGATTAACAAATGGTCTTCGAGTCATAGAGTCATTTGCGGCACAGAAGGAGGCCATTCTGCCCATCCAGCGTATGCCGGCTCTCCATAGAACAAACCACTCAGTCCCATAGCTCTAGACCTGAAAGTTTATTTTCTTCAAGTGCCCATCCAATTTTCTTTTGAAATCATACATTCACTCTGCTTCCAACACCTTCAAAGGCAGCGAGTTCCAGCTCATTACCAGTAGCTGGGTAAAAATGTTCTTCCTCATATTCCCCATACATCTCTTGCCCAAAACTTTCGATCTGTGTCCCCTAGTCCTTGTACCATCAGCTACTGGCAACACGTTTTCTTTGCCTGCCTTATCTCAAACGGTCATAATCTTTACACCTCAATCAAATCTCTCCGCAATTTCCGTTGCTCCTCTGAGAACAACCCCAGCTTCTGCAACCTAACCTTGCAGCTAAAATCGCTCATCCCTGGAACCATTCTGGTCAATCTCCTCTGTAACCTCTCACATCCAACCTAAAGCCTGATGACCAAAAGTGTACGCAATACTCCTGTTGTGGCCTGACCAGAGATTTATAAAGGTTCAGCATAACTTTGCTGCTTTTGTACTCAATGATTCTACTTAAGAAGCCCAAGATCCTCTATGTTTTGCTGCCCACACTCTCAATATGTCCTGCAACCTTCATAAATCTTTGCACATGCACCCCCAGGTTCCTCTGTCCTTGCACACTCTTTCCAACTGTGCCATTAAGTCTATATGAGCTCAGCCCATCCTTTCTGCCAAAATGCATCACCTCACACTTGTTGATATGAAATTCCATTTGCCACTTGTCTGCCCATTCTGCTAGGCTATCTATGTCGTCTTGAAGTCAATTTGTATCATGCTCACCGTTTGCCATTCCTCCAAGTTTGGTATGATTGGCAAATTTTGAAATCTTCTGCTCAGTTGCAATATCCAAGTTATTTCTACATCTCCAAAATAAACACCGCTAGTCCTATGACTGACCCTTGCGCAACACCACTGTCTACCATCCTCCAGTGTGAAAAGTAACCATTGACCATGATGAGCTGTTTTGTGTCCTGAAAGCAATATTTTTGATCCAAGCTGAGACTGCCTGTTTCTGGTTTGTGTTTGCACAAAAGGAACAAATGTTATACAGCAGTTAGTGTAAACATTTGGAGCACACTTTCCAATACATACACAACCAGCTGTCAGGATGGCCGAGTGGTCTAAGGCGCCAGACTCAAGGAGTGTTTGTCCTTGCCTCTCTTGTGGCTCTGGAATTCTGGTCTCTCTTAAGGGGCGTGGGTTCAAATCCCACTCCTGACATCACTTTTTTCATCCTCACAGCATCACACTGCCTGCTCAGCTTGCCTGCAATTTGCACGTGCCTCCTTCAATTACTTCAATTCTACTGCCATTTGCCAACAAACACAAGGCACAGCTCCACAAACATGGCCTTTCCTCAGGAAACCTCACAAATCCTCAGCCTGTCCTTCCACATAATGCTTCAAATCACACTTCTGCCATCAACCATTTCCCACACTCCAATGCCAGCACTCTGACTAAATTATCTTTTGCCCCACCTCCTTGCTGCATTCCTCATTGCTTCCTAGCATTATGACTTGCAATCCCACTGCACGCACTGCTGCTTTTCACAAACAGGACAACACACTCAAAGAATCGCACTTCTTGCACACCAAAACCCCACTCAATTCTATTCTCTTACTTCGACAATTCCTTCCAATCCTATTTGCCGGGCTAACATTTTCCCTGAAGAAGGGGCACCACAGCCAAGCTCTTTCCTCATCAGCACGTCGACATTGCCAGACTTGATGCCTTTGGAGGCTGGCTCTCTCAGATTGCAATGTTCACACGAATGTTGATGGCCAAGCGCACAGTACCTGCACAGTGCCTTGTTTGCCCTCACAAAGGTAGGGAGATCCTGGTGATTTTCTTGGCAGCAGGGCTCCAATTAGCACTTGTCGCAATAATATATTGTGATGCAAAGAAAGGCATGGGAATGAGAGGCTGAAATGTCCTGCTTGGAACCATTATTGGATTGTGGTTATATTAGAAGGCCTTGGCTTTGAATGGCAGCTGTGTTGCTTGTCTTTGGTCAAGTTGAGCAAGAAAAAGTGTATGGGAAAAGGATGCAAAATGCAAGTTGTTGCACGAAAGATGTGTGTCTGATTGTTGTTTGCAGTGCTGGAACGATGAATTTCCTTGCCGGCACGGCCTGATAAGTCAAGTATGATTAACAAATGGTCTTCGAGTCATAGAGTCATTTGCGGCACAGAAGGAGGCCATTCTGCCCATCCAGCGTATGCCGGCTCTCCATAGAACAATCCACTCAGTCCCATAGCTCTAGACCTGAAAGTTTATTTTCTTCAAGTGCCCATCCAATTTTCTTTTGAAATCATACATTCACTCTGCTTCCAACACCTTCAAAGGCAGCGAGTTCCAGCTCATTACCAGTAGCTGGGTAAAAATGTTCTTCCTCATATTCCCCATACATCTCTTGCCCAAAACGTTCGATCTGTGTCCCCTAGTCCTTGTACCATCAGCTACTGGCAACACGTTTTCTTTGCCTGCCTTATCTCAAACGGTCATAATCTTTACACCTCAATCAAATCTCTCCGCAATTTCCGTTGCTCCTCTGAGAACAACCCCAGCTTCTGCAACCTAACCTTGCAGCTAAAATCGCTCATCCCTGGAACCATTCTGGTCAATCTCCTCTGTAACCTCTCACATCCAACCTAAAGCCTGATGACCAAAAGTGTACGCAATACTCCTGTTGTGGCCTGACCAGAGATTTATAAAGGTTCAGCATAACTTTGCTGCTTTTGTACTCAATGATTCTACTTAAGAAGCCCAAGATCCTCTATGTTTTGCTGCCCACACTCTCAATATGTCCTGCAACCTTCATAAATCTTTGCACATGCACCCCCAGGTTCCTCTGTCCTTGCACACTCTTTCCAACTGTGCCATTAAGTCTATATGAGCTCAGCCCATCCTTTCTGCCAAAATGCATCACCTCACACTTGTTGATATGAAATTCCATTTGCCACTTGTCTGCCCATTCTGCTAGGCTATCTATGTCGTCTTGAAGTCAATTTGTATCATGCTCACCGTTTGCCATTCCTCCAAGTTTGGTATGATTGGCAAATTTTGAAATCTTCTGCTCAGTTGCAATATCCAAGTTATTTCTACATCTCCAAAATAAACACCGCTAGTCCTATGACTGACCCTTGCGCAACACCACTGTCTACCATCCTCCAGTGTGAAAAGTAACGATTGACCATGATGAGCTGTTTTGTGTCCTGAAAGCAATATTTTTGATCCAAGCTGAGACTGCCTGTTTCTGGTTTGTGTTTGCACAGAAGGAACAAATGTTATACAGCAGTTAGTGTAAACATTTGGAGCACACTTTCCAATACATACACAACCAGCTGTCAGGATGGCCGAGTGGTCTAAGGCGCCAGACTCAAGGAGTGTTTGTCCTTGCCTCTCTTGTGGCTCTGGAATTCTGGTCTCTCTTAAGGGGCGTGGGTTCAAATCCCACTCCTGACATCACCTTTTTCATCCACACAAAACCTCACAGCATCACACTGCCTGCTCAGCTTGCCTGCAATTTGCACGTGCCTCCTTCAATTACTTCAATTCTACTGCCATTTGCCAACAAACACAAGGCACAGCTCCACAAACATGGCCTTTCCTCAGGAAACCTCACAAATCCTCAGCCTGTCCTTCCACATAATGCTTCAAATCACACTTCTGCCATCAACCATTTCCCACACTCCAATGCCAGCACTCTGACTAAATTATCTTATGCCCCACCTCCTTGCTGCATTCCTCATTGCTTCCTAGCATTATGACTTGCAATCCCACTGCACGCACTGCTGCTTTTCACAAACAGGACAACACACTCAAAGAATCGCACTTCTTGCACACCAAAACCCCACTCAATTCTACTCTCTTACTTCGACAATTCCTTCCAATCCTATTTGCCGGGCTAACATTTTCCCTGAAGAAGGGGCACCACAGCCAAGCTCTTTCCTCATCAGCACGTCGACATTGCCAGACTTGATGCCTTTGGAGGCTGGCTCTCTCAGATTGCAATGTTCACACGAATGTTGATGGCCAAGCGCACAGTACCTGCACAGTGCCTTGTTTGCCCTCACAAAGGTAGGGAGATCCTGGTGATTTTCTTGGCAGCAGGGCTCCAATTAGCACTTGTCGCAATAATATATTGTGATGCAAAGAAAGGCATGGGAATGAGAGGCTGAAATGTCCTGCTTGGAACCATTATTGGATTGTGGTTATATTAGAAGGCCTTGGCTTTGAATGGCAGCTGTGTTGCTTGTCTTTGGTCAAGTTGAGCAAGAAAAAGTGTATGGGAAAAGGATGCAAAATGCAAGTTGTTGCACGAAAGATGTGTGTCTGATTGTTGTTTGCAGTGCTGGAACGATGAATTTCCTTGCCGGCACGGCCTGATAAGTCAAGTATGATTAACAAATGGTCTTCGAGTCATAGAGTCATTTGCGGCACAGAAGGAGGCCATTCTGCCCATCCAGCGTATGCCGGCTCTCCATAGAACAAACCACTCAGTCCCATAGCTCTAGACCTGAAAGTTTATTTTCTTCAAGTGCCCATCCAATTTTCTTTTGAAATCATACATTCACTCTGCTTCCAACACCTTCAAAGGCAGCGAGTTCCAGCTCATTACCAGTAGCTGGGTAAAAATGTTCTTCCTCATATTCCCCATACATCTCTTGCCCAAAACTTTCGATCTGTGTCCCCTAGTCCTTGTACCATCAGCTACTGGCAACACGTTTTCTTTGCCTGCCTTATCTCAAACGGTCATAATCTTTACACCTCAATCAAATCTCTCCGCAATTTCCGTTGCTCCTCTGAGAACAACCCCAGCTTCTGCAACCTAACCTTGCAGCTAAAATCGCTCATCCCTGGAACCATTCTGGTCAATCTCCTCTGTAACCTCTCACATCCAACCTAAAGCCTGATGACCAAAAGTGTACGCAATACTCCTGTTGTGGCCTGACCAGAGATTTATAAAGGTTCAGCATAACTTTGCTGCTTTTGTACTCAATGATTCTACTTAAGAAGCCCAAGATCCTCTATGTTTTGCTGCCCACACTCTCAATATGTCCTGCAACCTTCATAAATCTTTGCACATGCACCCCCAGGTTCCTCTGTCCTTGCACACTCTTTCCAACTGTGCCATTAAGTCTATATGAGCTCAGCCCATCCTTTCTGCCAAAATGCATCACCTCACACTTGTTGATATGAAATTCCATTTGCCACTTGTCTGCCCATTCTGCTAGGCTATCTATGTCGTCTTGAAGTCAATTTGTATCATGCTCACCGTTTGCCATTCCTCCAAGTTTGGTATGATTGGCAAATTTTGAAATCTTCTGCTCAGTTGCAATATCCAAGTTATTTCTACATCACCAAAATAAACACCGCTAGTCCTATGACTGACCCTTGCGCAACACCACTGTCTACCATCCTCCAGTGTGAAAAGTAACGATTGACCATGATGAGCTGTTTTGTGTCCTGAAAGCAATATTTTTGATCCAAGCTGAGACTGCCTGTTTCTGGTTTGTGTTTGCACAGAAGGAACAAATGTTATACAGCAGTTAGTGTAAACATTTGGAGCACACTTTCCAATACATACACAACCAGCTGTCAGGATGGCCGAGTGGTCTAAGGCGCCAGACTCAAGGAGTGTTTGTCCTTGCCTCTCTTGTGGCTCTGGAATTCTGGTCTCTCTTAAGGGGCGTGGGTTCAAATCCCACTCCTGACATCACTTTTTTCATCCTCACAGCATCACACTGCCTGCTCAGCTTGCCTGCAATTTGCACGTGCCTCCTTCAATTACTTCAATTCTACTGCCATTTGCCAACAAACACAAGGCACAGCTCCACAAACATGGCCTTTCCTCAGGAAACCTCACAAATCCTCAGCCTGTCCTTCCACATAATGCTTCAAATCACACTTCTGCCATCAACCATTTCCCACACTCCAATGCCAGCACTCTGACTAAATTATCTTTTGCCCCACCTCCTTGCTGCATTCCTCATTGCTTCCTAGCATTATGACTTGCAATCCCACTGCACGCACTGCTGCTTTTCACAAACAGGACAACACACTCAAAGAATCGCACTTCTTGCACACCAAAACCCCACTCAATTCTATTCTCTTACTTCGACAATTCCTTCCAATCCTATTTGCCGGGCTAACATTTTCCCTGAAGAAGGGGCACCACAGCCAAGCTCTTTCCTCATCAGCACGTCGACATTGCCAGACTTGATGCCTTTGGAGGCTGGCTCTCTCAGATTGCAATGTTCACACGAATGTTGATGGCCAAGCGCACAGTACCTGCACAGTGCCTTGTTTGCCCTCACAAAGGTAGGGAGATCCTGGTGATTTTCTTGGCAGCAGGGCTCCAATTAGCACTTGTCGCAATAATATATTGTGATGCAAAGAAAGGCATGGGAATGAGAGGCTGAAATGTCCTGCTTGGAACCATTATTGGATTGTGGTTATATTAGAAGGCCTTGGCTTTGAATGGCAGCTGTGTTGCTTGTCTTTGGTCAAGTTGAGCAAGAAAAAGTGTATGGGAAAAGGATGCAAAATGCAAGTTGTTGCACGAAAGATGTGTGTCTGATTGTTGTTTGCAGTGCTGGAACGATGAATTTCCTTGCCGGCACGGCCTGATAAGTCAAGTATGATTAACAAATGGTCTTCGAGTCATAGAGTCAATTGCGGCACAGAAGGAGGCCATTCTGCCCATCCAGCGTATGCCGGCTCTCCATAGAACAATCCACTCAGTCCCATAGCTCTAGACCTGAAAGTTTATTTTCTTCAAGTGCCCATCCAATTTTCTTTTGAAATCATACATTCACTCTGCTTCCAACACCTTCAAAGGCAGCGAGTTCCAGCTCATTACCAGTAGCTGGGTAAAAATGTTCTTCCTCATATTCCCCATACATCTCTTGCCCAAAACGTTCGATCTGTGTCCCCTAGTCCTTGTACCATCAGCTACTGGCAACACGTTTTCTTTGCCTGCCTTATCTCAAACGGTCATAATCTTTACACCTCAATCAAATCTCTCCGCAATTTCCGTTGCTCCTCTGAGAACAACCCCAGCTTCTGCAACCTAACCTTGCAGCTAAAATCGCTCATCCCTGGAACCATTCTGGTCAATCTCCTCTGTAACCTCTCACATCCAACCTAAAGCCTGATGACCAAAAGTGTACGCAATACTCCTGTTGTGGCCTGACCAGAGATTTATAAAGGTTCAGCATAACTTTGCTGCTTTTGTACTCAATGATTCTACTTAAGAAGCCCAAGATCCTCTATGTTTTGCTGCCCACACTCTCAATATGTCCTGCAACCTTCATAAATCTTTGCACATGCACCCCCAGGTTCCTCTGTCCTTGCACACTCTTTCCAACTGTGCCATTAAGTCTATATGAGCTCAGCCCATCCTTTCTGCCAAAATGCATCACCTCACACTTGTTGATATGAAATTCCATTTGCCACTTGTCTGCCCATTCTGCTAGGCTATCTATGTCGTCTTGAAGTCAATTTGTATCATGCTCACCGTTTGCCATTCCTCCAAATTTGGTATGATTGGCAAATTTTGAAATCTTCTGCTCAGTTGCAATATCCAAGTTATTTCTACATCACCAAAATAAACACCGCTAGTCCTATGACTGACCCTTGCGCAACACCACTGTCTACCATCCTCCAGTGTGAAAAGTAACGATTGGCCATGATGAGCTGTTTTGTGTCCTGAAAGCAATATTTTTGATCCAAGCTGAGACTGCCTGTTTCTGGTTTGTGTTTGCACAGAAGGAACAAATGTTATACAGCAGTTAGTGTAAACATTTGGAGCACACTTTCCAATACATACACAACCAGCTGTCAGGATGGCCGAGTGGTCTAAGGCGCCAGACTCAAGGAGTGTTTGTCCTTGCCTCTCTTGTGGCTCTGGAATTCTGGTCTCTCTTAAGGGGCGTGGGTTCAAATCCCACTCCTGACATCACTTTTTTCATCCTCACAGCATCACACTGCCTGCTCAGCTTGCCTGCAATTTGCACGTGCCTCCTTCAATTACTTCAATTCTACTGCCATTTGCCAACAAACACAAGGCACAGCTCCACAAACATGGCCTTTCCTCAGGAAACCTCACAAATCCTCAGCCTGTCCTTCCACATAATGCTTCAAATCACACTTCTGCCATCAACCATTTCCCACACTCCAATGCCAGCACTCTGACTAAATTATCTTTTGCCCCACCTCCTTGCTGCATTCCTCATTGCTTCCTAGCATTATGACTTGCAATCCCACTGCACGCACTGCTGCTTTTCACAAACAGGACAACACACTCAAAGAATCGCACTTCTTGCACACCAAAACCCCACTCAATTCTATTCTCTTACTTCGACAATTCCTTCCAATCCTATTTGCCGGGCTAACATTTTCCCTGAAGAAGGGGCACCACAGCCAAGCTCTTTCCTCATCAGCACGTCGACATTGCCAGACTTGATGCCTTTGGAGGCTGGCTCTCTCAGATTGCAATGTTCACACGAATGTTGATGGCCAAGCGCACAGTACCTGCACAGTGCCTTGTTTGCCCTCACAAAGGTAGGGAGATCCTGGTGATTTTCTTGGCAGCAGGGCTCCAATTAGCACTTGTCGCAATAATATATTGTGATGCAAAGAAAGGCATGGGAATGAGAGGCTGAAATGTCCTGCTTGGAACCATTATTGGATTGTGGTTATATTAGAAGGCCTTGGCTTTGAATGGCAGCTGTGTTGCTTGTCTTTGGTCAAGTTGAGCAAGAAAAAGTGTATGGGAAAAGGATGCAAAATGCAAGTTGTTGCACGAAAGATGTGTGTCTGATTGTTGTTTGCAGTGCTGGAACGATGAATTTCCTTGCCGGCACGGCCTGATAAGTCAAGTATGATTAACAAATGGTCTTCGAGTCATAGAGTCATTTGCGGCACAGAAGGAGGCCATTCTGCCCATCCAGCGTATGCCGGCTCTCCATAGAACAATCCACTCAGTCCCATAGCTCTAGACCTGAAAGTTTATTTTCTTCAAGTGCCCATCCAATTTTCTTTTGAAATCATACATTCACTCTGCTTCCAACACCTTCAAAGGCAGCGAGTTCCAGCTCATTACCAGTAGCTGGGTAAAAATGTTCTTCCTCATATTCCCCATACATCTCTTGCCCAAAACGTTCGATCTGTGTCCCCTAGTCCTTGTACCATCAGCTACTGGCAACACGTTTTCTTTGCCTGCCTTATCTCAAACGGTCATAATCTTTACACCTCAATCAAATCTCTCCGCAATTTCCGTTGCTCCTCTGAGAACAACCCCAGCTTCTGCAACCTAACCTTGCAGCTAAAATCGCTCATCCCTGGAACCATTCTGGTCAATCTCCTCTGTAACCTCTCACATCCAACCTAAAGCCTGATGACCAAAAGTGTACGCAATACTCCTGTTGTGGCCTGACCAGAGATTTATAAAGGTTCAGCATAACTTTGCTGCTTTTGTACTCAATGATTCTACTTAAGAAGCCCAAGATCCTCTATGTTTTGCTGCCCACACTCTCAATATGTCCTGCAACCTTCATAAATCTTTGCACATGCACCCCCAGGTTCCTCTGTCCTTGCACACTCTTTCCAACTGTGCCATTAAGTCTATATGAGCTCAGCCCATCCTTTCTGCCAAAATGCATCACCTCACACTTGTTGATATGAAATTCCATTTGCCACTTGTCTGCCCATTCTGCTAGGCTATCTATGTCGTCTTGAAGTCAATTTGTATCATGCTCACCGTTTGCCATTCCTCCAAATTTGGTATGATTGGCAAATTTTGAAATCTTCTGCTCAGTTGCAATATCCAAGTTATTTCTACATCTCCAAAATAAACACCGCTAGTCCTATGACTGACCCTTGCACAACACCACTGTCTACCATCCTCCAGTGTGAAAAGTAACCATTGACCATGATGAGCTGTTTTGTGTCCTGAAAGCAATATTTTTGATCCAAGCTGAGACTGCCTGTTTCTGGTTTGTGTTTGCACAGAAGGAACAAATGTTATACAGCAGTTAGTGTAAACATTTGGAGCACACTTTCCAATACAGATGTAACCAGCTGTCAGGATGGCCGAGTGGTCTAAGGCGCCTGACTCAAGGAGTGTTTGTCCTTGCCTCTCTTGTGGCTCTGGAATTCTGGTCTCTATTAAGGGGCGTGGGTTCAAATCCAACTCCTGACATCACTTTTTTCATCCACACAAAACCTCACAGCATCACACTGCCTGCTCAGCTTGCCTGCAATTTGCACGTGCCTCCTTCAATTACTTCAATTCTACTGCCATTTGCCAACAAACACAAGGCACAGCTCCACAAACATGGCCTTTCCTCAGGAAACCTCACAAATCCTCAGCCTGTCCTTCCACATAATGCTTCAAATCACACTTCTGCCATCAACCATTTCCCACACTCCAATGCCAGCACTCTGACTAAATTATCTTTTGCCCCACCTCCTTGCTGCATTCCTCATTGCTTCCTAGCATTATGACTTGCAATCCCACTGCACGCACTGCTGCTTTTCACAAACAGGACAACACACTCAAAGAATCGCACTTCTTGCACACCAAAACCCCACTCAATTCTATTCTCTTACTTCGACAATTCCTTCCAATCCTATTTGCCGGGCTAACATTTTCCCTGAAGAAGGGGCACCACAGCCAAGCTCTTTCCTCATCAGCACGTCGACATTGCCAGACTTGATGCCTTTGGAGGCTGGCTCTCTCAGATTGCAATGTTCACACGAATGTTGATGGCCAAGCGCACAGTACCTGCACAGTGCCTTGTTTGCCCTCACAAAGGTAGGGAGATCCTGGTGATTTTCTTGGCAGCAGGGCTCCAATTAGCACTTGTCACAATAATATATTGTGATGCAAAGAAAGGCATGGGAATGAGAGGCTGAAATGTCCTGCTTGGAACCATTATTGGATTGTGGTTATATTAGAAGGCCTTGGCTTTGAATGGCAGCTGTGTTGCTTGTCTTTGGTCAAGTTGAGCAAGAAAAAGTGTATGGGAAAAGGATGCAAAATGCAAGTTGTTGCACGAAAGATGTGTGTCTGATTGTTGTTTGCAGTGCTGGAACGATGAATTTCCTTGCCGGCACGGCCTGATAAGTCAAGTATGATTAACAAATGGTCTTCGAGTCATAGAGTCATTTGCGGCACAGAAGGAGGCCATTCTGCCCATCCAGCGTATGCCGGCTCTCCATAGAACAATCCACTCAGTCCCATAGCTCTAGACCTGAAAGTTTATTTTCTTCAAGTGCCCATCCAATTTTCTTTTGAAATCATACATTCACTCTGCTTCCAACACCTTCAAAGGCAGCGAATTCCAGCTCATTACCAGTAGCTGGGTAAAAATGTTCTTCCTCATATTCCCCATACATCTCTTGCCCAAAACTTTCGATCTGTGTCCCCTAGTCCTTGTACCATCAGCTACTGGCAACACGTTTTCTTTGCCTGCCTTATCTAAACGGTCATAATCTTTACACCTCAATCAAATCTCTCCGCAATTTCCGTTGCTCCTCTGAGAACAACCCCAGCTTCTGCAACCTAACCTTGCAGCTAAAATCGCTCATCCCTGGAACCATTCTGGTCAATCTCCTCTGTAACCTCTCACATCCAACCTAAAGCCTGATGACCAAAAGTGTACGCAATACTCCTGTTGTGGCCTGACCAGAGATTTATAAAGGTTCAGCATAACTTTGCTGCTTTTGTACTCAATGATTCTATTTAAGAAGCCCAAGATCCTCTATGTTTTGCTGCCCACACTCTCAATATGTCCTGCAACCTTCATAAATCTATGCACATGCACCCCCAGGTTCCTCTGTCCTTGCACACTCTTTCCAACTGTGCCATTAAGTCTATATGAGCTCAGCCCATCCTTTCTGCCAAAATGCATCACCTCACACTTGTTGATATGAAATTCCATTTGCCACTTGTCTGCCCATTCTGCTAGGCTATCTATGTCGTCTTGAAGTCAATTTGTATCATGCTCACCGTTTGCCATTCCTCCAAGTTTGGTATGATTGGCAAATTTTGAAATCTTCTGCTCAGTTGCAATATCTAAGTTATTTCTACATCTCCAAAATAAACACCGCTAGTCCTATGACTGACCCTTGCGCAACACCACTGTCTACCATCCTCCAGTGTGAAAAGTAACCATTGACCATGATGAGCTGTTTTGTGTCCTGAAAGCAATATTTTTGATCCAAGCTGAGACTGCCTGTTTCTGGTTTGTGTTTGCACAGAAGGAACAAATGTTATCCAGCAGTTAGTGTAAACATTTGGAGCACACTTTCCAATACAGACACAACCAGCTGTCAGGATGGCCGAGTGGTCTAAGGCGCCAGACTCAAGGAGTGTTTGTCCTTGCCTCTCTTGTGGCTCTGGAATTCTGGTCTCTCTTAAGGGGCGTGGGTTCAAATCCCACTCCTGACATCACTTTTTTCATCCACACAAAACCTCACAGCATCACACTGCCTGCTCAGCTTGCCTGCAATTTGCACGTGCCTCCTTCAATTACTTCAATTCTACTGCCATTTGCCAACAAACACAAGGCACAGCTCCACAAACATGGCCTTTCCTCAGGAAACCTCACAAATCCTCAGCCTGTCCTTCCACATAATGCTTCAAATCACACTTCTGCCATCAACCATTTCCCACACTCCAATGCCAGCACTCTGACTAAATTATCTTTTGCCCCACCTCCTTGCTGCATTCCTCATTGCTTCCTAGCATTATGACTTGCAATCCCACTGCTCGCACTGCTGCTTTTCACAAACAGGACAACACACTCAAAGAATCGCACTTCTTGCACACCAAAACCCCACTCTATTCTACTCTCTTACTTCGACAATTCCTTCCAATCCTATTTGCCGGGCTAACATTTTCCCTGAAGAAGGGGCACCACAGCCAAGCTCTTTCCTCATCAGCACGTCGACATTGCCAGACTTGATGCCTTTGGAGGCTGGCTCTCTCAGATTGCAATGTTCACACGAATGTTGATGGCCAAGCGCACAGTACCTGCACAGTGCCTTGTTTGCCCTCACAAAGGTAGGGAGATCCTGGTGATTTTCTTGGCAGCAGGGCTCCAATTAGCACTTGTCGCAATAATATATTGTGATGCAAAGAAAGGCATGGGAATGAGAGGCTGAAATGTCCTGCTTGGAACCATTATTGGATTGTGGTTATATTGGAAGGCCTTGGCTTTGAATGGCAGCTGTGTTGCTTGTCTTTGGTCAAGTTGAGCAAGAAAAAGTGTATGGGAAAAGGATGCAAAATGCAAGTTGTTGCACGAAAGATGTGTGTCTGATTGTTGTTTGCAGTGCTGGAACGATGAATTTCCTTGCCGGCACGGCCTGATAAGTCAAGTATGATTAACAAATGGTCTTCGAGTCATAGAGTCATTTGCGGCACAGAAGGAGGCCATTCTGCCCATCCAGCGTATGCCGGCTCTCCATAGAACAATCCACTCAGTCCCATAGCTCTAGACCTGAAAGTTTATTTTCTTCAAGTGCCCATCCAATTTTCTTTTGAAATCATACATTCACTCTGCTTCCAACACCTTCAAAGGCAGCGAGTTCCAGCTCATTACCAGTAGCTGGGTAAAAATGTTCTTCCTCATATTCCCCATACATCTCTTGCCCAAAACGTTCGATCTGTGTCCCCTAGTCCTTGTACCATCAACTACTGGCAACACGTTTTCTTTGCCTGCCTTATCTCAAACGGTCATAATCTTTACACCTCAATCAAATCTCTCCGCAATTTCCGTTGCTCCTCTGAGAACAACCCCAGCTTCTGCAACCTAACCTTGCAGCTAAAATCGCTCATCCCTGGAACCATTCTGGTCAATCTCCTCTGTAACCTCTCACATCCAACCTAAAGCCTGATGACCAAAAGTGTACGCAATACTCCTGTTGTGGCCTGACCAGAGATTTATAAAGGTTCAGCATAACTTTGCTGCTTTTGTACTCAATGATTCTACTTAAGAAGCCCAAGATCCTCTATGTTTTGCTGCCCACACTCTCAATATGTCCTGCAACCTTCATAAATCTTTGCACATGCACCCCCAGGTTCCTCTGTCCTTGCACACTCTTTCCAACTGTGCCATTAAGTCTATATGAGCTCAGCCCATCCTTTCTGCCAAAATGCATCACCTCACACTTGTTGATATGAAATTCCATTTGCCACTTGTCTGCCCATTCTGCTAGGCTATCTATGTCCTCTTGAAGTCAATTTGTATCATGCTCACCGTTTGCCATTCCTCCAAGTTTGGTATGATTGGCAAATTTTGAAATCTTCTGCTCAGTTGCAATATCCAAGTTATTTCTACATCTCCAAAATAAACACCGCTAGTCCTATGACTGACCCTTGCGCAACACCACTGTCTACCATCCTCCAGTGTGAAAAGTAACCATTGACCATGATGAGCTGTTTTGTGTCCTGAAAGCAATATTTTTGATCCAAGCTGAGACTGCCTGTTTCTGGTTTGTGTTTGCACAGAAGGAACAAATGTTATACAGCAGTTAGTGTAAACATTTGGAGCACACTTTCCAATACAGATGTAACCAGCTGTCAGGATGGCCGAGTGGTCTAAGGCGCCTGACTCAAGGAGTGTTTGTCCTTGCCTCTCTTGTGGCTCTGGAATTCTGGTCTCTCTTAAGGGGCGTGGGTTCAAATCCAACTCCTGACATCACTTTTTTCATCCACACAAAACCTCACAGCATCACACTGCCTGCTCAGCTTGCCTGCAATTTGCACGTGCCTCCTTCAATTACTTCAATTCTACTGCCATTTGCCAACAAACACAAGGCACAGCTCCACAAACATGGCCTTTCCTCAGGAAACCTCACAAATCCTCAGCCTGTCCTTCCACATAATGCTTCAAATCACACTTCTGCCATCAACCATTTCCCACACTCCAATGCCAGCACTCTGACTAAATTATCTTTTGCCCCACCTCCTTGCTGCATTCCTCATTGCTTCCTAGCATTATGACTTGCAATCCCACTGCACGCACTGCTGCTTTTCACAAACAGGACAACACACTCAAAGAATCGCACTTCTTGCACACCAAAACCCCACTCAATTCTATTCTCTTACTTCGACAATTCCTTCCAATCCTATTTGCCGGGCTAACATTTTCCCTGAAGAAGGGGCACCACAGCCAAGCTCTTTCCTCATCAGCACGTCGACATTGCCAGACTTGATGCCTTTGGAGGCTGGCTCTCTCAGATTGCAATGTTCACACGAATGTTGATGGCCAAGCGCACAGTACCTGCACAGTGCCTTGTTTGCCCTCACAAAGGTAGGGAGATCCTGGTGATTTTCTTGGCAGCAGGGCTCCAATTAGCACTTGTCACAATAATATATTGTGATGCAAAGAAAGGCATGGGAATGAGAGGCTGAAATGTCCTGCTTGGAACCATTATTGGATTGTGGTTATATTAGAAGGCCTTGGCTTTGAATGGCAGCTGTGTTGCTTGTCTTTGGTCAAGTTGAGCAAGAAAAAGTGTATGGGAAAAGGATGCAAAATGCAAGTTGTTGCACGAAAGATGTGTGTCTGATTGTTGTTTGCAGTGCTGGAACGATGAATTTCCTTGCCGGCACGGCCTGATAAGTCAAGTATGATTAACAAATGGTCTTCGAGTCATAGAGTCATTTGCAGCACAGAAGGAGGCCATTCTGCCCATCCAGCGTATGCCGGCTCTCCATAGAACAATCCACTCAGTCCCATAGCTCTAGACCTGAAAGTTTATTTTCTTCAAGTGCCCATCCAATTTTCTTTTGAAATCATACATTCACTCTGCTTCCAACACCTTCAAAGGCAGCGAATTCCAGCTCATTACCAGTAGCTGGGTAAAAATGTTCTTCCTCATATTCCCCATACATCTCTTGCCCAAAACTTTCGATCTGTGTCCCCTAGTCCTTGTACCATCAGCTACTGGCAACACGTTTTCTTTGCCTGCCTTATCTAAACGGTCATAATCTTTACACCTCAATCAAATCTCTCCGCAATTTCCGTTGCTCCTCTGAGAACAACCCCAGCTTCTGCTACCTAACCTTGCAGCTAAAATCGCTCATCCCTGGAACCATTCTGGTCAATCTCCTCTGTAACCTCTCACATCCAACCTAAAGCCTGATGACCAAAAGTGTACGCAATACTCCTGTTGTGGCCTGACCAGAGATTTATAAAGGTTCAGCATAACTTTGCTGCTTTTGTACTCAATGATTCTATTTAAGAAGCCCAAGATCCTCTATGTTTTGCTGCCCACACTCTCAATATGTCCTGCAACCTTCATAAATCTATGCACATGCACCCCCAGGTTCCTCTGTCCTTGCACACTCTTTCCAACTGTGCCATTAAGTCTATTTGAGCTCAGCCCATCCTTTCTGCCAAAATGCATCACCTCACACTTGTTGATATGAAATTCCATTTGCCACTTGTCTGCCCATTCTGCTAGGCTATCTATGTCGTCTTGAAGTCAATTTGTATCATGCTCACCGTTTGCCATTCCTCCAAGTTTGGTATGATTGGCAAATTTTGAAATCTTCTGCTCAGTTGCAATATCTAAGTTATTTCTACATCTCCAAAATAAACACCGCTAGTCCTATGACTGACCCTTGCGCAACACCACTGTCTACCATCCTCCAGTGTGAAAAGTAACCATTGACCATGATGAGCTGTTTTGTGTCCTGAAAGCAATATTTTTGATCCAAGCTGAGACTGCCTGTTTCTGGTTTGTGTTTGCACAGAAGGAACAAATGTTATCCAGCAGTTAGTGTAAACATTTGGAGCACACTTTCCAATACAGACACAACCAGCTGTCAGGATGGCCGAGTGGTCTAAGGCGCCAGACTCAAGGAGTGTTTGTCCTTGTCTCTCTTGTGGCTCTGGAATTCTGGTCTCTCTTAAGGGGCGTGGGTTCAAATCCCACTCCTGACATCACTTTTTTCATCCACACAAAACCTCACAGCATCACACTGCCTGCTCAGCTTGCCTGCAATTTGCACGTGCCTCCTTCAATTACTTCAATTCTACTGCCATTTGCCAACAAACACAAGGCACAGCTCCACAAACATGGCCTTTCCTCAGGAAACCTCACAAATCCTCAGCCTGTCCTTCCACATAATGCTTCAAATCACACTTCTGCCATCAACCATTTCCCACACTCCAATGCCAGCACTCTGACTAAATTATCTTTTGCCCCACCTCCTTGCTGCATTCCTCATTGCTTCCTAGCATTATGACTTGCAATCCCACTGCTCGCACTGCTGCTTTTCACAAACAGGACAACACACTCAAAGAATCGCACTTCTTGCACACCAAAACCCCACTCTATTCTACTCTCTTACTTCGACAATTCCTTCCAATCCTATTTGCCGGGCTAACATTTTCCCTGAAGAAGGGGCACCACAGCCAAGCTCTTTCCTCATCAGCACGTCGACATTGCCAGACTTGATGCCTTTGGAGGCTGGCTCTCTCAGATTGCAATGTTCACACGAATGTTGATGGCCAAGCGCACAGTACCTGCACAGTGCCTTGTTTGCCCTCACAAAGGTAGGGAGATCCTGGTGATTTTCTTGGCAGCAGGGCTCCAATTAGCACTTGTCGCAATAATATATTGTGATGCAAAGAAAGGCATGGGAATGAGAGGCTGAAATGTCCTGCTTGGAACCATTATTGGATTGTGGTTATATTAGAAGGCCTTGGCTTTGAATGGCAGCTGTGTTGCTTGTCTTTGGTCAAGTTGAGCAAGAAAAAGTGTATGGGAAAAGGATGCAAAATGCAAGTTGTTGCACGAAAGATGTGTGTCTGATTGTTGTTTGCAGTGCTGGAACGATGAATTTCCTTGCCGGCACGGCCTGATAAGTCAAGTATGATTAACAAATGGTCTTCGAGTCATAGAGTCATTTGCGGCACAGAAGGAGGCCATTCTGCCCATCCAGCGTATGCCGGCTCTCCATAGAACAATCCACTCAGTCCCATAGCTCTAGACCTGAAAGTTTATTTTCTTCAAGTGCCCATCCAATTTTCTTTTGAAATCATACATTCACTCTGCTTCCAACACCTTCAAAGGCAGCGAGTTCCAGCTCATTACCAGTAGATGGGTAAAAATGTTCTTCCTCATATTCCCCATACATCTCTTGCCCAAAACGTTCGATCTGTGTCCCCTAGTCCTTGTACCATCAGCTACTGGGAACACGTTTTCTTTGCCTGCCTTATCTAAACGGTCATAATCTTTACACCTCAATCAAATCTCTCCGCAATTTCCGTTGCTCCTCTGAGAACAACCCCAGCTTCTGCAACCTAACCTTGCAGCTAAAATCGCTCATCCCTGGAACCATTCTGGTCAATCTCCTCTGTAACCTCTCACATCCAACCTAAAGCCTGATGACCAAAAGTGTACGCAATACTCCTGTTGTGGCCTGACCAGAGATTTATAAAGGTTCAGCATAACTTTGCTGCTTTTGTACTCAATGATTCTATTTAAGAAGCCCAAGATCCTCTATGTTTTGCTGCCCACACTCTCAATATGTCCTGCAACCTTCATAAATCTATGCACATGCACCCCCAGGTTCCTCTGTCCTTGCACACTCTTTCCAACTGTGCCATTAAGTCTATATGAGCTCAGCCCATCCTTTCTGCCAAAATGCATCACCTCACACTTGTTGATATGAAATTCCATTTGCCACTTGTCTGCCCATTCTGCTAGGCTATCTATGTCGTCTTGAAGTCAATTTGTATCATGCTCACCGTTTGCCATTCCTCCAAGTTTGGTATGATTGGCAAATTTTGAAATCTTCTGCTCAGTTGCAATATCCAAGTTATTTCTACATCTCCAAAATAAACACCGCTAGTCCTATGACTGACCCTTGCGCAACACCACTGTCTACCATCCTCCAGTGTGAAAAGTAACGATTGACCATGATGAGCTGTTTTGTGTCCTGAAAGCAATATTTTTGATCCAAGCTGAGACTGCCTGTTTCTGGTTTGTGTTTGCACAGAAGGAACAAATGTTATACAGCAGTTAGTGTAAACATTTGGAGCACACTTTCCAATAAAGACGCAACCAGCTGTCAGGATGGCCGAGTGGTCTAAGGCGCCAGACTCAAGGAGTGTTTGTCCTTGCCTCTCTTGTGGCTCTGGAATTCTGGTCTCTATTAAGGGGCGTGGGTTCAAATCCCACTCCTGACATCACTTTTTTCATCCACACAAAACCTCACAGCATCACACTGCCTGCTCAGCTTGCCTGCAATTTGCACATGCCTCCTTCAATTACTTCAATTCTACTGCCATTTGCCAACAAACACAAGGCACAGCTCCACAAACATGGCCTTTTCTCAGGAAACCTCACAAATCCTCAGCCTGTCCTTCCACATAATGCTTCAAATCACACTTCTGCCATCAACCATTTCCCACACTCCAATGCCAGCACTCTGACTAAATTATCTTTTGCCCCACCTCTTTGCTGCATTCCTCATTGCTTCCTAGCATTATGACTTGCAATCCCACTGCACGCACTGCTGCTTTTCACAAACAGGACAACACACTCAAAGAATCGCACTTCTTGCACACCAAAACCCCACTCAATTCTACTCTCTTACTTCGACAATTCCTTCCAATCCTATTTGCCGGGCTAACATTTTCCCTGAAGAAGGGGCACCACAGCCAAGCTCTTTCCTCATCAGCACGTCGACATTGCCAGACTTGATGCCTTTGGAGGCTGGCTCTCTCAGATTGCAATGTTCACACGAATGTTGATGGCCAAGCACACAGTACCTGCACAGTGCCTTGTTTGCCCTCACAAAGGTAGGGAGATACTGGTGATTTTCTTGGCAGCAGGGCTCCAATTAGCACTTGTCGCAATAATATATTGTGATGCAAAGAAAGGCATGGGAATGAGAGGCTGAAATGTCCTGCTTGGAACCATTATTGGATTGTGGTTATATTAGAAGGCCTTGTCTTTGAATGGCAGCTGTGTTGCTTGTCTTTTGTCAAGTTGAGCAAGAAAAAGTGTATGGGAAAATGATGCAAAATGCAAGTTGTTGCACGAAAGATGTGTGTCTGATTGTTGTTTGCAGTGCTGGAACGATGAATTTCCTTGCCGGCACGGCCTGATAAGTCAAGTATGATTAACAAATGGTCTTCGAGTCATAGAGTCATTTGCGGCAGAGAAGGAGGCCATTCTGCCCATCCAGCGTATGCCGGCTCTCCATAGAACAATCCACTCAGTCCCATAGCTCTAGACCTGAAAGTTTATTTTCTTCAAGTGCCCATCCAATTTTCTTTTGAAATCATACATTCACTCTGCTTCCAACACCTTCAAAGGCAGCGAGTTCCAGCTCATTACCAGTAGCTGGGTAAAAATGTTCTTCCTCATATTCCCCATACATCTCTTGCCCAAAACTTTCGATCTGTGTCCCCTAGTCCTTGTACCATCAGCTACTGGCAACACGTTTTCTTTGCCTGCCTTATCTCAAACGGTCATAATCTTTACACCTCAATCAAATCTCTCCGCAATTTCCGTTGCTCCTCTGAGAACAACCCCAGCTTCTGCAACCTAACCTTGCAGCTAAAATCGCTCATCCCTGGAACCATTCTGGTCAATCTCCTCTGTAACCTCTCACATCCAACCTAAAGCCTGATGACCAAAAGTGTACGCAATACTCCTGTTGTGGCCTGACCAGAGATTTATAAAGGTTCAGCATAACTTTGCTGCTTTTGTACTCAATGATTCTACTTAAGAAGCCCAAGATCCTCTATGTTTTGCTGCCCACACTCTCAATATGTCCTGCAACCTTCATAAATCTTTGCACATGCACCCCCAGGTTCCTCTGTCCTTGCACACTCTTTCCAACTGTGCCATTAAGTCTATATGAGCTCAGCCCATCCTTTCTGCCAAAATGCATCACCTCACACTTGTTGATATGAAATTCCATTTGCCACTTGTCTGCCCATTCTGCTAGGCTATCTATGTCGTCTTGAAGTCAATTTGTATCATGCTCACCGTTTGCCATTCCTCCAAGTTTGGTATGATTGGCAAATTTTGAAATCTTCTGCTCAGTTGCAATATCCAAGTTATTTCTACATCACCAAAATAAACACCGCTAGTCCTATGACTGACCCTTGCGCAACACCACTGTCTACCATCCTCCAGTGTGAAAAGTAACCATTGACCATGATGAGCTGTTTTGTGTCCTGAAAGCAATATTTTTGATCCAAGCTGAGACTGCCTGTTTCTGGTTTGTGTTTGCACAGAAGGAACAAATGTTATACAGCAGTTAGTGTAAACATTTGGAGCACACTTTCCAATACAGACGCAACTAGCTGTCAGGATGGCCGAGTGTCTAAGGCGCCAGACTCAAGGAGTGTTTGTCCTTGCCTCTCTTGTGGCTCTGGAATTCTGGTCTTTATTAAGGGGCGTGGGTTCAAATCCCACTCCTGACATCACCTTTTTCATCCACACAAAACCTCACAGCATCACACTGCCTGCTCAGCTTGCCTGCAATTTGCACGTGCCTCCTTCAATTACTTCAATTCTACTGCCATTTGCCAACAAACACAAGGCACAGCTCCACAAACATGGCCTTTCCTCAGGAAACCTCACAAATCCTCAGCCTGTCCTTCCACATAATGCTTCAAATCACACTTCTGCCATCAACCATTTCCCACACTCCAATGCCAGCACTCTGACTAAATTATCTTTTGCCCCACCTCCTTGCTGCATTCCTCATTGCTTCCTAGCATTATGACTTGCAATCCCACTGCACGCACTGCTGCTTTTCACAAACAGGACAACACACTCAAAGAATCGCACTTCTTGCACACCAAAACCCCACTCAATTCTACTCTCTTACTTCGACAATTCCTTCCAATCCTATTTGCCGGGCTAACATTTTCCCTGAAGAAGGGGCACCACAGCCAAGCTCTTTCCTCATCAGCACGTCGACATTGCCAGACTTGATGCCTTTGGAGGCTGGCTCTCTCAGATTGCAATGTTCACACGAATGTTGATGGCCAAGCGCACAGTACCTGCACAGTGCCTTGTTTGCCCTCACAAAGGTAGGGAGATCCTGGTGATTTTCTTGGCAGCAGGGCTCCAATTAGCACTTGTCGCAATAATATATTGTGATGCAAAGAAAGGCATGGGAATGAGAGGCTGAAATGTCCTGCTTGGAACCATTATTGGATTGTGGTTATATTAGAAGGCCTTGTCTTTGAATGGCAGCTGTGTTGCTTGTCTTTTGTCAAGTTGAGCAAGAAAAAGTGTATGGGAAAAGGATGCAAAATGCAAGTTGTTGCACGAAAGATGTGTGTCTGATTGTTGTTTGCAGTGCTGGAACGATGAATTTCCTTGCCGGCACGGCCTGATAAGTCAAGTATGATTAACAAATGGTCTTCGAGTCATAGAGTCATTTGCGGCACAGAAGGAGGCCATTCTGCCCATCCAGCGTATGCCGGCTCTCCATAGAACAAACCACTCAGTCCCATAGCTCTAGACCTGAAAGTTTATTTTCTTCAAGTGCCCATCCAATTTTCTTTTGAAATCATACATTCACTCTGCTTCCAACACCTTCAAAGGCAGCGAGTTCCAGCTCATTACCAGTAGCTGGGTAAAAATGTTCTTCCTCATATTCCCCATACATCTCTTGCCCAAAACTTTCGATCTGTGTCCCCTAGTCCTTGTACCATCAGCTACTGGCAACACGTTTTCTTTGCCTGCCTTATCTCAAACGGTCATAATCTTTACACCTCAATCAAATCTCTCCGCAATTTCCGTTGCTCCTCTGAGAACAACCCCAGCTTCTGCAACCTAACCTTGCAGCTAAAATCGCTCATCCCTGGAACCATTCTGGTCAATCTCCTCTGTAACCTCTCACATCCAACCTAAAGCCTGATGACCAAAAGTGTACGCAATACTCCTGTTGTGGCCTGACCAGAGATTTATAAAGGTTCAGCATAACTTTGCTGCTTTTGTACTCAATGATTCTACTTAAGAAGCCCAAGATCCTCTATGTTTTGCTGCCCACACTCTCAATATGTCCTGCAACCTTCATAAATCTTTGCACATGCACCCCCAGGTTCCTCTGTCCTTGCACACTCTTTCCAACTGTGCCATTAAGTCTATATGAGCTCAGCCCATCCTTTCTGCCAAAATGCATCACCTCACACTTGTTGATATGAAATTCCATTTGCCACTTGTCTGCCCATTCTGCTAGGCTATCTATGTCGTCTTGAAGTCAATTTGTATCATGCTCACCGTTTGCCATTCCTCCAAGTTTGGTATGATTGGCAAATTTTGAAATCTTCTGCTCAGTTGCAATATCCAAGTTATTTCTACATCACCAAAATAAACACCGCTAGTCCTATGACTGACCCTTGCGCAACACCACTGTCTACCATCCTCCAGTGTGAAAAGTAACGATTGACCATGATGAGCTGTTTTGTGTCCTGAAAGCAATATTTTTGATCCAAGCTGAGACTGCCTGTTTCTGGTTTGTGTTTGCACAGAAGGAACAAATGTTATACAGCAGTTAGTGTAAACATTTGGAGCACACTTTCCAATACATACACAACCAGCTGTCAGGATGGCCGAGTGGTCTAAGGCGCCAGACTCAAGGAGTGTTTGTCCTTGCCTCTCTTGTGGCTCTGGAATTCTGGTCTCTCTTAAGGGGCGTGGGTTCAAATCCCACTCCTGACATCACTTTTTTCATCCTCACAGCATCACACTGCCTGCTCAGCTTGCCTGCAATTTGCACGTGCCTCCTTCAATTACTTCAATTCTACTGCCATTTGCCAACAAACACAAGGCACAGCTCCACAAACATGGCCTTTCCTCAGGAAACCTCACAAATCCTCAGCCTGTCCTTCCACATAATGCTTCAAATCACACTTCTGCCATCAACCATTTCCCACACTCCAATGCCAGCACTCTGACTAAATTATCTTTTGCCCCACCTCCTTGCTGCATTCCTCATTGCTTCCTAGCATTATGACTTGCAATCCCACTGCACGCACTGCTGCTTTTCACAAACAGGACAACACACTCAAAGAATCGCACTTCTTGCACACCAAAACCCCACTCAATTCTATTCTCTTACTTCGACAATTCCTTCCAATCCTATTTGCCGGGCTAACATTTTCCCTGAAGAAGGGGCACCACAGCCAAGCTCTTTCCTCATCAGCACGTCGACATTGCCAGACTTGATGCCTTTGGAGGCTGGCTCTCTCAGATTGCAATGTTCACACGAATGTTGATGGCCAAGCGCACAGTACCTGCACAGTGCCTTGTTTGCCCTCACAAAGGTAGGGAGATCCTGGTGATTTTCTTGGCAGCAGGGCTCCAATTAGCACTTGTCGCAATAATATATTGTGATGCAAAGAAAGGCATGGGAATGAGAGGCTGAAATGTCCTGCTTGGAACCATTATTGGATTGTGGTTATATTAGAAGGCCTTGGCTTTGAATGGCAGCTGTGTTGCTTGTCTTTGGTCAAGTTGAGCAAGAAAAAGTGTATGGGAAAAGGATGCAAAATGCAAGTTGTTGCACGAAAGATGTGTGTCTGATTGTTGTTTGCAGTGCTGGAACGATGAATTTCCTTGCCGGCACGGCCTGATAAGTCAAGTATGATTAACAAATGGTCTTCGAGTCATAGAGTCATTTGCGGCACAGAAGGAGGCCATTCTGCCCATCCAGCGTATGCCGGCTCTCCATAGAACAATCCACTCAGTCCCATAGCTCTAGACCTGAAAGTTTATTTTCTTCAAGTGCCCATCCAATTTTCTTTTGAAATCATACATTCACTCTGCTTCCAACACCTTCAAAGGCAGCGAGTTCCAGCTCATTACCAGTAGCTGGGTAAAAATGTTCTTCCTCATATTCCCCATACATCTCTTGCCCAAAACGTTCGATCTGTGTCCCCTAGTCCTTGTACCATCAGCTACTGGCAACACGTTTTCTTTGCCTGCCTTATCTCAAACGGTCATAATCTTTACACCTCAATCAAATCTCTCCGCAATTTCCGTTGCTCCTCTGAGAACAACCCCAGCTTCTGCAACCTAACCTTGCAGCTAAAATCGCTCATCCCTGGAACCATTCTGGTCAATCTCCTCTGTAACCTCTCACATCCAACCTAAAGCCTGATGACCAAAAGTGTACGCAATACTCCTGTTGTGGCCTGACCAGAGATTTATAAAGGTTCAGCATAACTTTGCTGCTTTTGTACTCAATGATTCTACTTAAGAAGCCCAAGATCCTCTATGTTTTGCTGCCCACACTCTCAATATGTCCTGCAACCTTCATAAATCTTTGCACATGCACCCCCAGGTTCCTCTGTCCTTGCACACTCTTTCCAACTGTGCCATTAAGTCTATATGAGCTCAGCCCATCCTTTCTGCCAAAATGCATCACCTCACACTTGTTGATATGAAATTCCATTTGCCACTTGTCTGCCCATTCTGCTAGGCTATCTATGTCGTCTTGAAGTCAATTTGTATCATGCTCACCGTTTGCCATTCCTCCAAATTTGGTATGATTGGCAAATTTTGAAATCTTCTGCTCAGTTGCAATATCCAAGTTATTTCTACATCTCCAAAATAAACACCGCTAGTCCTATGACTGACCCTTGCACAACACCACTGTCTACCATCCTCCAGTGTGAAAAGTAACGATTGACCATGATGAGCTGTTTTGTGTCCTGAAAGCAATATTTTTGATCCAAGCTGAGACTGCCTGTTTCTGGTTTGTGTTTGCACAGAAGGAACAAATGTTATACAGCAGTTAGTGTAAACATTTGGAGCACACTTTCCAATACAGACGCAACCAGCTGTCAGGATGGCCGAGTGGTCTAAGGCGCCAGACTCAAGGAGTGTTTGTCCTTGCCTCTCTTGTGGCTCTGGAATTCTGGTCTCTCTTAAGGGGCGTGGGTTCAAATCCCACTCCTGACATCACTTTTTTCATCCACACAAAACCTCACAGCATCACACTGCCTGCTCAGCTTGCCTGCAATTTGCACGTGCCTCCTTCAATTACTTCAATTCTACTGCCATTTGCCAACAAACACAAGGCACAGCTCCACAAACATGGCCTTTCCTCAGGAAACCTCACAAATCCTCAGCCTGTCCTTCCACATAATGCTTCAAATCACACTTCTGCCATCAACCATTTCCCACACTCCAATGCCAGCACTCTGACTAAATTATCTTTTGCCCCACCTCCTTGCTGCATTCCTCATTGCTTCCTAGCATTATGACTTGCAATCCCACTGCACGCACTGCTGCTTTTCACAAACAGGACAACACACTCAAAGAATCGCACTTCTTGCACACCAAAACCCCACTCAATTCTATTCTCTTACTTCGACAATTCCTTCCAATCCTATTTGCCGGGCTAACATTTTCCCTGAAGAAGGGGCACCACAGCCAAGCTCTTTCCTCATCAGCACGTCGACATTGCCAGACTTGATGCCTTTGGAGGCTGGCTCTCTCAGATTGCAATGTTCACACGAATGTTGATGGCCAAGCGCACAGTACCTGCACAGTGCCTTGTTTGCCCTCACAAAGGTAGGGAGATCCTGGTGATTTTCTTGGCAGCAGGGCTCCAATTAGCACTTGTCGCAATAATATATTGTGATGCAAAGAAAGGCATGGGAATGAGAGGCTGAAATGTCCTGCTTGGAACCATTATTGGATTGTGGTTATATTAGAAGGCCTTGGCTTTGAATGGCAGCTGTGTTGCTTGTCTTTGGTCAAGTTGAGCAAGAAAAAGTGTATGGGAAAAGGATGCAAAATGCAAGTTGTTGCACGAAAGATGTGTGTCTGATTGTTGTTTGCAGTGCTGGAACGATGAATTTCCTTGCCGGCACGGCCTGATAAGTCAAGTATGATTAACAAATGGTCTTCGAGTCATAGAGTCATTTGCGGCACAGAAGGAGGCCATTCTGCCCATCCAGCGTATGCCGGCTCTCCATAGAACAATCCACTCAGTCCCATAGCTCTAGACCTGAAAGTTTATTTTCTTCAAGTGCCCATCCAATTTTCTTTTGAAATCATACATTCACTCTGCTTCCAACACCTTCAAAGGCAGCGAGTTCCAGCTCATTACCAGTAGCTGGGTAAAAATGTTCTTCCTCATATTCCCCATACATCTCTTGCCCAAAACGTTCGATCTGTGTCCCCTAGTCCTTGTACCATCAGCTACTGGCAACACGTTTTCTTTGCCTGCCTTATCTCAAACGGTCATAATCTTTACACCTCAATCAAATCTCTCCGCAATTTCCGTTGCTCCTCTGAGAACAACCCCAGCTTCTGCAACCTAACCTTGCAGCTAAAATCGCTCATCCCTGGAACCATTCTGGTCAATCTCCTCTGTAACCTCTCACATCCAACCTAAAGCCTGATGACCAAAAGTGTACGCAATACTCCTGTTGTGGCCTGACCAGAGATTTATAAAGGTTCAGCATAACTTTGCTGCTTTTGTACTCAATGATTCTACTTAAGAAGCCCAAGATCCTCTATGTTTTGCTGCCCACACTCTCAATATGTCCTGCAACCTTCATAAATCTTTGCACATGCACCCCCAGGTTCCTCTGTCCTTGCACACTCTTTCCAACTGTGCCATTAAGTCTATATGAGCTCAGCCCATCCTTTCTGCCAAAATGCATCACCTCACACTTGTTGATATGAAATTCCATTTGCCACTTGTCTGCCCATTCTGCTAGGCTATCTATGTCGTCTTGAAGTCAATTTGTATCATGCTCACCGTTTGCCATTCCTCCAAATTTGGTATGATTGGCAAATTTTGAAATCTTCTGCTCAGTTGCAATATCCAAGTTATTTCTACATCTCCAAAATAAACACCGCTAGTCCTATGACTGACCCTTGCACAACACCACTGTCTACCATCCTCCAGTGTGAAAAGTAACGATTGACCATGATGAGCTGTTTTGTGTCCTGAAAGCAATATTTTTGATCCAAGCTGAGACTGCCTGTTTCTGGTTTGTGTTTGCACAGAAGGAACAAATGTTATACAGCAGTTAGTGTAAACATTTGGAGCACACTTTCCAATACAGACGCAACCAGCTGTCAGGATGGCCGAGTGGTCTAAGGCGCCAGACTCAAGGAGTGTTTGTCCTTGCCTCTCTTGTGGCTCTGGAATTCTGGTCTCTCTTAAGGGGCGTGGGTTCAAATCCCACTCCTGACATCACTTTTTTCATCCACACAAAACCTCACAGCATCACACTGCCTGCTCAGCTTGCCTGCAATTTGCACGTGCCTCCTTCAATTACTTCAATTCTACTGCCATTTGCCAACAAACACAAGGCACAGCTCCACAAACATGGCCTTTCCTCAGGAAACCTCACAAATCCTCAGCCTGTCCTTCCACATAATGCTTCAAATCACACTTCTGCCATCAACCATTTCCCACACTCCAATGCCAGCACTCTGACTAAATTATCTTTTGCCCCACCTCCTTGCTGCATTCCTCATTGCTTCCTAGCATTATGACTTGCAATCCCACTGCACGCACTGCTGCTTTTCACAAACAGGACAACACACTCAAAGAATCGCACTTCTTGCACACCAAAACCCCACTCAATTCTATTCTCTTACTTCGACAATTCCTTCCAATCCTATTTGCCGGGCTAACATTTTCCCTGAAGAAGGGGCACCACAGCCAAGCTCTTTCCTCATCAGCACTTCGACATTGCCAGACTTGATGCCTTTGGAGGCTGGCTCTCTCAGATTGCAATGTTCACACGAATGTTGATGGCCAAGCGCACAGTACCTGCACAGTGCCTTGTTTGCCCTCACAAAGGTAGGGAGATCCTGGTGATTTTCTTGGCAGCAGGGCTCCAATTAGCACTTGTCGCAATAATATATTGTGATGCAAAGAAAGGCATGGGAATGAGAGGCTGAAATGTCCTGCTTGGAACCATTATTGGATTGTGGTTATATTAGAAGGCCTTGGCTTTGAATGGCAGCTGTGTTGCTTGTCTTTGGTCAAGTTGAGCAAGAAAAAGTGTATGGGAAAAGGATGCAAAATGCAAGTTGTTGCACGAAAGATGTGTGTCTGATTGTTGTTTGCAGTGCTGGAACGATGAATTTCCTTGCCGGCACGGCCTGATAAGTCAAGTATGATTAACAAATGGTCTTCGAGTCATAGAGTCATTTGCGGCACAGAAGGAGGCCATTCTGCCCATCCAGCGTATGCCGGCTCTCCATAGAACAATCCACTCAGTCCCATAGCTCTAGACCTGAAAGTTTATTTTCTTCAAGTGCCCATCCAATTTTCTTTTGAAATCATACATTCACTCTGCTTCCAACACCTTCAAAGGCAGCGAGTTCCAGCTCATTACCAGTAGCTGGGTAAAAATGTTCTTCCTCATATTCCCCATACATCTCTTGCCCAAAACGTTCGATCTGTGTCCCCTAGTCCTTGTACCATCAGCTACTGGCAACACGTTTTCTTTGCCTGCCTTATCTCAAACGGTCATAATCTTTACACCTCAATCAAATCTCTCCGCAATTTCCGTTGCTCCTCTGAGAACAACCCCAGCTTCTGCAACCTAACCTTGCAGCTAAAATCGCTCATCCCTGGAACCATTCTGGTCAATCTCCTCTGTAACCTCTCACATCCAACCTAAAGCCTGATGACCAAAAGTGTACGCAATACTCCTGTTGTGGCCTGACCAGAGATTTATAAAGGTTCAGCATAACTTTGCTGCTTTTGTACTCAATGATTCTACTTAAGAAGCCCAAGATCCTCTATGTTTTGCTGCCCACACTCTCAATATGTCCTGCAACCTTCATAAATCTTTGCACATGCACCCCCAGGTTCCTCTGTCCTTGCACACTCTTTCCAACTGTGCCATTAAGTCTATATGAGCTCAGCCCATCCTTTCTGCCAAAATGCATCACCTCACACTTGTTGATATGAAATTCCATTTGCCACTTGTCTGCCCATTCTGCTAGGCTATCTATGTCGTCTTGAAGTCAATTTGTATCATGCTCACCGTTTGCCATTCCTCCAAATTTGGTATGATTGGCAAATTTTGAAATCTTCTGCTCAGTTGCAATATCCAAGTTATTTCTACACCTCCAAAATAAACACCGCTAGTCCTATGACTGACCCTTGCACAACACCACTGTCTACCATCCTCCAGTGTGAAAAGTAACCATTGACCATGATGAGCTGTTTTGTGTCCTGAAAGCAATATTTTTGATCCAAGCTGAGACTGCCTGTTTCTGGTTTGTGTTTGCACAGAAGGAACAAATGTTATACAGCAGTTAGTGTAAACATTTGGAGCACACTTTCCAATACAGATGTAACCAGCTGTCAGGATGGCCGAGTGGTCTAAGGCGCCTGACTCAAGGAGTGTTTGTCCTTGCCTCTCTTGTGGCTCTGGAATTCTGGTCTCTATTAAGGGGCGTGGGTTCAAATCCAACTCCTGACATCACTTTTTTCATCCACACAAAACCTCACAGCATCACACTGCCTGCTCAGCTTGCCTGCAATTTGCACGTGCCTCCTTCAATTACTTCAATTCTACTGCCATTTGCCAACAAACACAAGGCACAGCTCCACAAACATGGCCTTTCCTCAGGAAACCTCACAAATCCTCAGCCTGTCCTTCCACATAATGCTTCAAATCACACTTCTGCCATCAACCATTTCCCACACTCCAATGCCAGCACTCTGACTAAATTATCTTTTGCCCCACCTCCTTGCTGCATTCCTCATTGCTTCCTAGCATTATGACTTGCAATCCCACTGCACGCACTGCTGCTTTTCACAAACAGGACAACACACTCAAAGAATCGCACTTCTTGCACACCAAAACCCCACTCAATTCTATTCTCTTACTTCGACAATTCCTTCCAATCCTATTTGCCGGGCTAACATTTTCCCTGAAGAAGGGGCACCACAGCCAAGCTCTTTCCTCATCAGCACGTCGACATTGCCAGACTTGATGCCTTTGGAGGCTGGCTCTCTCAGATTGCAATGTTCACACGAATGTTGATGGCCAAGCGCACAGTACCTGCACAGTGCCTTGTTTGCCCTCACAAAGGTAGGGAGATCCTGGTGATTTTCTTGGCAGCAGGGCTCCAATTAGCACTTGTCGCAATAATATATTGTGATGCAAAGAAAGGCATGGGAATGAGAGGCTGAAATGTCCTGCTTGGAACCATTATTGGATTGTGGTTATATTAGAAGGCCTTGGCTTTGAATGGCAGCTGTGTTGCTTGTCTTTGGTCAAGTTGAGCAAGAAAAAGTGTATGGGAAAAGGATGCAAAATGCAAGTTGTTGCACGAAAGATGTGTGTCTGATTGTTGTTTGCAGTGCTGGAACGATGAATTTCCTTGCCGGCACGGCCTGATAAGTCAAGTATGATTAACAAATGGTCTTCGAGTCATAGAGTCATTTGCGGCACAGAAGGAGGCCATTCTGCCCATCCAGCGTATGCCGGCTCTCCATAGAACAATCCACTCAGTCCCATAGCTCTAGACCTGAAAGTTTATTTTCTTCAAGTGCCCATCCAATTTTCTTTTGAAATCATACATTCACTCTGCTTCCAACACCTTCAAAGGCAGCGAATTCCAGCTCATTACCAGTAGCTGGGTAAAAATGTTCTTCCTCATATTCCCCATACATCTCTTGCCCAAAACTTTCGATCTGTGTCCCCTAGTCCTTGTACCATCAGCTACTGGCAACACGTTTTCTTTGCCTGCCTTATCTAAACGGTCATAATCTTTACACCTCAATCAAATCTCTCCGCAATTTCCGTTGCTCCTCTGAGAACAACCCCAGCTTCTGCAACCTAACCTTGCAGCTAAAATCGCTCATCCCTGGAACCATTCTGGTCAATCTCCTCTGTAACCTCTCACATCCAACCTAAAGCCTGATGACCAAAAGTGTACGCAATACTCCTGTTGTGGCCTGACCAGAGATTTATAAAGGTTCAGCATAACTTTGCTGCTTTTGTACTCAATGATTCTATTTAAGAAGCCCAAGATCCTCTATGTTTTGCTGCCCACACTCTCAATATGTCCTGCAACCTTCATAAATCTATGCACATGCACCCCCAGGTTCCTCTGTCCTTGCACACTCTTTCCAACTGTGCCATTAAGTCTATTTGAGCTCAGCCCATCCTTTCTGCCAAAATGCATCACCTCACACTTGTTGATATGAAATTCCATTTGCCACTTGTCTGCCCATTCTGCTAGGCTATCTATGTCGTCTTGAAGTCAATTTGTATCATGCTCACCGTTTGCCATTCCTCCAAGTTTGGTATGATTGGCAAATTTTGAAATCTTCTGCTCAGTTGCAATATCTAAGTTATTTCTACATCTCCAAAATAAACACCGCTAGTCCTATGACTGACCCTTGCGCAACACCACTGTCTACCATCCTCCAGTGTGAAAAGTAACCATTGACCATGATGAGCTGTTTTGTGTCCTGAAAGCAATATTTTTGATCCAAGCTGAGACTGCCTGTTTCTGGTTTGTGTTTGCACAGAAGGAACAAATGTTATCCAGCAGTTAGTGTAAACATTTGGAGCACACTTTCCAATACAGACACAACCAGCTGTCAGGATGGCCGAGTGGTCTAAGGCGCCAGACTCAAGGAGTGTTTGTCCTTGCCTCTCTTGTGGCTCTGGAATTCTGGTCTCTCTTAAGGGGCGTGGGTTCAAATCCCACTCCTGACATCACTTTTTTCATCCACACAAAACCTCACAGCATCACACTGCCTGCTCAGCTTGCCTGCAATTTGCACGTGCCTCCTTCAATTACTTCAATTCTACTGCCATTTGCCAACAAACACAAGGCACAGCTCCACAAACATGGCCTTTCCTCAGGAAACCTCACAAATCCTCAGCCTGTCCTTCCACATAATGCTTCAAATCACACTTCTGCCATCAACCATTTCCCACACTCCAATGCCAGCACTCTGACTAAATTATCTTTTGCCCCACCTCCTTGCTGCATTCCTCATTGCTTCCTAGCATTATGACTTGCAATCCCACTGCTCGCACTGCTGCTTTTCACAAACAGGACAACACACTCAAAGAATCGCACTTCTTGCACACCAAAACCCCACTCTATTCTACTCTCTTACTTCGACAATTCCTTCCAATCCTATTTGCCGGGCTAACATTTTCCCTGAAGAAGGGGCACCACAGCCAAGCTCTTTCCTCATCAGCACGTCGACATTGCCAGACTTGATGCCTTTGGAGGCTGGCTCTCTCAGATTGCAATGTTCACACGAATGTTGATGGCCAAGCGCACAGTACCTGCACAGTGCCTTGTTTGCCCTCACAAAGGTAGGGAGATCCTGGTGATTTTCTTGGCAGCAGGGCTCCAATTAGCACTTGTCGCAATAATATATTGTGATGCAAAGAAAGGCATGGGAATGAGAGGCTGAAATGTCCTGCTTGGAACCATTATTGGATTGTGGTTATATTAGAAGGCCTTGGCTTTGAATGGCAGCTGTGTTGCTTGTCTTTGGTCAAGTTGAGCAAGAAAAAGTGTATGGGAAAAGGATGCAAAATGCAAGTTGTTGCACGAAAGATGTGTGTCTGATTGTTGTTTGCAGTGCTGGAACGATGAATTTCCTTGCCGGCACGGCCTGATAAGTCAAGTATGATTAACAAATGGTCTTCGAGTCATAGAGTCATTTGCGGCACAGAAGGAGGCCATTCTGCCCATCCAGCGTATGCCGGCTCTCCATAGAACAATCCACTCAGTCCCATAGCTCTAGACCTGAAAGTTTATTTTCTTCAAGTGCCCATCCAATTTTCTTTTGAAATCATACATTCACTCTGCTTCCAACACCTTCAAAGGCAGCGAGTTCCAGCTCATTACCAGTAGCTGGGTAAAAATGTTCTTCCTCATATTCCCCATACATCTCTTGCCCAAAACGTTCGATCTGTGTCCCCTAGTCCTTGTACCATCAACTACTGGCAACACGTTTTCTTTGCCTGCCTTATCTCAAACGGTCATAATCTTTACACCTCAATCAAATCTCTCCGCAATTTCCGTTGCTCCTCTGAGAACAACCCCAGCTTCTGCAACCTAACCTTGCAGCTAAAATAGCTCATCCCTGGAACCATTCTGGTCAATCTCCTCTGTAACCTTTCACATCCAACCTAAAGCCTGATGACCAAAAGTGTACGCAATACTCCTGTTGTGGCCTGACCAGAGATTTATAAAGGTTCAGCATAACTTTGCTGCTTTTGTACTCAATGATTCTACTTAAGAAGCCCAAGATCCTCTATGTTTTGCTGCCCATACTCTCAATATGTCCTGCAACCTTCATAAATCTTTGCACATGCACCCCCAGGTTCCTCTGTCCTTGCACACTCTTTCCAACTGTGCCATTAAGTCTATATGAGCTCAGCCCATCCTTTCTGCCAAAATGCATCACCTCACACTTGTTGATATGAAATTCCATTTGCCACTTGTCTGCCCATTCTGCTAGGCTATCTATGTCCTCTTGAAGTCAATTTGTATCATGCTCACCGTTTGCCATTCCTCCAAGTTTGGTATGATTGGCAAATTTTGAAATCTTCTGCTCAGTTGCAATATCCAAGTTATTTCCACATCTCCAAAATAAACACCGCTAGTCCTATGACTGACCCTTGCGCAACACCACTGTCTACCATCCTCCAGTGTGAAAAGTAACCATTGACCATGATGAGCTGTTTTGTGTCCTGAAAGCAATATTTTTGATCCAAGCTGAGACTGCCTGTTTCTGGTTTGTGTTTGCACAGAAGGAACAAATGTTATACAGCAGTTAGTGTAAACATTTGGAGCACACTTTCCAATACAGACGCAACCAGCTGTCAGGATGGCCGAGTGGTCTAAGGCGCCAGACTCAAGGAGTGTTTGTCCTTGCCTCTCTTGTGGCTCTGGAATTCTGCTCTCTATTAAGGGGCGTGGGTTCAAATCCCACTCCTGACATCACCTTTTTCATCCACACAAAACCTCACAGCATCACACTGCCTGCTCAGCTTGCCTGCAATTTGCACGTGCCTCCTTCAATTACTTCAATTCTACTGCCATTTGCCAACAAACACAAGGCACAGCTCCACAAACATGGCCTTTCCTCAGGAAACCTCACAAATCCTCAGCCTGTCCTTCCACATAATGCTTCAAATCACACTTCTGCCATCAACCATTTCCCACACTCCAATGCCAGCACTCTGACTAAATTATCTTTTGCCCCACCTCCTTGCTGCATTCCTCATTGCTTCCTAGCATTATGACTTGCAATCCCACTGCTCGCACTGCTGCTTTTCACAAACAGGACAACACACTCAAAGAATCGCACTTCTTGCACACCAAAACCCCACTCTATTCTACTCTCTTACTTCGACAATTCCTTCCAATCCTATTTGCCGGGCTAACATTTTCCCTGAAGAAGGGGCACCACAGCCAAGCTCTTTCCTCATCAGCACGTTGACATTGCCAGACTTGATGCCTTTGGAGGCTGGCTCTCTCAGATTGCAATGTTCACACGAATGTTGATGGCCAAGCGCACAGTACCTGCACAGTGCCTTGTTTGCCCTCACAAAGGTAGGGAGATCCTGGTGATTTTCTTGGCAGCAGGGCTCCAATTAGCACTTGTCGCAATAATATATTGTGATGCAAAGAAAGGCATGGGAATGAGAGGCTGAAATGTCCTGCTTGGAACCATTATTGGATTGTGGTTATATTAGAAGGCCTTGGCTTTGAATGGCAGCTGTGTTGCTTGTCTTTGGTCAAGTTGAGCAAGAAAAAGTGTATGGGAAAAGGATGCAAAATGCAAGTTGTTGCACGAAAGATGTGTGTCTGATTGTTGTTTGCAGTGCTGGAACGATGAATTTCCTTGCCGGCACGGCCTGATAAGTCAAGTATGATTAACAAATGGTCTTCGAGTCATAGAGTCATTTGCGGCACAGAAGGAGGCCATTCTGCCCATCCAGCGTATGCCGGCTCTCCATAGAACAATCCACTCAGTCCCATAGCTCTAGACCTGAAAGTTTATTTTCTTCAAGTGCCCATCCAATTTTCTTTTGAAATCATACATTCACTCTGCTTCCAACACCTTCAAAGGCAGCGAGTTCCAGCTCATTACCAGTAGCTGGGTAAAAATGTTCTTCCTCATATTCCCCATACATCTCTTGCCCAAAACTTTCGATCTGTGTCCCCTAGTCCTTGTACCATCAGCTACTGGCAACACGTTTTCTTTGCCTGCCTTATCTAAACGGTCATAATCTTTACACCTCAATCAAATCTCTCCGCAATTTCCGTTGCTCCTCTGAGAACAACCCCAGCTTCTGCAACCTAACCTTGCAGCTAAAATCGCTCATCCCTGGAACCATTCTGGTCAATCTCCTCTGTAACCTCTCACATCCAACCTAAAGCCTGATGACCAAAAGTGTACGCAATACTCCTGTTGTGGCCTGACCAGAGATTTATAAAGGTTCAGCATAACTTTGCTGCTTTTGTACTCAATGATTCTATTTAAGAAGCCCAAGATCCTCTATGTTTTGCTGCCCACACTCTCAATATGTCCTGCAACCTTCATAAATCTATGCACATGCACCACCAGGTTCCTCTGTCCTTGCACACTCTTTCCAACTGTGCCATTAAGTCTATATGAGCTCAGCCCATCCTTTCTGCCAAAATGCATCACCTCACACTTGTTGATATGAAATTCCATTTGCCACTTGTCTGCCCATTCTGCTAGGCTATCTATGTCGTCTTGAAGTCAATTTGTATCATGCTCACCGTTTGCCATTCCTCCAAGTTTGGTATGATTGGCAAATTTTGAAATCTTCTGCTCAGTTGCAATATCCAAGTTATTTCTACATCTCCAAAATAAACACCGCTAGTCCTATGACTGACCCTTGCGCAACACCACTGTCTACCATCCTCCAGTGTGAAAAGTAACGATTGACCATGATGAGCTGTTTTGTGTCCTGAAAGCAATATTTTTGATCCAAGCTGAGACTGCCTGTTTCTGGTTTGTGTTTGCACAGATGGAACAAATGTTATACAGCAGTTAGTGTAAACATTTGGAGCACACTTTCCAATAAAGACGCAACCAGCTGTCAGGATGGCCGAGTGGTCTAAGGCGCCAGACTCAAGGAGTGTTTGTCCTTGCCTCTCTTGTGGCTCTGGAATTCTGGTCTCTATTAAGGGGCGTGGGTTCAAATCCCACTCCTGACATCACTTTTTTCATCCACACAAAACCTCACAGCATCACACTGCCTGCTCAGCTTGCCTGCAATTTGCACGTGCCTCCTTCAATTACTTCAATTCTACTGCCATTTGCCAACAAACACAAGGCACAGCTCCACAAACATGGCCTTTTCTCAGGAAACCTCACAAATCCTCAGCCTGTCCTTCCACATAATGCTTCAAATCACACTTCTGCCATCAACCATTTCCCACACTCCAATGCCAGCACTCTGACTAAATTATCTTTTGCCCCACCTCCTTGCTGCATTCCTCATTGCTTCCTAGCATTATGACTTGCAATCCCACTGCACGCACTGCTGCTTTTCACAAACAGGACAACACACTCAAAGAATCGCACTTCTTGCACACCAAAACCCCACTCAATTCTATTCTCTTACTTCGACAATTCCTTCCAATCCTATTTGCCGGGCTAACATTTTCCCTGAAGAAGGGGCACCACAGCCAAGCTCTTTCCTCATCAGCACGTCGACATTGCCAGACTTGATGCCTTTGGAGGCTGGCTCTCTCAGATTGCAATGTTCACACGAATGTTGATGGCCAAGCGCACAGTACCTGCACAGTGCCTTGTTTGCCCTCACAAAGGTAGGGAGATCCTGGTGATTTTCTTGGCAGCAGGGCTCCAATTAGCACTTGTCGCAATAATATATTGTGATGCAAAGAAAGGCATGGGAATGAGAGGCTGAAATGTCCTGCTTGGAACCATTATTGGATTGTGGTTATATTAGAAGGCCTTGGCTTTGAATGGCAGCTGTGTTGCTTGTCTTTGGTCAAGTTGAGCAAGAAAAAGTGTATGGGAAAAGGATGCAAAATGCAAGTTGTTGCACGAAAGATGTGTGTCTGATTGTTGTTTGCAGTGCTGGAACGATGAATTTCCTTGCCGGCACGGCCTGATAAGTCAAGTATGATTAACAAATGGTCTTCGAGTCATAGAGTCATTTGCGGCACAGAAGGAGGCCATTCTGCCCATCCAGCGTATGCCGGCTCTCCATAGAACAATCCACTCAGTCCCATAGCTCTAGACCTGAAAGTTTATTTTCTTCAAGTGCCCATCCAATTTTCTTTTGAAATCATACATTCACTCTGCTTCCAACACCTTCAAAGGCAGCGAGTTCCAGCTCATTACCAGTAGCTGGGTAAAAATGTTCTTCCTCATATTCCCCATACATCTCTTGCCCAAAACGTTCGATCTGTGTCCCCTAGTCCTTGTACCATCAGCTACTGGCAACACGTTTTCTTTGCCTGCCTTATCTCAAACGGTCATAATCTTTACACCTCAATCAAATCTCTCCGCAATTTCCGTTGCTCCTCTGAGAACAACCCCAGCTTCTGCAACCTAACCTTGCAGCTAAAATCGCTCATCCCTGGAACCATTCTGGTCAATCTCCTCTGTAACCTCTCACATCCAACCTAAAGCCTGATGACCAAAAGTGTACGCAATACTCCTGTTGTGGCCTGACCAGAGATTTATAAAGGTTCAGCATAACTTTGCTGCTTTTGTACTCAATGATTCTACTTAAGAAGCCCAAGATCCTCTATGTTTTGCTGCCCACACTCTCAATATGTCCTGCAACCTTCATAAATCTTTGCACATGCACCCCCAGGTTCCTCTGTCCTTGCACACTCTTTCCAACTGTGCCATTAAGTCTATATGAGCTCAGCCCATCCTTTCTGCCAAAATGCATCACCTCACACTTGTTGATATGAAATTCCATTTGCCACTTGTCTGCCCATTCTGCTAGGCTATCTATGTCGTCTTGAAGTCAATTTGTATCATGCTCACCGTTTGCCATTCCTCCAAATTTGGTATGATTGGCAAATTTTGAAATCTTCTGCTCAGTTGCAATATCCAAGTTATTTCTACATCTCCAAAAAAAACACCGCTAGTCCTATGACTGACCCTTGCGCAGCACCACTGCCTACCATCCTCCAGTGTGAAAAGTAACCATTGACCATGATGAGCTGTTTTGTGTCCTGAAAGCAATATTTTTGATCCAAGCTGAGACTGCCTGTTTCTGGTTTGTGTTTGCACAGAAGGAACAAATGTTATACAGCAGTTAGTGTAAACATTTGGAGCACACTTTCCAATACAGACACAACCAGCTGTCAGGATGGCCGAGTGGTCTAAGGTGCCAGACTCAAGGAGTGTTTGTCCTTGCCTCTTTTGTGGCTCTGGAATTCTGGTCTCTCTTCAGGGGCGTGGGTTCAAATCCCACTCCTGACATCACTTTTTTCATCCACACAAAACCTCACAGCATCACACTGCCTGCTCAGCTTGCCTGCAATTTGCACGTGCCTCCTTCAATTCCTTCAATCCTACTGCCATTTGCCAACAAACACAAGGCACAGCTCCACAAACATGGCCTTTCCTCAGGAAACCTCACAAATCCTAAGCCTGTCCTTCCACATAATGCTTCAAATCACACTTCTGCCATCAACCATTTCCCACACTCCAATGCCAGCACTCTGACTAAATTATCTTTTGCCCCACCTCCTTGCTGCATTCCTCATTGCTTTCTAGCATTATGACTTGCAATCCCACTGCACGCACTGCTGCTTTTCACAAACAGGACAACACGCTCAAAGAATCGCACTTCTTGCACACCAAAACCCCACTCAATTCTACTCTCTTACTTCGACAATTCCTTCCAATCCTATTTGCCGGGCTAACATTTTCCCTGAAGAAGGGGCACCACAGCCAAGCTCTTTCCTCATCAGCACTTCGACATTGCCAGACTTGATGCCTTTGGAGGCTGGCTCTCTCAGATTGCAATGTTCACACGAATGTTGATGGCCAAGCGCACAATACCTGCACAGTGCCTTGTTTGCCCTCACAAAGGTAGGGAGATCCTGGTGATTTTCTTGGCAGCAGGGCTCCAATTAGCACTTGTCGCAATAATATATTGTGATGCAAAGAAAGGCATGGGAATGAGAGGCTGAAATGTCCTGCTTGGAACCATTATTGGATTGTGGTTATATTAGAAGGCCTTGGCTTTTAATGGCAACTGTGTTGCTTGTCTTTGGTCAAGTTGAGCAAGAAAAAGTGTATGGGAAAAGGATGCAAAATGCAAGTTGTTGCACGAAAGATGTGTGTCTGATTGTTGTTTGCAGTGCTGGAACGATGAATTTCCTTGCCGGCACGGCCTGATAAGTCAAGTATGATTAACAAATGGTCTTCGAGTCATAGAGTCATTTGCGGCACAGAAGGAGGCCATTCTGCCCATCCAGCGTATGCCGGCTCTCCATAGAACAATCCACTCAGTCCCATAGCTCTAGACCTGAAAGTTTATTTCCTTCAAGTGCCCATCCAATTTTCTTTTGAAATCATTCATTGTCTCTGCTTCCAACACCCTCAAAGGCAGCGAGTTCCAGCTCATTACCAGTAGCTGGATAAAAATGTTCTTCCTCATATTCCCCATACATCTCTTGCCCAAAACTTTCGATCTGTGTCCCCTAGTCCCTGTACCATCAGCTACTGGGAACACGTTTTCTTTGCCTGCCTTATCTCAAACGGTCATAATCTTTACACCTCAATCAAATCTCTCCGCAATTTCCGTTGCTCCTCTGAGAACAACCCCAGCTTCTGCAACCTAACCTTGCAGCTAAAATCGCTCATCCCTGGAACCATTCTGGTCAATCTCCTCTGTAACCTTTCACATCCAACCTAAAGCCTGATGACCAAAAGTGTACGCAATACTCCTGTTGTGGCCTGACCAGAGATTTATAAAGGTTCAGCATAACTTTGCTGCTTTTGTACTCAATGATTCTATGTAAGAAGCCCAAGATCCTCTATGTTTTGCTGCCCACACTCTCAATATGTCCTGCAACCTTCATAAATCTATGCACATGCACCCCCAGGTTCCTCTGTCCTTGCACACTCTTTCCAACTGTGCCATTAAGTCTATATGAGCTCAGCCCATCCTTTCTGCCAAAATGCATCACCTCACACTTGTTGATATGAAATTCCATTTGCCACTTGTCTGCCCATTCTGCTAGGCTATCTATGTCCTCTTGAAGTCAATTTGTATCATGCTCACCGTTTGCCATTCTTCCACGTTTGGTATGATTGGCAAATTTTGAAATCTTCTGCTCAGTTGCAATATCCAAGTTATTTCTACATCTCCAAAAAAAACACCGCTAGTCCTATGACTGACCCTTGCGCAACACCACTGTCTACCATCCTCCAGTGTGAAAAGTAACCATTGACCATGATGAGCTGTTTTGTGTCCTGAAAGCAATATTTTTGATCCAAGCTGAGACTGCCTGTTTCTGGTTTGTGTTTGCACAGAAGGAACAAATGTTATACAGCAGTTAGTGTAAACATTTGGAGCACACTTTCCAATACAGACACAACCAGCTGTCAGGATGGCCGAGTGGTCTAAGGCGCCTGACTCAAGGAGTGTTTGTTCATGCCTCTCTTGTGGCTCTGGAATTCTGGTCTCTCTTCAGGGGCGTGGGTTCAAATCCCACTCCTGACATCACTTTTTTCATCCACACAAAACCTCACAGCATTACACTGCCTGCTCAGCTTGCCTGCAATTTGCACGTGCCTCCTTCAATTACTTCAATCCTACTGCCATTTGCCAACAAACACAAGGCACAGCTCCACAAACATGGCCTTTCCTCAGGAAACCTCACAAATCCTAAGCCTGTCCTTCCACATAATGCTTCAAATCACACTTCTGCCATCAACCATTTCCCACACTCCAATGCCAGCACTCTGACTAAATTATCTTATGCCCCACCTCCTTGCTGCATTCCTCATTGCTTTCTAGCATTATGACTTGCAATCCCACTGCACGCACTGCTGCTTTTCACAAACAGGACAACATGCTCAAAGAATCGCACTTCTTGCACACCAAAACCCCACTCAATTCTACTCTCTTACTTCGACAATTCCTTCCAATCCTATTTGCCGGGCTAACATTTTCCCTGAAGAAGGGGCACCACAGCCAAGCTCTTTCCTCATCAGCACTTCGACATTGCCAGACTTGATGCCTTTGGAGGCTGGCTCTCTCAGATTGCAATGTTCACACGAATGTTGATGGCCAAGCGCACAGTACCTGCACAGTGCCTTGTTTGCCCTCACAAAGGTAGGGAGATCCTGGTGATTTTCTTGGCAGCAGGGCTCCAATTAGCACTTGTCGCAATAATATATTGTGATGCAAAGAAAGGCATGGGAATGAGAGGCTGAAATGTCCTGCTTGGAACCATTATTGGATTGTGGTTATATTGGAAGGCCTTGGCTTTGAAAGGCAGCTGTGTTGCTTGTCTTTGGTCAAGTTGAGCAAGAAAAAGTGTATGGGAAAAGGATGCAAAATGCAAGTTGTTGCACGAAAGATGTGTGTCTGATTGTTGTTTGCAGTGCTGGAACGATGAATTTCCTTGCCGGCACGGCCTGATAAGTCAAGTATGATTAACAAATGGTCTTCGAGTCATAGAGTCATTTGCGGCACAGAAGGAGGCCATTCTGCCCATCCAGCGTATGCCGGCTCTCCATAGAACAATCCACTCAGTCCCATTGCTCTAGACCTGAAAGTTTATTTCCTTCAAGTGCCCATCCAATTTTCTTTTGAAATCATTCATTGTCTCTGCTTCCAACACCCTCAAAGGCAGCGAGTTCCAGCTCATTACCAGTAGCTGGGTAAAAATGTTCTTCCTCATATTCCCCATACATATCTTGCCCAAAACTTTCGATCTGTGTCCCCTAGTCCTTGTACCATCAGCTACTGGCAACACGTTTTCTTTGCCTGCCTTATCTCAAACGGTCATAATCTTTACACCTCAATCAAATCTCTCCGCAATTTCCATTGCTCCTCTGAGAACAACCCCAGCTTCTGCAACCTAACCTTGCAGCTAAAATCGCTCATCCCTGGAACCATTCTGGTCAATCTCCTCTGTAACCTCTCACATCCAACCTAAAGCCTGATGACCAAAAGTGTACGCAATACTCCCGTTGTGGCCTGACCAGAGATTTATAAAGGTTCAGCATAACTTTGCTGCTTTTGTACTCAATGATTCTATTTAAGAAGCCCAAGATCCTCTATGTTTTGCTGCCCACACTCTCAATATGTCCTGCAACCTTCATAAATCTATGCACATGCACCGCCAGGTTCCTCTGTCCTTGCACACTCTTTCCAACTGTGCCATTAAGTCTATATGAGCTCAGCCCATCCTTTCTGCCAAAATGCATCACCTCACACTTGTTGATATGAAATTCCATTTGCCACTTGTCTGCCCATTCTGCTAGGCTATCTATGTCGTCTTGAAGTCAATTTGTATCATGCTCACCGTTTGCCATTCCTCCAAGTTTGGTATGATTGGCAAATTTTGAAATCTTCTGCTCAGTTGCAATATCCAAGTTATTTCTACATCTCCAAAAAAAACACCGCTAGTCCGATGACTGACCCTTGCGCAACACCACTGCCTACCATCCTCCAGTGTGAAAAGTAACCATTGACCATGATGAGCTGTTTTGTGTCCTGAAAGCAATATTTTTGATCCAAGCTGACACTGCCTGTTTCTGGTTTGTGTTTGCACAGAAGGAACAAATGTTATACAGCAGTTAGTGTAAACATTTGGAGCACACTTTCCAATAAATACACAACCAGCTGTCAGGATGGCCGAGTGGTCTAAGGCGCCAGACTCAAGGAGTGTTTGTCCTTGCCTCTTTTGTGGCTCTGGAATTCTGGTCTCTCTTCAGGGGCGTGGGTTCAAATCCCACTCCTGACATCACTTTTTTCATCCACACAAAACCTCACAGCATCACACTGCCTGCTCAGCTTGCCTGCAATTTGCACGTGCCTCCTTCAATTCCTTCAATCCTACTGCCATTTGCCAACAAACACAAGGCACAGCTCCACAAACATGGCCTTTCCTCAGGAAACCTCACAAATCCTAAGCCTGTCCTTCCACATAATGCTTCAAATCACACTTCTGCCATCAACCATTTCCCACACTCCAATGCCAGCACTCTGACTAAATTATCTTTTGCCCCACCTCCTTGCTGCATTCCTCATTGCTTTCTAGCATTATGACTTGCAATCCCACTGCACGCACTGCTGCTTTTCACAAACAGGACAACACGCTCAAAGAATCGCACTTCTTGCACACCAAAACCCCACTCAATTCTACTCTCTTACTTCGACAATTCCTTCCAATCCTATTTGCCGGGCTAACATTTTCCCTGAAGAAGGGGCACCACAGCCAAGCTCTTTCCTCATCAGCACTTCGACATTGCCAGACTTGATGCCTTTGGAGGCTGGCTCTCTCAGATTGCAATGTTCACACGAATGTTGATGGCCAAGCGCACAATACCTGCACAGTGCCTTGTTTGCCCTCACAAAGGTAGGGAGATCCTGGTGATTTTCTTGGCAGCAGGGCTCCAATTAGCACTTGTCGCAATAATATATTGTGATGCAAAGAAAGGCATGGGAATGAGAGGCTGAAATGTCCTGCTTGGAACCATTATTGGATTGTGGTTATATTAGAAGGCCTTGGCTTTGAATGGCAACTGTGTTGCTTGTCTTTGGTCAAGTTGAGCAAGAAAAAGTGTATGGGAAAAGGATGCAAAATGCAAGTTGTTGCACGAAAGATGTGTGTCTGATTGTTGTTTGCAGTGCTGGAACGATGAATTTCCTTGCCGGCACGGCCTGATAAGTCAAGTATGATTAACAAATGGTCTTCGAGTCATAGAGTCATTTGCGGCACAGAAGGAGGCCATTCTGCCCATCCAGCGTATGCCGGCTCTCCATAGAACAATCCACTCAGTCCCATAGCTCTAGACCTGAAAGTTTATTTCCTTCAAGTGCCCATCCAATTTTCTTTTGAAATCATTCATTGTCTCTGCTTCCAACACCCTCAAAGGCAGCGAGTTCCAGCTCATTACCAGTAGCTGGATAAAAATGTTCTTCCTCATATTCCCCATACATCTCTTGCCCAAAACTTTCGATCTGTGTCCCCTAGTCCCTGTACCATCAGCTACTGGGAACACGTTTTCTTTGCCTGCCTTATCTCAAACGGTCATAATCTTTACACCTCAATCAAATCTCTCCGCAATTTCCGTTGCTCCTCTGAGAACAACCCCAGCTTCTGCAACCTAACCTTGCAGCTAAAATCGCTCATCCCTGGAACCATTCTGGTCAATCTCCTCTGTAACCTTTCACATCCAACCTAAAGCCTGATGACCAAAAGTGTACGCAATACTCCTGTTGTGGCCTGACCAGAGATTTATAAAGGTTCAGCATAACTTTGCTGCTTTTGTACTCAATGATTCTATGTAAGAAGCCCAAGATCCTCTATGTTTTGCTGCCCACACTCTCAATATGTCCTGCAACCTTCATAAATCTATGCACATGCACCCCCAGGTTCCTCTGTCCTTGCACACTCTTTCCAACTGTGCCATTAAGTCTATATGAGCTCAGCCCATCCTTTCTGCCAAAATGCATCACCTCACACTTGTTGATATGAAATTCCATTTGCCACTTGTCTGCCCATTCTGCTAGGCTATCTATGTCCTCTTGAAGTCAATTTGTATCATGCTCACCGTTTGCCATTCCTCCAAGTTTGGTATGATTGGCAAATTTTGAAATCTTCTGCTCAGTTGCAATATCCAAGTTATTTCTACATCTCCAAAAAAAACACCGCTAGTCCTATGACTGACCCTTGCGCAACACCACTGTCTACCATCCTCCAGTGTGAAAAGTAACGATTGACCATGATGAGCTGTATTGTGTCCTGAAAGCAATATTTTTGATCCAAGCTGAGACTGCCTGTTTCTGGTTTGTGTTTGCACAGAAGGAACAAATGTTATCCAGCAGTTAGTGTAAACATTTGGAGCACACTTTCCAATACAGACACAACCAGCTGTCAGGATGGCCGAGTGGTCTAAGGCGCCAGACTCAAGGAGTGTTTGTTCTTGCCTCTCTTGTGGCTCTGGAATTCTGGTCTCTCTTCAGGGGCGTGGGTTCAAATCCCACTCCTGACATCACTTTTTTCATCCACACAAAACCTCACAGCATTACACTGCCTGCTCAGCTTGCCTGCAATTTGCACGTGCCTCCTTCAATTACTTCAATCCTACTGCCATTTGCCAACAAACACAAGGCACAGCTCCACAAACATGGCCTTTCCTCAGGAAACCTCACAAATCCTAAGCCTGTCCTTCCACATAATGCTTCAAATCACACTTCTGCCATCAACCATTTCCCACACTCCAATGCCAGCATTCTGACTAAATTATCTTTTGCCCCACCTCCTTGCTGCATTCCTCATTGCTTTCTAGCATTATGACTTGCAATCCCACTGCACGCACTGCTGCTTTTCACAAACAGGACAACACGCTCAAAGAATCACACTTCTTGCACACCAAAACCCCACTCAATTCTACTCTCTTACTTCGACAATTCCTTCCAATCCTATTTGCCGGGCTAACATTTTCCCTGAAGAAGGGGCACCACAGCCAAGCTCTTTCCTCATCAGCACTTCGACATTGCCAGACTTGATGCCTTTGGAGGCTGGCTCTCTCAGATTGCAATGTTCACACGAATGTTGATGGCCAAGCGCACAATACCTGCACAGTGCCTTGTTTGCCCTCACAAAGGTAGGGAGATCCTGGTGATTTTCTTGGCAGCAGGGCTCCAATTAGCACTTGTCGCAATAATATATTGTGATGCAAAGAAAGGCATGGGAATGAGAGGCTGAAATGTCCTGCTTGGAACCATTATTGGATTGTGGTTATATTGGAAGGCCTTGGCTTTGAAAGGCAGCTGTGTTGCTTGTCTTTGGTCAAGTTGAGCAAGAAAAAGTGTATGGGAAAAGGATGCAAAATGCAAGTTGTTGCACGAAAGATGTGTGTCTGATTGTTGTTTGCAGTGCTGGAACGATGAATTTCCTTGCCGGCACGGCCTGATAAGTCAAGTATGATTAACAAATGGTCTTCGAGTCATAGAGTCATTTGCGGCACAGAAGGAGGCCATTCTGCCCATCCAGCGTATGCCGGCTCTCCATAGAACAATCCACTCAGTCCCATTGCTCTAGACCTGAAAGTTTATTTCCTTCAAGTGCCCATCCAATTTTCTTTTGAAATCATTCATTGTCTCTGCTTCCAACACCCTCAAAGGCAGCGAGTTCCAGCTCATTACCAGTAGCTGGGTAAAAATGTTCTTCCTCATATTCCCCATACATATCTTGCCCAAAACTTTCGATCTGTGTCCCCTAGTCCTTGTACCATCAGCTACTGGCAACACGTTTTCTTTGCCTGCCTTATCTCAAACGGTCATAATCTTTACACCTCAATCAAATCTCTCCGCAATTTCCATTGCTCCTCTGAGAACAACCCCAGCTTCTGCAACCTAACCTTGCAGCTAAAATCGCTCATCCCTGGAACCATTCTGGTCAATCTCCTCTGTAACCTCTCACATCCAACCTAAAGCCTGATGACCAAAAGTGTACGCAATACTCCCGTTGTGGCCTGACCAGAGATTTATAAAGGTTCAGCATAACTTTGCTGCTTTTGTACTCAATGATTCTATTTAAGAAGCCCAAGATCCTCTATGTTTTGCTGCCCACACTCTCAATATGTCCTGCAACCTTCATAAATCTATGCACATGCACCGCCAGGTTCCTCTGTCCTTGCACACTCTTTCCAACTGTGCCATTAAGTCTATATGAGCTCAGCCCATCCTTTCTGCCAAAATGCATCACCTCACACTTGTTGATATGAAATTCCATTTGCCACTTGTCTGCCCATTCTGCTAGGCTATCTATGTCGTCTTGAAGTCAATTTGTATCATGCTCACCGTTTGCCATTCCTCCAAGTTTGGTATGATTGGCAAATTTTGAAATCTTCTGCTCAGTTGCAATATCCAAGTTATTTCTACATCTCCAAAAAAAACACCGCTAGTCCGATGACTGACCCTTGCGCAACACCACTGCCTACCATCCTCCAGTGTGAAAAGTAACCATTGACCATGATGAGCTGTTTTGTGTCCTGAAAGCAATATTTTTGATCCAAGCTGACACTGCCTGTTTCTGGTTTGTGTTTGCACAGAAGGAACAAATGTTATACAGCAGTTAGTGTAAACATTTGGAGCACACTTTCCAATAAATACACAACCAGCTGTCAGGATGGCCGAGTGGTCTAAGGCGCCAGACTCAAGGAGTGTTTGTCCTTGCCTCTTTTGTGGCTCTGGAATTCTGGTCTCTCTTCAGGGGCGTGGGTTCAAATCCCACTCCTGACATCACTTTTTTCATCCACACAAAACCTCACAGCATCACACTGCCTGCTCAGCTTGCCTGCAATTTGCACGTGCCTCCTTCAATTCCTTCAATCCTACTGCCATTTGCCAACAAACACAAGGCACAGCTCCACAAACATGGCCTTTCCTCAGGAAACCTCACAAATCCTAAGCCTGTCCTTCCACATAATGCTTCAAATCACACTTCTGCCATCAACCATTTCCCACACTCCAATGCCAGCACTCTGACTAAATTATCTTTTGCCCCACCTCCTTGCTGCATTCCTCATTGCTTTCTAGCATTATGACTTGCAATCCCACTGCACGCACTGCTGCTTTTCACAAACAGGACAACACGCTCAAAGAATCGCACTTCTTGCACACCAAAACCCCACTCAATTCTACTCTCTTACTTCGACAATTCCTTCCAATCCTATTTGCCGGATTACATTTTCCCTGAAGAAGGGGCACCACAGCCAAGCTCTTTCCTCATCAGCACTTCGACATTGCCAGACTTGATGCCTTTGGAGGCTGGCTCTCTCAGATTGCAATGTTCACACGAATGTTGATGGCCAAGCGCACAATACCTGCACAGTGCCTTGTTTGCCCTCACAAAGGTAGGGAGATCCTGGTGATTTTCTTGGCAGCAGGGCTCCAATTAGCACTTGTCGCAATAATATATTGTGATGCAAAGAAAGGCATGGGAATGAGAGGCTGAAATGTCCTGCTTGGAACCATTATTGGATTGTGGTTATATTAGAAGGCCTTGGCTTTGAATGGCAACTGTGTTGCTTGTCTTTGGTCAAGTTGAGCAAGAAAAAGTGTATGGGAAAAGGATGCAAAATGCAAGTTGTTGCACGAAAGATGTGTGTCTGATTGTTGTTTGCAGTGCTGGAACGATGAATTTCCTTGCCGGCACGGCCTGATAAGTCAAGTATGATTAACAAATGGTCTTCGAGTCATAGAGTCATTTGCGGCACAGAAGGAGGCCATTCTGCCCATCCAGCGTATGCCGGCTCTCCATAGAACAATCCACTCAGTCCCATAGCTCTAGACCTGAAAGTTTATTTCCTTCAAGTGCCCATCCAATTTTCTTTTGAAATCATTCATTGTCTCTGCTTCCAACACCCTCAAAGGCAGCGAGTTCCAGCTCATTACCAGTAGCTGGATAAAAATGTTCTTCCTCATATTCCCCATACATCTCTTGCCCAAAACTTTCGATCTGTGTCCCCTAGTCCCTGTACCATCAGCTACTGGGAACACGTTTTCTTTGCCTGCCTTATCTCAAACGGTCATAATCTTTACACCTCAATCAAATCTCTCCGCAATTTCCGTTGCTCCTCTGAGAACAACCCCAGCTTCTGCAACCTAACCTTGCAGCTAAAATCGCTCATCCCTGGAACCATTCTGGTCAATCTCCTCTGTAACCTTTCACATCCAACCTAAAGCCTGATGACCAAAAGTGTACGCAATACTCCTGTTGTGGCCTGACCAGAGATTTATAAAGGTTCAGCATAACTTTGCTGCTTTTGTACTCAATGATTCTATGTAAGAAGCCCAAGATCCTCTATGTTTTGCTGCCCACACTCTCAATATGTCCTGCAACCTTCATAAATCTATGCACATGCACCCCCAGGTTCCTCTGTCCTTGCACACTCTTTCCAACTGTGCCATTAAGTCTATATGAGCTCAGCCCATCCTTTCTGCCAAAATGCATCACCTCACACTTGTTGATATGAAATTCCATTTGCCACTTGTCTGCCCATTCTGCTAGGCTATCTATGTCCTCTTGAAGTCAATTTGTATCATGCTCACCGTTTGCCATTCCTCCAAGTTTGGTATGATTGGCAAATTTTGAAATCTTCTGCTCAGTTGCAATATCCAAGTTATTTCTACATCTCCAAAAAAAACACCGCTAGTCCTATGACTGACCCTTGCGCAACACCACTGTCTACCATCCTCCAGTGTGAAAAGTAACGATTGACCATGATGAGCTGTTTTGTGTCCTGAAAGCAATATTTTTGATCCAAGCTGAGACTGCCTGTTTCTGGTTTGTGTTTGCACAGAAGGAACAAATGTTATCCAGCAGTTAGTGTAAACATTTGGAGCACACTTTCCAATACAGACACAACCAGCTGTCAGGATGGCTGAGTGGTCTAAGGCGCCAGACTCAAGGAGTGTTTGTTCTTGCTTCTCTTGTGGCTCTGGAATTCTGGTCTCTCTTCAGGGGCGTGGGTTCAAATCCCACTCCTGACATCACTTTTTTCATCCACACAAAACCTCACAGCATTACACTGCCTGCTCAGCTTGCCTGCAATTTGCACGTGCCTCCTTCAATTACTTCAATCCTACTGCCATTTGCCAACAAACACAAGGCACAGCTCCACAAACATGGCCTTTCCTCAGGAAACCTCACAAATCCTAAGCCTGTCCTTCCACATAATGCTTCAAATCACACTTCTGCCATCAACCATTTCCCACACTCCAATGCCAGCATTCTGACTAAATTATCTTTTGCCCCACCTCCTTGCTGCATTCCTCATTGCTTTCTAGCATTATGACTTGCAATCCCACTGCACGCACTGCTGCTTTTCACAAACAGGACAACACGCTCAAAGAATCACACTTCTTGCACACCAAAACCCCACTCAATTCTACTCTCTTACTTCGACAATTCCTTCCAATCCTATTTGCCGGGCTAACATTTTCCCTGAAGAAGGGGCACCACAGCCAAGCTCTTTCCTCATCAGCACTTCGACATTGCCAGACTTGATGCCTTTGGAGGCTGGCTCTCTCAGATTGCAATGTTCACACGAATGTTGATGGCCAAGCGCACAATACCTGCACAGTGCCTTGTTTGCCCTCACAAAGGTAGGGAGATCCTGGTGATTTTCTTGGCAGCAGGGCTCCAATTAGCACTTGTCGCAATAATATATTGTGATGCAAAGAAAGGCATGGGAATGAGAGGCTGAAATGTCCTGCTTGGAACCATTATTGGATTGTGGTTATATTGGAAGGCCTTGGCTTTGAAAGGCAGCTGTGTTGCTTGTCTTTGGTCAAGTTGAGCAAGAAAAAGTGTATGGGAAAAGGATGCAAAATGCAAGTTGTTGCACGAAAGATGTGTGTCTGATTGTTGTTTGCAGTGCTGGAACGATGAATTTCCTTGCCGGCACGGCCTGATAAGTCAAGTATGATTAACAAATGGTCTTCGAGTCATAGAGTCATTTGCGGCACAGAAGGAGGCCATTCTGCCCATCCAGCGTATGCCGGCTCTCCATAGAACAATCCACTCAGTCCCATTGCTCTAGACCTGAAAGTTTATTTCCTTCAAGTGCCCATCCAATTTTCTTTTGAAATCATTCATTGTCTCTGCTTCCAACACCCTCAAAGGCAGCGAGTTCCAGCTCATTACCAGTAGCTGGGTAAAAATGTTCTTCCTCATATTCCCCATACATATCTTGCCCAAAACTTTCGATCTGTGTCCCCTAGTCCTTGTACCATCAGCTACTGGCAACACGTTTTCTTTGCCTGCCTTATCTCAAACGGTCATAATCTTTACACCTCAATCAAATCTCTCCGCAATTTCCATTGCTCCTCTGAGAACAACCCCAGCTTCTGCAACCTAACCTTGCAGCTAAAATCGCTCATCCCTGGAACCATTCTGGTCAATCTCCTCTGTAACCTCTCACATCCAACCTAAAGCCTGATGACCAAAAGTGTACGCAATACTCCCGTTGTGGCCTGACCAGAGATTTATAAAGGTTCAGCATAACTTTGCTGCTTTTGTACTCAATGATTCTATTTAAGAAGCCCAAGATCCTCTATGTTTTGCTGCCCACACTCTCAATATGTCCTGCAACCTTCATAAATCTATGCACATGCACCGCCAGGTTCCTCTGTCCTTGCACACTCTTTCCAACTGTGCCATTAAGTCTATATGAGCTCAGCCCATCCTTTCTGCCAAAATGCATCACCTCACACTTGTTGATATGAAATTCCATTTGCCACTTGTCTGCCCATTCTGCTAGGCTATCTATGACGTCTTGAAGTCAATTTGTATCATGCTCACCGTTTGCCATTCCTCCAAGTTTGGTATGATTGGCAAATTTTGAAATCTTCTGCTCAGTTGCAATATCCAAGTTATTTCTACATCTCCAAAAAAAACACCGCTAGTCCGATGACTGACCCTTGCGCAACACCACTGCCTACCATCCTCCAGTGTGAAAAGTAACGATTGACCATGATGAGCTGTTTTGTGTCCTGAAAGCAATATTTTTGATCCAAGCTGAGACTGCCTGTTTCTGGTTTGTGTTTGCACAGAAGGAACAAATGTTATACAGCAGTTAGTTTAAACATTTGGAGCACACTTTCCAATAAATACACAACCAGCTGTCAGGATGGCCGAGTGGTCTAAGGCGCCAGACTCAAGGAGTGTTTGTCCTTGCCTCTTTTGTGGCTCTGGAATGCTGGTCTCTCTTCAGGGGCGTGGGTTCAAATCCCACTCCTGACATCACTTTTTTCATCCACACAAAACCTCACAGCATCACACTGCCTGCTCAGCTTGCCTGCAATTTGCACGTGCCTCCTTCAATTCCTTCAATCCTACTGCCATTTGCCAACAAACACAAGGCACAGCTCCACAAACATGGCCTTTCCTCAGGAAACCTCACAAATCCTAAGCCTGTTCTTCCACATAATGCTTCAAATCACACTTCTGCCATCAACCATTTCCCACACTCCAATGCCAGCACTCTGACTAAATTATCTTTTGCCCCACCTCCTTGCTGCATTCCTCATTGCTTTCTAGCATTATGACTTGCAATCCCACTGCACGCACTGCTGCTTTTCACAAACAGGACAACACGCTCAAAGAATCGCACTTCTTGCACACCAAAACCCCACTCAATTCTACTCTCTTACTTCGACAATTCCTTCCAATCCTATTTGCCGGGCTAACATTTTCCCTGAAGAAGGGGCACCACAGCCAAGCTCTTTCCTCATCAGCACTTCGACATTGCCAGACTTGATGCCTTTGGAGGCTGGCTCTCTCAGATTGCAATGTTCACACGAATGTTGATGGCCAAGCGCACAATACCTGCACAGTGCCTTGTTTGCCCTCACAAAGGTAGGGAGATCCTGGTGATTTTCTTGGCAGCAGGGCTCCAATTAGCACTTGTCGCAATAATATATTGTGATGCAAAGAAAGGCATGGGAATGAGAGGCTGAAATGTCCTGCTTGGAACCATTATTGGATTGTGGTTATATTAGAAGGCCTTGGCTTTGAATGGCAACTGTGTTGCTTGTCTTTGGTCAAGTTGAGCAAGAAAAAGTGTATGGGAAAAGGATGCAAAATGCAAGTTGTTGCACGAAAGATGTGTGTCTGATTGTTGTTTGCAGTGCTGGAACGATGAATTTCCTTGCCGGCACGGCCTGATAAGTCAAGTATGATTAACAAATGGTCTTCGAGTCATAGAGTCATTTGCGGCACAGAAGGAGGCCATTCTGCCCATCCAGCGTATGCCGGCTCTCCATAGAACAATCCACTCAGTCCCATAGCTCTAGACCTGAAAGTTTATTTCCTTCAAGTGCCCATCCAATTTTCTTTTGAAATCATTCATTGTCTCTGCTTCCAACACCCTCAAAGGCAGCGAGTTCCAGCTCATTACCAGTAGCTGGATAAAAATGTTCTTCCTCATATTCCCCATACATCTCTTGCCCAAAACTTTCGATCTGTGTCCCCTAGTCCCTGTACCATCAGCTACTGGGAACACGTTTTCTTTGCCTGCCTTATCTCAAACGGTCATAATCTTTACACCTCAATCAAATCTCTCCGCAATTTCCGTTGCTCCTCTGAGAACAACCCCAGCTTCTGCAACCTAACCTTGCAGCTAAAATCGCTCATCCCTGGAACCATTCTGGTCAATCTCCTCTGTAACCTTTCACATCCAACCTAAAGCCTGATGACCAAAAGTGTACGCAATACTCCTGTTGTGGCCTGACCAGAGATTTATAAAGGTTCAGCATAACTTTGCTGCTTTTGTACTCAATGATTCTATGTAAGAAGCCCAAGATCCTCTATGTTTTGCTGCCCACACTCTCAATATGTCCTGCAACCTTCATAAATCTATGCACATGCAACCCCAGGTTCCTCTGTCCTTGCACACTCTTTCCAACTGTGCCATTAAGTCTATATGAGCTCAGCCCATCCTTTCTGCCAAAATGCATCACCTCACACTTGTTGATATGAAATTCCATTTGCCACTTGTCTGCCCATTCTGCTAGGCTATCTATGTCCTCTTGAAGTCAATTTGTATCATGCTCACCGTTTGCCATTCCTCCAAGTTTGGTATGATTGGCAAATTTTGAAATCTTCTGCTCAGTTGCAATATCCAAGTTATTTCTACATCTCCAAAAAAAACACCGCTAGTCCTATGACTGACCCTTGCGCAACACCACTGTCTACCATCCTCCAGTGTGAAAAGTAACGATTGACCATGATGAGCTGTTTTGTGTCCTGAAAGCAATATTTTTGATCCAAGCTGAGACTGCCTGTTTCTGGTTTGTGTTTGCACAGAAGGAACAAATGTTATACAGCAGTTAGTGTAAACATTTGGAGCACACTTTCCAATACAGACACAACCAGCTGTCAGGATGGCTGAGTGGTTTAAGGCGCCAGACTCAAGGAGTGTTTGTCCTTGCCTCTCTTGTGGCTCTGGAATTCTGGTCTCTCTTAAGGGGCGTGGGTTCAAATCCCACTCCTGACATCACTTTTTTCATCCACACAAAACCTCACAGCATCACACTGCCTGCTCAGCTTGCCTGCAATTTGCACGTGCCTCCTTCAATTACTTCAATCCTACTGCCATTTGCCAACAAACACAAGGCACAGCTCCACAAACATGGCCTTTCCTCAGGAAACCTCACAAATCCTAAGCCTGTCCTTCCACATAATGCTTCAAATCACACTTCTGCCATCAACCATTTCCCACACTCCAATGCCAGCACTCTGACTAAATTATCTTATGCCCCACCTCCTTGCTGCATTCCTCATTGCTTTCTAGCATTATGACTTGCAATCCCACTGCACGCACTGCTGCTTTTCACAAACAGGACAACATGCTCAAAGAATCGCACTTCTTGCACACCAAAACCCCACTCAATTCTACTCTCTTACTTCGACAATTCCTTCCAATCCTATTTGCCGGGCTAACATTTTCCCTGAAGAAGGGGCACCACAGCCAAGCTCTTTCCTCATCAGCACTTCGACATTGCCAGACTTGATGCCTTTGGAGGCTGGCTCTCTCAGATTGCAATGTTCACACGAATGTTGATGGCCAAGCGCACAATACCTGCACAGTGCCTTGTTTGCCCTCACAAAGGTAGGGAGATCCTGGTGATTTTCTTGGCAGCAGGGCTCCAATTAGCACTTGTCGCAATAATATATTGTGATGCAAAGAAAGGCATGGGAATGAGAGGCTGAAATGTCCTGCTTGGAACCATTATTGGATTGTGGTTATATTAGAAGGCCTTGGCTTTGAATGGCAGCTGTGTTGCTTGTCTTTGGTCAAGTTGAGCAAGAAAAAGTGTATGGGAAAAGGATGCAAAATGCAAGTTGTTGCACGAAAGATGTGTGTCTGATTGTTGTTTACAGTGCTGGAACGATGAATTTCCTTGCCGGCACGGCCTGATAAGTCAAGTATGATTAACAAATGGTCTTCGAGTCATAGAGTCATTTGCGGCACAGAAGGAGGCCATTCTGCCCATCCAGCGTATGCCGGCTCTCCATAGAACAATCCACTCAGTCCCATTGCTCTAGACCTGAAAGTTAATTTCCTTCAAGTGCCCATCCAATTTTCTTTTGAAATCATTCATTGTCTCTGCTTCCAACACCCTCAAAGGCAGCGAGTTCCAGCTCATTACCAGTAGCTGGGTAAAAATGTTCTTCCTCATATTCCCCATACATATCTTGCCCAAAACTTTCGATCTGTGTCCCCTAGTCCTTGTACCATCAGCTACTGGCAACACGTTTTCTTTGCCTGCCTTATCTCAAACGGTCATAATCTTTACACCTCAATCAAATCTCTCCGCAATTTCCGTTGCTCCTCTGAGAACAACCCCAGCTTCTGCAACCTAACCTTGCAGCTAAAATCGCTCATCCCTGGAACCATTCTGGTCAATCTCCTCTGTAACCTCTCACATCCAACCTAAAGCCTGATGACCAAAAGTGTACGCAATACTCCTGTTGTGGCCTGACCAGAGATTTATAAAGGTTCAGCATAACTTTGCTGCTTTTGTACTCAATGATTCTATTTAAGAAGCCCAAGATCCTCTATGTTTTGCTGCCCACACTCTCAATATGTCCTGCAACCTTCATAAATCTATGCACATGCACCGCCAGGTTCCTCTGTCCTTGCACACTCTTTCCAACTGTGCCATTAAGTCTATATGAGCTCAGCCCATCCTTTCTGCCAAAATGCATCACCTCACACTTGTTGATATGAAATTCCATTTGCCACTTGTCTGCCCATTCTGCTAGGCTATCTATGTCGTCTTGAAGTCAATTTGTATCATGCTCACCGTTTGCCATTCCTCCAAGTTTGGTATGATTGGCAAATTTTGAAATCTTCTGCTCAGTTGCAATATCCAAGTTATTTCTACATCTCCAAAAAAAACACCGCTAGTCCTATGACTGACCCTTGCGCAACACCACTGTCTACCATCCTCCAGTGTGAAAAGTAACGATTGACCATGATGAGCTGTTTTGTGTCCTGAAAGCAATATTTTTGATCCAAGCTGAGACTGCCTGTTTCTGGTTTGTGTTTGCACAGAAGGAACAAATGTTATCCAGCAGTTAGTGTAAACATTTGGAGCACACTTTCCAATACAGACACAACCAGCTGTCAGGATGGCTGAGTGGTCTAAGGTGCCAGATTCAAGGAGTGTTTGTCCTTGCCTCTCTTGTGGCTCTGGAATTCTGGTCTCTCTTAAGGGGCGTGGGTTCAAATCCCACTCCTGATATCACTTTTTTCATCCACACAAAACCTCACAGCATCACACTGCCTGCTCAGCTTGCCTGCAATTTGCACGTGCCTCCTTCAATTACTTCAATCCTACTGCCATTTGCCAACAAACACAAGGCACAGCTCCACAAACATGGCCTTTCCTCAGGAAACCTCACAAATCCTAAGCCTGTCCTTCCACATAATGCTTCAAATCACACTTCTGCCATCAACCATTTCCCACACTCCAATGCCAGCACTCTGACTAAATTATCTTTTGCCCCACCTCCTTGCTGCATTCCTCATTGCTTTCTAGCATTATGACTTGCAATCCCACTGCACGCACTGCTGCTTTTCACAAACAGGACAACACGCTCAAAGAATCACACTTCTTGCACACCAAAACCCCACTCAATTCTACTCTCTTACTTCGACAATTCCTTCCAATCCTATTTGCCGGGCTAACATTTTCCCTGAAGAAGGGGCACCACAGCCAAGCTCTTTCCTCATCAGCACTTCGACATTGCCAGACTTGATGCCTTTGGAGGCTGGCTCTCTCAGATTGCAATGTTCACACGAATGTTGATGGCCAAGCGCACAATACCTGCACAGTGCCTTGTTTGCCCTCACAAAGGTAGGGAGATCCTGGTGATTTTCTTGGCAGCAGGGCTCCAATTAGCACTTGTCGCAATAATATATTGTGATGCAAAGAAAGGCATGGGAATGAGAGGCTGAAATGTCCTGCTTGGAACCATTATTGGATTGTGGTTATATTAGAAGGCCTTGGCTTTGAATGGCAGCTGTGTTGCTTGTCTTTGGTCAAGTTGAGCAAGAAAAAGTGTATGGGAAAAGGATGCAAAATGCAAGTTGTTGCACGAAAGATGTGTGTCTGATTGTTGTTTGCAGTGCTGGAACGATGAATTTCCTTGCCGGCACGGCCTGATAAGTCAAGTATGATTAACAAATGGTCTTCGAGTCATAGAGTCATTTGCGGCACAGAAGGAGGCCATTCTGCCCATCCAGCGTATGCCGGCTCTCCATAGAACAATCCACTCAGTCCCATAGCTCTAGACCTGAAAGTTTATTTCATTCAAGTGCCCATCCAATTTTCTTTTGAAATCATTCATTGTCTCTGCTTCCAACACCCTCAAAGGCAGCGAGTTCCAGCTCATTACCAGTAGCTGGGTAAAAATGTTCTTCCTCATATTCCCCATACATATCTTGCCCAAAACTTTCGATCTGTGTCCCCTAGTCCTTGTACCATCAGCTACTGGCAACACGTTTTCTTTGCCTGCCTTATCTCAAACGGTCATAATCTTTACACCTCAATCAAATCTCTCCGCAATTTCCGTTGCTCCTCTGAGAACAACCCCAGCTTCTGCAACCTAACCTTGCAGCTAAAATCGCTCATCCCTGGAACCATTCTGGTCAATCTCCTCTGTAACCTCTCACATCCAACCTAAAGCCTGATGACCAAAAGTGTACGCAATACTCCTGTTGTGGCCTGACCAGAGATTTATAAAGGTTCAGCATAACTTTGCTGCTTTTGTACTCAATGATTCTATTTAAGAAGCCCAAGATCCTCTATGTTTTGCTGCCCACACTCTCAATATGTCCTGCAACCTTCATAAATCTATGCACATGCACCCCCAGGTTCCTCTGTCCTTGCACACTCTTTCCAACTGTGCCATTAAGTCTATATGAGCTCAGCCCATCCTTTCTGCCAAAATGCATCACCTCACACTTGTTGATATGAAATTCCATTTGCCACTTGTCTGCCCATTCTGCTAGGCTATCTATGTCGTCTTGAAGTCAATTTGTATCATGCTCACCGTTTGCCATTCCTCCAAGTTTGGTATGATTGGCAAATTTTGAAATCTTCTGCTCAGTTGCAATATCCAAGTTATTTCTACATCTCCAAAAAAAACACCGCTAGTCCTATGACTGACCCTTGCGCAACACCACTGTCTACCATCCTCCAGTGTGAAAAGTAACCATTGACCATGATGAGCTGTTTTGTGTCCTGAAAGCAATATTTTTGATCCAAGCTGAGACTGCCTGTTTCTGGTTTGTGTTTGCACAGAAGGAACAAATGTTATACAGCAGTTAGTGTAAACATTTGGAGCACACTTTCCAATACAGACACAACCAGCTGTCAGGATGGCTGAGTGGTTTAAGGTGCCAGACTCAAGGAGTGTTTGTCCTTGCCTCTCTTGTGGCTCTGGAATTCTGGTCTCTCTTAAGGGGTGTGGGTTCAAATCCCACTCCTGACATCACTTTTTTCATCCACACAAAACCTCACAGCATCACACTGCCTGATCAGCTTGCCTGCAATTTGCACGTGCCTCCTTCAATTACTTCAATCCTACTGCCATTTGCCAACAAACACAAGGCACAGCTCCACAAACATGGCCTTTCCTCAGGAAACCTCACAAATCCTCAGCCTGTCCTTCCACATAATGCTTCAAATCACACTTCTGCCATCAACCATTTCCCACACTCCACTGCCAGCACTCTGACTAAATTATCTTATGCCCCACCTCCTTGCTGCATTCCTCATTGCTTTCTAGCATTATGACCTGCAATCCCACTGCACGCACTGCTGCTTTTCACAAACAGGACAACACGCTCAAAGAATCGCACTTCTTGCACACCAAAACCCCACTCAATTCTACTCTCTTACTTCGACAATTCATTCCAATCCTATTTGCCGGGCTAACATTTTCCCTGAAGAAGGGGCACCACAGCCAAGCTCTTTCCTCATCAGCACGTCGACATTGCCAGACTTGATGCCTTTGGAGGCTGGCTCTCTCAGATTGCAATGTTCACACGAATGTTGATGGCCAAGCGCACAGTACCTGCACAGTGCCTTGTTTGCCCTCACAAAGGTAGGGAGATCCTGGTGATTTTCTTGGCAGCAGGGCTCCAATTAGCACTTGTCGCAATAATATATTGTGATGCAAAGAAAGGCATGGGAATGAGAGGCTGAAATGTCCTGCTTGGAACCATTATTGGATTGTGGTTATATTAGAAGGCCTTGGCTTTGAATGGCAGCTGTGTTGCTTGTCTTTGGTCAAGTTGAGCAAGAAAAAGTGTATGGGAAAAGGATGCAAAATGCAAGTTGTTGCATGAAAGATGTGTGTCTGATTGTTGTTTGCAGTGCTGGAACGATGAATTTCCTTGCCGGCACGGCCTGATAAATCAAGTATGTTTAACAAATGGTCTTCGAGTCATAGAGTCATTTGCGGCACAGAAGGAGGCCATTCTGCCCATCCAGCGTATGCCGGCTCTCCATAGAACAATCCACTCAGTCCCATTGCTCTAGACCTGAAAGTTTATTTCCTTCAAGTGCCCATCCAATTTTCTTTTGAAATCATTCATTGTCTCTGCTTCCAACACCCTCAAAGGCAGCGAGTTCCAGCTCATTACCAGTAGCTGGGTAAAAATGTTCTTCCTCATATTCCCCATACATCTCTTGCCCAAAACTTTCGATCTGTGTCCCCTAGTCCTTGTACCATCAGCTACTGGCAACACGTTTTCTTTGCCTGCCTTATCTCAAACGGTCATAATCTTTACACCTCAATCAAATCTCTCCGCAATTTCCGTTGCTCCTCTGAGAACAACCCCAGCTTCTGCAACCTAACCTTGCAGCTAAAATCGCTCATCCCTGGAACCATTCTGGTCAATCTCCTCTGTAACCTCTCACATCCAACCTAAAGCCTGATGACCAAAAGTGTACGCAATACTCCTGTTGTGGCCTGACCAGAGATTTATAAAGGTTCAGCATAACTTTGCTGCTTTTGTACTCAATGATTCTATTTAAGAAGCCCAAGATCCTCTATGTTTTGCTGCCCACACTCTCAATATGTCCTGCAACCTTCATAAATCTATGCACATGCACCCCCAGGTTCCTCTGTCCTTGCACACTCTTTCCAACTGTGCCATTAAGTCTATATGAGCTCAGCCCATCCTTTCTGCCAAAATGCATCACCTCACACTTGTTGATATGAAATTCCATTTGCCACTTGTCTGCCCATTCTGCTAGGCTATCTATGTCGTCTTGAAGTCAATTTGTATCATGCTCACCGTTTGCCATTCCTCCAAGTTTGGTATGATTGGCAAATTTTGAAATCTTCTGCTCAGTTGCAATATCCAAGTTATTTCTACATCTCCAAAAAAAACACCGCTAGTCCTATGACTGACCCTTGCGCAACACCACTGTCTACCATCCTCCAGTGTGAAAAGTAACGATTGACCATGATGAGCTGTTTTGTGTCCTGAAAGCAATATTTTTGATCCAAGCTGAGACTGCCTGTTTCTGGTTTGTGTTTGCACAGAAGGAACAAATGTTATACAGCAGTTAGTGTAAACATTTGGAGCACACTTTCTAATACATACACAACCAGCTGTCAGGATGGCCGAGTGGTCTAAGGCGCCAGACTCAAGGAGTGATTGTCCTTTCTTTTCTTGTGGCTCTGGAATTCTGGTCTCTCTTAAGGGGCGTGGGTTCAAATCCCACTCCTGACATCACTTTTTTCATCCACACAAAACCTCACAGCATCACACTGCCTGATCAGCTTGCCTGCAATTTGCACGTGCCTCCTTCAATTACTTCAATCCTACTGCCATTTGCCAACAAACACAAGGCACAGCTCCACAAACATGGCCTTTCCTCAGGAAACCTCACAAATCCTAAGCCTGTCCTTCCACATAATGCTTCAAATCACACTTCTGCCATCAACCATTTCCCACACTCCAATGCCAGCACTCTGACTAAATTATCTTATGCCCCACCTCCTTGCTGCATTCCTCATTGCTTTCTAGCATTATGACTTGCAATCCCACTGCACGCACTGCTGCTTTTCACAAACAGGACAACACGCTCAAAGAATCGCACTTCTTGCACACCAAAACCCCACTCAATTCTACTCTCTTACTTCGACAATTCCTTCCAATCCTATTTGCCGGGCTAACATTTTCCCTGAAGAAGGGGCACCACAGCCAAGCTCTTTCCTCATCAGCACTTCGACATTGCCAGACTTGATGCCTTTGGAGGCTGGCTCTCTCAGATTGCAATGTTCACACGAATGTTGATGGCCAAGCGCACAATACCTGCACAGTGCCTTGTTTGCCCTCACAAAGGTAGGGAGATCCTGGTGATTTTCTTGGCAGCAGGGCTCCAATTAGCACTTGTCGCAATAATATATTGTGATGCAAAGAAAGGCATGGGAATGAGAGGCTGAAATGTCCTGCTTGGAACCATTATTGGATTGTGGTTATATTGGAAGGCCTTGGCTTTGAAAGGCAGCTGTGTTGCTTGTCTTTGGTCAAGTTGAGCAAGAAAAAGTGTATGGGAAAAGGATGCAAAATGCAAGTTGTTGCACGAAAGATGTGTGTCTGATTGTTGTTTGCAGTGCTGGAACGATGAATTTCCTTGCCGGCACGGCCTGATAAGTCAAGTATGATTAACAAATGGTCTTCGAGTCATAGAGTCATTTGCGGCACAGAAGGAGGCCATTCTGCCCATCCAGCGTATGCCGGCTCTCCATAGAACAATCCACTCAGTCCCATTGCTCTAGACCTGAAAGTTTATTTCCTTCAAGTGCCCATCCAATTTTCTTTTGAAATCATTCATTGTCTCTGCTTCCAACACCCTCAAAGGCAGCGAGTTCCAGCTCATTACCAGTAGCTGGGTAAAAATGTTCTTCCTCATATTCCCCATACATATCTTGCCCAAAACTTTCGATCTGTGTCCCCTAGTCCTTGTACCATCAGCTACTGGCAACACGTTTTCTTTGCCTGCCTTATCTCAAACGGTCATAATCTTTACACCTCAATCAAATCTCTCCGCAATTTCCATTGCTCCTCTGAGAACAACCCCAGCTTCTGCAACCTAACCTTGCAGCTAAAATCGCTCATCCCTGGAACCATTCTGGTCAATCTCCTCTGTAACCTCTCACATCCAACCTAAAGCCTGATGACCAAAAGTGTACGCAATACTCCCGTTGTGGCCTGACCAGAGATTTATAAAGGTTCAGCATAACTTTGCTGCTTTTGTACTCAATGATTCTATTTAAGAAGCCCAAGATCCTCTATGTTTTGCTGCCCACACTCTCAATATGTCCTGCAACCTTCATAAATCTATGCACATGCACCGCCAGGTTCCTCTGTCCTTGCACACTCTTTCCAACTGTGCCATTAAGTCTATATGAGCTCAGCCCATCCTTTCTGCCAAAATGCATCACCTCACACTTGTTGATATGAAATTCCATTTGCCACTTGTCTGCCCATTCTGCTAGGCTATCTACAAAGAACAAAGAACAAAGATAATTACAGCACAGGAACAGGCCCTTCGGCCCTCCAAGCCTGCGCCGATCCAGATCCTCTCTCTAAACATGTCGCCTATTTTCTAAGCTTCTGTATCTCTTTTCTTCCTGCCCATTCATATATCTGTCTAGATACATCTTAAAAGACTCCATCGTGCCCGCATCTACCACCTCCGCTGGCAATGCGTTCCAGGTGCCCACCACTCTCTGCGTAAAGAACTTTCCACGCATATCCCCCCTAAACTTTTCCCCTTTCACTTTGAACTCGTGTCCTCTAGTAATTGAAACACCCACTCTGGGAAAAAGCTTCTTGCTATCCACCCTGTCTATACCTCTCATGATTTTGTACACCTCAATCAGGTCCCCCCTCAACCTCCGTCTTTCTAATGAAAATAATCCTAATCTACTCAACCTCTCTTCATAGCTAGCGCCCTCCATACCAGGCAACATCCTGGTGAACCTCCTCTGCACCCTTTCCAAAGCATCCACATCCTTTTGATAATGTGGCGACCAGAACTGTACGCAGTATTCCAAATGTGGCCGAACCAAAGTCCTATACAACTGTAACATGACCTGCCAACTCTTGTACTCAATGCCCCGGCCGATGAAGGAAAGCATGCCGTATGCCTTCTTGACCACTCTATTTACCTGCGTTGCCACCTTCAGGGAACAGTGGACCTGAACACCCAAATCTCTCTGGACATCAATTTTCCCCAGGACTTTTCCATTTACTGTATAGTTCACTCTTGAATTGGATCTTCCAAAATGCATCACCTCGCATTTGCCCTGATTGAACTCCATCTGCCATTTCTCTGCCCAACTCTCCAATCTATCTATATTCTGCTGTATTCTCTGACAGTCCCCTTCACTATCTGCTACTCCACCAATCTTAGTGTCGTCTGCAAATTTGCTAATCAGTCCACCTATACTTTCCTCCAAATCATTAATGTATATCACAAACAACAGTGGTCCCAGCACGGATCCCTGTGGAACACCACTGGTCACACGTCTCCATTTTGAGAAACTCCCTTCTACTGCTACTCTCTGTCTCCTGTTGCCCAGCCAGTTCTTTATCCATCTAGCTAGTACACCTTGGACCCCAAGCGCCTTCACTTTCTCCATCAGCCTGCCATGGGGAACCTTATCAAACGCCTTTCTGAAGTCCATGTATATGACATCGACAGCCCTTCCCTCATCAATCAACTTTGTCACTTCCTCAAAGAATTCTATTAAGTTGGTTAGACATGACCTTCCCTGCACAAAATCATGTTGCCTATCACTGATGAGCCCATTTTCTTCCAGATGGGAATAGATCCTATCCCTCAGTATCTTCTCCAGCAGCTTCCCTACCACTGACGTCAGGCTCACCGGTCTATAATTACCTGGATTATCCCTGCTACCCTTCTTAAACAAGGGGACAACATTAGCAATTCTCCAGTCCTCCGGGACCTCACCCGTGTTTAAGGATGCTGCAAAGATATCTGTTAAGGCCCCAGCTATTTCCTCTCTCGCTTCCCTCAGTAACCTGGGATAGATCCCATCCGGACCTGGGGACTTGTCCACCTTAATGCCCTTTAGAATACCCAACACTTCCTCCCTCCTTATGCCGACTTGACCTAGAGTAATCAAACATCTGTTCCTAACCTCAACATCCGTCATGTCCCTCTCCTCGGTGAATACCGATGCAAAGTACTCGTTTAGAATCTCACCCATTTTCTCTGAGTCCAAGCATAACATTCCTCCTTTGTCCTTTAGTGGGCCAATCCTTTCTCTAGTTACCCTCTTTCTCCTTATATATGAATAAAAGGCTTTGGGATTTTCCTTAACCCTGTTTGCTAAAGATATTTCATGACCCCTTTTAGCCCTCTTAATTCCTCGTTTCAGATTTGTCCTACATTCCCGATATTCTTTCAAAGCTTCGTCTTTCATCAGCCGCCTAGACCTTATGTATGCTTCCTTTTTCCTCTTAGCTAGTCTCACAATTTCACCTGTCATCCATGGTTCCCTAATCTTGCCATTTCTATCCCTCATTTTCACAGGAACATGTCTCTCCTGCACGCTAATCAACCTCTCTTTAAAAGCCTCCCACATATCACATGTGGATTTACCTTCAAACAGCTGCTCCCAATCTACATTTCCCAGCTCCTGCCGAATTTTGGTATAGTTGGCCTTCCCCCAATTTAGCACTCTTCCTTTAGGACCACTCTCGTCTTTGTCCATGAGTATTTTAAAGCTTACGGAATTGTGATCACTATTCCCAAAGTAGTCCCCTACTGAAACTTCAACAACCTGGCCGGGCTCATTCCCCAACACCAGGTCCAGTATGGCCCCTTCCCGAGTTGGACTATTTACATACTGCTCTAGAAAACCCTCCTGGATGCTCCTTACAAATTCTGCTCCATCTGGACCTCTAACATTAAGCGAATCCCAGTCAATGTTGGGAAAATTAAAATCTCCTATCACCACCACCCTGTTGCTCCTACATCTTTCCATAATCTGTTTACATATTTGTACCTCTATCTCACGCTCGCTGTTGGGAGGCCTGTAGTACAGCCCCAACATTGTTACCGCACCCTTCCTATTTCTGAGTTCTGTCCATATTGCCTCACTGCTCGAGTCCTCCATAGTGCCCTCCTTCAGCACAGCTGTGATATCCTCTTTGACCAGTAATGCAACTCCTCCACCCCTTTTACCTCCCTCTCTATGTCGTCTTGAAGTCAATTTGTATCATGCTCACCGTTTGCCATTCCTCCAAGTTTGGTATGATTGGCAAATTTTGAAATCTTCTGCTCAGTTGCAATATCCAAGTTATTTCTACATCTCCAAAAAAAACACCGCTAGTCCTATGACTGACCCTTGCGCAACACCACTGTCTACCATCCTCCAGTGTGAAAAGTAACGATTGACCATGATGAGCTGTTTTGTGTCCTGAAAGCAATATTTTTGATCCAAGCTGAGACTGCCTGTTTCTGGTTTGTGTTTGCACAGAAGGAACAAATGTTATCCAGCAGTTAGTGTAAACATTTGGAGCACACTTTCCAATACAGACACAACCAGCTGTCAGGATGGCCGAGTGGTCTAAGGCGCCAGACTCAAGGAGTGTTTGTCCTTGCTTCTCTTGTGGCTCTGGAATTCTGGTCTCTCCTAAGGGGCGTGGGTTCAAATCCCACTCCTGACATCACTTTTTTCATCCACACAAAACCTCACAGCATCACACTGCCTGCTCAGCTTGCCTGCAATTTGCACGTGCCTCCTTCAATTACTTCAATCCTACTGCCATTTGCCAACAAACACAAGACACAGCTCCACAAACATGGCCTTTCCTCAGGAAACCTCACAAATCCTAAGCCTGTCCTTCCACATAATGCTTCAAATCACACTTCTGCCATCAACCATTTCCCACACTCCAATGCCAGCACTCTGACTAAATTATCTTTTGCCCCACCTCCTTGCTGCATTCCTCATTGCTTTCTAGCATTATGACTTGCAATCCCACTGCACGCACTGCTGCTTTTCACAAACAGGACAACACGCTCAAAGAATCGCACTTCTTGCACACCAAAACCCCACTCAATTCGACTCTCTTACTTCGACAATTCCTTCCAATCCTATTTGCCGGGCTAACATTTTCCCTGAAGAAGGGGCACCACAGCCAAGCTCTTTCCTCATCAGCACTTCGACATTGCCAGACTTGATGCCTTTGGAGGCTGGCTCTCTCAGATTGCAATATTCACACGAATGTTGATGGCCAAGCGCACAGTACCTGCACAGTGCCTTGTTTGCCCTCACAAAGGTAGGGAGATCCTGGTGATTTTCTTGGCAGCAGGGCTCCAATTAGCACTTGTCGCAATAATATATTGTGATGCAAAGAAAGGCATGGGAATGAGAGGCTGAAATGTCCTGCTTGGAACCATTATTGGATTGTGGTTATATGAGAAGGCCTTGGCTTTGAATGGCAGCTGTGTTGCTTGTCTTTGGTCAAGTTGAGCAAGAAAAAGTGTATGGGAAAAGGATGCAAAATGCAAGTTGTTGCATGAAAGATGTGTGTCTGATTGTTGTTTGCAGTGCTGGAACGATGAATTTCCTTGCCGGCACGGCCTGATAAATCAAGTATGTTTAACAAATGGTCTTCGAGTCATAGAGTCATTTGCGGCACAGAAGGAGGCCATTCTGCCCATCCAGCGTATGCCGGCTCTCCATAGAACAATCCACTCAGTCCCATTGCTCTAGACCTGAAAGTTTATTTCCTTCAAGTGCCCATCCAATTTTCTTTTGAAATCATTCATTGTCTCTGCTTCCAACACCCTCAAAGGCAGCGAGTTCCAGCTCATTACCAGTAGCTGGGTAAAAATGTTCTTCCTCATATTCCCCATACATCTCTTGCCCAAAACCTTCGATCTGTGTCCCCTAGTCCTTGTACCATCAGCTACTGGCAACACGTTTTCTTTGCCTGCCTTATCTCAAACGGTCATAATCTTTACACCTCAATCAAATCTCTCCGCAATTTCCGTTGCTCCTCTGAGAACAACCCCAGCTTCTGCAACCTAACCTTGCAGCTAAAATCGCTCATCCCTGGAACCATTCTGGTCAATCTCCTCTGTAACCTCTCACATCCAACCTAAAGCCTGATGACCAAAAGTGTACGCAATACTCCTGTTGTGGCCTGACCAGAGATTTATAAAGGTTCAGCATAACTTTGCTGCTTTTGTACTCAATGATTCTATTTAAGAAGCCCAAGATCCTCTATGTTTTGCTGCCCACACTCTCAATATGTCCTGCAACCTTCATAAATCTATGCACATGCACCCCCAGGTTCCTCTGTCCTTGCACACTCTTTCCAACTGTGCCATTAAGTCTATATGAGCTCAGCCCATCCTTTCTGCCAAAATGCATCACCTCACACTTGTTGATATGAAATTCCATTTGCCACTTGTCTGCCCATTCTGCTAGGCTATCTATGTCGTCTTGAAGTCAATTTGTATCATGCTCACCGTTTGCCATTCCTCCAAGTTTGGTATGATTGGCAAATTTTGAAATCTTCTGCTCAGTTGCAATATCCAAGTTATTTCTACATCTCCAAAAAAAACACCGCTAGTCCTATGACTGACCCTTGCGCAACACCACTGTCTACCATCCTCCAGTGTGAAAAGTAACGATTGACCATGATGAGCTGTTTTGTGTCCTTAAAGCAATATTTTTGATCCAAGCTGAGACTGCCTGTTTCTGGTTTGTGTTTGCACAGAAGGAACAAATGTTATACAGCAGTTAGTGTAAACATTTGGAGCACACTTTCCAATACAGACACAACCAGCTGTCAGGATGGCAGAGTGGTCTAAGGCGCCAGACTCAAGGAGTGTTTGTCCTTGCCTCTCTTGTGGCTCTAGAATTCTGGTCTCTCTTAAGGGGCGTGGGTTCAAATCCCAAGTGACATCACTTTTTTCATCCACACAAAACCTCACAGCATCACACTGCCTGCTCAGCTTGCCTGCAATTTGCACGTGCCTCCTTCAATTACTTCAATCCTACTGCCATTTGCCAACAAACACAAGGCACAGCTCCACAAACATGGCCTTTCCTCAGGAAACCTCACAAATCCTAAGCCTGACCTTCCACATAATGCTTCAAATCACACTTCTGCCATCAACCATTTCCCACACTCCAATGCCAGCACTCTGACTAAATTATCTTTTGCCCCACCTCCTTGCTGCATTCCTCATTGCTTTCTAGCATTATGACTTGCAATCCCACTGCACGCACTGCTGCTTTTCACAAACAGGACAACACGCTCAAAGAATCGCACTTCTTGCACACCAAAACCCCACTCAATTCGACTCTCTTACTTCGACAATTCCTTCCAATCCTATTTGCCGGGCTAACATTTTCCCTGAAGAAGGGGCACCACAGCCAAGCTCTTTCCTCATCAGCACTTCGACATTGCCAGACTTGATGCCTTTGGAGGCTGGCTCTCTCAGATTGCAATGTTCACACGAATGTTGATGGCCAAGCGCACAGTATCTGCACAGTGCCTTGTTTGCCCTCACAAAGGTAGGGAGATCCTGGTGATTTTCTTGGCAGCAGGGCTCCAATTAGCACTTGTCGCAATAATATATTGTGATGCAAAGAAAGGCATGGGAATGAGAGGCTGAAATGTCCTGCTTGGAACCATTATTGGATTGTGGTTATATGAGAAGGCCTTGGATTTGAATGGCAGCTGTGTTGCTTGTCTTTGGTCAAGTTGAGCAAGAAAAAGTGTAAGGGAAAAGGATGCAAAATGCAAGTTGTTGCATGCAAGATGTGTGTCTGATTGTTGTTTGCAGTGCTGGAACGATGAATTTCCTTGCCGGCATGGCCTGATAAATCAAGTATGTTTAACAAATGGTCTTCGAGTCATAGAGTCATTTGCGGCACAGAGGAGGCCATTCTGCCCATCCAGCGTATGCCGGCTCTCCATAGAACAATCCACTCAGTCCCATTGCTCTAGACCTGAAAGTTTATTTCCTTCAAGTGCCCATCCAATTTTCTTTTGAAATCATTCATTGTCTCTGCTTCCAACACCCTCAAAGGCAGCGAGTTCCAGCTCATTACCAGTAGCTGGGTAAAAATGTTCTTCCTCATATTCCCCATACATCTCTTGCCCAAAACCTTCGATCTGTGTCCCCTAGTCCTTGTACCATCAGCTACTGGCAACACGTTTTCTTTGCCTGCCTTATCTCAAACGGTCATAATCTTTACACCTCAATCAAATCTCTCCGCAATTTCCGTTGCTCCTCTGAGAACAACCCCAGCTTCTGCTACCTAACCTTGCAGCTAAAATCGCTCATCCCTGGAACCATTCTGGTCAATCTCCTCTGTAACCTCTCACATCCAACCTAAAGCCTGATGACCAAAAGTGTACGCAATACTCCTGTTGTGGCCTGACCAGAGATTTATAAAGGTTCAGCATAACCTTGCTGCTTTTGTACTCAATGATTCTATTTAAGAAGCCCAAGATCCTCTATGTTTTGCTGCCCACACTCTCAATATGTCCTGCAACCTTCATAAATCTATGCACATGCACCCCCAGGTTCCTCTGTCCTTGCACACTCTTTCCAACTGTGCCATTAAGTCTATATGAGCTCAGCCCATCCTTTCTGCCAAAATGCATCACCTCACACTTGTTGATATGAAATTCCATTTGCCACTTGTCTGCCCATTCTGCTAGGCTATCTATGTCCTCTTGAAGTCAATTTGTATCATGCTCACCGTTTGCCATTCCTCCAAGTTTGGTATGATTGGCAAATTTTGAAATCTTATGCTCAATGAACTTCTGATGAAAGATCATGGACTGAAACATGAACTCTGATTCTCTTTCCACAGATGCTGGCATTCTGGCTAAATATTTCCAGCATTTTCTGTTTCACATTTCCAGCATCCACAGTGTTTTGCTTTTATTTTAGTGGTACTCAGTTGCTTTTCGGACTTGAGGAAGTTATACACTTTGGTTCCATAGGGGTCAGTAGTCGGACCACTGATTTTCTTGATATATACTTATGGCCAAGACTTGGATGTTCAGGGCAAAATTTCAAAAGTTGCGGATGACACAAACTTGGAAGTATTATGAACTGTGAGGAGGATAATTCTAGACTTCAAGTGGACATCGACTGGTGGAATGGGCAGACACATGGCAGATGAAATTTAATGTGGAGAAGCGTGAAATGATACATTCTTGGTCGGAAGAACAAGGAGAGGCAAATATAAAATAAAGGGCACAATTCTAAAGGGGGCGCAGGAACAGAGAGACCTAGAGGTATCTGTGCTCAAATCATTCAAGGTGACAGGCAAAGCTGAGGATGTGGTTAAAAAGGCATATGGGATCCGGGGCTTTATAAATAGGGGTATAGAGTACAAATGCAAGGAAGGTATGATGAACCCTTACAAATCGTTGGTTCGGCCTCAACTAAAGTATTGTGTCCAGTTCTGGCCACCTCACTTTCGGAAGATTGTGAAGGCTTTAAAGAGGATGCAGAAAAGATTTACGAGAATGATTCCAGGGATGAGAGACTTCAGTTATGTGGAGAGATTGGAGAAACTGGGTTGTTCTCCTCGACAAGAGAAGATTGAGAGAAGATTCGATCGAGGTGATCAAAATCATACGGGGTCTAGACAGAGTAGATAGAGAGGAATTGTTCCTGGCGGGTGGGTTGAAAACCAGAGGATACCAGTTTAAGGTGAATGGCAAAAGAACCAATGGTGACATGAGGAAAATCCTTCTTCTGCAGCAAGTGGTTAGAATTTAGAATGCACTGCCTGAGAGTGTGGTGGAGCCAGAGTTAATCATTGCTTTCAAAAGGGAAATGGATAAACATCTGAAGAGATCAATTTGCAGGCCAATGATGAAAGGATGGGGGAGTGAGACTAGCTGAGTTGCTCTTGTCGAGAACCAGCCTGGGAACTATGAGCCTAATGGCCTCCTTCTCTGCTGCAACCATTCCATGATTCTATCCTGTGACTCTCTCCCCCTTTCTGCCACAACTTTGATCGATGTCTTATCACCTGGAGGCTTGACTTCCCTCACGTTCCTCTCGGAATGAATTAAGATTAAGATGCCGCAATTCTGCATACCAATTTCAACCCTGCCCTGCTATTCCAACACTGGGGCAGCATTGCTGAATTAAAAAAAAATTGCTGCAACCTTTAAAACTTCCCTTTGGAATTACAGGAATTGAAGGACAAAGTGCAGAACATGCATGTTTTCTTCACACTTCTGCATTAGACCATTTAACACCTGTGGCCATTGGTATAGCTCAATTCAGTAAATCCACTGAGGTAAATTTGGCATTCCCAGCTTAATCACAGCTCATTAGGATAATTGAATTTACCCTTATCCATTCAAACAGCAACCTTAAATTAGTGTGGTTCGAAACCAGCATATTGTTGAAACCAGTCCGGGAGAGATAAATCTTATACCTCTAATTATTTCTGATAGATCGTCTGCCAAAATTTCCTGTTCTGGTAATTTGCAGGTGGCTGAAGCCCAACATTAACAAACCGACATTTCAGAGCACATGGCTGAGACCAGGATAAGGTTGCCAAAGGCTGCAGAACCCTTCAAACCTAACAAATGCTTGCCACTGCCAGTGTTTTCCAGCTTCTCTTTATGTGACTGATTTTTTAAAGATATGATGTAACGACGAGCAAACTTTTCATTTAAATGTATAAAAGGTATTAAAATCCTGATAGAAAAAGTATTATTCTTCTGTGGAGGAAGGAGACAAATTTACTAAGGGTAGAAGTAAAATGATTGCTTTGTGCATTAAGTTTTTGCAAAATATATTTGCCAATCGCGTAACCTTGTGATAGAGTTGGAAATCGCATTCCCTCTGTCTGTCTTATACAAAGGCTGAACCAAGTTGTCAACAAGAGGGCTCATGTTTCTCATGATGAAAAGATGCCTAACTCTATGCTGATTTTTCTCAAATTATAGTAAAGAGGATGGTCAGAATGCTTATCTCCTGATAACTCAGTAGGAAAATGATGAAAAAATACCTGAAATATTTGGCTGTTGACTTCATTATTACGTTCTTGGAGTATAACCAAACCTTGATTTTAACTCCCTCCAACTGATGGAAAGCAGCTTAAAAAGAGGACAGGGACTTACCCCCATGATCCAGATGCCTTTCCACCATGTTCCAATGTTAATCTGCTCTTTTGAATGGGATGCCTGCAGGAAGGCAGTCGGGTCCTTCTTTCAGTATCGAGATTGGCATTTTAGTTGGAGGCCTAGGCAGGAGAGCAGTGATGGTTTCTTCATCAGGTCAAACCTGCCTGGAGGTGGATCATGGTGCAGAAGATTCCCAGGCAGATAAGTTTTCAAATATTATATAATGTTCCATTGTGGGCTTCAGAAGGAAATCTTGGGCTTCCCTTACCCAGTCTCTACCTCTCCTCCAATCAAGTCCAGAGCCCCCCAGATCACTTACCTGGGCCCCTGGCTGTCGCCTTCTGCTGGCCTAGTGGTGGGCCTGGGCAATTTGAGGTGAGTCACTGAGAAAATGAGGCTGGCGGTTAAGACTTGCTGGACTTCCACTTTCCTGGACTCCTTGGGTGTGGCATTACCTGCAGGGCTGACGTGCACTGTACCCGCCCTCCAAAATTTATTTTATTTAGAGATACAGCCCTGAAACAGGCCCTTCGCCCCACTGAGTCTGTGCTGACCAAGAACCACCCATTTATACTAACCCTACATTTAATCCTATATTCCCTACCACCTACCTACACTAGGGGCAATTTACAGTGGCCAATTTACCGATCACCTGCAAGTTTTTGGCAGTGGGAGGAAACCGGAGCACCCAGTGAAAACCCACACAGACACAGGGAGAACTTGCAATCTCCGCACAGGCAGTACCCAGAATTGAACCCAGGTCCCTGGAGCTGTGAGGCTGCAGTGCTAACCAATGCGCCACTGTGCCGCCCTTTGGGGCTTAAGAACCTACAGGCAAACTCTGTTCAACCAGGGGTACCCAATCACTTATCCTGGGGTCACATGCATTCCTGAGCCCTAGCAATCCAGCCCTCAAAACCAGGCAATTTATTTCTGTTTGTGTTTATATTCCTTATCTGTCTATTGTAGACCATTAAGCTCAAAGGTTGGGAACACGCAAGCTTCTAAATTAGAAAGTTTTCAAGTCCAAACGTGTGCCTTGAGCACATAACATCGGGTATTAATGCAGCTCAGTATTGCCTGTTTTGCTTTGTTTAACTTTTGTAATGTCCTCAGGACTTGAGTGAGGCTTAGCAAAGTGTTTAGCACCATTCACTCTCTCTATGATGTTTTCAATTGTCGGTAACAAGTGTCTTTGTCATTGTATGGCTTGATTTGGTGATTGCATGTCAATGCAGATTCGAATCTGGTTCTCAGTCTTGGATTTCTTGACGACTTGTATGGGTGAGGAACCAAGGGGTAGGCTTATCCCCAACTTTCTCAATAATGTCAAGATCAAGTAGGTGTTGAAATTCATTCTGCCTGTTACAGCGCTTTGTTACTGCTGTAAGGGAAAATTTTCATATTCCCTGGTTTGCAGAGACAGGGGCAATCCTGAAGTTAGTTGAATGTTTTGTCTCCCATGGCACTGACAGACGCTCCTGTGTCTATGAGAGCATCTACATCAGCCACACGTGGCTGTTTGCTGAGTCGCTGTGTCTAAGAGAAAGCTCAAAAGTATGTTCAGGGTCATCCACCTCTACATTAGCTACATTCTCTTGCCTTTTTGCTGAGGTACGCATATGTGACACCCTTTTATTGGTATTGATCTTAGTAGTTGATTTTGCTGATGAGCGACAAACATAACAAAGTGGTTGGGTTTCCCACAGGCTCTGCACTGTTTACCAGTAGCAGGACACTCTGTACAGTGTGGGTAAGCGTCATCACAGTGGAAGCATTCTTTGGATAAGTCACAACTCTGTTTGTGAGACAGCTTTTTTTTAATTTCCAAAATATACTTTATTCATAAAAATCTGTAAAAAATACATTACCAAACAGTTTCAAACCGCACCAAGTCAAAAATTACAAACAGTGCAAAGGTGATCAGTTTCCTTCAATACAATCATGAGTTGCCTCACAACCCTTCCTTTTCATTTGTCATGCCATATACATTTTTACATTTTACAGCACACGAAACTTTCCCAATACAGTTCGAGGGGTTTCCCATGGATCCAGCCCCTCAGTTCACTTTGGTGGGGGGACCTTACACAGTGGTCTTTCCCCAATGAGCCTTTGCTGCGGCTGCCCCAAGCTTTAGTGCGTCCCTCAGCACGTAGTCCTGGACCTTGGAATGTGCCAGTCTGTCACACTCGGTCGTGGACAACTCTTTGCGCTGGAAGACCAGCAAGTTTCGTGCAGACCAAAGGGCGTCTTTCACCGAATTGATGGTCCTCCAGCAGCAGTTGATGTTTATCTCGGTGTGCGTCCCTGGGAACAGCCCGTAGAGTACAGACTCCTGTGTTACAGCTGTTGTTGCTTTGCAGGTAGTTTCCTGGCACGTGAGTGATGAATAGTGTTCACAGGAGTTGAACTTGGAGTGTGGTAGTTACCAGTAGCCTCAACTTCGGTAGCTTTGGACTGTGAGAGCGATAGTGATCTTGCTAACTCCAACAGCTCTGACTACTTTTTGTCTTTCTCGAGTGCTTTTCAGTGTAGTTGACTGGAGACACAGCCTTCGACTATTTGTGTTTTGATTTCCCGTTCGACATGTTCAGCATCACCAAAGTCACATCTGGTTGCTAGTTGCCTCAAACACATGAAATATTGGTCAGTTGTCTCGTTTGCTTCTTGCTCAGTGCATCAGAAGACAATGGTTTCATATATGATTATCTGAGGCATAAAGTAGGTTGTCAGCGTATGCTTTGCTGAGTTATAGTCATTTCGCTCAGGCTTATGTGTTGAAAAGATATCTTTTAATTCTTCACCTCCAAAGTGTAGAAGCCAACATGGAGATATGGATGATGGTGCTGAATGTACATCAAAAGGTGGTAGATTGGGAATAGACAATGCCATATTGATCAGCAACGCAGTGATAAAGGATCCGTGATTACGCTCCTTTCAGAGGAAATCTCTCTACAGTGATCTGAGATTATACACTTTTGATAGAATGGCTATTTTGGACAGATCAGTGTGCGAGTATACACTGTACAAGCTTCCTGTGTGTCATTCTAACAGTCTCCGAGTTAAAATGGTGTCTGTGAAAGTAGACAAAAGCTTCAAAACTTTTCATACCTGAAAGCAATGTTTCCAGTTTTTTCCAATCTTTTTCTGTTCACCACATCGCCATTGTGATGGCCTCAGGACTTGAGTGAAGCTTAGCCCAGTTTTGTATAGGATATGAGGCAAAGACAAAGACTGCAGCAGCTGAACAAAAAGGCTTCCCTTTTATTCAGTCTTAGTTTCACTTTCTCTCTGCTAGCCTGTGTGTTCTACAGCAGCCTCTAGAGTACACAATGCACAATGCAATTGTAATTTCAAAACACCACAACACTACAATTGTGTTTGCTTCTTTGGGTGGTCTTTAAAGCTGAAGTAAGTGGTGGTGTTATAAATCCAAGCCAAGGGTTCAGTGGTGTTACCCATTCCCTTATGTGGTCTGGCTTTTTGCTTTTTTTTTTACAGAAGTTGATTCCTACTACCCAATATTCACCAGCATGGCCATGGAATCAGGGAGTGTAACAATGAAGTGTGCATATGATCGGGACTGAATCTCTGTGTCTTAAGCATGTATGCTCCTTTAATCTTTTGAAAGGCAGATACTGAGTTGACACTGGATGAGGCATTTTTTGGTTTGGTTCATAACATGCATCATTCCAAATTCGACAAAACACTGTGTATAAGGAAGGTTACTTGGTACAATCAGTTCAACGTCCATGTGTATGGTTACAGAAAAAAGGAACACATATGATACCCCACCTACCCCTCTAAATGCACAAACTCTCCTTGACCAGGATAGAGGCTTCAATCATAGTTGCAGCCTGGCTGATTGTCTTTAGATGTTTGTGTTGATTTTTTTTTAAAAATCTTCCCTTCAAAATCTTGTGTAACGCAAGGAAGTTTGTTAACCCCAAAATGCTAAATACTTCCTGAATGACCAGACATTGCTAAGCAATGGGCTATAGTTTGAGACCAATGCAGAACTGCCCATTCTGCAATTAAAGTCACCTCGCACCTGCCTACAGATGGCCAACCTAGTTTGATGTCTGGGTAAACTATTTTCTTGCAGGCAAGCTTCAGCCAAAAACACATATCAAAACTGCTTGGCCTAGGAATTTGAATCCACCTGAAAATGGGAACATAGGGGCTGGATTTCACATTTCATGGGTCTATTTGCCTGGTCACAGCCAGCATGTGAATTTGTTGCTGCGACCTCATGATAATGTGGCAGGAATGCAACGAGCCATATTCATTGACTGCACACCTTTTCAGGGGGGCTAAAAATCCGGCTCGACTTCAGAACAAACAGGTAGGTGAAGGAAACAGTAATAGGACATACAGATTTTGTGACACTGCCTGGGAGGCTCTGGTACAGCAGGAAGGGAAAATCTCTTTCCTCCAGGAGGCTGGAAGTCCTCTAGGCAATAGCTGTGCCATTGTTAGGAAAATGGTTGACCTCATGAATTCCTAGAGCTTAGCTCTCAGGGAATGGCTACAATGCAGGAAGTTCAATGACCTGTACAGAGTTGTCAAGGTAACCACTAGAATAAAAGCAAAATACTGCAGAAAATGCTATAAATACTCAGCAGGTCAGTTAGCATCTGCAGAGAAAGAAGCAGAGTTAACGTTTCAGGTCTGTGACCTTTCATCAGAACCGACAAAGGTTAGAAAATAATTAGTTTTAAGCAAGTGAAGGGGGGGGCGGGGGTGGTGGGGGTGCACAGTAATTGGTGGGGAAGAGAACAAAAGGGAAGGTGTGTGATAGGGCAGAGGGCAGGAGAGATTAAATAACAAAGCTGTCATGGGACAAAGGCAAAGCATTAGTTAATGCTTGTGGTGAAAGACAAAGCATTAATCCAGACAGAGTGTTGATAGCAGAAATATGAGCAGCTCTGTCTACATGAAAAACAGGCACATGGTTAAAAAATAAAATTAAATCAAATAGAATAAAAAACATAAAAATATTTTAAAAGACCAGTCATACTCTGAAATTATTGAACTCAATGTTCAGTCCACAAGGCTGTAGAGTGCCTAATCGAGCTTGCATTGATATTCACTGGAACACTGGAGCAGACCAAGGACAGAAATGTGGGCATGAGAGTAGGGTGAGGTCGGGTGTTGAAATGGCAAGCAACTGGAAGCTCAGGGTCATATTTTTGGATTGAGCGGAGGCGTTCTGCAAAGCGGTCACCCAATCTGCGTTTAGTCTCCCCAGTGTAGAGGTGACTGCATTGTGAACTTAGTATACTAAATTGAAGGAAGTATAAGTGAATTGCTGCTTCACCTGGAAGGAGTGTTTGGCGCCTTAGATGGTGAGGAGAGAGGAGGTAAAAGAGCAGGTATTACACCTCCTGCGATTGCATGGGAAGGTGCCGTGGGAAGGGGACAAGGTGTCGGGGGTGATAGATGAGTGGACCAGGGTGTCGCGAAGGGAATGACCCCTTTGGAATGCTGACAGGGGAGGGAAAGGGAAGATGTGTTTGGCGGTGGCATCACACTGGAGGTGGCAGAAATGGCAGAGGATGATCCTTCGGATGTGGAGGCTGGTGGGGTGGAAAGTGAGGACAAGGAGAACCCTGTTGCGGTTCTGGGAGGGACGGGACAGGATCAGGGTGGAGGTGCGGGAAATGGGCCGGACATGGTTGAGGGCCCTGTCAACCACAGAATGGAGGGGGGGGGGGAGGGCGGTGGGAACCCTCGGTTGAGGAAAAAGGAAGACATCTCAGAAGCGCTGTTGTGGAAGGTTGCACCATCAGAACAATGCGTCGAAGACAGGGAAACTGGGAGAATGGGATGGAGTCATAACATGAAACAGGGTGTGAGGAAGTGTAGTCAAGGTAGTGGTGGGAGTCGGTGGGCTTAGAATGAACATGAGTAGACAACCTATCCCCAGATATGGAGACAGAGAAGTCAAGGAAGGAAAGGGAAGTGTTGGAAATAGACCATGTAAAGGTGAGAGAAGGGTAGAAATTGGAAGCAAAGTTGATGAAGTTTTCCAGTTTGGGGCGAGAGCAGGAAGCAGCACTGATACAGTCATCAATGTACCGGAAAGAGAAGTGAGGGAAGGGGCCTGAGAAGGAATGGAACACCGGAGCAGGCCAATGACAGAAATGTGGTATGAGAGCAGCATCGGACTGGAATGTCCTACTCAGGCCCCTTCCCTCACTTCTCAAGTTGTGACTGTAGCAGGTGGCAAAGCTCAATGACAGCATCCTTTGTGAAGCGGAGGCACCTGAGACAATATGGATGGAAATTTATGCTTTCCCCAGTGGCGGGTTTGGAAGCTGGGAGAGCATAAAATTGGGTGGGATGGTGGTGAGGGGGGGACGTCGCCACCATCCTGCCTCCACTGAAATTTATTCTGGGGCAGCAAGGCCTGTGAACAGCCTTCCTGTCCCTTAACTGGGCAATTAACCCCCAATTAAAAGCCTCTTCCCACCACAGCGGCAATTACCCGTGTAGTGGGCAGCCCTGTCGCTGCACGGCGTGAAAATCCATGCGGGCTGCTTCCCAGCTCCGGGAGTGGGGGCGGGGGTATAGGGTCCCTCGTTTAAAGGCACCTAGTGCCTGAACGAGGGACCTGACATTGGGAAAGGGGGGGGGGGGCCGCTGAGGACCCCACCCCTGCCTTTGCTGCTGACCCCCCTCCCCCATGACCCCTGCCATGCGAGACCCCTCCCACCCTGACCTGTCTTAAGCTATGTTCCAGTGCTGCTCCGCGGTGGTGCTGCAGCTGGCAGCCTCCGATTGGCTGGCAGCTCTGCAAGGCCGGGACTTCCGGCAGGGCCCTAAATCCTTTGGAAGGATCGCTGCTGTCTAGTTAAGTGCCTGATTGGCACTAAATTTGGCGGGCCTTCTATAGAAGAGGGGCGCGGGAATCTCGGCATCAGTTGCGCTAGCATAAAATTCCCCCCTATTTATTTGAGACGGTCATATACTTATGACCTAGAATTTTAAGCAAGCAGAACAACTATACAAGCTACATTTTATATATATTGCAATGTTAGTGTTTGTTTCGTTCAATGCTTGAGCTTCAAGGTTCAAAATTTGCCGTGAGGCTCCTGTGTCTAAGAAGTTGCGGCAACCCTTCAGTCACAGCAGCTGGTAAAAATTGAGAGCCAGAATGTAGTGTACGCCATGTGGATCCCGAGGTAACTTCAAATCGTAAATCTCAATGAAACTGAAATTCCAATCTAATTCCAATTTCATTTCCATAAATACTGGGCAGGATTCTCCCTGGGAGCTTCTTGGACCCTGCTGTCAGGCTGAAATGTGGGTCAGAAACCACACTGGGCTGGATTTTGTACTCCCATTGCCGGGAGCAGCGGTGGGTGTGGAAAATGGTGGCAATCCCCCACGGGACCCGTACCACCGCACCGCCATGCTGCTGCGATTCTGCGGCGGGTGGCCACGTTACATATTCACGGCGGCAGCCCCCCCCCCAATCATGTGGCAGAGACAGATTTGGCAAAGCCGTTCACAGCATCACCTGACGTGAGAGCAGGTGCTGGCACCATTTTTAAAAGGCTGCCAGCCCTGCAGACAGTTCAACAAAGTGCAGAGTTCATCGCTCGCACCCCCCCAGCCATAAGAGTGCGGAGTTCACCCCTTCCCCTCCACCCCACCCATCAGAGTGCGGAGTTCACCCCTTCCCCTCCACCCCACCCATAAGAGTGCAAAGTTCACCCCTTCCCCTCCCCCCCACCCATCAGAGTGCAGAGTTCACCCCTTCCCCTCACCCCACCCATCAGAGTGTGGAGTTCACCCCTTCCCCCCCCCCATCAGAGTGCAGAGTTCACCCCTTCCCCTCCCTCCACCCATCAGAGTGCGGAGTTCACCCCTTCCCCTCCCCCCCCACCCATCAGAGTGCGGAGTTCACCCCTTCCCTTCCCGCCCACCCATCAGAGTGCAGAGTTCACCCCTTCCCCTCCCCCCCACCCATCAGAGTGCAGAGTTCACCCCTTCCCCTCCCCCCACCCATCAGAGTGCAGAGATCACCCCATCTCCCCCACCCATCAGAGTGCGGAGTTCACCCCTTCCCCTCCACCCCCACCCATCAGAGTGCGGAGTTCACCCCTTCCCCCCCCCCATCAGAGTGCGGAGTTCACCCCTTCCCCTCCCCCCCACCCATCAGAGTGCAGAGTTCACCCCTTCCCCTCCCCCCACCCATCAGAGTGCAGAGATCACCCCATCTCCCCCCCCATCAGAGTGCGGAGTTCACCCCTTCCCCTCCCCCCCATCCATCAGAGTGCAGAGTTCACCCCTTCCCCTCCCCCCCCCATCAGAGTGCAGAGTTCACCCCTTCCCCTCCCCCCACCCATCAGAGTGCAGAGTTCACCCCTTCCCCTCCCCCACCCATCAGAGTGCGGAGTTCACCCCTTCCCCTCCCCCCCACCCATGAGTGCAGAGTTCACCCCTTCCCCTCCCCCCCACCCATCAGAGTGCAGAGTTCACCCCTTCCCCCCCCCATCAGAGTGCGGAGTTCACCCCTTCCCCTCCCCCCACCCATCAGAGTGCGGAGTTCACCCCTTCCCCTCCCCCCACCCATCAGAGTGCGGGGTTCACCCCTTCCCCTCCCCCCCACCCATCAGAGTGCAGAGTTCGCCCCTTCCCCTCCCCCCACCCATCAGAGTGCGGAGTTCACCCTTCCCCTCCCCCCACCCATCAGAGTGCGGAGTTCACCCCTTCCCCTCCCCCCACCCATCAGAGTGCGGGGTTCACCCCTTCCCCTCCCCCCCACCCATCAGAGTGCAGAGTTCGCCCCTTCCCCTCCCCCCACCCATCAGAGTGCGGAGTTCACCCCTTCCCCCCCCACCCATCAGTGTGCAGAGTTCACCCCTTCCCCTCCCCCCCACCCATCAGAGTGCAGAGTTCACCCCATCCCCCCCCCCATCAGAGTGCAGAGTTCATCCCTCCCCTCCCCCATCAGAGTGCAGAGTTCACTCCTTCGCCTCCACTCATCAGCGTGCAGAGTTCACCCCCTCCCCTTCTCCCCCACCCACTGGACAAAGAGGGTGATATATGCTTAGAAGTGCAGGGCAAGCCTAAATTACTTAATGAGTACTTTGTATCTGTGTTTACTAAGGAAGAGGGTGCTGACAAAATATCGGTAGAAGGGCAGATGGCAATGGATGAGGTTAAAATTGATAGGAAGGATGTATTGGGAAGGCTGGCTATGCTTAGAATGGATAAGTCCGGATGGCTTGCATCCCAGGTTGCCAAAGGAAGTGGGGGTGGAGATAGCAGAAGGACATGCCATAATCTTCCAATTGTTCCCAGATAGGGAGCAAGTGCCAGAGGATTGAAAAAAGAAAGGGTGCAAGGACATTTCTAGTAACTACCGGCAGGTCAGTTTTACCTCAGTGGTGGGTAAGGTTTTAGAAACAATAATCAGGCGAAAAAATCAACAGGCACTTGGAGAGATTTAAGTTAATTAGGAAGAGCCAGCATGTATTTGTTAAAGGCAGATTTTGCTTGACTAATCTAACTGATTTTTTTGTTGAAGTAACAGAGAAGTTTTTTTTATTCTTTCATTGGATGTAGGCATCGCTGGCTAGGCCAACATTTATTACCCATCCCTAGTTGCCCTTGAGAAGTTGGTAGTGAGCTGCCTTCTTGAACGGCTGCAGTCCATGTGAGGTAGGTACACCCACAGTGCTGTTAGGAAGGGAGTTCCAGGATTTTGACCCAGCGACAGTGAAAGAACAGCGATATAGTTCCAAGTCAGGATGGTGTGTGGCTTGGAGGAGAACTTGCAGGTGATGGTGTTTCCATGTATCTGCTGCCCTTGTCCTTCTAGTTGGTAGAGGTCGCAGGTTTGGAAGGTGTAGTCGAAGGAACCTTGGTGAGTTGCTGCAGTGCATCTTGTAGATGGTACAAAAACAAGAAATGCTGGAACCACTCAGCAGGTCTGGCAGCATCTGTGAAAAGAGAAGCAGAGTTAACGTTTCGGGTCAGTGACACTTCTTCGGAACTGACTTCGGACCTTCCGAAGAAGGGTCACTGACCCGAAACGTTAACTCTGCTTCTCTTTTCACAGATGCTGCCAGACCTGCTGAGTGGTTCCAGCATTTCTTGTTTTTATTTCAGATTTCCAGCATCCGCAGTATTTTGCTTTTATTGTAGATGGTACACACTGCTGCCACGGTGTGTCGGTGGTGGAGGGAGTGAATGTTGAAGGTGGTGGATGGGGTGCCAGTCAAGCGGGCTACTTTATCCTGGATGGTGTCGAGCATCCTGAGTGTTGTTGGAGCTGCACTCATCCAGGCAAGTGCAGAATATTCCATTGTACTCCTGACTTGTGCCTTGTAGATGGCAGACAGGCTTGTGCTGGAATTAAAGATGGCTTTGGATGTTCTCTCTGTGGCTAGAGATTCCAGGCTGATGATCTTGATGTTCTGATGACTTCGTGACTGATGACTGCCTTTGTTCTCCAAAATGGTTACCTTTAAAGGTAAATTCATAAAGTGTTAGTTTCACCCATGTGACTTTAGGCTTTTTGTTCCTGAGGGGCGATACAATGGCTTCTGATCTCAGCCCAATTTGATGAAATGAGGGATGTTCACATCTTATTGTAAGAAGTGTAGCTGGAGACGTAGAGTCTGTGAGTATCTTTGCTTCAGGTCATTTTGTGGATAGCTGACATCCATGTGTGATGAGCAGTCTCATTTCAATGCAAACATGGTAATGAGTTTTAGTTCTTAGCAGACATGGATGTGTATTTTGATGCATGAGATGGTATTTGTCATGTGACTGTGTCCTCCATCTTGTTGAAGGCAAAAATGTACTCATCTTTTTTAAATTGTTATAATTTTTAATAACTCCAGTTTATTTTTGTATTTTCATCACTGTGCCTCTTGTCAGTGTGACATTAGCAAAGCATATGGGATCTTGGGCTTCATATATAAAAGTATTGAGTACAAAAGCAGGGGAGTTTTGCTGAACCTTTATAAAGCTCTGGTTAGACCACAAGTAGAGTATTGGGTCCAGTTCTGGTCATCACACTTTAGGAAGAATGTGAGAGTCCTCGAGAGGGTGCAAAGATTAACCAGAATGGTTCCAGGGTTGAGGGATTTTAGCTACAAGGTTAGGTTGGAGAAGCTGGGGTTGTTCTCGTTGGAGTAAAAAAGTTTGAGGGGAGATTTGATTGAGGTGTAAAGACTATGACAGGTTTGGGATAAGGTAGACAAAGAAAAACTATTCCCATTAGCTGATGGTACAAGGATACAAGGACTAGGGGACATAGATTGAAGGTTTTGGGCAAGAGATGTATGGGGAATATGAGGAAGTACATTTTTACGCAGCTAGTGGTAATGAGCTGGAACTCGCTGCCGACGAGGGTGTTGGAGATGATGAATGATTCCAAAAGGAAATTGGATGGGCACTTGAATGAAATAAACTTTTAGGGCTATGGGGATAGGGCCGGGGAATGTGACTGATTGGATTGCTCTGCAGAGAGCTGGCACAGACTTGATGGGCCGAATGGCCTCCTTCTGTGCCATTATGGCTTGATGATTTGTGGGACTTCTATAAATTTGAGTGAAATTGGTACATCAACTGATGTGAGTGCTTTATCACCTGGGACAGTGTGTAGATCAGTGATACCTGGCTGTGTGCACTTTAGTGTGATTTTTCAGTGATTCTTTCAATGGTTCAGGTTCAAGGAATCTTATCATAGTTCAGTAATGTCCATGTCTATGTATTTTTGACAGATACTATGGCATAACTTGATGAAAACGTTGCTTCCATTGTATTTTTTTATTCATAGATATCTTTCTTGTGTGCGTACATTAGCTCGTTCTGGCTGTGTTTAACTGCTGGCCTATCTCCTCTTTGTCCCGCTGTTTGGAGTTATTGATTGAATACTATTACCAATATTGAAGCCCAAATTGCTACTGCTTCCTCCAAGCAAAATTGAGCAATACATATCTTCTGCACCTTTGTCTACATTTTTGCAGACAGTTTTATTGGCTAATTAAGACCCAATGATTTACAGCTGTCAAGGAACTACAACTGCATGTTTAGGCACAAAGTGTTGATGTTATAACTGTATGTCCCAACTTACCGCTGCCACAAAGTTAAGATGCTATGTTTGAATTTTCACCAACTCCAATATCAAGGTAAGAGAAGAAGATTAGTACTTGCACAGCTGTACAAAGACTCTTAACGTTCAATAGTGGGAATATCAATTCTAAAATCTCTTTGAGTATCTGCATCTTTTTTCCTCTTTGTGACTAGATCTCTGCGCTCCTCCAATTCTGGCCTCTTGACGTATCCCCATATGGATAGAACTTAAAAACAGAAAGGGGGCAATCACTTGGCTGGGAGTGTACAACAGGCCCCCAAACAGTCAGGGAGAGATAGAGGAGCAGATATGTAGGCAAATGTCAGAGAGGTGTAAAAATAATAGGGTAATAATAGTAGGGGATTTCAACTTACCCAATGTCAACTGGGATAGTCTTAATGCAAAAGGCTTAAAGGAGGCAGAATTCTTAAAATGCATACAAGAGAGCTTTTTTGAGCCAGTACGTAGATAGTCCTACAAGAGAAGGAGCAGTACTGGACCTAATCCTTGGGAATGAAGCTGGACAAGCGGTAGAAGTGTCAGTGGAGAAACATTTCAGGGATAGTGATCATAACTCTGTAAGATTTAAGGTAGTTATGGAAAAGGACAAAGATGGACTGGAACTAAAGGTAAGGAATTGGGGGAAGGCCGATCTTAAGATGATAAAATAAGATCTGGCCAAAGTGGACTAGGAGCAGCTACTTGTAGGAAAGTCGACATCAAATCAGTGGCAGTCATTCAAAGAGGAAATAGTGAGAGTTCAGAGCTAACATGTACCCATTAAGGTGAAGGGTAGAACCAACAAGTCCAGGGAACCCTGGATGTCAAGGGATATAGTGGATTGGATCAGTAAAAAAAAGGAGGCTTATGGCAGATTCAGAGCGCTGAAAACAGTGGAGGCTCTAGAGGAGTATAGAAAGTGTAGGAGAGTACTTAAAAAAGTAATTAGGAGAGCGAAGAGGGGACGAAAAAATATTGGCAAGCAAGATAAAGGAAAATCCTAAGGCATTTTATAAGTATATTAAGGGCAAGAGGATAACCAGGGAAAGAGTAGGGCCCATTAGGGACCAAAGTGGCAATCTGTGTGTGGAGCCGGAGGACATAAATGAGGTTTTAAATGATTACTTTTCATCTGTGTTCACTATGGAGAAGGACAATGTAGGTGTAGAGATCAGGAAGGGGGATTGTGATATACTTGAACAAATTAGCATTGAAAGGGAGGAGGTATTAGCAGTTTTAGGAGGCTGTTATGTGAGGCAAGGGAGGAGATAGCAGGGGCTCTGACACAAATTTTTAAATCCTCTCTGACCACAGGAGAGGTGCCAGAGGACTGGAGGAAAGCAAATGTGGTACCATTATTCAAGAAGGGTAGCTGTGATATAACCAGGTAATTACAGGCCAGTGAGTCTAACATCAGTGGTAGGAAAACTATTGGAAAAAATTGGGAAGAACAGGATTAATCTCCACTTGGAGAGGCAGGGATTAATCAAGGATAGTCAGCATTACTTTGTCGGGGGAGATCGTGTCTAACAAATTTGATTGAATTTTTTGAAGAGATGACTAGATGTGTAGATGAGGGTAAAGCAGTTGATGTAGTCTACATGGACTTCAGTAAGGCTTTTGATAAGGTCCCGCATGGGAGATTGGTCAAGAAGGTAAGAGCCCATGGGATCCAAGGCAATTTGGCAAATTGGATCCACAATTGGCTTAGTGGCAGGAGGCAGAGGGTGATGGTCGAGGGTTGTTTTGGCGAGTGGAAGCCTGTGACCAGTGGTGTACCGCAGGGATCGGTACTGGGACCCTTGCTGTTTGTAGTGTATATTAATGATTTAGACGTGAATATAGGAGGTATGATCAGTAAGTTCGCAGGTGACACGAAAATTGGTGGTGTCGTAAATAGTGAGGAGGAAAGCCTTAGCTTACAGGACGATATAGATGGGCTGGTAAGATGGGCGGAGCTATGGCAAATGGAATTTAATCCTGAGAAGTGTGAGGTGATGCATTTTGGAAGGACCAACAAAGCAAGGGGATATGCAATGGATGGTAGGACCCTAGGAAGTACAGAGGGTCAGAGGGACCTTGGTGTACTTGTCCATAGATCACTGAAGGCAGCAGCACAGGTAGATAAGGTGGTTAGGAAAGCATATGGGATACTTGCCTTTATTAGCCGAGACATAGAATCTAAGAGCAGGGAGGTTATGATGGAGCTGTATAAAACGCTAGTTAGGCCACAGCCGGAGTACTGTGTACAGTTCTGGGCACCACACTATAGGAAGGATGTGATTACACTGGAGAGGGTGCAGAGGAGATTCACCAGGATTTTGCCTGGGCTGGAGCATTTCAGCTATGAAGAGAGACTGGATAGGCTAGGGTTGGTTTCCTTAGAGCAGAGAAGGCTGAGGGGAGATATGATTGAGGTATACAAAATTATGAGGGGCATTGTTGGGTTAGATAGGAAGAAACTTTTTCCCTTAGCACAGGGGTCAATAACCAGGGGGTATAGATTTAAGGTAAAGTGCAGGAGGTTTAGAGGGGATTTGAGGACATTTTTTTTAACCCAAAGGGTGGTTGGAATCTGGAACGCACTGCCTGAAGAGGTGGTAGAGGCAGGAACCCTCACAACATTTAAGAAGTATTTAGATAAGCACTTTAAATGCCATAGCATACAAGGCTACGGGCCAAGTGTTGGAAAATGGGATTAGAATAGTTAGGTGCTTGATGGCTGGCACAGACACGATGGGCCGAAGGGCCTGTTTCTTTGCTGTATAACTCTATGACTCTATCTCCAATTTTAAATCGTTCCACCATTGTGCCTAGACCCTAAGATCTGGAATTCACTCCCTAAACCTCTCTGCCTCTCTACCTTCTTTCCTCCTTTAAAACATTCCTTAAAACCTACCTCTTTGACCAAGTTTTTGGTCGTGTGCTCTGATATCTCCTTATGTGGCTCGGTATCAAGTTTTGTTCAATAATGCTCCTGCATATTTTACTACAGTAAATATGTAAATACAAGTTGTTGTTGGCAATTTTCTCTCCCATTATTGATGGTGATATTGTTCTGTCAAAAAAGGACAAAGGTATTAGAAGAACATTTGATGCCAGTTCGACTTTTTCATTTTCGGTGACATAATGAGAAAATATACTCTGCTCACATTGCTGTAGCAAGACAACACTGAATCGTCATTTTGGGATGTTTTGTGACATCATTGACATCCCACTTTTTCTACTTCTGCACTCTATTCAAGTCAAAACCTCACACCCCAAGGCTTCAGTTCATCTTTTCCAGCTCTCAGGCTTAAACAACCCTTTCCAACCACTTGTGAATTCGACCTGTGCCATTAAAAGCCAATGATAATTTTAAAAGATGGACAAAAGAAGTTTGCAGTGTTTCTTGAAGAAAGACAAAGATAAACAACAAATTTGAGTGTTCTAACGTCTTATTAAGGTCAGTTGATGAAAAATGATGAAAGACTTCAGAGCTTACCAATGTGCTAGTTGCTGCTATGGCACAACCGATAAAAGACAGATGAAATAATTAAAGGCTTTTGGTTTGCTTTGTCACGCTCATGAGAAGTGCAGCAATGAAAGTACAGAAACAAACTGAAGAGTTATAAAAAAATTAGAACAATTTTTAAAAGACTGGTACATTTTCTGTCAACAAAATGGAGGACAAGTCACATGGCCTGCAATTGCTGCACTAGAATCCACATCCATGTCTACTAGAACTAAAACCAATTAACCCAGTCTACATGGAAACGAGACTTCACACATGGATGTCAGCTTTACACCAACAGAACTAAAACAAAGACATTTCCAGACTCTACGTCTCCAGCTACCCTTCACCACATAAGAGTATGTACAGCCCTCATATTATCATAATGGAGGCATCAGAAGCTATTGTACAGCCCATCAGGAACTGACAACTAAAGTCACATGGGCAACACTAACACTGAATGAGTTTACCTTTAAAGGTAAGTAAAAGCAAAATACTGCGGATGCTGGAAATCTGAAATAAAAACAAAAAATGCTGGAAATACTGAGCAGGTCTGGCAGCATCTGTGGAGCGAGAAGCAGAGTTAACATTTCAGGTCAGTGACCCTTCTTCAGAACCTTTAAAGGTAATTGTTTTGAAAATAAAGGAGTCTTTCCAGTTCAGTCAACAAGTCATCAACATCGGTCTGGACTCTTAAACCACACGGTCAACATTGAAAACCATCTTGAATTCCAGCACAAGGCTAAGAGAGAGACGCGTTCCAGCTAACACATTTGAATCCAGCTGTGACAAGTTGAAAGCCAACTGCAGCAGAGAAAAGAGAGTGCCTTTGATACAACTCCTCCACCTGTGAAAACTGAAATACGAATATCAGCACCGTCTTCAAACTGAAGTGAACTGCTAGAAGACTTCAGCAAACCAGCAAATACAAGACAATAAGCGAACAGGCCTGAAACTTTAAAATACACCCTCTGAGAAGATCCCACAGGTTTTCCTGAAACAAGAGACTTTTACACCTTGAGCTCTTAACACCTCTCCCTTCTATCTATCTTCTCTTGTGTGTGCCTGTGAGAGTGAATGCATGAGTGGCTGGTGTTGCAAACATTTTGGGTGATGAATATTGTTCAATAAATATTTAATCTTCTGTTTTAACCCTATCACTGTCTGTTTATTTGGCAAACAAAACAGGGGCTGAAACACTAATTTGAACAAAATACTGTGGTCAGTATGGAGGTGAACAGTGGAAACCAGCCATGCCATCACCGACCAATCCACAACAGCTTCAAAATTCACCTCATGTCTTGAAAACAGAACTAAAATTAGACTCAGGAAGGACATTCTAACTCTCTCTTTAACCTTAATATGTTTTAGTTTATAGAACACAGAACAGAAGCTACACCAGGCAAGTAACCAGTACACTGTGATTCTCTTTCAGTCACTCACTCACACAGACATACATGCTCTCTTAAGAAAAACTATGGGAATTTTGCCTGAATAAGGCCTCTTAATTTTTCCTCTACCCTTTCTTCAAATAATTTTGAAAAACCATTTATTACGGCCAAGTGAGGAGGGGTCAAAGGGCTTCCCTCTTTTCCCTCCCCTTGTTTGACCACAACAGGTTTAATTCTTTCTTAAAGTGGATGTACTGGACAATTCAGTGGGTGTTTTATTACTTACTTGCTATGATCATAACAAGAACCAATCGGACAGGTTTTCTTGAGTTAACAAAGAAAGAGGTTAACTTTATTGTACCTAAACTGAACTAATAAAATAATAAACAACGCACCAACTTTCACTCTCACACACACTAGAGGTTTACTCACACAAATAGTTTACAGAGTGTGGAAAGGTAGATTGGTTGAGTTAAAGTTCATAAAAAAGGTATTCAGCCTGTGGAGTTTGGTGATTCAGCTGGCTTCTAGCTGAATTCAGTGGTCCTGAGGCTTTTAGTTTTTGAAGAGGTAGATGACTGGTTCAGTGAGTCTCTTGGAGATAGTGATGCAGATGATTTCTGATTGTAGCCGGAGTATGCAAACATGGTCAGTCAACAAGCAGGATTTGAAAATTTTCAAGCTGAAATGGATAGAGAGAGAGAGGGACCCCCACTTAGGATCTGCTCATGTCAGAGACCAGTTGCTTCTCCTCTGCTGCAGAGAAAACACCAGCTTAAAACCACAGCTGGGGAGGGGCTTGCCACATGACAGTCACTCAGTGATTCAAACATAGCAGTTAGCAGTATTTCTCTGCTTGCTGAGAGAACAGATAGTTCCTTTAAACTTCTTGGTCTTGGTTCTTGCTGGGGACTCAGCAGACATTTCGTCTCTCTCTTCACAAGCATTGCAGTGTAGGATAAAGTCTTGCAAATTAGGTGATCACCTTTAGCTGCCAGCAGTCATCCTGTTTTAAATGTTCTTTTTAATTTTCTTCAAAAAAATATAAATTCAGATCTCCAGTCAGTGGACCAAAGAAAGTTATCATTCAACCAAACACGTTGGCGTAACACCACTGAACAGAAACTGTTCAGAAATTAAAGAAAAATATTCCAGCAGTTTAACTTAAAAAAAATTATTCAGTTGCGTGTGATGCTGGCAAGGACATGTTTATTGCAAATTCCTACTTGCCCTGAGAAGATGATGGTGGGCATTCTCCTTGAACTGCTGCAGTTTTTGTGGTATTGGGGTCCAACGAATATTTAAGTTTGGGAATTCAGGATATTGTGTTTATATAGGATATTGTCCTACACCCCTATTGTCCTTATGTGGAGGTTTTCAAGGATACTGCAATATAACCTTTCCCTCTAACACCAAGCTTAAGGATGAGGAAATATTGAAACTCTGGTATTATCTCTTTATTAAATCAAGTCAATGAAATAATGAAACACAACCCCTTATATGCAATGTATATGAGATTTAAGCACTAATTATAACTCACATACCAGAGACAGTTGGTGAAAACCTGACTGTCAAAAGGGTGTCATCATTAACTGCTTAGGTTAGGCTCAGCAAGGTTAGAAAAGTCCCCCACGGAGCCCCAGTGTGTACCTTTAATATGAAAAATTATGAAAAGTAAAGCCATTATGTCAATGCATTCTCACTTCAAAGACTCTACACAATATCATCTGTTTACTCACTGATGAGGAACCAGGGGTATCAGTTATGGCCTTGCACGTTATCTCTTTCCAGTATATGCCTACCACAGGCCTATTTACCCGATATCATTGCTGCTCCTTTTGCTCTCAGTGGTAAAGGTCATAGCAGAGAGAAGTGCTATGCAAGTAACCTTGGTGAGTTACTGCAGTATATCTTGTAGACCATAAGATGCAGTGCCCATGGGCCAGGGGATGGATATTGAGTCCAATGGCAGTGGTGCCAATCAAATAAACTGGTCTGTCCTTAGATGGTGTTGAGCTCCCTGAATGTTCTTGTGGCTTCACCCATCCAGATGAGTGGTGAGTATTCCATCGCACTCCTGACTTTAGTCTTGTAGATGTTGGATAGGCTTTCAATGGTCAGGAGCTAATCATTACTGAGTATCTAGCCTCTTCCCTATTCTTGTAGCCACAATGTCGATATGCCTAGTTCAGTTAAGCTTCTAGCCAGTGGTCAAGCTCAAGCTGTTGACGGTGCGGGATTTGGCAATCGTGGTGCTATTGAAGGTAGGGAGAGAACATTGGGTAATTTATTGTTCAAAATAGTCATTGCATAGAGTCATAAAGTCATTTACAGCATAGAAGGAGGCCATTCGGCTCATCAGGACCATGCCAGTTCTCCACGGAACAATCCAGTCAGTCCCACTCCCCATAGTCCTGCAAGTTTATTTCCTTCAAGTGCCCATCAAATTTCCTTTTGAAATCATTGATTGTCTCCACTTCCACCAACCTATTGGGCAGCAAGTTCCAGGTCATTACCACAAGCTGCGTAAAAAGTTCTTCCTCACATTCCCCCGTGCATCTTTTGCCCTAAAGCTTCAATCTGTGTCCCCTAGTCCTTGTACCATCAGCTAATGGGAACAGTTTTTCCTTGTTTAACTTATCTAAGCCTGTCATAATCTTGTACACCTCTATCAAATCTCCCCTCAATGTCTGTTGATCCAGAGAGAACAACGCCAGCTTCTCCAACCTAACCTTGTAACTAAAATCCCCCATTTCAGGAACCATTCTGATAAATCCCCTCTGCACCCTCTCAAGGACCCTCACATCCTTCCTAAAGTGTGGTGACCAGAATTGGACACAACACGCTAGTTGGGGCCAAACCAGAGCTTTATAAAGGTTTAGCATAACATCTCTGCTTTTGTACTCAATACTTCTTTTTAAGAAGCCCGAGTTCCAATGTGCTTTGCTAACCACTCTCTCAATATGTCCTTCCACCTTCAAAGATCGATGACATGCATCCCAGGTCCTTCTGTCCCTGCACACTCTTTAGAACTGTGCCATTCAGTCTATATTGCCTCACCCTATCCCTTCTGCCAAAACGCATTACTTCACACTTTCTTTGTATCAAATTCCATCTGCCTATTCTGCTCGCCTATCTATGTCAAAGAACAAAGAACAAAGATAATTACAGCACAGGAACAGGCCCTTCGGCCCTCCAAGCCTGCGCCGATCCAGATCCTCTCTCTAAACATGTCGCCTATTTTCTAAGGTTCTGTATCTCTTTTCTTCCTGCCCATTCATGTATCTGTCTAGACATCTTAAAAGACTCCATCGTGCCCGCATCTACCACCTCCGCTGGCAATGCGTTCCAGGTGCCCACCACCCTCTGCGTAAAGAACTTTCCACGCATATCCCCCCTAAACTTTTCCCCTTTCACTTTGAACTCGTGTCCTCTAGTAATTGAAACCCCCACTCTGGGAAAAAGCCTCTTGCTATCCACCCTGTCTATACCTCTCATGATTTTGTACACCTCAATCAGGTCCCCCCTCAACCTCCGTCTTTCTAATGAAAATAATCCTAATCTGCTCAACCTCTCTTCATAGCTAGCGCCCTCCATACCAGGCAACATCCTGGTGAACCTCCTCTGCACCCTCTCCAAAGCATCCACATCCTTTTGATAATGTGGCGACCAGAACTGTACGCAGTATTCCAAATGTGGCCGAACCAAAGTCCTATACAACTGTAACATGACCTGCCAACTCTTGTACTCAATGCCCCGTCCGATGAAGGAAAGCATGCCGTATGCCTTCTTGACCACTCTATTTACCTGCGTTGCCACCTTCAGGGAACAGTGGACCTGAACACCCAAATCTCTCTGGACATCAATTTTCCCCAGGACTTTTCCATTTACTGTATAGTTCACTCTTGAATTGGATCTTCCAAAATGCATCACCTCGCATTTGCCCTGATTGAACTCCATCTGCCATTTCTCTGCCCAACTCTCCAATCTATCTATATTCTGCTGTATTCTCTGACAGTCCCCTTCACTATCTGCTACTCCACCAATCTTAGTGTCGTCTGCAAATTTGCTAATCAGTCCACCTATACTTTCCTCCAAATCATTAATGTATATCACAAACAACAGTGGTCCCAGCACGGATCCCTGTGGAACACCACTGGTCACACGTCTCCATTTTGAGAAACTCCCTTCTACTGCTACTCTCTGTCTCCTGTTGCCCAGCCAGTTCTTTATCCATCTAGCTAGTACACCTTGGACCCCAAGCGCCTTCACTTTCTCCATCAGCCTGCCATGGGGAACCTTATCAAACGCCTTTCTGAAGTCCATGTATATGACATCGACAGCCCTTCCCTCATCAATCAACTTTGTCACTTCCTCAAAGAATTCTATTAAGTTGGTAAGACATGACCTTCCCTGCACAAAACCATGTTGCCTATCACTGATGAGCCCATTTTCTTCCAAATGGGAATAGATCCTATCCCTCAGTATCTTCTCCAGCAGCTTCCCTACCACTGACGTCAGGCTCACCGGTCTATAATTACCTGGATTATCCCTGCTACCCTTCTTAAACAAGGGGACAACATTAGCAATTCTCCAGTCCTCCGGGACCTCACCCGTGTTTAAGGATGCTGCAAAGATATCTGTTAAGGCCCCAGCTATTTCCTCTCTCGCTTCCCTCAGTAACCTGGGATAGATCCCATCCGGACCTGGGGACTTGTCCACCTTAATGCCCTTTAGAATACCCAACACTTCCTCCCTCCTTATGCCGACTTGACCTAGAGTAATCAAACATCTGTTCCTAACCTCAACATCCGTCATGTCCCTCTCCTCAGTGAATACCGATGCAAAGTACTCGTTTAGAATCTCACCCATTTTCTCTGAGTCCAAGCATAACATTCCTCCTTTGTCCTTTAGTGGGCCAATCCTTTCTCTAGTTACCCTCTTTCTCCTTATATATGAATAAAAGGCTTTGGGATTTTCCTTAACCCTGTTTGCTAAAGATATTTCATGACCCCTTTTAGCCCTCTTAATTCCTCGTTTCAGATTGGTCCTACATTCCCGATATTCTTTCAAAGCTTCGTCTTTCATCAGCCGCCTAGACCTTATGTATGCTTCCTTTTTCCTCTTAGCTAGTCTCACAATTTCACCTGTCATCCATGGTTCCCTAATCTTGCCATTTCTATCCCTCATTTTCACAGGAACATGTCTCTCCTGCACGCTAATCAACCTCTCTTTAAAAGCCTCCCACATATCACATGTGGATTTACCTTCAAACAGCTGCTCCCAATCTACATTTCCCAGCTCCTGCCGAATTTTGGTGTAGTTGGCCTTCCCCCAATTTAGCACTCTCCCTTTTGGACCACTCTCGTCTTTGTCCATGAGTATTTTAAAGCTTACGGAATTGTGATCACTATTCCCAAAGTAGTCCCCTACTGAAACTTCAACAACCTGGCCGGGCTCATTCCCCAACACCAGGTCCAGTATGGCCCCTTCCCGAGTTGGACTATTTACATACTGCTCTAGAAAACCCTCCTGGATGCTCCTTACAAATTCTGCTCCATCTGGACCTCTAACACTAAGCGAATCCCAGTCAATGTTGGGAAAATTAAAATCTCCTATCACCACCACCCTGTTGCTCCTACATCTTTCCATAATCTGTTTACATATTTGTACCTCTATCTCACGCTCGCTGTTGGGAGGCCTGTAGTACAGCCCCAACATTGTTACCGCACCCTTCCTATTTCTGAGTTCTGTCCATATTGCCTCACTGCTCGAGTCCTCCATAGTGCCCTCCTTCAGCACAGCTGTGATATCCTCTTTGACCAGTAATGCAACTCCTCCACCCCTTTTACCTCCCTCTCTATCCCGCCTGAAGCATCGATATCCTGGGATATTTAGTTGCCAATCATGCCCTTCCCTCAACCAAGTCTCAGTAATAGCAATAACATCATACTCCCAGGTACTAATCCAAGCCCTAAGTTCATCTGCCTTACCTACTACACTTCTTGCATTAAAACAAATGCACCTCAGACCACCAGTCCCTTTATATTCATCATCTGCTCCCTGCCTGCTCTTCCCCTTAGTCACACTGACTTCATTATCTAGTTCCTTACAGGCTTTTGTTACTACCTCCTTACTGTCAACTGACCTCAATTGGTTCCCATCCCCCTGCCACATTAGTTTAAACCCTCCCCAACAGCGTTAGCAAAAGCACCTCCAAGGACATTGGTTCCAGTCCGGCCCAGGTGTAGACCGTCCAATTTGTAATAGTCCCACCTCCCCCAGAACCGGTCCCAATGTCCCAAAAATCTGAACCCCTCCTTCCTGCACCATCTCTCAAGCCACGCATTCATCCTGACTATTCTTTCATTTTTACTCTGACTATCACGTGGCACTGGTAGTAATCCTGAGATTACTACCTTTGAGGTCCTACTTTTTAACTTGGCTCCTAACTCCCTAAACTCTGCATGTAGGACCTCATCCCGTTTTTTACCTATATCATTAGTGCCTATGTGCACAATGACAACTGGCTGTTCACCCTCCCCCTTTAGAATGTTCTGCAGCCGATCTGAGACGTCCCTGACCCGTGCACCTGGGAGGCAACATACCATTCGGGAGCCTCATTTTCGACCACAGAACCGCCTATCTACTCCCCTTACAATCGAATCCCCTACGACTATAGCCCTTCCACTCTTTTTCCCGCCCTTCGGAACAGCAGAGCCAGCCACGGTGCCATGGACCTGGCTACTGCTGCCTTCCCCTGGTGAGCCATCTCCCTCAACAGTATCCAAAACAGTATACTTGTTTTGGAGGGAGATGACCGCAGGGGACTCCTGCGCTGCCTTCCTGCTCTTTCTCTGCCTTTTGGTCACCCATTCCCTTTCTCCCTCAGCAATCCTAATCTGCGGTGTGACCAATTCACTAAACGTGCTATCCACGACCTCCTCAGCATCGCGCATGCTCCAAAGTGAGTCCATCCGCAGCTCGAGAGCCGTCATGCGGTCTAACAAGAGCTGCAGCTGGACACACTTCCTGCACGTGAAGGAGTCAGGGTCATCAGCCATGTCCCTGAGCTCCCACATTGAGCAAGAGGAGCATGATACGGGTCTGAGATCTCCTGCCATTTTTAATCTTAAGTTTAAACTTAGTTAAATGAAAAAGGAACGAAAAGTTTTTACCAATCACAATAAAACCAGAGAAATCGAAAAAGCCTTACCTTATAAACACCCCACCGAGTCCTTTTTTTTTGGTTAGAGGAGGAGGGCGGGTGGGAGACACTACAAGTGTGGTGTCTCGGGTTCAGAAACCGCCCAAATATATAGTGTTTTACTTACCCAGCAGCCCCCTGGCCTCCGCCGAAAAACAAAAGGAAATTAAATTTACTTTCAAACGGACTTTCCCAGCTGCTCACTCGCTCACACGCTGCTCCCGAAAAAGCTGCTGCACTGAAAGCTATTGCAGGCAGTTCATATTACCGTCACTTGTTTGCCATTCCTCCAAGTTTGGTATCATCGACAAATTTTGAAATTCTACTCTGTATTCCAAGATCTGAGTCATGTATATATAGCAAAACAAGAAGTGGTCCTAGCACTGACCCTTGGGGAACACCACTGTCTACTATCTTCCGATCTGAAACATTACCATTTACCACGGCACTATTTTCTGTCCTTAAGCCAATTATTTTTCCAATTTGACACCGACTCGCCTATTCCATGAGACTCAATTTTGTTAACCGGGATTTTATGTGGAATTTTATCAAATCCATGTAGGCAACATCCACCGCATTCCCTTCATCAACCTTCTCTGTTACGTCATCAAAAATTCAATTAGATTCGTCAAGCATGCTCTGCCCTTTACAAATCCATGCTGGCTATCCTTAATTAACTCAAACCTCGCCACGTGCCTGTTGATTTATGAATGTTACCTGTGATTTGTGAGTCCAAACCTGGATGTTATCCATATCCTGATATAAACTGTATTACCAAAGTCTAATTCATGTTTTAGAAGTATAACTTTTAGTTTGGGAATTTAAAATTTTTAAATGTAAGATAAATGAAAACACCCGGTTTGAGAAGCTGGCAAAGAAACCCAGAGTAATTACAAATCAAAGAGTGGCCCATGTTTATTTACAGAGGTCAGAGTTAGCAGTGACAACACTAAATAATGGGTGGCCCTTCTCGCAGCTTCTTAATAGAGCCAGAAAGTCTGCAGATATCCTCATCAGAGGTGTAAATTATTCACGTGGGTACCCAGAATCAAAAGAATGTTTTGGAGAAGGAGTTAATTAGCTTAAATTTCTATCCAGGACATCCCAGAGGTACCACGTTGCTAGAGATAAATTATACAGTGAGGGACTCTGTTTGATTTTGGGGATTTTTTTTATTTGTTTATGGGGATGTGGGCGTCGCTGGCCAGGCCAGCATTTATTGCCCATCCCTAATTGCCCATTAGAAGGTGGTGGTGAGATGCCTTCTTGAACTGCTGCAGTCCATGTGAGGTAGGTACACCCACAGTGCTGTTAGGAAGGGAGTTCCAGGATTTTGACCCAGCAACAGTGAAGGAACGGCAATATAGTTCCGAGTCAGGATGTTGTGTGGTTTGGAAGGTGCTGTCTAAGGAGTCTTGGTGAGTTGCTGCAGTGCATTTTGTAGATGGTACACACTGATGCTACTGTGCGTCAGTGGTGGAGGGAGTGAATGTTAGTGGATGGGGTGCCAATCAAGTGGGCTGCTTTGTCCTGGATGGTGTTGAGCTTCTTGAGTGTTGTTGGAGCTGCACCCATCCAGGCAAGTGGAGAGTATTCCATCACACTCCTGACTTGTGCCTTGTAGATGGTGGACAGGCGACAGGGAGTCAGGAGGTGAGTTACTTGCCACAGGATTCCTAGCCTCTGACCTGCTATCTCTATGATTTTTTTTTTACACAGAGGCAGTTAGTTGGTGTTTTGGGAACAGCTGGGATGAAGCAGAGAGAGATGGCTGCCAGGAGTTGGTGTTTTGGAAGCAGCTGGGCCCTGTAGCAAAGGGCGATCAGGAGACAATGGTGTTTTTGGATTCGAAGTCACTATGTAAGAGTGTCAGTGAGATCCATGCTTGAGCTGGGGAGTCCACAATTGTGAGGAGAGTTGAAGGAGAGTTGAAGGGTTCGCTTTGCTGGATGTTAGTGGAAGGATCCCCAGAAATCCCATACCTTGGAGGATAGCTATAACACGAAGGAGCGACCAAGTGAATTCCTGAAAGCTATGGCATGCCTTGGATTGGTTCCAGGAGATGTGAATGAACTCTCAAGATCCTGTGAATTATAGGGGGACTATTGGGTGGAAGTAAAAGTCAAACGGGGAGTGTTCTGTTGAGATTTCTGAGTTTAAAGTATAAGTGATTATACATATAAGTGTTAAGTGAAGAGTGCTTGCTTTGTTTAACACTTGGACAGTAAAAGTTTTTGTTTAAAACATGAAATCTTGAGGCATAATTCTTTCTGTTAATAACTGGGAGTTTGGATTTCTTTTAAAAAAATGTTACTGGTCTCGACCGAGATCATAACAATTGTCAGATGTGAATTGAGCTAAACACCAGAATGATCAGCAAAATTCCACTTCTGACCTTATGGAGGAAAGGTCAGTGTTGAAGTAGCTGAAGATGGTTGCACCAATTATAAAGGTCGGCTCGGGTCTGCAAATAAAACCCGCCCTGAGCCCGACAGAACCATATCCGACCCAAGCCCGATCCGGCCCGAGTCCTTTCATTTTTTCCCGCGCCCGACCTGACCTGACCAACGGAATGTTCAGTTAACCTAGCTTCCGTTTTTCACTTTTTAAGCTTTTTGTTGCTTTTTAAGCAACAAAAACTGTAACTGGACTTGAAAGGTTGTTTAAAAAGTACATTAAGATTGAGCCACGTACCAGAGGTGGTGAGAGAGTGTGTCCGACCCGGCCCGACCCGAGCCCGAATGCCAGACCCGGAAGAGCAACCCGATCTGACCCGACTCGAACCCAACACGTCATTGGTCCCGTCGGGTTCGGGTCAGGTGGCCATGCTCCAGGACCAAACAAGCTTCCCTGAGGAACTGCTGCAGCGATGTCCTGGGCATGTGATGATTATGCTCTAACAATGAAATAATTTGAAAGACGACAGAACACAGTGGCGCAGTGGTTAGCACCGCAGCCTCACAGCTCCAGCGACCCGGGGTTCGATTCTGGGAACTGCCTGTGCGGAGTTTGCAAGTTCTCCCTGTGCCTGCGTGGGTTTTCGCCGGGTGCTCCGGTTTCCTCCCACATCCAAAGACTTGCAGGTGATAGGTAAATTGGCTGTTGTAAATTGCCCCTAGTATAGGGAATATGGGATTACTGTAGGGTTAGTGTAAATGGGTGGTTGTTGGTCGGCACAGACTCGGTGGGCCGAAGGGCCTGTTTCAGTGCTGTATCTCTAAAAAAAAAGAACAAAATTTGTTGGAAACAAAAGGAAAATATTCCATCAGTTTAGGTAACTGAACTGTACTGATGTACCTGAGACAATACACATGTTGAGACTACACAATCTTCATTCAGATAACAGAGCCACAGCTCTGGGCAAAAATATCAAGGTCAACCTTTTTCAGAGAGGCTAGGGCTTTCAAATAAAGACTATAATGAAGGCGTTAAAAGATATGAAATACAATTTAATCATGTTATTGTAATTTTTTATCAAACGTTATTTGGGATAATAGACATTTGAGTCACTGACTCAAACAGCAAGGGTTAGCACCCATCTCTGTGGTACCCCACTGGTCACGGGCTTCCAATCACAACCAATGCCCTCTGCCTCCTGCCACTAAGCCAATTGTGGATCCAATTTGCCAAATTGCCCTGGATCCCATGGGCTTTTACCTTCTTAACCAATCTCCCATGCGGGACCTTATCAAAAGCCTTACTGAAATCCATGTCAACTACATCAACTGCTTTACCCTCATCTACACATCTAGTCACCTCCTCGAAAAATTCAATCAAATTTGTTAGACACGATCTCCCCCGACAAAGTAATGCTGACTATCCTTGATTAATCCCTGCCTCTCCAAGTGGAGATTAATCCTGTTCCTCCCAGTTTTTTCAAATAGTTTTCCTACCACTGACGTTAGACTCACTGGCCTGTAATTACCTGGTTATATCACTGCTACCCTTCTTGAATAATGGTACCACATTTGCTTTCCTCCAGTCCTCTGGTACCTCTCCTGTGGTCAGAGAGGATTTGAAAATTTGTGTCAGAGCCCCTGCTATCTCCTCCCTTGCCTCACATAACAGCCTGGGATACATCTCGTCTGGGCCTGGGGATTTATCCACTTTTAAGCCTCCTAAAACTGCTAATACCTCCTCCCTTTCAATGCTAATTTGTTCAAGTATATCACAATCCCCCTACCTGATCTCTACACCTACATTGTCCTTCTCCATAGTGAACACAGATGAAAAGTAATCATTTAAAACCTCACCTATGTCCTCCGGCTCCACACTCAGATTGCCAGTTTGATCCCTAATGGGCCCTATTCTTTCCCTGGTTATCCTCTTGTCCTTCATATACTTATAAAACGCCTTGGGATTTTCCTTTATCTTGCCCACCAGTGTTTTCTCATGCCCCCTCTTCACTCTCCTAATTCCTTTTTTAAGTGGCCCCTACACTTTCTATACTCCTCTGGGGCCTCTGCTGTTTTCAGCCCCCTGAATCTGCCATAAGGCTCCTTTTTTTCCTTATCAAATCCTCTATATTCCTTGACATTCAGGGTTCCCTGGACTTGTTGGTCCTACCCTTCACCTTTATGGAAACATGTTGGCCCTGAACTCTCACTATTTCCTTTTTGAATGACTCCCACTGGTCTGATGTAGACTTTCCTACAAGTAGCTGCTCACAGTCCACTTTGGCCAGATCCTGTTTTATAATATCGAAATCGGCCTTCCCCCAATTCAGTACCTTTAGTTCCAGTCCATCTTTGTCCTTTTCCATAACTACCTTAAATCTTACAGAGTTATGGTCACTATCCACGAAATGATCTCCCACTGACACTTCTACCACTTGTCTGGCTTCATTCCCCAGGATTAGGTCCAGTACTGCCCCTTCTCTTGTTGGACTTTCTACGTGCTGGCTCAAAAAGCTCTCCTGTATGCACTTTAAGAATTCTGCCCCTTTAAGCCTTTTGCGCTAAGACTATGGCTCTGTGTATTGTATTATCTTAGCAGGGAATGGTCCTTTGTCCTTTCCAAGCACTGTCTGTTAATATGCAAATGTCTTTTTTCCAGCCAAAGTCTGGCAGTCCTTGTAACAGGCCTGCTCTTCTTCCCAGCAACAAATTGAAATTTAATGTCCATGTGGCAAAATTAATATGCCTCATTCTTGGCAGGTGGGGGCCTGCTTGACACTATGAATTAATACACAAATAAATTTGGATCTAGTAACTAATACAAGCTAGGGAGAGATAGCAAGGATGCTGAGGAGGCAGAAATGGACTCGAGAGAAAAGGAGATCAGGGAAGGAAAATCAGACCAGTCCAGCTTTTAAAAAAAGGAACCCAGGGTATAAACCAGTAGGGGTCTGCCCGACATGTTTCCAGTGTGGTAAATCTGGGCGTGTCCAGGCCAATTGTTGGTTTCCAAAAAACCAGTAGGAAGTGCTGCAGTCAAGCCTGTGTCTGTGGCTTTGAAAGTGATTAGCCTGTGTTCTGTTATCACTCAAGAGCAGAACACATATCAGAACTTGCACAATTGATAAATGACTCCTTTTGTGTCCCAGGCACCAGAAAAGGAGGTAACTATCTTCAGGGATACTGGTTGTTTTCAAACCCTACTGGCAGCCAAACTGACAGAAATGCCACCGCAAAGCAGAATGAAAACCACAGTATTAGTAAAAGGGCTTACTGGCAAATGCTTGAAGGTTCCCTTAGTTAAAATTTACCTACAGAGTAAGTTGGTCATAGGGTAGTGACAGTCGGAATCATTCCGAGCTTACCCATGCAGGGGATAGACCTATTGCCGGGCAATGACTTGGCAGGAAGCATGGTATTGTACCCAGAGGATCCAGAACAGTCCATGGAGACTGGAGAAACTGAGGAGAGCAAACCAAACTCTGTACAGCTGCAGAAAACTGGGGAAGTGCCAAAAGTCCCACAGGGGGCAATTAAGCTTGGAGCTTAAGAAAGCAATTAGGAGAGCAAAGAGGGGGTATGAGAAAGCCCTGGCTGGTAAAAGTAGGGAAAATCCCAAGATATTCTATAAGTATATCAATGGGAAGAGGATAACTAGGGAAAGAGTAGGACCCATTAGGGACCAAAAGGCAAATCTGTGGATGGAGCCAGAGGACATTGGTAGGGTGTTGAACGAATACTTCACATCTGTCTTCACCCAAGAGAAAGAGGATGTAGATATGGAACTCAGAGAGAGAGACTGTGAGGTTCTTGAGCAAATTGTCATAGGGAGTGACAAGGTATTGGAGGTTTTGGCAGGCTTAAAAGTGGACAAATCTCCAGGTCCGGACAATTTGTGTCCCAGGATGCTGTGGGAGGTGAGGGTGGAGATTGCAGGGGCTCTGACCCAAATTTTTAATTCCTCTCTGGCCACGGGGGAGGTGCCAGAGGACTGGAGAACAGCTAATGTGGTCCCACTATTTAAGAAAGGTTGTAGAGATAAGCCAGGGAACGACAGACCAGTGAGTCTCACGTCAGTGGTAGGGAAACTATTGGAGAAAATTCTGAAGGAGAGAATCTATCTCCACTTGGAGAGGCAAAATTTGATTAGGAATAGTCAGCATGGCTTTGTCAGAGGGAGGTCATGCCTAACAAATTTGATTGAATTTTTTGAGCATGTGACCAGGTGTGTAGATAAGGGTAGTGCAGTTGATGTAGTTTACATGGATTTCAGCAAAGCCTTTGACAAGGTCCCACATGGGAGACTTATCAAGAAAGCAAATGCACATGACTATGTGGGGGGTAGGATCAGTAGGTTCGCGGATGACACAAAGATTGGCCGAGTGGTTAACAGTGAAGTTAAGTGTCTTGGGTTACAGGAAGATATAGACAAGATGGTCAAATGGGCAGAAAAGTGGCAGATGGAATTTAACCCTGAAAAGTGTGAGGTGATACACTTTGGAAGGAGTAATTTGACACGGAACTATTCAATTAATGGCCTGACACTGGGAAGTTCCGAGGAACAAAGGGACCTTGGCGTGTTTGTCCATAGATCTCAGAAGGTAGAAGGGCAGGTTAATACGGTGGTGAAAAAGGCATATGGGACACTTGCCTTTATCAATCGAGGCATAGATTACAAAAGCAGGGAGGCCATGTTGGAGTTGTATAGAACTTTGGTAAGGCCACAGCTGGAGTACTGTGTGCAATTCTGGTCGCCACATTATAGGAAGGATGTGATTGCACTGGAGGGGGTGCAGAGGCGATTCACCAGGATGTTGCCTGGGATGGAACATTTAAGCTATGAAGAGAGGTTGGATAGGCTTGGGTTGTTTTCGCTGGAGCAGAGAAGATTGAGGGGTGACCTGATCGAGGTGTACAAGATTATGAGGGGCCTGGACAGGGTGGATAGGGAGCAGCTGTTCCCCTTAGTTGAAGGGTCAGTTACGAGGGGACACAAGTTTAAGGTGAGGGCAGGAGGTTTAAGGGGGATTTGAGGAAGAACTTTTTTACCCAGAGGGTGGTGACGGTCTGGAATGCACTGCCTGGGAGGGTGGTAGAGGCGGGTTGCCTCACATCCTTTAAAAAGTACATGGATGAGCACTTGGCACGTCATAACATTCAAAGCTATGGGCCAAGTGCTGCAAAATGGGATTAGGTAGACAGGCCAGGTGTCTTTAATGCATCGGTGCAGACTCAATGGGCTGAAGGGCCTCTTCTGCACTGTATTATTCTGTGATTCTGTATGTCCAGGGATCCCTGAAGGTGGCTGGACAGGTAGATAAGGTGGTCAAGAAGGCATACCGATACCTGCCTTTATTAGCTGAGGTATAGAATGTAAGAGCTGGGAGGTCATAATGGAACTGTATAAAACACTTTTTTACCTTGTTACCAGGAATGCCTACCTTGAAGAAGTTCTGCTCTGCTCTCCGACGGGATTTTAATTTGTCTCTTTTACCTTGTTCACCTTCATTGCTTTCTATTTCCCTCCTGGTGTTTGATCTACACCTTCTCCTTTGTTATCTGTTGCCCCACCCCCGCTTTACTTGCTTAAAACCTTTCACATTTGTAAAATTTCCCAGTTCTGAAGGAGGGTAACTGACCTGAAACATTAACTCTGCTTCTCTCTCCACAGATGCTGCCAGACCTGCTGAGTATTTCCAGCATTTCTTATTTTTATTATGTATAAAACACTAGTTAGGCCACAGCTGGAGTACTGTTTGCAGTTCTGGTCACCCCACTATAGAAAGATGTGATTGCGTAAGAAAGGGTCCAGAGGAGATTTACGAGGATGTTGCCTGGACTGGAGAATTTTAGTTACAAGGATAGATTGCATAGGCTAGGGTTGTTTCCTTTGGAGCTGAGGAGGCTGAGGGGAGACCAATTGAAGTGTATACAATTATGAAGTCTAGACAGAGTGAATAGGAAGGCCCTATTCCCCTTGATTGAGGGCTCCATAACCAGGGGTCATAGGTCTAGGGTAAGAGGTAGGAGGTTTAGAGGGGATGCAAGGGGAAATTTTTTCGCCCAGTGGTGGGATTTGGAACTCACTGACTGAAAGGGTGGTAAAGGGTAAAAACACCCTCATAACAATTAAAACGTATTTGGATATACACTTGAAGTGCTGTAACCTACAAGGAAACAGACCAAGAGCTAGAAAGTGGGATTAGACTTGATGCTCCTTGATGGCCGGCACAGACACTAGGGGCCGAAATGGCCTCCTATTGTGCTGTAAATTTCTATGCATACTGCACAGAATAGGATAACCACTGGCTCCATTTTGAGATCTAGCCACCCCACCCACCACTGAAATTGACAAAGAGGACTTGCCCTGTGTGAATGGGAGGGGCCCCCTCAATTATCCCACTGAAAACAAACACGATTTCCTCAACTGAGCACAAACTGGGCCTTCCCTTTCCCCTAAACAGCACAAACTCAGTCTTCCTTTTCCCCACCAAGACCAAATCCCGACATCCTGCTCAGCTGAAGGTTGCTCCTTGCTACCCAGCTTAGACCATTCCTTGGCACAAAGTCTAGGCTGACACCATTTTTGGCAAACCTACCTCGCCCAGTGCAACAAAATCCTTCCCAACCCAACATTGCTTAATCCTTTAACTTCTTCCAAACCCTTTCTCTGTCTAGCTCCTCCCCAGCCCACCCCTGTGAAGAAATAGGCCCTGGCCCATTCTCATGCACCTGTTTATGGCCTTCTCTCCCTCCCTGTCCTCCAACCTTTCTTCCTTCAACCTCCCTGCTCTATAGCCTCTTCCTGTCTCCATCCCATCATTCTCTCAAGTCTTTTCTCCAACTTGCTATCGCCTTCCTGTGTGTAGGGCCACAGAAAATCAACTCATGCATATTTTAACATGGGGACAACACCTTAACATTTGAGCAAGATGATTCAATGAAATGAGGAAGCATTTTAAATACAGAGGGTAATGGAAATCTGCAACTCTCACCCCTAAAAGGCTGTGGATGCTAGCTCAACTGAAATTTTCTGGACTGAAACTGATAGATTTTAGTTGCATAAGGGTATCAGAGGATATGAATCTAAGGTGGGTAATTGAATCGAGTAGCAGATCAGCTACAATCTGGTTAAATTGCAGAACAGGATTGTGGGGCTAAATGATCTCCTGTTCCAATGTTTCTCTCTTCCTCTGCATGTACACACACACACACATATACATCATATTTTTACACGTTATATGGAAAGTATTTTGAATCAGAAGGTTGTAGGTTCAAGTTCAGAAACTTGAGCACAAAGTCTCAGCTGACACTTCAGTGCAGTATTGAGGGAGTGCTGCACTGTCGAAGGCACCGTCATTCAGATGACGCATTAGACCCCGTCTACCCTTTCAGTTGGACGCAAATGGCACTATTCCAAGAGCTGGGAAATTATTCAATTGCCCTACCAAATCTCTCAAGCAACATCACTAAAGCAGATTATCTGATCATTTCAATCGTGACAAATTTTGAAAAATACTCATTGTGATATCTGCATGTTGTTAAAAGGCACAACATTAAAACTCCTTATATATGTATGTTTCATATATACATGAGTTTGTGTGTATATATATATGCAGTGTTTATGTATGATAGGTAATTATTTCTATGTATGAACACTTGCAACAATCACTGTCATTTCTCTCCGAAAGCGATTCACTGTGACACTAGTGCACCCGAATGTATTTCCGGAGTGAAACACGGGTTGCTGGAAAGTTGTCCTCGGCCAGTCGCTGATCTCACTGAAGCCGGAATGTTGGTTTGGAGTCACCATGAGAACCAACAGAGTTTATAAACTATGGATCCACAAGAAGGGATTCGGGGGCAGCGGTGAGTGTCGGGCTCGAGGTGGGGGGAGCTTTCTGGGCCTCTCTGTTGTGACATTTCATCCCGGATAGCCTGGACCTGTGAGCGGCACAACATGGTTCTGTAATCCGGGCCGGGCACTGTCAGCGGGATAGTTATACAGATTCCTTTCGCTGTCTCTCACTCATTGACAGTGGCAGAAAGCCGTTTCTCTTTAATCCTGTAATGGCTTCGCCCGCCCTCCAACATCAGCTCTGCTTTGGTCCGACTCTAGCCCTTAGTGACCTCATTGCCCACCATTGACTCCTATACCCGTTACAGCCTGGGCCCTAACCTCTACAATTCCCTTCCCAAACCCTTCTGCCTTCTCTCTTTCAGACCCAAATAAAACACACCTCTGACCAAGCTACTGGTCAGCCCTCCTTTTTTTAAAATCTCTGTTCCATTGAAATAATGCTTCTGAAGTGCTTTGGGACATTCTTTTTACATTGAGTGCATTACACAAAACTCACAGGTCAACCTGGCCTTAGCAAGTATCAGCTGGGTAGAACCTTTATAATATTCTGAGGTTGAAAGGCTTGCAGTGAGGTGGTAGAATGTAATTGCACCACCCTCCAGTTTCCTCCCTTTTGAGGGGGCATGGTCTCTTCCTGGCTAGAGCTCCATGACCATTTATTGACATTCAACCTGTTATGGACAGATGGGAAGTGGTGTGGGTAACTTCCACTTTTCACCTTTCAATTGATTGCAGATAGTGTTTTAAAAATAGTGGATGAAATTTTACGTTGGGTGGGAGGTGGCCAAAAAGTCAGTGGTGAGCCTGCCTCTGCTGGGTCTGTGGAGAGAGGCTGGGATTTTTTGCTCCCCAAGCCCCGAATTGGTCTTGCACAGGACTTCCACCTCCTTGAGGCAGGAAATCCTGCCTAATGGAGCTGCTGGTCAATCAGTAGGCCGGCAGCTGTTAGTCCCAGCAGTGCCACCGGGAGCAGTGGCCACTGCTGAGGCTACACCCAGCCATTGGAAGCAAGAGGAAGGATGGTTCTGGAACTCTGGGACGTTTTTGGGGCCTTGCTGGGGACAGCTGGCTGAGCCCCTGCGAGGCAAGGGAGTCTGTTTGTGGTGGGGGGTGGGAGTGTTGTGCATTGGGGGCAGTTGGGGGTTTGGGGGCTGCCCTCCGTGGGGCTCAGGGTGCCCAATCAGGAGGACCCCCTCCAGCCTGCCAATAGATCGCCTGGTAAAACCAGGTGGAGTTGTTGGGGCCTTTGCCATCCGGCCACTGCAGGTAAAATACCAGCAGCAGCAGGAGGAGGCCCTTAAGTGGCAGTTAATTGACCACTTAAAGGCCTTGATTGGCCTGGGGCAGGCGGGCCACTACCACCCTGCATAAAATTGCAGCAGCGTTCGGAAGGAGTCAAGGAATGGTTCCCCCCCACCACCTCCCACTCTATCAGTCAGCCCCCCTCGGGCCCCATCCTGCTCGTTGGGGTGCCGTAATATTCAAGCCATAGTGTTTTGGTCCCTGAGTGTTTTTAAGGGTCAAATAAATAGACAAATTATAGAATTTCTTGGAGGTTTTAAAAAACGGATAAATGTTTACTTTTATGCAATAACCGAAAAATATTCGCAACCTCTCCCACTCACATTCATATACACACACACACGAAAAGATTGAGTAGAGTCGTAGCATGCAGATGAAGTCAAATTGTGGTAAAAGGGTTTGTTGTTTTAAGAAAACCTTTTAGATGCTTTTCGGGAGGAAATCTTTCATTGGTGCAGGCCTGAAAGTTCGTTGTCTTGAAAACACAGTGTTGTAGGCTGCTTGTGGTTAAGCCTCTATTCGAAGTCAATGGGGAAATTCCTGGTTCACTTTTGCAGAGGGGAAGTCCCAAATTCACCTTGCAATTTCTCTGCTGCAGTCGTTAGAAGACGTAGTTAGCAGGGCACCTGCTTAGCTGGAACTGTCTCACAACTATTCTGCTGGAAAATGCCTTCTCTGGCTGTTCTGCCCTCTCTCTCTCTTTAGAGAGATACCTTTTAAGGTAGGAACTTGTCAGGTTGGGGTGTTGGTCAGGTGACTAAGGGCTCTCTCCCCTGAGGTGATTTGTATACTGTTCCAGGATATGGGAACATTGTTCCATGATGGTGCCTGAATGTGTTCCATTCTGATGAATAGGTGCTACTTGACACCTGTTATTTTAGTTTTGGCTGCGGAGTCAGTCTGTCTACATCAGTCTTTGTTAGCTGAATTCCTGAAGATAGGAGTTTTTGCATGGAATGGGCTGTTTTACATTTGTGTGTTTTCTCCTAAGCTAATTCAGATGTGGATAATGGGTTTCGTCGTCAACAGATAGATATATTTATTGACAGTACAGGAGGGGGTCACCTGACCTCCTTCATTTTGTCTGTGGTATAAATGTGTCTATTTGTAGTTCATTCAACATTTGACTTTTATTTCATAATTTGTCCAGTTCATTTTATATTTCATCACTGTTCCCTTCATGAGTGTGACACAAACCATCAACCAGATGCTCGCTCATGTGGGATGGAAGGAGTGGGCTTGATAGGCTAAATGGCCTTTTCTTACTCCATGCTGTGATAAATGACTCTTATCAAAGTCATAAGTGATATCCTAGTTGACTGTGACAACTCTGCCTCATCCTTCTCGACCTGTCTGCATTGTTGACTGCACTATCCTCCTCTAACGCCTCTCCATCATTGTCCAGCTGGGTGGGACTACATTTGCCAGGTTCCATTTTTGCCTAACCAGGCATAGCCAGAGAAACACCTGCATTGGCTTCTCTTCTCACTCCTGCACTGTTGCCTCTGGAATCACCGAAGGATCTATCCTTGGGCCCCCTTCTATTTCTCATCTACGTGTTGCTCCTTGGCGCCATCATCTGAAAACAGTGTTAGTTTGCACATGTATGTTGACACCCAGCTCTACCTCACATCCACCACTTCTCTGACCCTTCCACTCTGATTTGTCACACTGCTTGTCAGACCTCAAGTGCCAAATGAGCAGTAATTTCCTACAACTAAATATTGGGAAGACTGAAGCAATTGTCTTCAGTCCACATCACAAACTCTGTTCCTAGCCACCAACTGTATCCCTGACAACTGTCTAAGCCTGAACCGTTTGATGAGTTACCGACCACATGTCCGTACAATTGATAAGATCATCTATTTCCACACTCGTAACTTTGCCTGACTCTGCCCTGCTTCAGCTCGTCTGCTGCTGAAACTCTCATTAATGTCTCCATTACCTCTAGGCTTAACTATTCCAGCTCACTCCTGGCTGGTCTCTCACGTTCTACCCTCCATAAATTTGAGGTCATCTAAAGCTCTGCTGCCCACATCCTAACTCGCACCAAATCCCATTCTCCACCACCCCTGTGCTGGATGACCTATATTGGCTCCCAGTCAAGCAATGTCTTGATTTTAAAATTCTCACCCTTGATTTCAAATCCTTCCATGGCCTTGCCCCTCCCTACTCTATAATCTCCTCCAGCCCCACAACTCTTCAAGATATCTGTGCATCTCCAATTCTGGCCTCTTAAGCATCCCTGTTTTTCAATGCTCCACCCTTGGCTGTGGTGCCTTCAGCTGCCAAGGCCTTAAGCACTGGAATTCCCTCCCTAAACCTCTCTGCCTCTCTATCCCTCTTTCCTCCTTTAAGATGCACCTTAAAACCTCTTTGACCAAGCTTTTGGTCATCTGTCCTAATATCTCTTTGTGAGTCGATGTGAAATTTTGTTTCATAATGCTCCTCTAAAGTGCCTGGGTATGTTTTACTATCTTAACGATGCTATAATAATACAAGTAGTTGTTGTCTTCACACTTCTTGTTTCTTGCTTCATTTAGACTATGAGCTGATGGTGAACCCCAAAGTCTTCCCTCAGGTGAAGCTGGGTGATATTGTGGAGATTGCATATATCAATGATGAGTATAGGTAAATATATTAGCACCATTTTACTGAATTACTTTCTATTGCATGTTACTTATTTTGATGCGCAGCACGTTTCCTGGGACATATGCAACCCAGGACATTTAATCTTTAAATGGAATATATTTTTTGTTATTAATCTTCAAAGTTACAGTGTCTGCAAAGCCACAAGAATTTTATGCTATTATGCTAGATGGGCAGCCACATCTCTGCATTTTTGTTTGCTTGTACTAATTTAGATTTACTTCGAAAATTTGTTGTGAAGGAATGTCAGAAGGTAATTGGTGTGGGTCGCGTGTACTGCTGATGTCAGCATACTGCACCTCAGCAAAAAGATTGTACTCGCATAACCTAATTTCAGCTGTAGCATCAGTGTAGAATGCCAACAAGCAGGATTGAGAGGGAAAGACAGAGGATGAGCTGTCATGGGATGTAAAAACAGAAAGTGCTGGAAATACTCAACAGGTCTGGCAACATCCGTGGAGAGAAAAGCAGAGTTAACGTTTCAAGCTCTGTGACTTTTCATCAGAACATATCATGGGATGTGACTGTTCACTAAAGAGTAACCCTGGCAAGACCAAGAGTTGGGTTGTCTGGCTGCCCCAGTTGTGAAATGTAATTGTGGGGTGGAAAGATCTGAAGACAGGAGGATAAAGTAACTGAAAATGGGAGGATGGGAAGTAATTATACATTACAGCAGAACTCCTCTACCACTAGCAGGACTGACTGACGTAGTGAGGAGGTTACTCAGATACTTCAGTCCCAGTTTATTTTTCAGCAAAGCTGACGGAACTGTTAGGATCATGAATTTTGCAATAATATAGCCAAAGGCTGCAGTCCTGAACCTGAACATACTGGCAGCCAACACCAAGATGTCAGAAGATGCACACATTACAGCTCCGCCCTCCAGATGTCTCCCTTCTTCATCTTCCGACCTCACATACAATGGTCTTGCTTTTAAGCTTAGCTAAAAGGGCATTACATCATCTCCTCCATATCATTCGCTCACAGTTTTACAGTAGATATTACTAGCTCAACATACCAAGACTCAAAATGGCTCATCTCTCAATCTCTGTGTGACTTGCATGAAAACCACTGGTGGGCCTTTGTATCAAAAAAAAATCCAGAAGACTGTTTACTGACCAGGAAATCATTTCCATATATGTTTCAAACAGGTCTCTGTCAAAGTGATTCCCATTTGGGGTTTGATGTACTATCTGATTTAGAGTCAACTATACTCTCCCTTTTGCTAACAGCCAATAAAGTGTGTAATTTTTAAATAATTTTCGAATTATTATGACTTTTTATACCTGAGGGGAAAGTAACTTGTTTTTGGGGGGTACGGGTTAATATGCCAACAGTAACACAGAGTAGAGATAGACACTGTTTCAATTTCCATTCTACACAGAGGCCAGCTTGAGCCGTGCCCCACATCAAAAAAAAATTGAAATCTCCTTCGCAAAGCCCACAAATATGATCTGTTAAAGATGCCCATGTGGGAGATTTCTCATAATCCCATTGTGAGAGGGGTGGTCTAAATCTCCTAACTTTTTCTCAACTGACCAAATACATTAAATGAACTTCCTTCTGAGATTGTTGCCTTGTAATCACTCTTTAATGAAGTGTCCTGACCAATATTTGTGCCTCAACCAATATCACTAAAACAGATGATCTGATCACTATCATATTGATGTTTGTCGGAGCTTGCTGTTGGCAAACTGGCTGCTGATTTTCCTACATTAGAACAATGACTGCATTTCAACAATGTTCATTGGTTGTAAAGTACTTTAGGATGACCAGAGGATGTGAAAGGTGCTATAAAAATGCAGGTGTTTTCTTTCTTCCCCCTTTCTCTTTTCCTATCCCATATGTGTGGCATGATTGTTATGTTGTCTCTATTATTTGCAGCCCTCTTCTTCTTCAGGTGAAATCTTTGAAAGAAGACCTGCAGAAAGGTAACACCTTGAATTATTTTGTATTATGTACTGTAGTGGCTGGGGGAGGTGGGGAAGAGTGGAACTTTGCAGTTTGTGGACAGTGTCTGTGTTAAACTGTATCTAGATGATCTGAGATAACTAGCAGAGACCCGCAAAACATTTGCGCTGAAATTAGTATCTTTATTGCACCAGAACAGTCTTGGGATGTACCCTGGAGATACAGAGTCAACACCTCCACTGACTGTACCCCAGGGAAGACAGGGTCGGTCCCTCCTGGCCTGCGGTGCCATTAACCCCGTCCCTGACCCGCCCAATCCCACCAGCCAGGTTAACTTTATTATTGAGCTCCCCTTAGCATCCATTGTTTGTTTTTTTCCTCCCCACTAACCCCTCCCCCCCCGCCCCCCAATGCTCCGCGGTGCTGTCACGGAGGCATCCCTAGTTCCACGAGTAATGTAGAAAATACCACTTGGGGTTTGTGTTTCCAAATGTATTTTTTGGGGGTGGGAGGCGAATGTGTGTTAGGCTTCACTCCCCAAATCAGGTGTGTTGGGAGGATGCGCGGAGACTTTGTGGAGCAGTTGTGTGGGGGGGGGGGGCAAATGTGACACCTTGCCTGACCATACCCTCAGGGCGGGCAGACAGACAGAGAGTGAGAGTCGGTGCCTCGCCTGACTGTACCCGGGGGGAGAAAGGGAGAGTCGGTACCTCTCCTGACTGTACCCTAGGGGGAGAGGGAGAGTCGACACCTCGTCTGACTGCACCCTGTGGGGGGGGAGGGGGAGAGAGCGAGTTTGTGTCAACTCTGCACAGATGGCATGAAGCCTTCCTCAGTTCTAGGTAATCTCAACATAGTCTACAGCACAAAGCTACTCTTAATTTAGTAGACCTGCGTTACAGACATAGATGGTGTGAGAAAGGGAGCTGTATTCTAAAGTGCTGTTTCTGAAGAGGAAAAACATTTGATAAGACATTCGAGAAGGAAAGCCTTACATTTTATACAGTGCCTTCCTAACAAAGAGGAGTGATTAGTTTTGGTGCTGATGGCTGAGAGAGGAATGTTCGCCAAGACACAGGTCGAGCTCACTCCTCTTCAAATGCCACGGGATCTTTATTATTAAAACACAAGTAAAACACTGTGGATGCTAGAAATCTGAAATAGAAACAGAAAATGCTAGAAAAACACAGCAGGCCAGGCAGAATTTGTGGAGAAGGGAACAGAGTCGCATGATTTCTTCAAGGTGGACATTCCTGGAATATATAAACATACGAATTAGGAGCAGGAGTAGGCCACTCAGTAGAGAAATAGCAATGAATTAAACGTTCAAATAAAAGCAAAATACCGCAGATGATTGAAATCTGAAATTAAAATGCTAGAAGCACTGATTTCTGTTTCTCCCTCCACAGATGCTGCCTGACCTGAGCATTTCCAGCATTTTCTGTTTCATAGAAACATAGAAAATAGGAGCAGGAGCAGGCCATTCGGCCCTTCGAGCCTGCTCCGCCATTCATTATGATTATGGCTGGTCATCTAACTCGGTAACCTGTTCCCACTTTTCCCCCATATCCTTTGATCCCTTTCGCCCCAAAAGCTATATCTAGCTCCTTCTTGAAAACATACAATGTTTTGGCCTCAACTGCTTTCTGTGGTAGCGAATTCCACAGGCTCACTGCTCTTTGGGTGAAGAAATTTCAAAATTAAAATTTTAGTTTTATTTAACCTACTGTGGGACCCTCAGACACGTTACACTGTAGCAGGTACCACATCTAGTTACTCCTGTAGCTCCACTCTCCTATATTTTAAACTTTTCTCCTCGCACCCCATGCTATTTTAAAACCAGTCTATCTACAATTCTTCCCCACTCCTCTATTTGCCCTCTCTCTCTGTATGCACATTGGTGCTGGTTTGACTTGGATGTCTTGTTGGTACAGCTCCCCACACCCCCACCCCGCCTCTGATGTCATCTCAGTGCCCAAGGAATCTGAATCCCTTACAGAAATGTAGCAACAGTGGAGAGGTATGGAATTGTGTTGCCCAATCACATATGTTTATATTAAAAATTTATATGCATCGACTTACTTTTGCTCAAAAAATTTTCAATCAAATTATGTGAAGGAAAAATCTTTTTGAGACTTATTGTGAAATAAAATTAATTGCATATTTTGTTTTCTCCTTATTGTTTGCCTCAGAAACTATTAGTGTGGACCAGACTGTGGCCCAGGTGTTTAAACTCCGAGCTTACCAGGATGTCTATGTTAATATTGTGGATCCCAAGGTAGGTGGTGTGTTTTATATTTGTCGATGGTGTCGAGCTTCTTGAGTGTTGTTGGAGCTGCACTCATCCAGGCGAGTGGAAAATTTTCCATCACACTCCTGACTTGACCCTTGTAGATGGTGGACAGGCTTTGGGGAGTCAGGAGGTGAGTTACTCACCGCAGAATTCCCAGTCTCTGACCTGCCCTTGTAGCTACGATATTTATATGGCTGCTCCAGTTAATTTTCTAGTCAGTGGTAACCCCCCAGGATGTTGATGGTGGAGAATTCAGCAATGGTAATGCTATTGGATGTCAAGTGGAGATGGTTAGATTCTCCCTTGTTGGAGATGGCCAATGCCTGGTACTTGGTGCAAATGTTACTTGCTATTTATTAGCCCAAGCCTTATTGTTGTCTGGGTCTTGCTGCGTGCATGCATAGACCGCTTCAGTATCTGAGGAGTTATGAATGGTACTGAACACTATGCAATCATTTGCGAACATCCCCACTTCTGACCTTATAATGGAGGGAAAGTCATTGATGAAGCAGCTGACGATGGTTGGGCCTAGGACACTAGCCTGAGGAACTCTTGCAGTGATGTCCTAGGGCTGAGGTGATTGGCCTCCATCAACCACAACTATTTCCTTTTTTGCTATATTTGGCTCTAACCGTTGGAGAGTTTTCTCCCTGATTCCCATTGGCTTCACTTTTGCTAGGGCTCCTTGTTGCCTTGATGTTAAGGCAGCCACTCTCATCTCACCTCTGGAATATAGCTCTTTTCTCCAGGTTTGGACCAAGGCTGTAATGAAGTCTGGAGCTGAGTGACCTTGGCAGAACCCAAACTGAGCTTCGCTGAGCAGGCTGTTGCTGTGTAAGTGCTGCTTGGTAACACTGTCGATGACACCTTTCATCAATTTGCTGATGATGAAGAGTAGTTGATGGTGGGGAAATTGACCTGATTGGGTTTGTGCTGCTTTTTGTGGGCAGGATGTACCTGGGCAATTTTACACATTGTTGGGTAAATGCCAGTGTTGTAGCTGAACTGGAACAGCTTAGTGAGAGGCACAGCTAGTTCTGGAGCACGTCTTCAGTACTATAACCAGGATGTTGACAGGGCCCATAGCCTTTGCAATCCAGTGACTTCAGCTGTTTCTTGCTCTCACGTAGAGTGAATCAAATTAGCTGAAGACTGGCATCTATGATGTTGGGGACCTGAGGAGGAGGCCGAGATGAATCAGCCTCTTGGCACTTCTGGCTGCAGGTAGTTGCAAATGCTACAACCTTGTCTTTTGCACTGATGTGCTGGCATCCGACATCAAAGAACAAAGAACAGTACAGAACAGGAACAGGCTATTCGGCCCTCCAAGCCTGCACCGATCTTGATGCCTGCCTAAACTAACACCTTCTGCACTTTCGGGGCCCATATCCCTCTATTCCCTTCCTATTCATGTATTTGTCAAGATGTCTCTTAAACGTCGCTATCGTATCTGCTTCCACCACCTCCCCTGACAGCAAGTTCCAGGCACTCACCACCCTCTGTGTAAAAAAAAACTTGCCTCGCACATCCCCTCTAAACTTTGCCCCTCGCACCTTAAACCTATGTCCCCCAGTAACTGACTCTTCCACCCTGGGAAAAAGCTTCTGACTATCCACTCTGTCCATGCCGCTCATAACTTTGTAAACCTCTATCATGTCGCCCCTCCACCTCCGTCGTTCCAGTGAAAACAATCTGAGTTTTTCCAACCTCTCCTCATAGCTAATGCCCTCCAGACCAGGCAACATCCTGGTAAACCTCCTCTGTACCCTCTCCAAAGCCTCCACGTCCTTCTGGTAGTGTGGCGACTAGAATTGCACGCAATATTCATTGAGGATGGGGATGTTTTTAGAGCCTCCTCCTCCAGTTGTTTGTTTAATTGTCCACCATCATTCACAACTGGATGTGGCAGGACTATAGAGCTTTGATCAGATCCGTTGTTCGTGGGATCGCTTAGCTCTGTATTGCATGCTGCTTCCGCTGCTTTAGCTTGCATGAAGTCCTGTGTGGTAGCTTCACCAGGATGGCATCTCATTGTTAGGTATGCCTGGTGCTGCTCCTGGTATGCTTTCCTATATTCCTTATAGAACCAGGTGGTCCTGTGGCTTGTGTATGGTAGAGTGATGGATATGCCAGCCATGAGGTTACAGATTGTAGTTAACTACAATTCTGATGGCCCATAGCACTGGCCCAGTATCGAGCTGCTAGATCTGTTCTGAATCTATCCCATTTAGCATGGCGGCGGTGTCACAAAACACGACGGAGGATGTCCTCGGTATGAAGATGGGACATAGTCTCCACGAGGATTGAGCGGTGGTCACTCCTACCAATACTGTCATGGACAGATGCATCTGCGACAGATAGATTGGTGAGGACGACGTCAAGTAGGTTCTTCCATCTTGTTGGTTCTCGCAACACCTACCACATACCCAGTCTGGCAGATATGTCCTTCAGGACTTTGCCAGCTCAGTCAGTAATGGTGCTACTGAGCCACTCTTGGTGATGGACATTGAAGTCCCCTGCCAAGAGTACATTTTGTGTCCTTACTACTTTCTGTGCTGCTTCCACATGGTGTGCAGTAATCAATCAGCAGGAGGTTTCCTTGCCTACATTTGACCTGATGCAATGAGACCTCCCTCCTGACTGTATACCACTGTGCTGCCACCTTTGGTGGATCTATCCCCCCAGTTGGCCAAGACATACTCAGGGATGATGATGGAAGTGTCTGGAACATTGGCTGTGAGGTATGATTCGATGAGTTATGACTATGGCTGTGAGTATGACTTGCTTGACTAGTCTGTGGGACAGCTCTCCCAATTTTGGCACAAGTCCCCAGACATTGGTGAGGAGGACTTTGCAGGGTTGACTGGGCAGGGTGTGCCTTTCTCATTTGCAGTGCCTAGGTCGATGCTAGGTGGTCCGTCCGGTTTAATTCTTCAGCTTTTCTGTGCGGTTTGATACAACTAAGTATTTTGTTAGGCTAGGCTATTTCAGAGTTAACCACATTGCTATAGGATCTGTAGTCACACGTAGGCTAGACTGGGTAAGGATGGCAGATTTCCGTCCCTGAAGAACATTAGTGAACCAGATGGACTTTTAGGACAATCTAGTTGTTTCATGATCATTATTAATGTGACTAGCAATTTACTCCAGATTTATTAATTAATTGTATTTAAATTCCCCCAGCTGTTGTGGTGGGATTTGAACTTGCGTCTCTGGAACATTAGTCCGGTTCTCTGAATTACTAGTCCAGAATCTTTACCATTATTCTACTGTCCCCATACACACTGCTGTACCCACACATATTTAATGTATCGGTTCGAACTGCTGACTGCTGAACAATGTTTGTGTCAAAAATTTCTTGTCTTTGAAGACGGTGCCGTCAATCAATCGTGATCAAAAGAACAATTGGTCAGTCCTCACACTCAATACGATTAACATAAAACCAGTCGCACGAATATTGAGTGGTTAAACATGTTATCTGGAATCCAAGCAGCCTACGTGCATGTACTCTAGCCCTTATTGTATATAGCTCAGTTCACACCCAGAACAAACTTTTTTTATTTCAACTAGTCCCTAAAAAAAAAAGTGCCCTTTCTCCAACTGTCTCCTGTCTTCCATTTTGAAACTCAGTTCCTATTGCCTTTAAAACATGCGTGATATAGGCACCAGTGACATCGCTTATGAAAACCTTTACAGGGCCTCCACTGCCACAGGATAAATAGGGCTGGTTACATTGGAGGCTGTCCATTGTCCTTAATTTGCCAATGTCTGTCTTTCAGAGTGCCTGTTGTATCTTTTATAACGTAAAACATTTGGGACTGTCATGGAGTGTCTGTATTTCATGGTTGTCATTTGCAAGTGTTCATATGACCAGATTTCACTGTATTTAGATAAATTCTATTTTTGTCATAATTGGTTTTTGAAAACTGGGGGTTTTTATTTTTAAATGTGCCCTAGCTGTAAATATTTCCCTGTGCTATCTGTCTGAATATTTAACAGGATGTTGCCCTCGATCTGGTGGAGCTTACCTTCAAGGACCAGTACATTGGGCGCAGCGACATGTGGCGGTTAAAGAAAAACCTGGTAAGTTGTAGGTAATTTAATTACACTTCGTTCTAGCCCCAAACTGCTCCTGAATTACTGTTTTGGTGGGATGATCATACCATCCCTTAAACCTCTGACGAGCTGTTCCGAGCATCATTGGAGCAGAAGTGGGCTATTCAACCCCACAAATCTGTTCCAAATTTCAGTTAGATCATGGCTGATCTGTGTCTTGACTCTAACTACCACCTTGGTTCCATAACTGTTAATACCAATTCACATCAAAAATCTATTAATCTGAGTTTTGTCATTTTCAGTGGACCAACCCCAGCTCTCAACAGCTTTTTAGGGGAGAGAGTTCCAGATTTTCCCTATTCTTTGTGCAGGGAAGTGTTTCTTGACATCCCCCCTGAACTGCCTAGCTCTCATGTTATGCATTGAATATGAGGATGGTGTTTAAGTGTAAACCTGTCAGATACACTTTACATCTCCAGTCTATTAGTGCTGGTAGTGGTGGAGTGTACAGGTTGCATCTGGGGCAGGATGTGACTTTATGTTTAAGATTCTTCACTCCTGGACGTTAATTATTCAAGCTGTGAGGGTGTACTGTTCAATAGCCAGGTGCTTCACACAAAGAGGGTGAATTGAAGGGAGAGCCACCATGGACCCTTCAAACATCCGAGTGCCAGTTTCAGTGTCTTTCAGGCTGTGGTTTTGGTGCTGAAAAAGAAACTGGAGTGAATAGAACTCTTCAGAATCCAAAATTCTCAATTTGAAAAGTGAAGACGTCACTTCTGTAGGATGTCTTGGGCTAGCATTGGTTTGGAGGCAATACAGTATGAGCCCAGTCTCTGAGCTGGTGACTCCTACCGCCTCCTGGAATTGTAACCAAGTCAACATGATGTTCCTCAGGTGGATTCCTGTGGCTCTATGTACAGGACCAATCTGGCAATTTTGTCGGGTTGAGGAGCAGCTGCTGTTACTGAGACTCATGCATGTTGCTTGTAAATGGCACTCGCGCACAGTGCTCATACACATGATCCACACTGCAGTTGACCCTCAAAGACTGGAATGGAAGCAGGGCTCCACCATGGAAATCTCAAAACGATTGTAATAAACTTCAGAGATAGGGTCAGGTGATGAATGTTTGTAAGATGTAACAATTGTGACCTCTGATATCTAAGACATGCCTATCTCTTCCAGGTTAACACCTGTGCTTACATTACACAGAAAGTGGAATTTGCTGGAATAAGGTCAGATTTGTAGTTCTATTGCATGTCAAATCTAGGAGGTACCATTAATGAGAACTCTCTCAGCATGACCGGAGCATTGGCATATGGCATTATCAGTTGTTGAGTATTGTATTGCACCCCCCACCCCCAAAATAAATACTGCTGGACTCCTGATGTGGCCTCGAGCAATGTGGGGAACTGTGGAAGTGGTAGTGGTCAGGGGTGATCTCTCTTCAGCTCTTGCATGTCCTCTCGCAGCCAACTGCTGGGAGCATTGGTACAGTTTCAGCGGCAGGTCAGCTGCCATGGCTATTTGGGAAGAACGGGTAGGGAAGTTATGCTAACCTTTTATGAATCACTGGTAGGACCTCAGCTGGAATATTGTATTTAATTCTAGGCAATGTTGTGGAATTAAACTGACCACTGTTGAGTCCATGGGATTTAAGCAAGCAAAGATGTTTATTCAAGCATATGCAAGGGAGAAGCTTCTGGTAACCCAAAGAACTTCTCAGCAATACAGAATTTGCAGCACATATTTATAGTTCTTAACTTCATAGTTTTACTATACAATTCTATGACCGCCATCAATCATTAATCACTTTAATTCATTACATGTATCATGTGGTTAGTAACCTGAACAATGGACAATACCTGGCTAGCAGATGTTCCCTGCTTTCTCAGTTCCCGACCTTGAGTCTGCTAGTTACTTGGTGACTGTCTGGCCTTCACTTCCCCTTTATCTCGCTCCCACAGAATAACATGTTTACACATGTTGCTGACTTTGCAGCCCCAGGATTGACATTGGTCAAGTATTCCATCATGCCTATCTCCACTACAGTACTTGTTTTAAGACTATTAGTACACTCTAATACTGGCCCTATTTAGCCCTTTTGTCCCACTACATTCCCTCCTTTTGGACCCCTGGTCAGGCCAACCTGACCCGGGCGGGACATTCCCGTGATCCTTTACTCACCAATTGTTCCAGGGATCCTACTGGTGTTCAATGGGCTTCGGATCTCCTAGTCTACAGTTCCCTAATGGTTTCACCAAAGTCCTATTGACCTAGGCTGGGCCAGGAGCCTCAATTTTAGTAAATAGCAAAATCTTCATAAATGTTCCCAGTTTTCCCATTCCCTGGGAGAGGAGTGTGGGTTGTCGTGGATACTGGAGGATACCCTCTGTTGGTCATCATTACCATCTGCACCACTTGGGATATAATAATGAGTCTCTGATAGCAACAGATGCAGAGACTGATCAGGACCTCAATTGATGCAACGGCTGCTGCTATTCTTCCTACCTCCCACCAAATGTACTGCATTCTTGCCACAGTTGCCTAACTACTAGCTGAGTCTTCCAGTACTCTAGCCACACCCTTGGCTAGGTTCACCTGCACCTTACTCCTCGTGATTGCCTGACAGCTTTGCTCTATAAATCCCATGGTTGTAGCTAGGGCCCTTTCCACTGCTGCCCGGGCCATCCTTGCTGGGGCGTCATCAATATTTAAAGCACTATCCCACCATGGACTGAATAAGAACCCAGTGAGGGCCCTGCCCGCAAGATGAAAATCTTCCACAGTAAAGGAGTCAGTAATCTGTAAGCAGAAGGTGTGATTATTGTCGCACTCCAATCCTCCATACAAGAACCTTGTCCTACCTGTCAAAAAGCATCACTGTGGAGGGGAGGTTTGAACTGTCTTCAAGGTCCCTTCAAGGGAACTAACTGATAGCACTACGACAGAATCATTACTGATCGGGTTTAGAGTGTTACAGGAGAAGATGATGTAGTGCTGTGACTCGGTACAGCATTCTTGTGTTGTGATTAATAGAGTACCATTCAAACCCGGGGCTGTATATTCCCATGTTCCCACCTGATGCACCAACCCATTTCTTTCCACTCCTAGGGATTCAAATCTGTATCCCCCTATGTAGACCCCATTGGCATGTTTTTGTGGCACAATCATCAAGAACTTCATCGTATTCTCCACTCCTCCCATTATTGGCTGGGTAACCACCAGTTCCTGATTTTCCGCATGTAAATTAGTAAGATCTAATCTTTTCACATCCTGATGTATGTGTCGAGGTAAGTTTATTATACTTAACACTCTAACCCGATAACATTCACGCACACATTCACACGAGTATCACACATACACAAATAGATTACAGAGGGAAAAATAGATTTGGTGATTGGATTAGAGTCCAGAATAAATGGAACTTAAATACAGTCTGTGGAGTGGATGATTTGGTGGTCTTCCAGATGAAGCTGTATTCTTGAAGACCTTGGCTGATCTAAGTGCACTTTGTGGTTGGTCCACTTGGCTCAAGGCTTTCTCGGAGGCAGACTTGTACTTGGTTCTCTTCCCCTTGTCTCTGGCTGTAGCAATCTGTAGGCTTGGAAGGATCCACAGCCGTAGATGGTTTCAAACCTGTGTTATCTGGGGAGATAGAGAGAGAGAAAGGGAGGCATGCATCCTTTTCCTGCTGCACAGTCTGAGTTACTGCTTGGCTCTTGTCTGTATAATAAAACTCCCAATATTTTCAGAGATGGGCAGATGATCACATGGTTCTCTCAAACCCCTTTGTTTTTAAAAGGTCCAAAGTCTAAAACCTCTCGCAGGTGGTGTTGTCAGTGTTTACCACCTGGAGGGATGTCTCCACTTATGAATGCCTCAAGATGGCTTTAAATGTCCCGCTAACGAGGCTGATTGGGATAATCTACACAAAGCATTGTCCTGGCTGGGCTTCTTGTTAGACTTCTGGCTCCAGTTGAGCCTTGGAATGTGCAACGGTGTTTCAAATGCAAATTGTGCTGGCCATCCTGGCTGCCAGTTTTTTTTTAAAGTTTAACTGTAAGATTTACTCCATTATATGTCTAATTCCAACCGATGAATTATGATATCTCATTTAGCATATACGGTTTTCTTGACATAACATTCGAAAGAGAATTAGATAAATACCTGAAGGGGAAAAAACAAACAGGGCTATAGGGAAAGAGCAGGGGTGTGGGATTAATTGGATAACTCGAACACCGAGCCGGCATAAATACAATAAGGCTGAGTGGCCTCCATCTATGCTCTATTATTCAACGATGGGAACATTATGTGAGAATGCAAAAGGATGGTGTTGGATTGTGCTCTTGGGGAAAAAAAATGTTGACTTGTGATTTTATAGTGAAAAATCTCTGTGTTCTGTTTGTCTTTAATTAAATCCTGGCGGAGAACATGCATTGTTTTTATTTTGCTGAGGATTCTCTCAGGTGGGGGTACTATACACAAGGTTTCTGTTTAACTGATTAAGACGCTGGTTATGTTTGTTTATTGGTTTTAGAGCACAAGCAAGTGAACTTTGGGTCAAAGGTGAAAAGGTTACCTGTGGATACATAAGCGAGGATACCAGGGTAAGAATTTATCTGTGGCCATGGTACATTGTCCTTCCCATGAGCTCTATTCATTTCTCGAAGCCTCCATCACCTCCCAAATATTAAAATTCATTTTTGGGATGTGGGCATTGCTGGTAGGGCTAGAAATTATTTCCCATTCCTAGTTGCTCTGAGAAACTGGTAGTGGCTGCCTTCATGAATCACTGGCAGTGGTTTGAGGTTTCATACAACTGAGTGGCTTACGAAGATGTGGGACTGGAGTCACAGATAGGTCAGACGGGGTAAGGACTTTGAGTTTCCTTCCCTAAAGGACATTAATAAACTATTCGGGTCTCAGCTGCTGCTTCACACGCTTACCACAGATCGGAATTAAATCCGGAGCCATCTACTCTGTGTGGTTCAGTATCATGTCATGTGGTGCATTCACCCACTGAGCCACTGGGGAGCTATGTTTTAAATCTTATGGAATCTTGTGATTTGTGGAATGGCTGTGGCATTTGATGTTGCAGGCTGATTTGAAGTATATTTGGCATCTGGCAAAGTCCTGCCATTTTTGAATGAAGGCTCCGAGCTTGGAGGCATTAACAAAAGTCGTTGTTGCTTCTTGCATGTTATATGATTTGAGGGAACTGCGTGCTGGTGTTTGGGAGAAAAGACCCCACAGTATGGAAATCCCAGCAAAATCCAAAGGGAGACATTAAAGGGCAGGATTAAGGTCAAGGCCAAATTTAACAGGTGTAAGAATTGGTGATCATTGTAGGCAATGGGGAGATTTCATGCTTGAGGTATATAATGAGGGAGAAAAGATTGTTTTGAGTCTACACTTTTTGGATGGGTATAATCAGAAGAGGATTCTGTCTTCAGGAAAATGATTACATTGTGACTAACATTATTGGTGTCTTATTGAAGGTGGTATTCCGATCTACTTCTGCCATGGTCTATATTTTCATCCAGATGAGCTGTGAGATGTGGGACTTTGACATCTATGGTAAGACAATATTTAAAAAAAAAAGGTGTCTTATAAGTCGTGCTGTCACAGATTATATCATCATTAAATAGAAGTCATGTTCTATGACCAGACTTGCAGTGTTGTAACTCTGTTTCAAAGTAGTCAGAGAGCCAAGGATTTTAATTATTCATTATTCTGATGGGAGATTTTCATAGTTCATGTGGACACTGTATGATAATTTCACACATACAGTATTGTGCTTTAATCCTGCTAAAGCCCTGATAATGTCTGCTGGGAAAGAGGAGCCTAAGTTGCAAGCTCGTAACTCGAGGGTGAATAGAATTATTTGAAATTCATAGTTATAAAGAATAAAAACTATTGGTTTAGTCTGTGTTCTGACTAAGTATTGGCTTCCTATTCCTTTAAAGCTCAGTTGTTAATCAAATATCGGTTCTTTGAGTGCTGCCTCTGTATCTCCAGTGTGCTTTGGCCAGTATCTGCTTTTAAAACCATTGTATTTTCTGCAGTACGTGTAATGTGAGAAGACATATTGTGCCACCATTCCTCACTCAGTGGAAATTGAGATATTTAAAATACTGAGCTCTTGGTGAATTCCATTTAACTGAAATGTTTTTTTATTTTCTCATGTAGACAAATAATTACAGGATGCTATTTTGCATTTGCGTAGTTTAGAACCAGAGTGGCATCTCCTATCTCCTCTTTGTTGAAGTGTTCCCACAATCACTGATCAGATACAGTCTAGTTGGGCTGTGGGTTGGATTGATATATTAACAGTAATGGTGGAAATACTCAGCAGGTTAGGCAGCATCTGTGGAGAGAAAAACAAAGTTAATGTTTCAGGTCTGTGTAACCTTTCATCAGAACTGGCAAAAGTTAGAAATATAATCAGTTTTGAGCAAGTGAAAGGGAGAAGGAGGGAAGAAGACCAAAAGGGAAGGACTGTAGGGGAAAGAAAAAGAACCAGAAAAAAAAAACTTAGGAAAAAAAATGGGGGGGCAGGGGCGATGGTTATGATCTAAAATTATTGAACTCCGTGTTGAGTCCAGAAGGCTGTCAAGCCCCCAGTTGAGGCGCTGTTCCTCAAGCTTGCGTTGAGCTTCATTGGAACACCCTAGCAAGCCAAGGACAGAAAGGTCAGGGTAGGAGCATACAAATAAGGAGCAGGAGTAGGCCACACGACCCCCTCGAGCCTGCTCCGCCATTCAATAAGTTCATGGCTGAACTGATTACTCCACATTTCCACCTACCCCCGATAACCTTCCACCCCCTTGCTTATCAAGAATCTGTCTACCTCTGCCTTATTCAAAGACTCTGCTTCCACTGCCTTTTGAGGAAGAGAATTCCAAAGACTCACGACCCTCTTGAGGGAAAACATTTCTCCTCATCTGTCTTAAATGGGTGACCCCTTATTTTTAAACAGTGACCTCTAGTTTAAGATTCTCCCACAAGGGGAAACATCCTTTCCACATCTACCCTGTCAAGACCCCCCAGGATCTTATATTTTTCAACCAAGTCACCTCCTTAGTCTTCTAAATTCCAGCGGATGCAAGCCTACCCTGTCCAATCTTTCCTCATAAAACAGCCCACCCATTCCAGGTATTAGTCCAGTAAACGTTCTCTGTACTGCCTCCAATACATTTACATCCTTCCTTAAATAAAGAGACCAGTACTGTGCACAGTACTCCAGATGTAACCACAGACTAGTGAACCTTATATCAGTAGTGGGGAAAATGCTAGGGTCTATTATAAAGGATGTGATAGCAGAACACCTGGAAAGCATAAATGGGATTGGGCAAAGTCAGCATGGGTTTACGAAAGGGAAATCATACTTAAAAAATCTACTGGAGTTTTTTGAGGATATGGCGAGTAGAATAGATAAGGGAGAACCAGTGGATGTGGTGTATTTGGATTTTCAGAAAGCTTTTTGATAAGGACCCACATAAGGGGTTAGTGTGCAAAATTAAAGCACACGGGATTGGGGGTAATATACTGACATGGATTGAGATTTGGTTGACGGACAGGAAACAGAGAGTAGGAATAAACGAGTCTTTTTCTGGGTGGCAGGCAGTGACTAGTAGGGTACCGCAGGGATCAGTGCTTGGGTCCCAGCTATTCACAATATATATTAATGACTTGGGTGAGGGAACTAAATGTAACATTTCCAAGTTTGCAGACGCCACAAAGCTGGGAGTGAAAGTGAGCTGTGAGGAGGATTGCAAAGAGGCTCCAGTGTGATTTGGGCAAGTTGGGTGAGTGGGCAAATGCATGGCAGATGCAGTAAAACGTGGATAAATGTGAGGTTATCCACTTTGGTTGTAAAAACAGAAAGGCAGATCATTATCTGAATGGTGATAGATTGGGAAAGGGGGAGGTGCAAAGAGACCTGTGTGTCCTTGTACACTAGTCGCTGAAAGCAAGCATTCAGGTGTTGCAAGCAGTTAGGAAGGCGAATGGTATGTTGGCCTTCATTGCAAGAGGATTTGAGTACAGGAGCAAGGATGTCTTACTGCAGTTATACAGGGCCTTGGTGAGACCACATCTGGAGTATTGTGTGCAGTTTTGGTCTCCTTATCTGAGGAAGGATGTTCTTGCCATGGAGGCAGTGCAAAGAAGATTTACTAGACTGATTGCTGGGATGGCAGGATTGACGTATGAGGAGAGATTGGGTTGACTAGGCCTATATTCACTACAGAGGATCTCATAGAAACCTATAAAATTCTAACAGGACTAGACGGGCTAGATGCAGGGAGAATGTTCCTGATGGCTGGGGAGTCCAGAACCAGGGGTTACAGTCTCAGGATATGGGGTATGCCATTTGGAACCGAGATGAGGAGAAATTTCTCCACTAGGAGGGCGGTGAATCTGTGGAATTCTCTACAGCAGAAGGCAGTGGAGGCCAAATCATTAAATATATTCAAGGAGGAGATAGATATATTTCTTAATGCCAAAGGGATCAAGGGATATGGGGAAAAAGTGGGAACAGGGTACTGAATTAGACGATCAGCCATGATCTTTTTTGAATGGCGGAGCAGGCCTGAAGGGCCGAATGGCCTACTCCTGCTCCTATTTTCTACGTTGCTATGATGTGGTCTCACCAATGCCCTGTATAGCTGAAGCATAACCTCCCTACTTTTGTATTCAATTCCCCTCGTGATAAACTATAACATTCTATTAGCTTTCCTAATTATGTGCTGCACCTGCATACTAACCTTTTGCGATTCATGCACTCGTACAGCCAGATGCCTCTGCATCTGAGTTCTGCAATCTCTCAACATTTCGATAATATGCTTTTTTATTCTTCCTGTCAAAGTGGACAATTTTACACTTTCCAACATTATACTCCATTTGCCTGGTCTTTGCCCACTCACTTAACCTATCTATATCCCTTTATAGCCTCCTTATGTCCTCTTCACAAGTTTCTTTCCTACCTATCTTTGTGCCATCAGCAAATTTAGCAACCATACTTTCGGTCCCTTCTTCTAACTCATTTATATAAATTGTAAAAAGTTGAGGCCCCAGCACAGATCCCTGTGGCACACCACTCGTTACATCTTGCCAACCAGAAAATGACCCATTTATGCCTACTCTCTGTTTCTTGTTAGCTAACCAATCTTCTATCCATAGGAACATAGGAAGATAGGAACAGGAGTAGGCCATTCAGCCCCTCGAGCCTGTCTTGCCATTCAATGAGATCATGGTTGATGCCTAACTCCATATACCTGCCTTTGGCCCATATCCCTTAATATCTTTGCTTAACAAAAATCTATCTATCTCAGATTTAAAATTAAAACTGTTCTAGCTTCAACTGCTGTTTGTGGGAGAGAGTTCCAAACCTCTACCACCCTTTGCGTGAAGAAGTGCTTCCTAACATCTCTCCTGAGCGGTCTGGCCCTAATTTTTAGACTATGCCCCCTAGTTTTAGAATCTCCAACCAGTGGAAATAGTTTATCTTTATCTAGCCTGTCTTTTTGTGTTAATATCTTGAAGACTTCGATTAGATCACCCCTTAACCTTCTAAATTCTAGCGAAAACAGGCCTAATTTGTGTAATCTCTCCTCGTAACTTAACCCCTGTAGTCCAGGTATCATTCTTGTAAACCTACATTGCACTCCCTCCAAGGCCAATACATCCTTCCTAAGGTGTGGTGCCCAGAACTGCTCACAGTACTCCAATTGGGGTCTAACCAGGGTTCTGTACAGCTGCAGCATAACCTCTGTGTCTTTATACTCCAATCCTCTAGATATAAAGGCTAGCGTTCCATTAGCCTTTTTGATTATTTTCTGCACTTGCTCGTGGCATTTTAAAGATCTATGCACCTGAACGTCCAAGTCTCTTTGGACATCCGCCGTACTTAACCTCTTCCCATTTAGAAAGTACCCTGCTCTATCCTTTTTTGGTCCAAAATGGATAACCTCACACTTGCCCACATTGAAATCCATCTGCCACAGTTTTGCCCATTCACCTAGTCTGTCAATATCTCCTTGCTATTTTATGCTATCATCTAGACTGTCTACAATGTCACCTAACTTTATATCATCGGCAAATTTGGATATATGACTTACAATGCCATCATCCAAGTTGTTAATGAATAATGTGAATAATTGAGGCCCCAACACAGATCCCTGTGGGACACCACTAGTCACATCCTGCCAATCAGAGTACTTACCCATTATCCCCACTCTCTGTCGCCTACCACTCAACCAACTTCCTAACCATGTCAATAATTTGCCCTCAACTCCATGGGCTTCTACCTTAGTTCACAGTCTCTTATGTGGGACTTTATCAAATGCCTTCTGGAAGTCCATATAAATACCATCCATAGACATTCCCCTGTCCACTACCTTAGTCACATCTTCAGAAAATTCAGTGAGATTTGTCAGGCATGACCTTCCCGTCATGAATCCATGCTGGCTGTCCCTGATTAACTGAAATGTTTCTAGGTGTTCAGTCACCCTATCCTTGATTATAGACTCCAGCAACTTTCCCACCACAGATGTCAGGCTAACTGGGTCTGTAATTTCTTTGGTTCCCCCTTTCACCCTTCTTAAAAAGTGGAGTGACATGTGCAACTTTCCAATCCAGAGGGACCACTCCTGAATCTAGGGAACTCTGAAAGACTATAGTTAGCGCATCTACAATGTGCTGCCCTACTTCCTTTAACACCCTCGGATGGAAACCATCAGGTCCTGGGGATTTCTCGCTCTTTAGTTCCATTAATTTCCTTGTTACTGATGTTTTACTTACGTTAATTGTATTAAGTCCCTGTTCCCTATCGGTTATTAATTTTTTTTCAGGACTTCTGGCAAGTCATCCTCCTTTTCAACTGAGGCAAAGTAGTTGTTCAACATGTCTGCCATTTCCCCATTATCAATGACAATATCTCCATTTTCAGCTTTTAGTGGGCCAACATTGCTCTTGACCACCCGCTTTCCCTTTATGTAACTATAAAATGTCGTCTTATTGATTTTGATGTCCCTTGCAAGTTTCCTTTGATCCCTTTTAGTAGCTCTTATAAGCTGCTTTGTGACCTTTTGCTGGTCTTTGTATCTATCCCATTCAGCCGGATCTGTGCTGCATTTTGCAATTTTGTAAGCCCTTTTTGTTTTGTGCTATCCCTAATCTCTTTAGTTGTCCATGGCTGTTTTTTCTGTGAAGTGGAGCTTTTTCCTCTCAGGAGTATATACTCACTCTGTATTTCGTTATATGTTTCTTTAAATATTCTTCACTGTTCTTAAGTCGTTTGACCCATTAACAGATCTACCCAGTTTACCGTGGACAGTCGCTGTCTCATCCTGTTAAAGTCAGCCTTACCCAAGTCTAATATTCTAGTAGCTGATTCGTGCTTTTCACTTTCAAATGCTTCCTTGGATTCGTTCATGTTGTGATCACAATTTGATAAATGTTCACGCACAGTTAGGCTACTAATTAAATTTGGCTCATTACTCGTAGCTAAATCTAATATTGCCTGTCCCCTTGTTACATCTAGGACATATTGCTGTAGGAAACTATCCCAGACGAAATTCACTACCTTTCTGACAGGTGCTTGTCTATCTCTCCCAATCTATGTGTAAGTTAAAATCCCCCATTAATACTATTCTGCCTTTGTTACAATCTTGCCTAATTTGTGCATTTATACAATCTAACACCTCAGAACTGCTACCAGGGGGTCTATACACAACACCTATCACAGTTTTAGATCCTTTTCTGTTCCTCAGTTCCACCCATAAGGTCTCCACTGGATGCTTTCCCCTCATTATGTCCTCCCTCACCAATGAGGTGATATTATTTCTAATCAGTAAGGCTACTCCACCCGCTCTGCCATTTTCCCTGTCCCTCCTGTAAACTTTATAACCAGGTATATTTAGTTCCCAGTCTCGACCATCCTGCAGCCACGTCTGTCTCCGCAATGGCCACCACATCGTAATCTTCCATTTGAATTTGCGCCTGCAACTCATCTAATTTGTTCCTTACACTCCGTACATTTGTATATAGAACTCTTATTTGGGCTATATCCCCTAACCTGTCCCTCAGCACTGATGCTTTATTCGCCTGTTTATTATTTCTCTCTTCTGGTTTAACCAGTATTCTTCTTGCAGTTTTGCCATTACCTGCAGTTCCTGAAGTAGGGTTCCTGACTGTTTGTTTCTTTACTCTCTGCCCTGTTACTTGTTTTTGAAACTGTAATGACTTTCCCTGAGGCCACCCCTTCCCCCCATTTACTAGTTTAAAGTCCTTGTGACCACCCTGTTTATCCTTTCCGCTAGGACACTGGTCGCAGATCGGTTCAGGTGGAGCCCATCCCAACGGTACAGTTCCCTCCTGTCCCAATACTGATGCCAGTGCCCCATGAAATGAAACCCCTCTTTCCCACATCACTCCTTTAGCCACGTGTTTACTTCCCTAATTTTCTTAATCCTATGCCAATTTGCACATGGTTTGCGTAATAATCCAGAGATTATAACCCTTGAGGACCTGTTTTTAATTTTTTTCCTAGTTCCTGATAATCCCCAATCCTCGTGCCTATTCTTGCCTATGTTGTTTGATCCCCCCCCTCCCTCTGCAATATCCTTTCAAGCCGGTTAGAGATGTCCCTCACCCTCACACCATGTAGGCAACATACCGTGCAGGACTTTCGGTCCTGCTTACAAAGGAAGCTATCAGTACCCCTAATTATGGAATCCCCCACTACTACCACTTTTCTTTTTGCTCCCGCCGCTTGAATGGTCTCCAGTACCACGGTGCAGTGGTCAGTTTGCTCATCCTGCCTACAGTCCTTTTCCTCATCCACACAGGGAGAATGTACCTCGAACCTGTTAGACAAGGTCAAGAACTGAGGCTCCTCCATTGCTGAATTCAGGATCCCTCTACCTGCCTCACTTGCAGTCACACCCTCCTGTACCTGACCACTGGCCGAATTTGAGATACTTAATTTATGGGGTGTGACTGCCTTAAGCACAGTGTCCAGGAACCTCTCCCCTATGTGCCGTAGTGTCTGAAGCTCCGACTCCAGCACATCAACTCTGAGCCGAAGTTCTTCGAGCTGCAAGCACTTGCTGCAGGTGTGGTCACTGTGGCTCGCAGTGGGATCTACCAGCTCCCACAAACCCTGCAGCTTTGGCAGATCGCCTGCCCTGCCATCTCTACTTTACTTCAGTTAATTAGTTTTTCAAATTTAGTGCAGATTCCCTACCAGTTTTCCTGTGGCGTCACCTTTTTCAGATTTTTCTCAGTTTCAGTTGGAACACTGAAGCAGTGAAAGCAGCTCTGCCCCTCCGGGTCCGCTCTACCTCTGCTCCCCGGTGATTAGGCCGCAAAATCCCCAAGGTAAGTTATGGTCACAGCTCCGATGCTCCGCCCCTCTGGGTCCGCTTTACCTCCGCTCCCCGGTAACCTGAAGTGCCTTACTTAAGGCGGATTTCCTCAGTCAAGGTGTCAAAGGAGATGTAGCTCATGCTGACTGGCAGGGAAAGATGTTTCCACTTGTGGGCATGTTCAAAATTCAGAGTTTGAACAAGGAGTGTCTGCTTTCTGCCCCCAGTGAATGAAGCCGGGAGAGGGGGAGGGGGCTGGTTCGCTAATCGCAGGGCAATATGTTACCCCCTACACATGAACTTTTATTTTCTGCAATAAGCTTTGATGTGGCGCCTTCTCAAATGCCTTATGGAATTCCAAGAACAATATATAGGGCGGCACAGTGGCGCAGTGGTTAGCACTGCAGCCTCACAGCTCCAGGGGCCCGGGTTCGATTCTGGGTACTGCCTGTGTGGAGTTTGCAAGTTCTCCCTGTGTCTGCGTGGGTTTTCTCCGGGTGCTCCGGTTTCCTCCCACAAGCCAAAAGACTTGCAGGTTGATAGTTAAATTGGCCATTATAAATTGTCACTAGTATAGGTAGGTGGTAGGGAAATATAGGGACAGGTGGGGATGTTTGGTAGGAATATGGAATTAGTGTAGGATTAGTATAAATGGGTGGTTGATGGTCGGCACAGACTCGGTGGGCCGAAGGGCCTGTTTCAGTGCTGTATCTCTAATCTAATCTAATCATATCTGCCGATTCCCCTTTATCCACAGCACATGTAACTCCCTCAAAGAACTCCAATAAATTGGTTAAACATGATTTCCCTTTCACAAAACCATGTTGACTCTGCCTGATTACCGTTAATTTTTCTAAATGCCCTGCTATAACATCTTTAATAGCTTCTAACATTTTCCCTAAGACAGATGTTAAGCTAACTGGCCTGTAGTTTCCTGCTTTCTGTCTCCCTCCCTTTTTGAAAAAAGGAGTTACATTCGCTATTGCCCAATCTGAAGGAACCTTCCCCGCATCTAGGGAATTTTGGAAAATTGAAACTAACACATCAACTATCTCACTAACCACTTTTAATAGCCTAGGATGAAGTACATCAGGACCCGGGGACTTGTCAGCCCGTAGCTCCAACAATTTGTTCAGTACCATTTCCCTGGTGATTGTAATTTTCTTGAGTTCCTCCCTCGCTTCCATTTCCTGACTTACAGCTAATACTGGGATGTAACTTGTATCCTCTATAGTGAAGACCGATGCAGAATATCACAGAATCACAGAATAATACAGTGCAGAAGAGGCCCTTCGGCCCATCGAGTCTGCACCGATGCATTAAAACACCTGACCTGTCTACCTAATCCCATTTGCCAGCACTTGGCCCATAGCCTTGAATGTTATGACGTGCCAAGTGCTCATCCAGGTACTTTTTAGAGGTTGTGAGGCAACCTGCCTCTACCACCCTCCCAGGCAGGGCATTCCAGACCGTCACCACCCTCTGGGTAAAAAAGTTCTTCCTCAGATCCCCCTTAAACCTCCCGCCCCTCACCTTAAATTTATGACCCCTCGTAAGTGACCCTTCAAAGAACAAAGAACAGTACAGCACAGGAACAGGCCATTCGGCCCTCCAAGCCTGCGCCGATCTTGATGCCTGCCTAAACTAAAACCTTCTGCACTTCCGGGGTCTGTATCCCTCTATTCCCATCCTATTCATGTATTTGTCAAGATGCCTCTTAAACGTCTCTATGGTACCTGCTTCCACCACCTCCCCCGGCAACAAGTTCCAGGCACTCACCACCCTCTGTGTAAAGAACTTGCCTCGCACATCCCCTCTAAACTTTGCCCCTCTCACCTTAAACCTATGTCCCCTAGTAACTGACTCTTCCACCCTGGGAAAAAGCTTCTGACTATCCATTCTGTCCATGCCGCTTATAACTTTGTAAACCTCTATCCTGTCGCCCCTCCACCTCTGTCGTTCCAGTGAAAACAATCCGAGTTTATCCAACCTCTCCTCATAGCTAATGCCCTCCAGACCAGGCAACATCCTAGTAAACCTCTTCTGTACCCTCTCCAAAGCCTCCACGTCCTTCTGGTAGTGTGGCGACCAGAATTGCACGCAATATTCTAAGTGTGGCCTAACTAAAGTTCTGTACAGCTGCAGCATGACTTGCCAATTTTTATACTCTATGCCCCGACCGATGAAGGCAAGCATGCCGTATGCCTTCTTGACTACCTTCAACTAAGGGGAACAGCTGCTCCCTAGCCACCCTGTCCATGCCCCTCATAATCTTGTACACCTCGATCAGGTCACCCCTCAGTCTTCTCTGCTCCAATGAAAACAACCCAAGCCTATCCAGCCTCTCTTCATAGCTTAAATGTTCCATCCCAGGCAATATCCTGGTGAATCGCCTCTGCACCCCCTCCAATGCAATCACATGCTTCCTATAATGTGGCGGCCAGAATTGCACACAGTACTCCAGCTGTGGCCTTATCAAAGTTCTATACAACTCCAACATGACCTCCCTGCTTTTGTAATCTTTGCCTTGTTTAATAAAGGCAAGTGTCCCATATGCCTTTTTCATCACCCTGTTAACCTGCCCTTCTGCCTTCAGAGATCTATGGACAAACACGACAAGGTCCCTTTGTTCCTCGGAATCTCCCAGTATCAGGCCATTCATTGAATACTTCCATGTCACATTACTCCTTCCAAAGTGTATCACCTCACACTTTTCTGGGTTAAATTCCATCTGCCACTTTTCTGCCCATTTGACCATCCCGTCTATATCTTCCTGTAACCTAAGACACTCCACCTCACTGTTAACCACTCGGCCAATCTTTGTGTCATCCGCGAACTTACTGATCCTACCCCCCACATAGTCATCCATGTCGTTTATATAAATGACAAACAATAGGGGACCCAGCACAGATCCCTGTGGTACGCCACTGGACACTGACTTCCAGTCACTAAAACAGCCGTCTGTCATCACTCTCTGTCTCCTACAGCTAAGCCAATTTTGAATCCACCTTATCAAGTTACCCTGTATCCCATGTGCATTTGCTTTCTTGATAAGTCTCCCATGTGGGACCTTGTCAAAGGCTTTGCTGAAATCCATGTAAACTACATCAACTGCACTACCCTTATCTACACACCTGGTCACATGCTCAAAAAATTCAATCAAATTTATTAGGCATGACCTCACTCTGACAAAGCCATGCTGACTATTCCTAATCAAATTTTGCCTCTCCAAGTGATCCATAGATTCTCTCCTTCAGAATTTTCTCCAATAGTTTCCCTACCACTGACGTGAGACTCACCGGTCTGTAGTTCCCTGGCTTTTCTCTACAATATCTGTTCAACTCATCTGCCATCTCCTTCTTATCCGTTATTAATTCCCCAGACTCATTTTTTATAGGACCAACGCTGACTTTGTTAACTCTTTTTCAAATATCTGTAGAAACTCTTACTATCTGTCTTTATATTGCTAGCTAGCTTTCTCTTGTACTCTAAATTTACCTTCCTTATCAACCTTTTTGTCATTCTTTGCTGTTTTTTATATTCTGTCCAATCTTCTGACCTGCCTCCCATCTTTGCACAATTATAGGCTTTTTCTTTAATTTTGATACTATCTTTAACTGTTTTAGTTAACCACAGATGACGGGTCCCACCCTTGGAACTTTTCTTTCTCATTGAAATGTATCTATTCCGTGTATTCTGAAATATCCCCTTAAATGTCTGCTACTGTATCTCTATTGACCTGTCCTTTAACTTGATTTGCCAGTTCACTTTAGCTAGTTCTGCTTTCATGCTCTCATAATTTCCCTTATCTAAGTTTAAAATACTATTCTTGGACCCACTCTTTTCTCCCTCAAACTGAATGTAAAATTCAATTATATTATGATCGCTGCTACCTAGGGGTGCCTTAACTATGAGGTCATTAATTAATCCTATCTCGTTGCAAAATACCAGGTCTAGTGTAGCCTGCTATAGTAATAAAAACAAGAAATGCTGAAACCACTCAGCAGGTCTGGCAGCATCTGTGGAAAGAGAAGCAGAGTTAACATTTCAGGTCAGTGACCCTTCTTCGGAACTGACAAATATTAGAAATGTCACAGGTTATAAGCAAGTGAGGTGGGGGTGGGGCAAGTGGTAACAAAGGAGAAGGTGTAGATTGGTCAAGGCCACATAGCTGACCAAAAGGTCATGGAGCAAAGGCAAACAATATGTTAATGGTGTGTTGAAAGACAAAGCATTAGTACAGATAAGGTGTTAACGAACTGAATATTGAACAGCAGCAAGTGCAAACATGAAAAAACCAGTGGGTAAGCAAACTGAACAAACTAAGATGAAATGAAATAAGTGCAAAAAAAATTGTAAAAAATGCAAAATAGAAAAAAAGAAAAAATAACTAGAAATGAAAGTAAAATGGGGGGCAGTCATGCTCTGAAATTATTGAACTCAATGTTCAGTCCGGCAGGCTGTCGTGTGCCTAATCGATAGATGAGATGCTATTCCTCGAGCTTGCGTTGATGTTCACTGGAACAATACAGCAATCCCAGGACAGAGATGTGAGCAGGGGGGAGTGTTGAAATGGCAAGCAACCGGAAGCTCAGGGTCCTGCTTGCAGACTGATCGCAAAACGATCACCCATGTCTGTGTTTGGTCTCCCCAATGTAGAGGAGACCACATTGTGAGCAGCGAATACAGTATACTACATTGAAAGAAGTACAAGTAAATTGCTGCTTCACCTGAAAGGAGTGTTTGGGGCCTGGGATAGTGAGGAGAGAGGAGGTAAATGGGCAGGTATTACACCTCCTGCGATTGCAGGGGAAGGTGCCATGGGACGGGGACGAGGTGGTGGGGGTAATGGAGGAGTGGACCAGGGTGTCGCTGAGGGAACGATCCCTTCGGAATGCTGACAAGGGAAGGGAGGGTAATATGCGTTTGGTACTGGCATCACGCTGGAGGTGGCGGAAATGGCTGAGGATGATCCTTTGGATATGGAGGCTGATGGGGTGGAAAGTGAGAACAAGGGGAACCCTGTCACGGTTCTGGGAGGGAGGGGAAGGGTTGAGGGCAGAGGTGCGGGAAATGGGCCGGACACGGTTGAGGACCCTGTCAACAACAGTGGGGGGGAATCCTCGGTTGAGGAAAAAGGAGGTCATATCAGAAGCACCATCATGGAAGGTAGCATCATCAGAGCAGATGCGTCAGAGACGGAGAAACTGGGAGAATGGAACGGAGTCCTTACAGGAGGTAGGGTGTGAAGAAGTGTAGTCGAGGTAGCTGTGGGAGTCGGTGGGCTTATAATGGATATTAGTAGACAACCTAGTGTAGCCTGCTCTCTGGTTGGCGCCAGAACGTATTGTTCCAAGAAATTATCCCGAAAACATTTTATGTACTCCATATCTAGGCAACTCTGCCCATCTGATTTTTCCAGTCTATATGTAGGTTAAAATCCCCCATAATTATCGCTGTACCTTTATTTATTTTATTTATTTTTTATTTTATTTAGAGATACAGCACTGAAACAGGCCCTTCGGCCCACCAAGTCTGTGCCAACCATTAACCACCCATTTATACTAATCCTACACGAATCCCATATTCCTACCAAACATCCCCACCTGTCCCTATATTTCCCTACCACCTACCTATACTAGTGACAATTTATAATGGCCAATTTACCTATCAACCTGCAAGTCTTTTGGCTTGTGGGAGGAAACCGGAGCACCCGGAGAAAACCCACACAGACACAGGGAGAACTTGCAAACTCCACACAGGCAGTACCCGGAATTGAACCCGGATCGCTGGAGCTGTGAGGCTGCGGTGCTAACCACTGCGCCACTGTGCTGCCCTCCACTGCGCCACTGTGCCGCCCTTTCTGACAAGCTGCCATTATTTCTTCCTTTATACCTTGTCCCACATTGTGCTTAATGTTAGGTGGCCTGTCCACCACTCCCACAAGTGACTTCTTGCCTTTATGATTTTTCATCTCTACCCAAACTGCTTCTCATCTCTACCCAATTGAAATGACTGGTGAGAGGAAGCTTGGGTTCGCGTTTTGAGTCTGAACGGAGGTGTTCGGCAAAGCGATTTTCAAATCTGTTTGTCTCCTCAGTGTAGAGGAGACCGCATTGTGAGCAGTGAGTACAGTATACTAAATTAAAAGAAGTACAATTGCTTGGAAGGAGTGTTTAGGGCCCTGGACGATGAGAAGGATGGAGGTAAAAGGGCAGGTGTTACGGAAAGGTGCCATAGGAAAGGCCGGGGGAGGTGTTGGGGGTACTGAGGAGTGGACCAGGGTGTCATAGAGGGAACGGTTCCTTCAGAGTTCGGAAAGGGCAGGGGAAGATGTGTTTGGTGGTGGCGTCACACTGGAGGTGGAAGAAATGGCAGAGTATGATCCGTTGACTATGAAGGCTGGTGGGGTTGGAGGTGAGGACAAGGGGAGCCCTATCATGGTTCTGGGAAGGAGGGGAAGGGATGAGAGCAGAAATGCATGAAATGGATCAGACATGGTTTTGTTTCGGATTTTCAGCATCCGCAGTATTTTGCTTTTGTGTTAACAGTAATGGTGTTGGGACCCTAGACTGATACAAATGGAAAGAGAAAAGATGTTGGACTTGAAGTTTTACATTTTCCACCACGAATGACAAAAGGCAATGTTTGGACTATTCTCTAACCATCCTGTGTGTTTCTTTCTTACTTAGGTGATTTGTACTTTGAGAAGGCTGTAAATGGTTTCTTGGCTGACCTGTTTGCCAAGTGGAAGGTAAAAAGAGCAGAAAAGAAAGGAATATTCCTACTGAATGTGGAAGATGAAATCAGTTTTGCATGTAGTACAGATACAAGATTTCAATATTTTTATGCTTTTTTTAATATATATATATTAGGTAATAGATAGCAAATTGGCAATATATGTAGTTAATGATTCACTTAATTCCTGCCCTACCCTGAATTTTCCTCCTTTTTCTTTGTTTCTTTCCTGAAGTTAGTGATTGCTGTTGAGGTACAGTTCCACAAATATTGCCAGCCACTTGCCTCTCTTTCCCCTCCCTCCCGCCCCCACCCTCACTCAAGTGACCATTCTCGATGTGTGAACATTAGATGGTGAGAATTAGCAGATTTTTTTTGCTGCAGGGCCTGATAAGAACCTCCCCTGTGGTACAGTTTTCTCTGGTTGCCAATATGCGAGGTAAAGTTGATCGGAGTATAAAATGGACAGCCAGTCCTTCACTGCTTTCCTTCCTGGTTTCCTTTAGCATCCTGAGATAGATATAGGTCACTGAGAAGTACTCAGTTTCGATAGGGTACTTCTCCCTTGTGGCCATGCGGAGATCTGGAATCTCAACAGCACATGAATCACAACTGTAATCTCATATCTGACACAAAGTGACAACTACCCACTATTGCAACCTTTAGTTTATCGATGTGTTTAGATTCTATTGCCCTGAATTCTGAAACAAAGTCAAAATGCTGCAGTTGCTGGAAATTTGAAATAAAAATAGAAATCTGCAAATACGCAGACCTGGCAGCATCTTTCGAGAAAGAAACTGAGTTAACGTTTTGGCCCAATGACCTTTCGTCAGAATTCTGAAGGTTCTTTTAATGCGGAGCTAAAGGTCTAGTGGAAATGAGCATTCCATTTTTAGGGATGTGGTAACAGGGCACTGAGAAAATCATATGATTAGACAGCGTCAACATGGATTTATGAAAGGGAAATCGTCTTTGACAAATCTTAGAGTTTTTTGAGGATATAACTAGCAGGGTAGATAAGGGGGAGCCAATGGATGTAGTGCATTTAGATTTTCAAAAAGCATTTGATAAGATGCCACACAAGAAATTATTACACAAAATTAGGCTCGTGGGATTGGGTGAACATATTCGCAGTGATTGAGGATTGGTTAACAGACAGAAAACAGAGAGTAGGAATAAACAGGTCATTTTCAAATTGGCAGGTTGTAACTAGTGGGGTACTGCAAGGATCAGAGCATGGGCCTCAGCTATTTACAATCTATATCAATGCTTTAGATGAGGGGACAGAGTGTAACGTTTCCAAGTTTACTGATGCAGAGTTAGGTGAGAAAGTAAGCTGTGAAGAGGATGGAAATAGGCTACAAAGGGATGTTGACAGGGTGGATGAGTGGACAGTTGAAATATAATGTGGGCAAATGTCAAGTTTTTTTTTGTTTCGTGGGATGTGAGTCTCACTGGCAAGGCCAGCATTTGTCGCCCATCCCTAATTGCCCTTGAGAAGGTGGAGGTGAGCTGCCTTCTTTGACCACTGCAGTCCGTCTGGTGGGGTATTCCCACAGTGGTGTTAAGAAGGGATTTCCTGAATTTTGATGGAGCGACAGTGAAGGAATGGTAATACAGTTCCAAGTCAGGATGGTGGGTGACTTAGATTAGAGATACAGCACTGAAACAGGCCCTTCGGCCCACCGGGTCAGTGCCGACCATCAACCACCCATATATACTAATCCTACACTAATCCCATATTCCTACCAAACATCCCCACCTGTCCCTATATTTCCCTACCACCTACCTATACTAGTGACAATTTATAATGGCCAATTTACCTACCAACCTGCAAGTCTTTTGGCTTGTGGGAGGAACCCGGAGCAAACTCCACACAGGCAGTACCCAGAATCGAACCCGGGTCCGTGGAGCTGTAAGGCTGCAGTGCTAACCACTGTGCCGCCCCACAGTGCCGACTTGGAGGGAACATGCAGATGGTGGTGTCCCTATGCATCTTGTCCTAGGTGAAAGAGTTCGCAGGTTTGGAAGGTGCTGTCGAAGGCAGTGTGGTGAGTTGCTGCATTGCATTTGTATGTGGTACACACTGCTGCCACTGTGTGTCGGTAGTGGAGAGAGTGAATGTTGAAGGTGGTAGATGGGGTGCCATTCAAGCTGCTTTGTCCTGGATGGTGTCAAGTTTCTTGAGTGTTGTTGGAGCCGCACCCATCCAGGCAATTGGAGAGTATTCCATCACATTCCTGACTTGTGCCTTGTGGATGGTGGACAGGCTTTGAGAAGTCAGGAAGTGAGTTACTCGCCACAAAATTCCCAGTCTCTGACCTGCTCTTGTAGCCATAGTATTTATGTGATTGGTTCAGTTCAGTTTCTGGTCAATGGTAACCGCAGGATGTTGATAGTGGGTGATTCAGTGACGATAATGCCGTTGAATGTCAAGGGAAGAGAGTTAGATTCTCTCTTGTTGGAGATGGTCATTGCCTGGCACTTGTGTGGCGCGAATGTTACTCGCCACTTATTAGCCCAAGCCTGAATGTTGTCCAGGTCTTGCTGCATATGGACACAAACTGCTTCAGTGTCTAAGCAGTTGCAAATGGTACTGAACATCGTACAGTCATCAGCAAACATCCCCCTTCTGACCTTATGATGGAAGGAAGGTCATTGATGAAGCATCTGAAGATGGTTTGGCCTAGGACACTACCCTGAAGAACTTCTGCAGCAATATCTTGGGGCTGAGATGTTTGCCCTCCAACAACCACAACCATCTTCCTTTGTGCTAGGTATGACTCCAACTACAGGAGCGTTTTCCCCAATTCCCACTGAACGCAGTTTTACTAGGGCCCCTTGATGCCACACTCGGGCAAGTATTGCCTTGATATCCAGGGCAATAATTCTCACCTCACCTCTTGAGTTCAGCTCTTTTGTCCATGTTTGGACCAAGGCTATAATGAGGTCAGGAGCCAAGTGGCCCAGTTGGAACCCAAACTGAGCGTCACTGAGCAAGTGCCACTTGATAGCAATGCCAATGACACCTTCCATCACTTTTCTAATGATTGAGGGCAGGCTGATGGGGTCCTAATTGGGTGAATTAGATTCGTCCTACTTTTTGTGTACAGGACATAACTTGGCAGTTTCCATGTTGTCAGGTAGATGCCAGTGTTGTAGCTGTACTGGAAAGCTTGGCTAGGGGTGTAGCTAGTTCTGCAGCACAAGTCTTCAATACTACAGCCGGAATGTTGTCAGGACCCATAGCCTTTGCGATATCTAGTGCCTTCTGCCATTTCTTGATATCATGTGGAGTAAGTCGAATTGGCTGAAGACTGGCATCTGTGATCATGGGGATCTCCAGGTGGAGGCCGCGATGGATCATCCACTCGGCCCTTCTGCCTGAAGATGATCACAAATACGTCAGTCTTTTCTTTTGCACTGATGTGTTGGGCTCCTCCATCATTGAGGATGGGGATGTTTGTGGAGCCTCCTCCTCCTCTAGTTAGTTGTTTAATTGTCCACCACCATTCATGACTGGATTGGCAGGACTGCAGAGCTTGAAGTTATCCACTATGGAAGGAAAAATAGAAAAGCAGATTATTTTGTAAATGGTGAGAGACTGGGAAATGTTGATATTCAGTGGGACTTGGATTTCCTTGTACATGAATCACACAGTTAATTAGGAAGGCAAATGGTATGTTAGCCTTTATTACAAAGAGATTAGAGGATGAGTGAAGAAATCTTCCTGCAATTGTATAGGGCCTTGGTGAGACCACCCCTTGAGTACTGTGTATAGTTTTAGTTTACTTACCTAAGGAAGGATATATTTGACTTGGAGGGAGTGCAACAAAGGTTCACTAGACTGATTCTTGGGATGAGTGGATTGTCCTATGAGGAAAGATTGAGTAAACTGTGCTTAACCTGTTAGGAATGTAGAAGAACGTGAGGTGATCTCATTGAAACATCTAAAATTCTTAAAGGCCTTGTTAGGATAGATGCTGGGAGGAAATTTCCCCTGGTTGGGGAGTCTCGAACGAAGGGTCATGGTCTTAGAATAAGGGATTGCCGATTTAGGACAGAGATGAGAAATTTCTTCACTCAAAGTGTTGCGTATCTTTTGAATTCTCTACCCCAGAGAGATGTGGATGCTCAGCCATGAATATGCTCAAGACAGAGATTGATAGATTTTTGAATACTAAGGGAATTATTGGATATGGGATGGTGCGGGAAGGTGGAGTTGAAGTAGAAGATTAGCCATGGTTTAATTGAATGGTGGAGCAGGCTTGAAGGGTCAAATGGCCTACTCCTGCTCCTATTTCTTACGTTCTGTAGCATGAAAATATTGGACAACTCCTCACCGAGTATGCTTAATCATGCAGCAGTAGAAATGGAAATATTGAATAAGATATTCAAATGTGTATGATCTTGCTGTACATATTTATTCCACATTTTGTGTCCTATCAAACAAGATTGCAATTTAAAATTTCTCTTTTTCCTCCATTTTAATTTTAGGATAAGAATTGCAGCCATGAAGTGACAGTGGTTTTGTTTTCCAGAACTTTCTATGATGCCAAGTCAGTGGGTGAGTTTGTCCTTTAGTCACTGGTATTGTGAGTCTCTGAATCAAGAAATGACCAAAGATTGCATGAAATATGCTTTTGTCATTGGATGTTATAATAGTAGTTTAGCCCAGGAAGCCACACTAATGGTGCTGTTGGTTATAATATGCTGCAACCTTGGGAGTTAAAGAACAAAGAACAGTACAGCACAGGAACAGGCCATTCGGCCCTCCAAGTCTGCGCCGATCTTGATGCCTGCCTAAACTAAAACCTAAACTAAAAACTGCAGAGAAATCCATAATTGATTCAAGCACAAAATTAAATTGCTTCTAGCTCTATAAAACTACTTTTCCAGTACGAAGCCTAAATCTTTGATCAATTTAGCTGTATTTACAGTTCATTATATTTGGTATGGGCATGAAGAAAATAATCAGTGTTCTGGGTAAATTCATTCAAAAGTTTTGGAATCTCTAATACTTTTTTCATCGTCACAAACTGGAGCACAATGAGCAAAAATGTCTTTGCTTTTTAAAAATGCTCCACATCCAAAGCTACTACCACAGTTGATAGCAGTAAGCTATATACCTCAACTTTGTATGTCTACAAGGCTCAGTTGTTCAAGCCTGTAATCCATGTTGATACTGAGGGAGAACTACATTGTCAGATATACTGTCTTTCTGGTGAGGCTTTAAACTGAGGTTCTGTCTGCCTGTTCGGGTATATATAGAGAATCCATGACACTATTTGAAGGGAGGAAGTTCTCTCAATGTCCTAGCCATCATTCCCTTTCCAACCAGCACCATCAAAGACCAGAAAGGAGCAGAGACTAGGAAAGAAAATAGGAAAGTGTAGAAAGAAAATTCATATACTCCATGCCAGTTGGAATCTTGAGGGCAGGAGGAGTCCAGCTATAGAACCATAGAAGTTTATAGCACAGAAGGAGGTAATTTAGCCCATCATGTTTGTGTCAGCCCTTTTTAGGATTAGCAATCCAAAAGTAATCCCACTACCATGCTCTATCCCCATAGCCCTGTATCTTCCCCTGCCTGCTTCAAATATTTATCCAATTCTCTCTTAAAAGATGCAGTGGTCTCTGTCTCAACCACTCCCTGTGATAAAACATTTAACTCTAACAACCTGTGGTGAAAATACATTTCTCCTACCTCTCCTCATTTTCTTAGTGGCAATTTCAAATTCATGACCTCTTGTCATTTGTTCTCCACAGAGAGAATTAGAATTAGAACATTACAGCGCAGTACAGGCCCTTCGGCCCTCGATGTTGCGCCGACCTGTGAAACCATCTGACCTACACTATTCCATTTTCATCCATGTGTCTATCCAATGTCCACTTAAATGCCCTTAAAGTTGGCGAATCTACTACTGCTGCAGGCAGGGCGTTCCACGCCCTTACTACTCTCTGAGTAAAGAAACTACCTCTCACATCTGTCCTATATCTATCACCCCTCAACTTGAAGCTATGTCCCCTCGTGTTTGCCATCACCATCCGAGGAAAAAGACGCTCACTATCCACCCTATCTAACCCTCTGATTATCTTATATGTCTCTATTAAGTCACCTCTCCTCCTCCTTCTCTCCAACGAAAACAACCTCAAGTCCCTCAGCCTTTCCTCGTAAGACCTTCCCTCCATACCAGTCAACATCCTAGTAAATCTCCTCTGCACCCTTTCCATAGCTTCCACATCCTTCCTATAATGCGGTGACCAGAACTGCACGCAATACTCCAGGTGCGGTCTCACCAGAGTTTTGTACAGCTGCAGCTGACCTCGTGGCTGCGAAACTCGAACCCCCTACTAATAAAAGCTAACACACCATATGCCTTCTTAACAGCCCTATTAACCTGGTTAGCAACCTTCAGGGATTTATGCACCTGGACACCAAGATCTCTCTGTTCATCTACACTACCAAGAATCTTCCCATTAGCCCAGTACTCTGCATTCCTGTTACTCCTTCCAAAGTGAATCACCTCACACTTTTCCGCATTAAACTCCATTTGCCATCTCTCAGCCCAGCTCTGCAGCCTATCTATGTCTCTCTGTACCCTACAACATCCTTCGGCACTATCCACAACTCCACCGACCTTAGTGTCATCTGCAAATTTACTAACCCACCCTTCTACACCCTCTTCCAGGTCATTTATAAAAATGACAAACAGCAGTGGCCCCAAAACAAATCCTTGCGGTACACCACTAGTAACTAAACTCCAGGATGAACATTTGCCATCAACCACCACCCTCTGTCTTCTTTCAGCTAGCCAATTTCTGATCCAAAGCTCTAAATCGCCTTCAACCCCATACTTCCGTATTTTCTGCAATAGCCTACCATGGGGAACCTTATCAAACGCCTTACTGAAATCCATATACACCACATCCACTGCTTTACCCTCATCCACCTGTTTGGTCACCTTCTCGAAAAACTCAATAAGGTTTGTGAGGCACGACCTACCCGTCACAAAACCGTGCTGACTATCTCTAATGTACTTATTCTTTTCAAGATGATTATAAATCCTGTCTCTTATAACCTTTTCCAACATTTTACCCACAACCGAAGTAAGGCTCACAGGTCTATAATTACCAGGGCTGTCTCTACTCCCCTTCTTGAACAAGGGGACAACATTTGCAATCCTCCAGTCTTCCGGCACTATTCCTGTCGACAATGACGACATAAAGATCAAGGACAAAGGCTCTGCAATCTCCTCCCTAGCTTCCCAGAGAATCCTAGGATAAATCCCATCTGGCCCAGGGGACTTATCTATTTTCACACTTTCCAAAATTGCTAACACCTCCTCCTTGTGAACCTCAATCCCATCTAGCCTCGTAGCCTGAATCTCAGTATTCTCAACAACATTTTCTTTCTCTACTGTAAATACTGACGCAAAATATTCATTTAACACTTCCCCTACCTCCACTGATTCCACACACAACTTCCCACTACTATCCTTGATTGGCCCTAATCTAACTCTAGTCATTCTTTTATTCCTGATATACCTATAGAAAGCCTTAGGGTTTTCCCTGATCCGATCCACCAATGACTTCTCGTGTCCTCTCCTTGCTCTTCTTAGCTCTCCCTTTAGATCCTTCCTGGCTAGCTTGTAGCTCTCAAGCGCCCTAACTGAGCCTTCACGTCTCATCCTAACATAAGCCTTCTTCTTCCTCTTGACAAGCGCTTCAACTTCTTTAGTAAACCACGGCTCCCTCGCACGACAACTTCCTCCCTGCCTCACAGGTACATACTTATCAAGGACACGCAGTAGCTGCTCCTTGAATAAGCTCCACATTTCGATTGTTCCCATCCCCTGCAGTTTCCTTCCCCATCCTACGCATCCTAAATCTTGCCTAATCGCATCATAATTTCCTTTCCCCCAGTTATAATTCTTGCCCTGCGGTATATACTTGTCCCTGCCCATCGCTAAGGTAAACCTAACCGAATTGTGATCACTATCACCAAAGTGCTCACCTACATCTAAATCTAACACCTGGCCGGGTTCATTTCCCAGTACCGAATCCAATGTGGCATCGCCCCTGGTTGGCCTGTCTACATACTATGTCAGAAAACCCTCCTGCACACACTGGACAAAAACTGACCCATCTAAAGTACTCGAACTATAGTATTTCCAGTCGATATTTGGAAAGTTAAAGTCCCCCATAACAACTACCCTGTTACTCTCACCCCTGTCGAGAATCATCTTCGCTATCCTTTCCTCTACATCTCTGGAACTATTCGGAGGTCTATAAAAGACTCCCAACAGGGTAACCTCACCTCTCCTGTTTCTAACCTCAGCCCATACTACCTCAGTAGACGAGTCCTCAAACGTCCTTTCTGTCGCTGTAATACTCTCCTTGATTAACAATGCCACACCCCCCCCCTCTTTTACCATCTTCTCTGTTCTTACTGAAACATCTAAATCCCGGAATCTGCAACATCCATTCCTGCCCCTGCTCTACCCATGTCTCCGAAATGGCCACAACATCAGGATCCCAGGTACCAACCCATGCTGCAAGCTCACCCACCTTATTCCGGATGCTCCTGGCGTTGAAATAGACACACTTTAAACCAGGTTCTTGCTTGCCAGTGCCCTCTTGCATCCTTGTAACCATATCCCTGACCTCACTACTCTCAACATCCTGTGCACTGGCACTACAATTTAGGTTCCCATTCCCCTGCTGAATTAGTTTAAACCCCCCCGAAGAGCACTAGCAAACCTCCCCCCCAGGATATTGGTACCCCTCTGGTTCAGGTGAAGACCATCCTGTTTGTAGAGGTCCCACCTACCCCAGAAAGAGCCCCAATTATCCAGGAAACCAAAACCCTCCCTCCTGCACCATCCCTGCAGCCACGTGTTCAACTCCTCTCTCTCCCTATTCCTCGCTTCGCTATCACAGAGGAAATTAACTTTTCTTATTCACTGTATAAAAACGTCATTATTTTAAAAACGTATAATAAATCTACCTTTGCCATCTTTGCTACTGTGGAAATAGTTATCCCGAGTCTTCCCTCTTCGTTCTAGCTCTGCCTTTTGCATCACCCTGGTGAATCCACACTACTCTTTAGCTTTAATGTCCATTCTATAATGTTATGCCCACAATCTTTCCGCTTGCATTCTATGCCACTGCTTATGGAACCCAAAATGCTATATGCCTTTATCAACCTACATTCGCACTTTCCTGAAATGAGGTCTCTCTGTTAATCCACATCCTTTGGTATCTTCCCATTGAGTGCATACTCTCAATTCCTTGTCTTTCCTGCTAGAATGTTATGCCTCACACTGATCCACATCAAATTGCATCCAATGCCTGTCTACCAATTCTGTTAACCTGTCTGCCTTTCTGAAGTTATTTACAGTTCTCCCACTGTTTACCCAGCCCCTACTTTTGTGTCATCAGTAAATTTCAATATTGAATTCCCTATAACCAAGTCCAAATCATTAATCTATAACAAAGGTAAAAGTGAACTCAACACCAAACCCTGGGATACAGCACTTTCAACTATTCCCCAATCCATTTCCCTTAACTTTGTTTCCTTTCTGTCAACTAACTTTGCATCTACACTGCTATATTTTTTATTCCTTATGCCTGATTTTTTGTGAAGTTGATAGGTAAATTGGCCATGGTAAATTGCCCCTAGTGTAGGTAGGTGGTAGGAGAATGGTGGGGGTGTGGTAGGGAATATGGGGTTAATGTAGGATTAGTATAAATGGGTGGTTGTTGGTCGGCGTAGACTTGGTGGGCCGAAGGGCCTGTTTCAGTGCTGTATCTCTAAATAAAATAAAATAAAAAAATAAAATCTTATCAAATGTCTTCTGATAATCCATGAGTTACATCTACCAAATTCCACCTAGTTAATCAGTCACTTCTTCAAAAAGCTCTACTATATTTATCAGACATGCCTTGCCTTTCTGTTGACCTTCATTGATTACCACATGCATTTCTAAATGCTCACTCATTATATCTTGAGTCATGAATTCTAAATGTGTGCCCACAGCAGACGTTGGACTAATTGGCCTATAGTTGTTCGGTTTATTCTTCTTGCCTTTCTTGCACAAAGGTGTTACATTGGCTCTTTCACAGTTCAATGACACGATTTGAATATAGAAGGAGAAATTAAAAAGTAACTAGAGCTTCTGCTGCCTCTTTGACTTCTTTCAACGGTCCAATGTGCCACTATCAGGACCTGGTGAATTATCCACCTCGAGTTCTGTTGAGTTTTGAACCAAATCTTTTCTACAGTTGTTCATTTTCTTCTTTTAATACACTTACATGCTCACCATCACTTGTAAAAACGGATGCCAAATCTTCATTTGATATCTCTGCCAGAACTTTACCCTCCACAGCTGGACTCCTTCCTTCAACCCTGCATGGTCCTCCCCTCCCGTTCTATTCTTTTACTCTTTATAAAAGAAAACCTTACCTTTTAATATTCTCCAGTAGCTTTTTTTAACATTCCCTTTCAATCTTCCTCTCTCCTTCCCCACTGCACTTTCTATATTCCTGATGATTTGTTTAGAATTGTTAAACCCTAGTTTTTTTCATATGCCTCTCTTTTAAGCTTGCTTAAGTTTAATCTCTCCATTTATCTATGGAACACCATCTTTTGATGCAGTCTCTTTTTCCTTTACATGAGATGGATAAAGTACTCATGTTGGAAGATTTTCCACTGCTGATTTGTTGGCCCATTTGCTAACTTTTCAGCCCAGTTGCTTTGAACCATGTTCCTTTTGTATCTTGTTGAATTTTGCCTTTTTTCTAGTCCAACATCTTTCTTTTGAATTCTTCATTATTCTTTTTTTGTTTATACATTGGACCTAACTGTGTTGTGATTTTTATTTCCTAGCTGTTCTCCAATGTCACGTTAGTTATTGAGCCCACTTCATAGCTCAAAAACTGCCTTTTTTGTCGGATTAAAATCACGCTGTGTTAGAAAGCAGTCCTGGATACATTCTAAACAGCTTTTCCCCACTTTGACCATAAGCATGCCTTTTGTACAAGTCTATCTTGGGATAGTTAAAATCACCCAGTGTTTTGTCCGGTTCTTCTAGCATTTCCATCTGAACAGTCTGCGGGTCCCCTCCATCTCAATCTGTTTGGTGGCAAGTGATAATGTCACGAATAGTAATCCACAGGCCCAGGCTAATGCTCTGGGGACATGGGTTTGAATCCCACCATGGCAGATGGTGAAATTTGAATTCAATTCATAAATCTGGAATTAAAAATCTAATCTAATGGTAACCATGAAACCATTGTCAGTTGTTGTAAAAACCCATCTGGTTCACTAATGTCCTTTAGGGAAGGAAATCTGCCTACATGTGACTCCAGACCCACAGCAATGTGGTTGACTCTTAAATGCCCTCTGAAATGGCCTAGCAAGCTACTCAGCTTCTCAAGGGCAATTCGGGATGGGCATTAAATGCTGGCCTAGCCAGCGACGCCCACATCCCATGAACGAATTTAAAAAAATGTAATGCACAGCAAAAAGTTTCACAATTTCCCTTCCTCTTTCTTAATTTAATCAATTTAGGTTCTACCATTGCCCTCATTGTTAGCAGTTTTAATGGGACAAATATTGAATTGGGTTCTTCTCATTGTAACAGAGCTGAAAAAGAGGAGAAGATGCTCCTTTAAATTCTACCTCTTTGACCAAGCTTTTGGCCATCTGCCCTAATATCACCATATGTGGTTCGGTGTCAAATTGTACTTTATAGTGCTCCTGTACAGCACCAAGTAAATGAAAGTTGTTGTTGTTATTATAGGGCAGAAAGCACACTGATTTTATTTATGGGGACATTCATAACTTGGGCTGCTTCACCCCTCTGTTCCTCTGTAGTTGTGACAGCACTCTCCTGAGAATGATGTAACAAGGTATGACTTGTATTTTGGCACAATCTGTGCTCACAGGCCAATTGTGTTTGTTACAGATGAGTTTCCTGAGAGTTACCGACCCTCCATTCAACAGGATCATGAGGGAAGATTCTATGAAGACTTTTATAAGTGAGTTTTGTTTGATTTTTCTTTCCCACCCACTCCAGGTAGATACAATTTCCTGAATGAAATCTGAGCCATTTTGGCTCTCCGCTGTTGGTTACGGGAAGAAGCAATGCCCAACCAAAAGTGTCTAGGAGGTCAGAACTTCTGACTGAGCAGTAACGGATCTTCTTTATTTCTGCTTTCAGTCTATCGTGGGTGTGAGGTTTTGAGGTATTTATCCATTTGGCGTCGATGGTATTTTGGTTTAATTTGTATGATGCTGTTATGAAGATAAATTTGGTTCAGAGTTCCATAGAGAGAGCCCAGCAACTGGGATGTTGTTCATGGCAATTGGTTGGAATTGGTGAGTCAACCATCTGGGAGCTGTGTATTCCCACGTACCACATCAGTTTTGAGACAATGGAGGCTACTTGACACATTCCATTGTAGCTTGTACCTTCAATGTTAGAACGGTCTTCATCCAATACACCCAGCTGAGGTGAGCTTAGCTAACAGACAGAATAGCTGTCATAGCTCCCACATCAAGTGGAGAGTTTCTTAAAGTGGTAGCTTTGATTTGCAGTTTGGTGAGCAGATTCTTGACATACAAATCTGAGGCAGAGGTCAAAATGCCTTCTGTCTCACTCTCCCTGTCTTTCTATTTGTCTCTTGTTTCTATTTGTGTGTCTCTCTGTGACTCATGCATTTTCAACTATTGTCATATGTCTATCTCTGACTCTTTCTTTAAGAGTTCCTCTCTCTCGTCTTTCAATCAGCTGTCATATTCGATCTGGAGGCTTGGTCCTGCCTGCATATCCAATCATATCCTAGAACTACAGCGACATATATGGGTGAGGAAGGAACAGGAAGTTGAAGCCTAGAAGAAAGCAACAGGGCATCTATCTGGTCAGAGAGGGTGTCCTATAAAGATTTGGCAATGAAGCACTTGTATATGATTGGAGCCAGTCATGTAATCACCATGGACCAATGGGGTAGCTCTCAAAAAACACACCAGATATACTATTGCAATGTTTTATATGATGGGTTTTATTTAAAGGGCATGAAGATGAGGCATCTTACTGCTGAGGAATGAATCAGCTTGCGATTTCATCTACTCACTGTTAGCATCAACACTCCCAAGATCAGTGTAGCACAATTATATGCCGAGTGAAGCTTCCTGTACTCCAAAAATGCAACCTTTGATGAGTACCCTTCCTGCTGTGCTGGTGTGACATTTTTCTATTCCTAATACCAGCCACTTTGTGGCCTCATCGATAGATTATTAAATAGTGCCGAATTGGCTGTGTTTGTGCTCTTGGCCGAATCCAACTTCGACTTGGACTAAGTATGGTGAGTAGATGCAAGGAATTGCCATTCCATTAGTCTGAGCCATGCCAGTTAAAACTGTAATTTGAGTTTTCTAGCCAGTGTTTGTTATTTGTTGACCCATTGCATGCATTTGACAAATTGACAAAACTTTCAGAAATTTACTTGTAGAGAGGGTTGTGCCTAACACTAAAATTACTGGCCATTGCAGAGTGAAAAGGTTTTATTTGTCTGAATAAAGATCTGCACTGAGAAAGTTTGCTGACTGAAAATCTCATTTCAAAAATTCCTGTTTCTTTTGAAAGGTTTTCTTCCATTTGGTGAGCTGCATCAAATCAGAGAGCTGAGCAGGTTTATCACAAATGTCACGAGCAAGATTCGGTTAATAACCAGGAGAATTATGGAAAGTACAAGAGAGAATTGAAAAGTTAATACGAGAGGCAAAAAGAGGTTATGAGAAAAGATTAGCCCTATTTAAGGGGCAGAGGACATGGCAAAGTTATTAAATGAGTACTGTACATCTGTGTGCACAAAGTGACGGTTGCATTAACGGAGGAGACAGAAGTTATGGACAGGATAGTAATAGAGAAGACGTAGTGAAAAGATTAGCATTACTGAAAGTTGGTAAGTCACCTAGTCTGGATGGAATGCATCCAGGTTGCTGAAAGAACAAAAGTAGAAATAACAAAGTCAATTTATTTTTATTTGTTTATAAGATATGGACATCTGTGGCTAGGCCAGCATTTATACCCATCCTTAATTGCCCTTGAGAAGGAGGTGGTGAGCTGCCTTCTTGAATTGCTGCAGTCCTTGTGGGGTAGGTACACCCACAGTGCCGTTAGGGAGAGTTCCAGGATTTTGACCCAGCAACGAAGAAGGAACTGCAGTATGTTTCCGAGTCAGGATGGTGTGTGACTTGGAGGGGAACTTGGAGGTGGTATTCCCATGCTCTTCTTGCCCTTTTCCTTCTAAGTGTTTGAGGGTGCGGGTTTGGGAGGTGTTGTTGAAGATGCCTTGGCAAGTTGCAGCAGTGCATCTTGTACATGGAGGATTGGAGGGTTGCTAATGTTATCATTATTCAAGAAAGGGGTGAGGGATAAACGAGGAAAATACAGGCCTGTCAGCCTAACATCGGTGGTGGAGAAGTTATTAGAAACCATTAACAGGGACAAAATAAACTTTCATTTGGAAAGTTAAGCGAGGAGAGGAAGCAAAGAATTGTTAAAGATACATCATGTCTGACTAACTTGGTCGTTACCTCATCAAAGAATTCTCTTATTTTCTGAAAGAAGTTTCTTATTTGGCTCATGGTTCCATGAGTGGCAGTTTCTTCAATATCTTTCCCAAATGGTCAGTCTTCAGGTGTGAATCTAAACTGACAGCAGGTTATTTGACTTTGGATTGTCATAGTTGAGCCTGATCCTGCCCTTATCCATCTTCTACTTCCGTTATGAAGGTTTTTATCTAATGATCAGGAACTCTGGATTTTGTGCATTTCTTCCCCTCTACTGTCGTGGGCACTGAAGACAATTTAGTCCTTCTATTGGTGCCCCACCTAAGATCCAGTTTCAGCCCATTTGCTTGATTTAGAGTAGCCCAATGTAGCCCACAAAACTAAGGCACAGAAGACACTTGCGTTCTTGACTAATAAGGAAACCATATGAAAACCCCTTATAACTTGCTTTTGAGCAGTGCGCAAGAATGAGAGCAAGGAAGTTTGATGTGTTGCTGTTGAAGAGCAGTAAGAAGTTACCAGTGAGGTGACGCAGCCGATTGCATAAATTTCATTAGTAAATTTAACAATTTTGCTTCTGACCTTCGAGAGCTACAGTAAATAGAATGATCATGGGACATAGTTTAACTTGGAGCTTTGAATTACTACAGGTCTAATGAAGCAGATGCCAGATAATGGCAGAAGGAGATGCAGGAGTGTATATAAAGAATGCTCTGCTAGCTGGCTAATTGTTGTTTGTGCTTTGTGACATTTTTAATTGGATCCAGAAGCATATGCTGGTAATTTTCACAAGGGTTTTGGCACTTTTTGTATAAATATATCAATATAGTAATGGGCCTAAATTTGTAAATGACCTCCAAAATCAGCAGGCTAAATTCTGGATTGATTTGTTTCTTTGTTTTCCAATTACTGTTGTTTTCCCAGAGTTGTTGCCCAGAATGAAAGACGGGAAGAGTGGACTTCACTACTTACAACAATTAAAAAGCTTTTCATTCAGTATCCTGTGCTGGTGCGATTGCAGGAAGCAGGTACTTATCACAGTAATGTTATGAAGTTGGGACAGAAGTTGTACAGTCTGCTCAGGGAATGTTTTGAGAGAGATCACGTCTCTCTGGTCAGATCCTTTTTTAAAAAAAAAAAATGCTTCAGAAATATAGAAACATAGAAAAATAGGAGCAGGAGTAGGCCACTCGGCCTACTGCCAGTCACTGCCAGTCAATACGATCATGGCTGATCACCCAAACTCAGTGCCCTGTTCCCACTTTCTCCCTGTATCCCTTGATCCCTTTAGCCCTAAGAACAATATCTAACTCTTTCTTGAATATATTTAATGATTTGGCCTCAACTGCTTTCTGTGGTAGAGAATTCCACAGGTTCACCACTGTCTGGTTGAAGAAATCCCCCCTCCTCTCAATCCGAAATGGCCTACCCCTTATCCTTAGATTGTGATCCCTGGTCCTGGACTCCCTTGTCATTGGGAACATCCTTCCTGCATCTAGTCTGTCCGGTCCTGTTAGAATTTTGTAGGTTTCTATGAGATCCCCTCTCATTCTTCTAAACTCAGGCAAATACAAGCCTAATTGACCCAATCTCTGTTCATACATCAGTCCTGCCATCCCAGGAATCAGTCTGGTGAACCTTCGCTGCACTCCCTCCATAGCAAGAACATCCTTCCTCAGATAAGGAGACCAAAACTGCACACAATACCCCAGATGTGGTCTCACTAAGCCCTTGTATAATTGCAGCAAGACATCCTTGCTCCTGTACTCAAATCCTCTCGCTATGAAGGCCAACATACCATTTGCCTTCTTAAGTGCCTGCTACACCTGCATGCTTACTTTCAGCGACTAGTGCACAAGGACACCCAGGTCTCGCTGCACCTCCCCCATTCCCAATCTATCGCTGTTCAGATAATAATCTACCATTCTGTTTTTGCAGCCAAAGTGGATAACTTCATATTTATCCACATTATACTGCATCTGCCATGTATTTGCCCACTCACTCAATCTGTCCAAATCACACTGGAGCTTCTCTGCGTCCTCCTCACTTCTCACACTCCCACCCAGCTTTGTGTCGTCTGCAAACTTGGAGATATTACATTGAATTCCCTCATCTATATCATTAATATATATTGTGAATAGCTGGGGTCATAGCACTGATCCCTGCGGTACCCCACTAGACACTGCCTGCCACTTGGATAAAGACCCGTTTATTCCTACTCTTTGTTTCCTGTCCACCAATCAGTTCTCTATCCATGTCAGTACCTTACCCCCAATCCCATGTGCTTTAATTTTGCACACTAATTTCTTATGTGGGACCTTATTGAAAGCCTTCTGAAAGTCCAAATACACCACATCCACTGGTTCTCCCTTATCTATTCTATTAGTTACATCCTCAAAAAATTCCAGTAGATTTGTCAAGCATGATTTCCCTTTCGTAAATCCATGTTGACTTTGTCCGATCCTGTCATTGTTTTCCAAGTGCTCTGCTATTACATCTTTTATAATGGACTCGAGCATTTTCCCCACTACTGATGTCAGGCTAACCGATCTATAATTCCCTGTTTTCTCTCTATCTTTTTTTAAATAGTGGGGTTACATTAGCTACCCTCCAATCCGTTGGAACTGTTCCAGAGTCTTAGAATTTTGAAAATTGACCAGCAATGCATCTACTATTTCTAGGGCCACTTCCTGAAGTACTCTGGGATGTAGATTATCAGGCCCTGGGGATTTATCAGCCTTCAATACTGTCAATTTCCCTAACACCATTTCCCTACTAATACTGATTTCATACAGTTCCTCCTTCTCACTAGACCCTTCCCCAATATTTCTGGGAGGTAATTTGTGCCCTCCTTTGTGAAGACAGAACCAAAATATGTATTTAATTGGTCTGCCATTTCTTTGTTCCCATTATAAATTTCCCCCATTTCTGACTGTAAGGGATCCACATTTGTCTTTTTCTCTTCACATATCTATAGAAGCTTTTACAGTCAGTTTTTATGTTCTCTGCAAGCTTGCTGTCATACTCTATTTTCCCCTTCTTAATCAATCCCTTTGTTGAATTCTAAACTGCTCCCAATCCTCAGGTTTGCTGCTTGTTCTGGCCATTTTATATTTCTTCTCCTCAGACCTAATACTATCCCTAATTTATTTTGTGAGCCACGCTTCCTGTTTTATTTTTGCCCCAGACAGGAATGAACAATTGTTGTAATTCATCCATGCTCTCTTTAAATGCTAGCCATTGCCTATCCACTGTCAACCTTTTAAGTGATGTTCCCCAATCTATCATAGCCAACTCGTGCCTCATACCTTCATAGTTTCCTTTATTTAGACTCAGGACCCTAGTCTCGGAATCAACTCTCTCACTCTCCATCTTAATGAAGAATTCTATCATGTTACGGTCGTTCTTCCCCAAGGGACCCCGCACAACAAGATTGTTAACTAATCCTTTCTCATTACACAATACCCAGTCTAGGATGACCTTTTCTCTAGTTGGTTCCTCAACGTATTGTTCCAAAAAACCATCAGGTACGCTCTCCAGGAATTCCTCCTCTACAGTATTATTGCTAATTGTGGTTTGCCCAATCTATATGTAGATTAAAATCACCCATAATTACAGTTGCACCCTTATTGCCTGCATCTAATTACCTGTTTAATGCCATCCTCTACATCACCATTGCTGTTTGGGGGTCTATATACAACCCTGACCAGCGTTTTCTGCCCCTTGGTGTTTCTTAGCTCCACCCATACAGATTCCACATCAGGATTCTCTGAACTAATATCCTTCCTCACTATTGTATTGATTTCCTCTTTTATTAACAATGCTGCTCCACCTCCTTTCCCTTTTTGCCTGTCCTTCCTAAATATTGAATACCCCTGGATGTTCAGTTCCCATCCTTGATCACCCTACAGCCATGTCTCCGTAATTGCAACTATATCGTATCCATTTACATCTATTTCCGCGGTTAATTCACCTACCTTATTGCAAATATTCCACATATTAAGACACAATACCTTTAGGCTTGTCTTTTTAACATTCTTAGTCATCTTAGCATTATTTTGCACTATGGCCCTATTTATTTCTTGCCCTTGATTTCTATGCCTTCCACTTTTGCCTTTTTGTTTCCTGTCTTTCATTTCTGTCCTTGTTTCCTCCTCTTTAGTCTCCCAGCTCAGGTTCCCAACCCGTGCCCAATCTAGTTTAAATCCTCCCCAACAGCACTAGCAAATGCCCCTATAAGAACATCGGTTCCGGTCCTGCCTGGGTGTAACCCGTCCCGCTTGTACAGGTCCCACCTTCCCCAGAATGGGTCCCGATGTCCCAGGAATCTAAATCCCTCCCTCCTGCCTCATTTCTCCAGCCACGCATTCATCTGGTCTAGTCTCCTGTTCCTATACTCACTAACACGTGGCACAGGAAGTAATCCTGAGATTAATACCTTTTGAGGTCCTGCTTTTTAATTTAGCTCCTAACTCCTAAAATTCATCTTGCAGGACCTCATCCCTTTTTCTACCTAGGTCATTGGTACCAACATGTACCACGACCACTGGCTGTTCACCCTCCCCCTTCAGAATGTCCTGCAGCCGCTCCAAGACATCCTTGACCCTAGCACCAGGGAGGCAACATACCTTCTAGGAGTCTCGTTTGTGGCCACAGGAACGCCTGTCTGTTCCCCTTACAATTGAATCTCCTATCACTGTGACTCTCCCAGTCTTTTTCCCCCCTCTCCTGTGCAGCAGAGCTATCAATGGTGCCACGAACTTGGCTGTTGCTGCTTTCCCCTGAGAGGCCATTTCCACCCCCCCCCCCACCCCCCCACTCCCCCCAACAGTAATTCAAAGTGATATATCTGTTTGAGAGGGGGATGGCCAGTGGGGACTCCTGCACTACCTGCCTGTGCCGCCTACTATGCTTGGTGGTCACCCATCCCTTTTCTGCCTGTGCAGCCATTACTTGCGGTGTGACCACCTTGCTAAGCATCTATCCACGACATCCTCAGCATTGCAGATGCTCCACAGTGAATCCACCCACAGCACCAGCTCCGTAATGCGGGTAGCCAGTAGCTGCAGATGGATACACTTAGTGCACACATGGTCGTCAGGAACACTGGAAGCGCCCTGATTTCCCACATAGCACAGGAGGAGCAGATCACGGGTGCGAGCTCTCCTGCCATGACTTACCTTTAGATTACTTAGTTGCTCCCTATAAAAAATACTAATTATGGTAGGGGCCTTGTTCTACTCCAAACACTACCCACTATAATCTAAAGTCTTAAATAAATTTAATTAATTTTAAAAAACACACTTTAGGAGTACTCACCTTATCACTTATATGGTAGGTTTTGAGGCTTTTTTCAAAAAAAATCTTTCCCCCCTTTTTTTTAAGCTATTTGAAGGCTATGGGCCCTGACAATATTCCGGCAATAGTACTGAGGACCTGTGCTCCAGAACTTGCTGCGCCCCTAGCCAAGCTGTTCCAGTACAGCTACAGCACTTTCATCTACCTGGCAATGTGGAAAATTGCCCAGGTATGTCCTGTACACAAAAAGCAGGACAAGTCCAACCCGGCCAATTACCGCCCCATCAGCCTACTCTCAATCATCAGTAAAGTGTTGCAAGGTGTTATCAACAGTGCCGTCAAGCGGCACTTGCTTAACAATAACCTGCTCAGTGACGCTCCGTTTGGGTTCCGCCAGGGCCAATCAGCTCCTGACCTCATTACAGCCTTGGCTCAAACATGGACAAAAGAGCTGAACTCAAGAGGTGAGGTGAGAGTGACTGCCCTTGACATCAAGGCAGCATTTGACTGAGTATGGCATCAAGGAGCCCTAGCAAAACTAAGGTCAATGGGGATCAGGGGGAAATCCGTCCGCTAGCTGGAGTCAAACCTAGCACAAAGGAAGATGGTTGTGGTTGTTGGAAGTCAATCATCTGAGCTCCAGGACATCACTGCAGGAGTTCCTCAGAGTAGTGTCCTAGGCCCAACCATTTTCAGCTGCTTCATCAATGACCTTCCTTCAATCATAAGGTCAGAAGTGGGGATGTTCGCTGATGATTGCACAATGTTCAGCACCATTCGCAACTCCTCAAATACTAAAACAGTCCGTGTAGAAATGCAGCAAGACTTAGACAATATCCAGGCTTGGGCTGATAAGTGGCAAGTAACATTTGCGCCACACAAGTGCCAGGCAATGACCATCTCCAGCAAGAGAGAATCTAACCATCTCTCCTTAATATTCAGTGGCATTACCATCGCTGAATCCCCCACTATCAAGATCCTAGGGGCTACCATTGACCAGAAACTGAACTGGAGTAGCCATATAAATACCATGGCTGCAAGAGCAGGTCAGAGGCTAGGAATCCTGAGGCGAGTAACTCACCTCCTGACTCCCCAAAGCCTGTCCACCATCTACAAGGCACTAGTCAGGAGTGTGATGGAATACTCTCCACTTGCCTGGATGGGTGCAGCTCCAACAACACTCAAGAAGCTCGACACCATCCAGGACAAAGCAGCCTGCTTGATTGGCACACCATCTACAAACATTCACTCCCTCCATCGCCGACGCACAGTGGCAGCAGTGTGTACCACCTACAAGTTGCACTGCAGCAATGCACCAAGGCTCCTTAGACAGCACTTTCCAAACCCGCGACCTCTACCAACTAGAAGGACAAGGGCAGCAAATGTATGGGAACACCACCACCTGCAAGTTCCCCTCCAAGTCACACACCATCCTGACTTGGAACTATATCGCCGCTCGTTCACTGTCGCTGGGTCAAAATCCTGGAACTTCCTAACAGCACTGTGGGTGTACCTACCCCACGTGGACTGCAGCGGTTCAAGAAGGCAGCTCACCACCACCTTCTCAAGGGCAATTAGGGATGGGCAATAAATGCTGGCCTGGCCAGCAATGCTCCCATCCCATGAATGAATTAACAAAAAATGCACTAACAGCTGTTACAACCAATCAGCTTACAGATTTCCCTTGATGTCACTGTAAGTCTTTCTTCTAGAATACCTGTGACCCCACACTGTGAACTACTTTAGTTTGAAAATTTCTTTCATGGAAGTCCTTGCTTGTTTTACCTTGTCCATATATTTTGTGAGGGAGGGATTGTCTTCTCATCAAGGTGAGGGATTTCAACACTGGGATGTAATCACATTTTTTTTGTCTGGAAATAGCATCAAGCACTCCCAAGTTGAATATTGTGGAATTAGAAGCAGAATAAAGCTCTATCTTCAAATTCTATCAACTAACTTCAACCTTAAAAGAGGCCCCCTCCCCCTCTTCTTTCCCTCCTTACTACCTTGGTGCAGTCAAGAGTGTTTTTTGGTGTGGCAGTATTGCTGAGGAAGCTTTACTCTGCATGTGCTCCTAGCTCACTCAACCTGGGAATGCTCCAGTTCTATTTTTTTACACCATCCATCCCTGCACTACTGAGCGAGGCTCTCAGTTTGTGCTATCGATCAGTATCCATTAAGAACTGCTGAAAAATTTGCCCATACACGTTTCATGTCGAGCCTCTGCAGCCTGCAGGGAGAAAGTGGAAACTTTTTCATCCCGGAAGTAAGGGCTGTATTGTAATGGCCAGGCAGCCACTGATAGGACTATAATGTACTTAACATTGAGTACAGCATGACAGTTTACTGTGGTGTCTCTGGGCTCGGGAGTGGAAATTGCCTTGAATTCCCACTCTCTGCTGAAAAGTGCATGCATACTGACATTGCTTGAGGACAGGATTGTACTCTATTTTCATCTTTCGATTTAAAACAAAGATTTGCATTTATATAGTGCTTTTCACAATCTCAGGACATTTCAAAGTACTTTCTAACCAGTTAAGTATTTTTTAAAGTGCAGTCACTGTTGTAATGCAGGGAAGCACAGCAGCTAATTTGTGCACAGCACGATCCCACAAACGGCAATGAGATAATGGCCATTGTTATGAATGCTTGACTTTGTAGTATGGTTATGTTTGAAAAAGCTGTGATCCTGTGCAGTGTAAAATGGATATTGACGGGGGAGACATGTGACCTTGTACAAAATTTGCCCAGAAACAAGCAAGGGGTCTTGGTTACCATGAGAACAAGGAACCCGGATCAAAGACCCTATTGGAAGCAGGGTGCAAGGTTGGAACGCTTAAAGGACAATGGGTTTCACTCTCCCAGACTCTCAAATTGTAACAGGGAGCCAAGGGCTCTAAAAAGCAAATCTGAGTTGCAATTTTTAACATCTGGAAACAAAGGAAGGCCCAGGTGGTTTTGTTATGGTCAGATGGGGAGGCGGTGGTGTTGTGGTGATGTCACTGGATGAGCAATCCAGAGGCCAAGGCTAAAGCTCTGGGGACATGGTTCGAATCCCCCCATGACAGATGGTGACATTTGAATTCAATTCATAAAAATCTGGAATTAAAAGCTCGTCTATTGGTGACAATGAAATCATTGTCATTTGTTGTAAAAGCCTATCTGGTTCACTAATGTCCTTTAGAGAAAGAAATCTACTGTCCTTACCAGGTCTGGCCTACATGTGACTCCAGACTCACAGCAATGTGGTTGACTCTTAAATGTCCTCTGAAATGGCCTAGCAAACCGCTCAGTTCAAGAGCAATTAGGGATGGGCAACAAAGCAACGCCCTCATCCCGTGAATGAATTTAAAAAAAAAGACTTATGGGCTCTGGCATTGTCAAAGGCAAACGACAATTGACTTTTAATCTGGATAAATTCAAGAGGCTTTCCTAGGTCTGGAGACTGAAAAGGAAGAAATGAAGACCAGTAGTCAGCTGCACAGCTTAGAGAGAGAGAGAGACCAGTGGGAAACAGCTGCTCTCTGATCACTGATACAGCAAAAGGCTGCTAAGATTTGAACTCTGTTCGAAGGCCCGAGGTTTGCGGGGACCTTCGGGGCCACCAGAGATTGCCTTATTAACAGAAGTCCAGTCAAATGTGCTCTGAAGTGAACAAAGAGGACTTTGGCTTTGGGAAGGACACTGGGACATCCAACCCATTGCAACTAAGGGGAGTTTGGCACTTTAAACTGCAAGGATACTTTTACACTGACAACGCTGTGTAATGTATAAATGTTGGGTGGGGTTTTTGAGTGTATTAATAGGTTAATGGGAAATACCTTTCTCTGTAATTTAGTGTATTACCCACCTACGAAATACTGTTTAGTTAATGATTTTTAGCTTGTTTGTTACAGTAAACACCTGAAATGCGAAATCTTGACTAATTTTTAAAATCGGTCACTGGGAGGTTCATATCTCTTGTTTTAAAGTTAGCGGTAACAAATTGGGGGCTCGTCCAGGATTTGAATTGTTCAGAAGTAGGCTGTAAAACGGGTTTGCTGGAATTTTCCAGAGTTTAAATAAACAAGATTTCACATTTAGTTTGGTGGGTAATCAACATGAGTGTTATTAATGTATAAGAATTTGTTGAGAGAGAAGATTTGACTCTCAGTATATTGCAGCAGTTAAGAAAGATTTGGCCATGATATCAACACATTTGGTGGTTAGTGTAAAACCAGGGCTAGGAAAGTGGAGATAATCCACTTTAATAATTCCTTGCCTGAAGCTGGTGAAAGAAAAGGATGCTTTTACGAGTGTTCAAGTGGAACTAGCCAAAATTGAGTTTTTTATTTATTTTTATTTTTTTTTAATTTAGAGATACAGCACTGAAACAGGCCCTTTGGGCACCGAGTCTGTGCCGACCATCAACCACCCATTTATACTAATCCTATTACCCTCTCACATCCCCACCTTCCCTCAATTCCCCTACCGATACTAGGGGCAATTTATAATGGCCAATTTGCCTATCAACCTGCAAGTCTTTGGCTGTGGGAGGAAACCGGAGCACCCGGCGGAAACCCACGCAGTCACAGGGAGAACTTGCAAACTCCGCACAGGCAGTACCCAGAATCAAACCCGGGTCGCTGGAGCTGTGAGGCTGCAGTGCTAACCACTGCGCCAATGTGCCGCCCCATAGAGAAGCTGATATTGGAAAGGGAAGAAAAGGAAAGAGACAATTTGGATTTGAACTAGAGCAGATAAAACTGGATAGGGAAAAGAAAGAAAAAGAATTAGAACAAGAAATGCAAAATTTGTCTGTAGACCACAAAATGGAAAGGCTCAAAACCAGTGGGCGTGCATTGGGTGAAAATTGACGATGACCCAGATGAAACTCCTCATGTTACGCTTGGTACTTAATTTAGTTAAGAGGGAGTAGAAATGTACTTTGTTTCATTTGAGAAATTGCCATGAATCTGGAGTAGCCTAAATCATCTTAGTCAATGCTCCTACTGAGCCTTTTAGTAGGGAAAGCTTTGGAGTGGACTCATGCCTGTCGGATGAGCACTCAAGGGACTATGACAGAGTAACGACTGCTGTTTTTAATGCTTATGAATTCGTACCAGAGACATACAGACAAAAATTCAGGAATTCAAAAAAGGAACAGGGCCAGATATATATAGAATTTGCTGCAGAGAAGGAAATGGTATTTGATAGGTGGAATAGGTCAGTGAAGGTTGAGCAAGACTTTGAGAACCTTAGGGAAGTAGTCCTAATGGAAGAATTTAAAAATAGTGTCCCTTCAGGAATAAGGTCCCACCTGGAAGAACATAAAGTTGGCAAAATAAGGGATGCCGCAATAGTGGCAGATCATTACGAACTGACTGACAGAAGCAGGAGTTACAGCCCCCCAGTTTGGAAACTTTCAGAGATAGGAGGATTGATAATGGAAAGAGATCTGGTTTTAGTGAGAGAAAGGGTAAAGGAGATGGTACAGGTAATCCTCAAAGTAGTAAGAAAGATAATCAGAAGATTAAGGTTGAGTCAAAAGGACCAATGTGTTATTTTTGTAATAAAAGAGGGCATATAAAATCAAAATGCTGGAACTTCAAAGCTAAACTGGTAGGTATGGTAGGTTTGCTGAAAGCCTGTGCTTAAAAAGGATGCCTCAATAGGAGGCGCTTTTGACAAGCCAGTGGCCTTGGCAATTTTTAATAATGAGCAGAGGGGTTCTCCCCGGTGTACTGACGAATTAGATCATTTCCCTGAAGATTATAGAAGTTTTGTTTTCAAGGCTAAGGTGGTCGAGAGAGACACACACAGAGACACACACACACATACAGACACAGAGACACACACACACACAGAGACACACACACACGCACACGCACACGCACACACACAGACGCAGAGAGACGCACGCAGAGAGACGCACGCAGAGAGACGCACGCAGAGAGACGCACGCACAGACACACAGAGAGAGAGACACACAGAGAGAGAGACACACACATTCACACAGAGAGAGAGACACACACACAGACACACACAGAGAGAGAGAGACACACACACAGACACACACAGACGCACACACAGACACAAACACACAGAGAGAGAGAGAGACACACACACAGACGCACACACAGACACAAACACACAGACACAGAGAGAGAGAGAGACATACATACACACACACACACACACACACACACAGACAGAGTCATCACAAGAGCATCACCGAAAAGCAGTCCATCAAAAACCAAGGACAGAGCCCTGCTGCAAATTCTACACTTCTACTTGGTGCAGCAGAGAACTGAAAGTGACCACCACCTCCAGTCTGAAGCCTTAACCACCAGAAAACTACAAACAGCCAGGCCTGCAACTTTAAAAGAGAAACTGTCCTCCAAGAAGATTTAACAGGCTTACCATGAACCCTGAACACCTATCTCACTTCAAACCACTTACCCTTTTCCTCACTACCTATTTATTCTTGTGTTTGTGTGTGTGTGTGTAAGAGAGAGAATTGATGCAGTTGCGACCATTTCAGGAATGAATATTATTCAATAAATAGTTAATCTATTTTAAACCTACAGAAAAACTGATCATCTGTTTATTTGGCAAATAAAACACAAGGCGTAAAAACTCTAGTAACAAAAACACTTGCTGTGGTCAGTTGGGAGGTAAACAGTGGCGACAAGCCACGCCATCACCCACTGGCTGTAACAAGGTCATTTGGGTATTCGGATGACACAGGCTAGGGTAATGATGATGCTTTTTACTGGCCAAAGCTGCACGGGGATGTGGTCGACTTCTGTATGACATGTTTCACATATCAGATGATTGGGAAGCCACAGCCTTCAATTTAAGCCAGCCCCATTAATACGAATACCTGTTTTTGACAAACCATTCAGTTGGGTTCTTGTGGATTATGTTGGACCCCTATCCATGACTGAGTCAGGTCACAATTTTCTCCTGACCATCATGATTTGTTCACTCAGTTTCCAGAGCCAATACCCTTGAAAAAGATCACAGCAAAAGTTGTGATTGAGGGGTTGATTCAGTTTTTCACTCAATATGGGTTGCCAGAGGAAATTCAGTTGGACCAGGGGTCAAATTTCATGTCAGGTACACGACCATACGAATTAGGAGCAGGAGTAGGCCACTCGCCCCTCAAGCCTGCTCTGCCATTCAATAAAATCATAGCTGATCTGATTGTAACCTCAACTCTACATTCCTGCCCATCCCCAATAACCTTTCACTCCCTTGCTTATCAGGAGTCTATCTACCATTGCCTTAAAAATATTCAAAGACTCTGCTTCTACTGCCTTTTGAGGAAGAGAGTTCCAAAGATAGTAGGTAGTTCAAGAGATCATATGTAATTTGGGAGTGAAGCAGCTCAAGTAGTACGCTTATCACTCACAACCACAAGATGCTTGGAAAGGTATCACCAAACCTTGAAAAGTATGATTAAGGCCTGTTGTTTGAGTATCCCCATGATTGGGATAAAGGGATATCATTTTTATGTTTTGCCACCAGTAACACACCAAATGAGTTTACTGGTTCAGTCCATTCATATTAGTCTGTGAGGTTAGGGGTCCCCTTAAACTCATTTGAGGAGAGACATTTAGCACAGGTGGAGGAAGCTAACATCTTAGATTGTGTCACAGTTTTGAGAAAGACACTCGAGCTTGTGAAATGGCCAGAGAACTTCTCAAGGTTTCTCAGTAAGTGATGAAAACCCAAGTGGTAGAAAACTAAGGCACGTAGTTTTCAACCTGGAGATGGGGTGCTAGTTTTGTTGCCTTTGCCTGGGGAACCATTGAAAGCCAGGTTCAGTGGGCCTTACTTCATTAAGAGGAAACTCAGTGAGGTGAACTATTTGGTTAGTACCTCAGACAGACCAAAATGTCAAAGGGTGTGTCATGTGAATATGCTGAAGAGGTATTATGACCGCAAGCATAGTCAGTCAGTAGCTGTAGCACAGGTGGTAGAGAATGTTAATGGCGACACTGGTGCCTGTGATAAACCAGAGGATGAGTCTGAGACTACTGTGGTGAAACCGCCAAACACAGAAGTGTTAAGAAGTTTAGATACACTAGCTTTCTGAACAAATAAAAAGGACATAGCTGAGCTGCTAAAAGAGTTTAAAGCTGTATGTGCAGATAAGCCAGGTTGAACTCCTCTGACTATTCATGGGGTTGATATAGGTACAACTACACCTATTAAACAGAACCCATATCGACTCAATCCTGATAAATTGGGTCAGGTGAGAGATAAGGTTCAACACTGCAGCCTCACAGCTCCAGGGACCCGGGTTCAATTCTGGGTACTGCCTGTGCGGAGTTTGCAAGTTCTCCCTGTGACCGCGTGGGTTTTCGCCAGGTGCTCCGGTTTCCTCCCACCGCCAAAGACTTGCAGGTGATAGGTAAATTGGCCATTGTAAATTGCCCCTAGTATAGGTAGGTGGTAGGGAATATGGGATTACTGTAGGGTTAATATAAATGGGTGGTTCTTGGTCGGCACAGACTCGGTGGGCCGAAGGGCCTGTTTCAGTGCTGTATCTCTAAATAAATAAAAAATAAATAATTGAACTCAGTCAAAGTAGCAGGAGTTCTCCGGTTGTGCTGTTACCAAAGCCAGACAGATCCAGAAGCTTCTGTATGGATTATTGGAAAGTCAATGCAGTAACTGAACAGACTGTTATCCAACCCCATGACTTGAGGATTATATTGACAGAGTGGGAAATTCAGCCTTTATTAGCAAGATTGATTTGCTGAAAGGACATTGGCAAGTCCCCTTTACTGACCAATTCATAGAAGTTTCTACCTTTGTGATCCCACAGGGCCTACTTCAGTGTAAGGCCATGCTGTTTGGTATGGAAAATGCACTGGCCACATTTGTCAACCAGGTGATTGCTGGACTAAGCAATTGTGTTGTGTATATTGATGACCTATTGGTATACAGTGACACTTGGGAAGATCATATGGAACACTTAAAGGCTCTGTTTGACAAGTTAGAAAAAGCCAATTTGGTAATAAACTTAGCAAAGAGTGAGTTTGCCTAGGCTAAGGTCACCTGTTTGGGGCATTTCGTGGGTCAAGGTCGATTATTGCCTAGACAAGCTAAAGTTCAGACAATGATAGACTTTCCATTCCCAAGACAAAAAATGAGATGCAGCGATTCCGAGGGATGTGTGGGTTCTACCGAAAGGTCATTCCTAACTTCAGTACAGTAGTTAACACACTGACAAATTTGTGAAAGAGAAACTTGAATGTCGAGTGGACAGAATCATCTCAAATGGAATTTGAGAAATTAAAGGCCATTTTAATAAATGAACTCGTCCTATTGGCACCAAATTTTAGTAAGGCCTTGAAAGGGGCTATTGATGCTAGTGATGTACGGGTAGGAGCTGTGTTGCTCCAAGATGATGATGCTGGTATCAAATGACCGGTCAGTTACTTCTCCAGAAAACTAAATAAGTATCAAAAGAAATGCACCACCATTGAAAAGGAAGCTTTAGGTCTTGTATTGGCTCTTTAGCTTTTTAAAGTACATGGTAATAACGGTCAAGGAGAAATATCTGTTTATACTGACCATAACCCATCAAGGTTTATAGAGAAATTCAAGAGCAACAACGCCAGATTATTCCAGTAGAGTTTAATGTTGCAACCATTTAGACCAAAAATTGTACATTGTCACGGGTACAAGAAGTGCGACGACGAAATATTTTGGACTAAAACTGGAGTTATAAAAATTGACTTAGTCTTTTAAAAAATTGACCTTTTCTTTTAAAAAGTGAACAAAGTGCTCCAAAATGGTCGCTGAAGGTAAAAGACTTGGCCTTTGTATATTCAAACTGTCTGACAGGGACAAAGGAAAATCTTCAAAGCTAAAAGGTGTCAATTGCACCCATCCTATACGCATCTTGAAATATTCCCAAATTAAATGGGTTCTTCTGAAACAAAGAAGGTATGAAGTGGAAACATCAAAATTGGATCATTCTCATCCTGAACACATCAAGCAACCCTTTTGAACTGAATGGGTTCTACTGAAACAAAGCAGGTGTGAAGTAGCCACATCCTAGGACATTGTCGGTCACTACGGAGAAGAAAATACCTGTCTCCCAGTGGAGGCGGCATGCAACACATTTTTACCTTAAAAGTCCTAGAGAGAGAGTGCGAGACACCCAGAAAGAAGCATCCAAGAAACTTTTCCATCTAAGGGGCTGGGAGAATTCCAGTAAACCAGAAGGGACACACTTATACAGCAGTGAATTAGAAGTGATCCATTGTCTTCAACTGAACTTTCAACCAAGAGAGAAACCTACAAACACCTCAGGCCTGCAACCAATGAGAACCTGACTTCCGAGACAATTCAACAGGTTTACTGTGACTCCTGAAACATACCCCGCACTGACCACCGCTTACCCCCTTTCCTCTCTATCTATCTCTTAGTGTATGTGTTTGTGTGTGTGCGCACGCAAGCGAGCGAATGCATGAATGGATGCGGTTGTGACAATTGCAGGTTAAGGTGTATTGATCAATAAATAATTGATTTTCTGTTTTAAAACTGCAAGAAAATCTGTCACTCTCTGTTTATTTAACAAATAAAGCACAAAGTGTCAAGCCCTAATAACAAAACACGATGTAGTCAGGTGGGAATCACCCAAACCCCTGACCTCATGGCTGTAACAACATGTTACAGGAAGGAGCAATGTAATTGCTGATACTCTGTCCAGAATTTAAAGAAAGGGTATAATAGAGGAAAACAACTCGGTGCTATAATAATTCTGTTGTTCACCTATGTGCTATGTAAAATGTTAATAATTGAAATGTTTACAGTGTTATATGTTGGTAATGTAGAAAAATTATTACGGTAATGATTTTTCTATTTATAGTGGGGAGGTGTTATGAAAGCTGGACTTTTTAGTGTGGTTATGTTTTTAAAAACTGTGATCCTTAATGCACTGTAAAATGGACATTCGGAGGAGACATGTAACTTCATACAAAAGGGAGGCACAGTGGCGCAGTGGTTAGCACCGCGGCCTCACAGCTCCAGCGACCCGGGTTCAGTTCTGGGTACTGCCTGTGCATGGTTTGCAAGTTCTCCCTGTTGACCGCATGGGTTTCCACTGGGTGCTCTGGTTTCCTCCCACAGTGGGCCGAAAGGCCTGTTTCAATGCTGTATCTCAAATAAATAAATAAAAATCTTCCCAGAGACAAGCCCAGGGACCTTAGTTACCATGAGAACAAGGAACCGAGGTCAAAGATCCGTTTGAAAGCAGGGTGCAAGGTTATAATACCTAAAGGACAATGGATTTCACTCTCCCAGAGTCTCAGATTGTAAACAGGGAGCTACGGGCAATTTTTAACACCTGGAAACAAAAGAAGGCCCGGGTACTTTTGTTATGGTCCAACTCGTGATCTCTGAGAATTGTCAAAGGCAAATGACTATTGACTTCTGATCTGAATAAATTCAAGAGGCTTTCCTAGGTCTGGAGACTGAAAGGCAAGAAACAAAGATCAGCAGTCAGCTGCGCAGCATTGAGCGAGAGAGAGACCAGCGGGCTGTTTCTGGGGAAACAGCTGCTCTTAGATCACCGATACAGCAAAAGGCTGCTAAGATTTGAACCCTGTTCGAAGACTCGAGGTTTGTGGAGGAGAAAAGACCAATGGGGTCACCAGAGATTGCCATATTAACAGAAGTCCAGTTGAATGTGCCCGGAAGAAGTAAGCAAAGTGGACTTTGAGAAGGACACTGGGAGATCCACTCCATTGCAGCTGGGAGGAGCTCAGGACTTTTAACTGCAAGGATACCTTCTGGCTGAGAACACTAATGTATAAATGTGGTGTGGGGTTTTCGAATGTGTTAATAAGTTAATGGAAAATACCTTTCTCTGTAATTTAATGTATTAGTTACCTACTAAATATGTTTTAGTTAATTTTGATTTTTAGTTCTCGTAAAAGGCTTAAAACACGAAATCTTGTTATGTAATTCTTTAATCGGTCACTGGGAAGTTCATATCTCCTGTTTTAAAGTTAGCAGTCTCTACTGAGGTCATAACACCAGATAATCTGTTTTACTGATGCTCATTGAGCAATGAATATTGGTAAGGTTACTGGGGAGAACTCCCCTGCTCTTTAAATAGTGGCATTGAATCTTTTAGAAGATTTAAAGTCCCGTCCGAAATACAGAACCTCCAACAGTGCTTTGCTCCCTCAGTACTGCACTGAAGTGTCAGCCTAGATTATGTTCGTGTCCCTGAAGTGAGGTGGCTTGAACTCATCACCTTCTGTCGGAGTCAAGTGTGCTTCCAACTGAACCAAAATAGTACCCATACAGTTGAAATATTTTCTGACAATCACTTTCTAGGTTCAGACATGAGCTATCCACTTGAGTGAGATACCAGAGAGCAACCTGGACATGCGAAACCTTACCCCAGCAAGAAATGAGTATTTGCAGACGGGGATGGTGAAGTGGCGTGAAGTAATGGGCATTAAAAGGACTTTTCCTGTATTGTACAAGCTGTTCACAATGTTGGGGAGCCACTGTTGTTTTTGTGTTGAGAACTTTTTTTCTGGCCATTGTAACTTCTCCAGTGATTGGGGGAGCTGCATTGCTGGTCTGTACAAGCAGGCTGAGTTGCTCAGTCTCCTTGAGAGCCCGAAAGAGATGGTGGGCTCCACACTTCTTGGTGTTATCTGTACTGCAACCAATGGTGGTCTTGGAGCTGCCAGCAGTATCCACCTCTTCTGGCTTATCTTGATGCAGGGCAGTTATATTCTCTTTACGTCTCAGAAATCAGCATTCTGCCATGATATCAGTTAAAAGTAGAATGGGTTTTCTACCCAATTGCTTCATGTGTGATGTCTGACGTTAGTGCCGGTATCAAAGGATTTAGGCTGTACAGCAACCACTTGTTACTGCAGAGTGAATGATCGCTGATGGAACTGTAACGTATTGAAACCTTTGAAATGCACAAACTATACTGCTGCTTTTCTTCCCTCCCTAGATGGTTTTCCACTTGGACAGAATTCTACAGCAGCCCAAGGAAACTATTTGGAGGCCATCAACCTCTCCTTCAATGGTGCGTATCTGTGTGCCGTTTGATTTGTGTTTAGGGGATTGAATGAATTTGACTAGGTTGTCCTAGTGACACTACCAGCTATAGCTCTAACCCAGATAGACCATGAAGGCCCAGTTTGAGTCTTGCCGTATGCTGTTGGCTGATCACAGCCAGGGTAGCAGTTACACACCACAATTGACTTCAGTGTTCCTGGGCTGAAGAGGGAGAAATGAGTCAGTAACCTCACCACTGATTGCTGTCCAGTGTTGTCTCCCGGAAAGAGTCTATGAGGAGCAGGTTTAGGTGCAGGTGTAATTCCTGGCCCTCTCCCAGGTCCCTGGTGTTAAATAGCCTTCCCACACTCCCTGTCAAATCTCAGGTAAATGAAGTACAAGACGACTGCTGGTTCCAGTAGAGCTGATACAAATTGGCGAAAAGACAAAAAAAAATGAAATAGTCATTTGGTAGTACAGAACTTGAATATTGCTGAAAATAGAGACATTTTGTTGAAGCTTTTTGTCTTGCACTCATCAGGACAATTCTCAAGAATACTAATGTAAGGGAAGCAACAGATCTATAATATGAGTATAGAGTGCTGATTGGTTGTCAAGTGGACTCTGATTGGTAGAGGCGATGCCCTGGAGAATGCACCAGTTTATGGTGACTGACAATTAACTGCCAAGCTTTGTTTGAATTTTAAACCAGGCAGTTTGACTCTGGTCAAGGCATTGCTCTGAGGAATGAACCAGCTGTCACTTATTTTGTTTAGCTGAAACAGGCGCAACATGTGTACATGTTCTTTCTGTCTGCAAAGAACAGGGCCCTGTCTATTAATATATGTAATATATAAATAATATATATATATTTATTTAAACATCCTGCATGACAATGGCTACCTTGATCAGATCATTTCTCGCTGTATATTGCACAAACTTATGAACGGGTCTGAAGCCGTCATTTTCGGCCCTGAAAAGTGCCCAGTCTGCCTCAGATTACCCTGGAAGGGTAAGGTATCCCAAACATTTGAGCAACTGGTATGTATGATGTATGGTGAAGACATGGTCAGTTTCATCAAGTTAATTTCAGTACATTCAGAGAGAGTGGTCTGCATGTGTACTGAACTGGCCCAAGCCAGACCAGCAGCCAGAGTACTGCAGGTTGATGGAGAAAAGATGGACTTGTGATCCAGGGCCAGATGAAAGACATGAGGAAAAAGTGAGAGAGGACCACTACTGATAGGAAAAGGACTGCCAGGCTATCTGATATGTTACTGTGAAAAGAGCTGTCCAATAATACAGTAAAGCAGCTTGTGTGTATTTATCAGATGCTATTTGTGGTGATCTGGCTCTGAGTGTGTATGGTTTAAATGATTTCATCGTATTTTATTAGTGAAAAATGCTGGCGATTGGCGACATCAGATCTCCAGAACCTCAGTCTGAGTGAAGTGCTAATTTGTGTCCATTTGTGTGTCTTAAGAATTGGGCTGAGATTATCCAGACTCATATAATGTGGGCTCTTTGCAGCTGGCAGACAATGACCATTTTCATGGACCCAGACTGGATTTTGAACCTGGGTCCCACACACAGCGTGGTAACCCATTGAACCGCCTGCAAAAATAAAATTGAAGCAAACTGACTTACTGTGTCGATGTACATTTGGCTCGATCACTTACAAATATTAATTTGTCGGTGCTTATATAAAATCTTTAATTTGCTTATTTAGTGTTTGACAAGCATTACATAAACAGAAACTTTGACCGGACTGGCCAGATGTCTGTGGTTATCACGCCCGGGGTGGGAGTGTTTGAAGTTGACCGGCTGCTGATGATTCTTACCAAGCAGCGGATGATTGACAATGGTGAGCACTGATATTTCTGGCAGTTATTAAAGTTCACTTGTGTGTGTTGGGGGTTGGGGTGGGCGATGGGGTGTGTGCGTTGGAGGGGGGTGGTTGGGGTCGTGTGCGGGTGGGGATGCATGTGTGGGGAGCATGTGTGTGTGGAGGGGGGGGGCAAGTGGACTGAAACTGAAATTGCAGCTTTAAAGTTGACCAACAGCAGGTTAGATCAAGGCACTACCTGTTTATTTTTTTTCCTCACTCTTCCCCAAAGTTTAATCAATTTAATCTGTAGGATTTACTCCCATTTGGAAACAAACAAACTTATTAGCAAGAGACAGCATGGTTTTGTGAAGGGGAGGTCGTGTCTTACTAATTTGATTGAGTTTTTTGAGGAAGTGACGAAGATGATTGATGAAGGAAGGGCAGTGGATGTTATCTATATGGACTTTAGTAAAGACTTTGACAAGGTCCTGCATGGCAGACTGGTACAAAAGGTGAAGTCACACGGGATCAGAGATGAGCTGGCAAGATGGATACAGAACTGGCTCGGTCATAGATGACAGAGGGTATCAGTGGATGGGTGTTTTTCTGAATGGAGGGATGTGACTAGTGGTGTTCCGCAGGGATCAGTGCTGGGACCTTTGCTGTTTGTAGTATATATAAATGATTTGGAGGAAAGTGTAGCTGGTCTGATTAGTAAGTTTGCGGACGACACAAAGGTTGGTGGAGTTGCGGATAGTGATGAGGATTGTCAGAGGATACAGCAGGATATAGATCGGTTGGAGACTTGGGCGGAGAAATGGCAGATGGAGTTTAATCCGGACAAATGTGAGGTAATGCATTTTGGAAGGTCTAATGCAGGTGGGAGATATACAGTAAATGGCAGAACCCTTAGGAGTATTGACAGGCAGAGAGATCTGGGCGTACAGGTCCACAGGTCACTGAAAGTGGCAACGCAGGTGGATAAGGTAGTCAAGAAGGCATACGACATGCTTGCCTTCATCGGTCGGGGCATAGAGTATAAAAATTGGCAAGTCATGTTGCAGCTGGACAGAACTTTAGTTAGGCCACATTTAGAATATTGCGTGCAATTCTGGTCGCCACACTACCAGAAGGACGTGGAGGCTTTGGAGAGGGTACAGAGGAGGTTTACCAGGATGTTGCCTGGTCTGGAGGGCATTAGCTATGAGGAGAGGTTGGAAAAACTCGGATTGTTTTCACTGGAACGACGGAGGTGGAGGGGCGACATGATAGAGGTTTACAAAGTTATGAATGGCATGGACAGAGTGGATAGTCAGAAGCTTTTTCCCAGGATGGAAGAGTCAGTTACTGGGGGACATAGGTTTAAGGTGCGAGGGGCAAAGTTTAGAGGGGATGTGCGAGGCAAGTTTTTTACACAGAGGGTGGTGAGTGCCTGGAACTTGCTGCCAGGGGAGGTGGTAGAAGCAGGTACGATAGCGACGTTTGAGAGACATCTTGACAAATACATGAATAGGAAGGGAATAGAGGGATATGGGCCCCGGAAGTGCAGAAGGTGTTAGTTTAGGCAGGCATCAAGATCGGCGCAGGCTTGGAGGGCCGAATGGCCTGTTCCTGTGCTGTACTGTTCTCTGTTCTTTGTTCAGTGTCCATTGTGCTCAATTAGGTAATGTGTATGAAAGGAGGAGACTGGGTAGAGAGACATGACTGGTGAAAAATTGGGCTCGGTACTATCTGTTACTTGGGCGCTACGGGTGCTGTCTGGAGAGCAAAATGGCATCCAATATGCACGCACACTTCTGCGAATAGTGCTGGGTACCATATTGGTGAAGATGTTGGCATGCGCACAACTAACATATGCTGGAAATGTAAATCATGACATCAGTCAGCGTGCAATGCAGATTTCACATGAGCACTGTCTTTTTGGAGCTCAAGTCTCCAGCCGACGGCCCCACTTAACTTGACGCTCAACTAACTCATGCTATTTAAAGAGATCAACTACTCACAGGTTAGTTGCTGGTTGATTTCTTCTGACTGTTGGTACGATTCCACAAGTGTTTGGTCCTTTCTGTAATTTCAAGTTGCAGAGAGTGAAGCGGCAGGTGCTGAACAAGTTATTCCTGATTTCAAGACCTCTGTGCAAACCAATTGCTGCCAGACATGGGTGCATTAGTGGAGTCATAGTCATTTATGGCACAGAAGAAGGCCATTCAGCCCATCGAGTCCATGCCAGCACTCCACGGAGCTATGCAGTCAGTCCCACTCCCCGGCTTGGTTCCCATAGCCCTGCAAGTCTCTATCTCTCAGGTGGCCATCCAACTTCCTCTTGAAGTCATTGATCATCTCCATTTTCACTACATTTGTGGGCAGTGAGTTCCAGGTCATTACCACCCGCTGCCTAAAATAGTGGTTCCTCATATTCCCCCTGCATGTCTTGCCCAAAACTTTCAATCTGTGTCCTCTAGTCCTTGCACTGTTTGTTAATGGGAACAGATTTTCCTTGTCTAACCTATATAAGCCTATCATAATCGTGTACACGTCTATTAAATCTCCCCTCAATCTCCTTTTCTTCTAAGGAGAACAAACCCAGCTTTTCTTACCTAACCTTGAAACTAAAATCCTCCATCCCTGGAAGGCCTGGTAGGCCGTCCTCTTGGAATAAGTATGACTGTGAGAATGCGCAAAGGTCACGTAGATCACATCAAGCTGCTAGAAGAGTAGAGAGAGAAAGGAAGGTCCCAACTTAGACATCCCCTTCTGCCCAGGCTGGATGTGACAAACTACTTCGAGTGAGATAAGTGCGACGTGTGAGAAGCTCATGGATTTCTTTGTCACCAAGATTGAGACCATCCAATCAGCTGCCTCTGCCACTTCCCTCCCTTCCACTAGCTCACCGGGTCAAACTTCCTCTAAATCTCCCACCCCGCCCTATTCCTGAACTCACATCTTTCTCTAGTTTCTCTCCTATCTCCCCTCATGCCCTCTCCGAGCTCATCTTCTCCATGAGACCCGCTTCCTGCTCCCTTCACCCTATTCCCACTAAACTACTGATCACCCAACTTCCTTCCTGGCTCCCATGTTAGCTGACATTGTTAACAGTTCTCTCTCCTCGGGTATTGTCCCTCTCTCCTCTCAAGCATTGCCTCTCCTTCAAATCTGCTGTCCTCACCCCTCTCCTCAAAAAAAAAAACCCTTGACCTCTCCGTCCTTGCAAACTACTACCTCATCTCCAACCTCCTTTTCCTCTCCAGAGTCCTTGAGCGTGTTGTTGCCTTCCAGATTCATGCCTGTCTTTCCCGGAGCTCCATGTTTGAATCCCTCCAATAAGGTTTTTGCCCCTGCCACCGTACTGAAACGGCTCTTATCAAAAAATCACAAATGATATCTTATGTGACTGTGACAAAGGTAAACTATCCCTCCTCATCCTTCTCAACCAGTCTGCAGCCTTTGACACCGTCGACTGCACTGTTCTCTTGCTACACCTTTGCACTGTCCTCCTGCAACACCTCTTCACTGTCGTTCAGCTGGGTGGGACTGCTCTCACTTGGTTCCTCTCTCCTTTATCCAGTCGTAGCGAATGGCTTCTCTTCCCGTTCACACACCTTTCCTTCTGCTGACCCCAAGGTTCTATCCTTGGCCCCCTCCTATTTCTCATCTACATGCTGCCCCTCGGCAACATCATCCAAAAACACAATGTCAGTTTCACCCGCAAATTGACAACATCCAGCTCTGCCTCACCACCACCCCTCTCGACCCCTCCACTGTCTCTAAGTTGCCATACTACTTATTCAACATCCGAAACTGGATGAGCAGAAGTTTCATCCAATTAAATATTGGGAAGACTGAAGCCATTGTCTTAGGTCCCCACCACAAACTCCACTCCATTGCCACCGGCTCCATCCCTCTCTCTGACAACTGTCTGAGGCTGAACCAGACTGTTGCAACCTTGGTGTCATATTTGACCCCGAGATGAGCTTTCAACACACATCCACACTATCACTAAGACAGCCTATTTCCAGCTCCGTAGCATCGCCCGTCTCCGCCCCGCCTCAGCTTTTCTGCTGCTGAAAACCTCATCTGTTCCTTTGTTACCTCCAGACTTGACTATTTTAATGAACTCCTGGCTGGCCTCCCACATTCTAATCTCCATAAACTTGAGGTCATCCAAAACTGCTGCCCATGGCCTAACTCGCACCACATGACCTTCACCTATCACCCCGGTGCTTGTTGACCTACACTGGCTCCTGGTTAAGCAACACCCCGACTTTAAAATTCTCATCTTTGTTTTCATATCCCTCCATGACCTGACCCCTTTCTATCTCTATAATCTCCTGCAGCTCTGCAACCCTCCAAGATCTGTGCCCTTCTCTAATTCTGGCTCCTTGAGCATCCCGATTTTAATTGCCCCACCATTGGTGGCCATGTCTTCAGCTGCCTACGCCCTAAGCTCTGGAATTCCCTCCCTCAACCTCTCTGCCTCTCCACCTCACTTTCCTCCTTTAAGACATTCCTTAAAATCTACCTTTTTGACTAAGCTTTTGATCATCTGCCCTAATATCTCCTTATGTGACTTGGTGTCATATTTTGTTTTATAATGCCTCTATGATGTTCCTTGGGACATTTTATTATGTTAAAGGTACTATATAAATACAAGTTGCTACAGATACCAGTAACCACAACCCCAATTCCCCATTGTCCAACAGTCCCACACTCCTGATGTTCCTCTGTCACTGACCATCACATTGTCACCTTGGCCATAAAGCCACAAAAATAAAAGCAACCACAAAATAAACATTCCAAACCAAGTTTGTAAATCAACCCATCCAATATTGAATGCCAGTGTAAACAAATCACTCTTGTGCATTCATTCCCTTAGTGCCTGTATTTCGTGTTCCCTTTGCCTTTCCTAGTGCTCCTACGCAGTGCTATCCCAGTGATTGCAGCATGGCTGGTGGAAGACTTCAGTCTTTGACTGAGGCAGACTGCAGATGGCCGTAGAGGACGACCTTGAACAACTCTGGTCTGAGAGAGCCTGGCTTCAAACAGCATCATTTCAGCATGGGCAGCAGCAGTTTGGGCTGGTTGGCTGACGGGCAACAGCATGACACGAATGCTGCCACTTTGAGAGAGAACAGCAGGTTTGTACTCCATGGAGTCACTGCCACTCCTATGGGGCAGCACCTCAGCAATCCTAATAATCTGTTGGAGGACAGACTGATGAACTGCTGTGACACCCTGCAAGCCCCTTTGAACACTGGTATCCTCAGCTAAGCATATCTCAGACTTCTGGTGGAAGCTGTCTGTGCTACAGTGGAAACTGAGATATTGGCTATCAGATGCTGCATCACAGTTGGGTTCACAAGGGTGCTAATAGAGTTGGCCATCACTTGCAGGCTGGAAAGAATGGGTTCCAAGCTTTGCACAATGCCCTGTGCTAAGTTGGTGCTGGACTCCTCTATGGTTCTTGATATTGAATGTGGGCTTTCGGTCAGGCTTCCCAATGCACCAAGCATTTTATTGTGCATACCCATAAGATTTTAAGAAGTAGGAGCAGGAGTAGGCCATTTGGCCTCGCAAACCTGCTCGCCATTCAATGAAATCATGGCTGTTCTGATTGTAGCTTTAACTCTACTTACCTGCCTGCCCCCATAACCCTTGACTCCCATTTTGATCAAAAATCTGTCTAACTCATCCTTGAATATATTCAATGACCCAGCCTCCACTGCCCCCTGGGGAAGAGAATTCCAAAGATTAATGACTGTCTGAGAAGAAATTCCTCCTCATCTCTGTCTTAACAGGAGACCCTTTATTTTGAAACTGTACCCCCTAGACCTAGATTCTCCCACGAGGGAAACATCCTCTCAGTATCTACCCTGTCAAGCCCCTCAGAACCTTATATGTTTCAATAAGATCACCTCTCATTCTTCTAAACTTCAATGAATACAGGCCCAACCTGCACAGCCTTTCCTCATAAGACAACCCCTTCATCCTAGGAATCAACCCAGTGAACCTTCTCTGAACTGCTTTCAATGCAAATATATCCCTCTTTAAGTAAAATTGTACACAGGTGCGGTCTCACCAATGCCCTGTACAGCTGTAGCAAGGCTTCCCTACTTTTATACTCCATCCCTCTTGCACTAAACGCCAACATTCCATTTGCCTTTGGAATTACTTGTTGAATCTGCATGCTAATTTTTTGTGATTTATGTACAAGGACACCCAGATCCCTCCGTACCGCAGTGATCTGCAGTCTCTCTCCATTTAAATAATATTCTGCTTTTCTGTTCTTCCTGCCAAAGTGGCCAACCTCACATTTTCCCACATTATACTTCCATCTGCCAAATTTTTGCCCTCTCACTTAACCTATCCATATCTCTTTGGAGACCCTTTGTGTCCACCTCACAACTTTCTTTCCTACTTGTCTTTGTATCATCTGCAAATTTGGCTACAATATGCTTGGTCCCTTTTATCCAAGTCATTAATATAGATCATAAATAGCTGAGGATACAGAACTGATCCCTGTGGCACTACACTACTTACAGTTTGCCAACCTGAAAATGCCTAATTTATCCCGACTCTCTGTTTCCTGTTAGTTAGCCAATCCTCTATTCTTCCTGTCGCCTGCCCCATCAGAATCCTCATTTGAGTTGTCTGCAGCAGAACTTGAGTGTAACCTTGCTCCCTAGCGAGCTGGCACCTGAGCTATCCTTGCACCTTGCCCTGGTTGCAGGTCATTCGTGCTGGTGTAGATTCTGCCTCTGTGCTATACTGATTTACGCGCAGTGTCAGTATCTAAGCTGGTGGCTGCGAGTGTGAGATCAAGTGACAAAGTGTCTTCATCAGCACTTAGTATTCTTGCTCTTCCTCCATTCCCTGGCCAGGTTGCGCTAGTGTATCTGAAAGGAGAAAGGTCGAAGGGTACGTTTATGGTGAGGAAGGTGGGGGAAACGTAGTGGTGCACATTTACACTATTTGCAGCTTGTAAATCAGAAGTGACTGAAGGATGTGAAGGGAGTGGGATGTGAGAAGGAGAATTGGTTATGAGGGTATTGTCATCTTCAGTTGCTGCAGCTCCACTGCAAGGCATTATCTGAGCAATTGCTGTTTCAATAGTGGTGAGCAATGTCTCCTCCATGGTGATTAGGACATGCTGGCATGCCTGTTCCCCCTCTGGTTAGCTCCTGCTGCCTCCAGTCTGCACCACCTTATCCTGCAGGAAAGAGCGAAGTGTGGCATTGCACCACACTCAATGTGTTTGAATGATGTGGCTGCCATAGTTGGATAGCTGGCAGTGTGTGCAAGCTGTGAGATGTGGGTGTGAGGCTTGCAGCAGTGTTAAGTGCATGAGTGTGCAGAGGAGCATGTGAATGTTGGGTATGAATCCTGATTGATAGATAGCTGGTAGGTGATGGGGGTGTGGTGCATTGAGCAGTGACTGAGGCTGGTGGTGCAGCTGGTCGGATATGGCATTTGATGATGCAGTCACTGACCTTGACCACTTGTGTGAGGTCATTGAACTTTTTGAGGCACTATGTGCAGGTCCTCAGGCTAGTCTCTTGTCAGTGACCTCCACGACTATCTGCTCTCACTGCCTTTTGAGCATGTGTCTGGAGGGCCTGCTAGCCCCCTGCAGATATAGGACATCACTCCTACTTTACACTTCCTCCACCAAGGTGTCCATTGCAGCATTGGAAAACCTTGGAGTTTGCGCCCTCCCAAGTTGCGCCAGGTCAGAGTCACTTCCTGCAGGACTTCGAACACCTCCAGCAGCCACAATGCACCTTCCCCTTAAGATGTGCAGGCCAGCTTTAAGTGGTATTAGGAAGTTACAATTTTGGGTCCTCTGCTGATGCGTCCAGCTAATGAACAGTGTGATTAACACTTGCTCCTTGCAGCAATCACCCTAATGAGCAGGCAGCGCGAAGTTGGCATGTTGCCTGCATTTTAATCAATGGGTGCACATTAGTCACGCATCATGAACCCTGTGGCTGTTTTCAAGGGCTATCCAATTTAGTTCCCTACATGTCTCCTCCAACGTTATTATATTGAGTTTTTCTGTTTAAAGGCTTTCTCTTTCCCTGTCCAATTATGGTCTCCAGAATCCCACCAATACTGTTCTCAACTGGCCTCCAGGTCAGCACAGCTAGTCCTTCCCTGTGAGGAAGCACTGGATTCTGCCAGTCAGCTGCCGAGGATAATGCTGTGTGTGTGTGTCTGAGATTGAAAGAAACTGAGATCGATTGGAGTGTGGTTGTAAAGAGCCATCCCACATTCCACTACTGCATGGCACAGTATGTTGATAATCTAGTCCCCTGTACCACCAGCTACCTCATTCATTTTGCCCCTCTATCAATGAGAAAGCACGAGGGCTCTGTTGGGCTAATAATGGAGAATCCTTGGTATCGTTTCCTTTTTTAATAAAAACTGTTTGTTCCCAATGACCGTTTTTAACACTTATTTCCTGTGCCTAGGTATTGGTGTTGACCTGGTGTGTATGGGTGAACAGCCCCTTCACGCTGTACCATTGTTTAAGGTAAGTGAAGCTGCTTGACTCTGCCGTGCCGCTCTGGGTACAGATTGATACCTATTTGAAGTGACGTATGTGAGAAAAACGGCTCGGAAACCTGTGAAGGTTTCAAATTTTGTATTAAGTTTTAAGACTGATCACACAGATTGTGTAGGAAAACAGCGGTTCACAATTTGAAAATATTCACTGACCCAATTTATAGATGAGAGCTATTGGTTTCTGTTTATGGAATAACCATGCGATTTGGGGGTGGGGTTGTCACTGGCGGTTGAGATTCTTTCCACTCTTCCTGGTAATTTTGCAAACCAATGCCCTAATGGATAGCTGGGCAAGCATTTGAAAACCACCCAGCACTTTTTGCTGGGAATGTGTGCAGATTTAGCAATTAACCTGCAGCAGGTTAGGTCCCTAAGCTGTGGCTCCTGTCAGTGTGCATCTGATTTCTGTGATTTGGTAAATGAGATGTGTCTTTACAGAGAAGACAGTGTGCACTTCATATCAGGCAAATGGAAAGTACTTATGTGGAGCATCCTAAGAATGTGTCAGATATGGAACAGGAGTTGCCCATTCAGCCCTACAAGCCAGTTCTGCCTTTCAGTTGGATCATGGCTGATCTTTATCAACTCCATATACTTGCCTTGGTTCTGTAACCCTGAATAGCCTTACCTAAAAATAGTAACATAGAAAATATGAGCAGGAATAGGCCATTCAGCCCTTCAGGCCTGCTCTGCCATTCAAAAAAAATCATGGCTGATCGTCTAATTCAGTACCCTGTTCCCGCTTTCACCCCATATCCCTTGATCCCTTTGGCATTAAGAAACATATCTATCTCCTTCTTGAATATATTTAATGACTTGGCCTCCACTGCCTTCTGCGGTAGAGAATTTCACAGGTCCACCACCCTCTGAGTGCAGAAATTTCTCCTCATCTTGATTCTAAATGGCATACCCCAAATCCTGAGACTGTGACCCCAGGTTCTGGACTCCCCAGCCACCAGGAACATCCTCCCTGCATCTAGCCTGTCTAGTCCTGTTAGAATTTTATAGGACAAAGCTTGATTGGCACCCCATCCACTACCTTCAACATTCACTACCGACACACAGTGGCAGCAGTGTGTACCATATACTTGATGCACTGCAGCAACTCACCAAGACTCCTTCAACAGCACCTTCCAAACCCACAACTTCTGCCACCTAGAAGGACAAAGGCAGCAGATGCATGGCAACACCACTACTTGCAAGTTCCCTTCCAAGCCACACACCATCCGAACTTGGAACTATATCGCATTTCCTTCACTGCTTCTGTGTCAAGATCCTGGAACTCCCTTTCTAACAGCACTGTGGGTGTATCTATACCCAAAGGACTGCAGCGGTTTAAGAAGGCAGTTCACCACCATCTTCTCAAAGGCAATCGGGGATGGGCAATAAATGCTGGCCTAGCCAGCGACGCCCACATCCCATGAACGAATAAAAAAAAAAGACTTGGATAGATTAGGTGGAACATTAGATGGAATGGAGCATGAGGATGTTAGTTTGATTCAGCCACTCTCTTGAATTCTCTGTCTTGAGCAGTTTTGATGTTGAGAGGAATGGTGGAGAGCAACATCCTCACAGTCAGAGGGATAGGTGGAGAGTCACCTCTGGGAATCCTCCAGCATATCTCTTGGAAGATCTGGGAGCAGTACACAAATAATTAACAAGTTCCTACATTTATATAATTAGCCAAGACTTAATTTGCAAGAGGCAATTTGGACAAGATGTAACTGATGTATTTTAGACTGAGATAGCATTCTGATAAAGTTCCTGTGAATCGCCTCGGGACATTTTAATACGTGAAAGGTGCTATATAAATGCAAGCTGTGGTTGTTGAATGTTAGGTGGATACAGTTGTCCCTTTTTTAATTTTGCATATTTTGAACTAAAGAGAAAAGCATTTTCTCCTGCCAACTATACATAATAACAAAGTCAGCATGAAAGCTACTTAACCAGAATTTCACAGGCAATTATATTGGTATGTTATCTGTTTGCCAGATGCTGCATAAGGTATTTTTCAGATCCGCAAAAGCCCATAAATCTAATCTGTGTTTTTGGATGTGATGTGTGTTTACAGTAACTATTGCCTTTCACTGAACAAACACCGTGGATCAAAATCCTTTTGTAGTATCTCCATCCTGAAGGCATGTCGATACTAGATTGGTATTAATGACATGGAAATTCATTTATTTTCTGAGCTTCTTGCAGAATGGTACATAGTTGATGCTCTCGCAAATCTAGTACTCGATCACAAATGGATACTTGAACGACTCTAAAGCTTCCTGTCAGTATAGCTGATTAAGGCAGTGAGTAGCCAAGCCTATCACACCATATTATGTGCTGAGTCAATTGATCTCAGCTGAGGCAGTGAAACGATTACTACAGTTGGTTCGAGTGTCCCCAGATTAGGGAGGAGAAAGTTGACCAGGAATTCCACTTCTGATGACTATCCACTGATGTCTGCTCAACTCCCTTGCTATCCAGTTAGGACAGGATTGAACTTGATATCACTTGACCAAGTAGCCTGCCAACAGTAACCAACAACATTTACATTTATATAGTACATTCAATGTAGCAAAAGCATTATCAGACAAAAAATTGACACCGAGCCAAAGAAGGAGACTTTGGACAGGTGACTGAAAGCTTGGCAAAAAGGGTTTTAAGCGGGAGAGAGAAACTGAGAGATTTGCCATGCATCTGCTGCCCTTGTCCTTCTAGGTGGCAGAGGTTGTGGGTTTGGAAGATGCTGTTGAAGGAGCCTTGGTGAGTTGCTGCCGTGCATCTTGTATATGGTACACACTGCTGCCACTGTGCATCGGTGGTGAAGGGAGTGAATGTTGAAGGTGGTGGATGGGATATCAATCAAGCTTTGTCCTGGATGGTGTTGAGCTTCTTAAGTATTGTTGGAGCTGCAGTAATCCAGGCAAGTGGAGAGTATTCTATCACACTCCTAACTTGTGCCTTGTAGATGGTGGACAGGCATTGGGGAGACAGGAGATGAGCTACTGCAGAATTCTCAGCCCCTGACTTGCTCTTGTAGCTACAGTATTTATGTGGCTGCTCCAGTTCAGGTTCTGGCCAATGGTAACCTCCAGGATGTTGATAGTGCGGGATTCAGTAATGGTAATGCCATTGAACATTAAGGGGAGATGGTTAGATTCTCTCTCGTTGGAAATGGGCATTGGCTGGTACTTGTTTGGCGCAAATGTTACTTGCCACTTATCGGCCCAAGCCTGGACATTGTCCAGGTCTTGCTGCATCTGGACATGGGCTGCTTCAGTATCTGAGGAGTCACGAATGGTGCTGAACATTGTACAATCATCAGCGAATGTCCCCACTTTTATGATGGAGAGAAGGTAATTGATGAAGCAGCTGAAGAGGGTTAGGCCTAGGACACTACCCTGAGGAACTCCTGCAGTGATGTCCTGGGACTGAGATGTTTGACCTCCAACAACCACAACTTAGGGCCTAGGCAGCTGAAGTCACGGCTGCCAATGGATGGGCAAAGGAAATTGGGGATGCCCAAGAGGCCAGAATTGGAGGAGCGCTGAGATCTTGAAGGGTTGTAGGGCTGGAGGAGGCGACAGAGATTGTGGGGGGTGGGGTGGCGGGATGGTGTGAGATCAATTTGAAAGTGATAAATATTTTAAATTCGAGGCCTTGGTGGACTGGGAGCCAGTATAGGTTGGAAACATCTGGCCTCACAGGTAAGAAAGGCCACTTTGGATCTGGAGGGTGCTGTCTGTCTGTTGAATTGTATTGGAGCAAGGAGTTGTGTCTTCAGGAGAGAAGGAGGTGATGGGAAAAGATTGCCAGAAAACATTATACTTCTTTCCTTGCTGCCTCTTGCAAAACCAAATCTGTCGTCTTAAAATTTCTTAATTCTTAAAATTTCTTGGAGAGAAATTCACTGTTCTGCTTGATTGGCTGTCTTCCACCCCCATCCCGTTTATACTTTCTGCCATCCTTCCGATGGGACAGAATGTTGCTGGGGCACCTTTCCATGGATGCTGGCAATCCTTCAGTACTTACCTAAGTGGCCTTTCTTTGCGTGAGTTTTGCCTGTGAGATTAGCGATTAATGGATTGGTGTGCACTGCAGTCAGGCCTGTTCGCACTTATTCACTCTGCAGCAGGATTTTAAAATTTAATTCACAGTGCTGCACTTTGAACAGTATAACACCGTTTGAAGGCTTAGATGCTGCCCTTTTAAATTTTCATAGAATCACAGATTTGTTACAGGCAGAAGGAGGCCATTTGTCCCATCGTGTCTACACCAGCTCTATGAATGAGCATATAACCTAGTGCCACTCCCCTGCCTTCTCCCCGTAACCCTGCACATTCTTCCTTTCCAGATAACAGTCTAATTCCCTTTTGACTGCTTCAATTGAACCTGCCTCCACCACGCTGTCAGGCAGTGCATTCCAGACCTTAACCATTCACTGCGTGAAAATGTTTTTCCTCATTGTTTTGCTTCTTTTACCAAATACTTTAAATCTGTGCCCTCTTGTTCTCGATCCTTTCACGAGTGGCAACAGTTTCTCCCTATCTACTCTGAAGAGACCCCTCATGATTTTGAATACCTCTACCAAATTACCTCTCAGCCTTCTCTTCAAGGAAAACAAACCCAACTTCTCCAATCTATCTTCATAACTGATGTTCCACATCCCTGGAACCATTCTCGTGAATTGATTCTGCACTCTCTCCAATGCCTTCACATCCTTCCTAAAGTGCGGCGTCCCTTTCTGTAATGAAACCTAATTGAACCTTGTAGCAATTCAAGTCTTAACCATCCTTACCACTTCTCTTTTGGCTACCTCATTACCACTGTCTGCATTTGAAGATAGAATGCCCAATCCAAATGTGGCATCACCAATGATCCATTTAAGGTGAGTGTAACATTGTTTGCCTTGCAGGGACACTGCCTCTCTCTCCTCTGGTTTCATCCTAGTACTCAGTTAATCCCATTGATGACAGTACTCCATTGATTGGAGAGTTGGTGTGTGCTTATTGTGTGATCATTAGCATTATTTAATGTTTTATTATCTTGCATTTGTATATATTAAAATCCACCTGTCATTTCTGGTATAGGTGAGATCACAGACACGTGTTGGAGATTGTTCATACCAAGTCAAAGTATATTGCAGCTCTGGTGCATTTGACTACTATACTGTCCTATATTTTTATGTGCAGGGAATGGTGTTCTTGCTTTCAGCCATATTGGCAATTAGCAGAGGAATGAGCTCGGGTCTCCACTCTTGCCCTTATTGTTTGTCAGCCTCACAGTCTAGTGCAGGTTACAGGCATACTTCATCAACTGCACCAGATGTACAAACAAACGCATCCATCCCCATGCAGAAACTGTAGTTTGTAGGAACTTTGCTTGAATTTGAGTGGCTTTTTTGTGTAAATTCCCTTTAAGAGAATGCTGAGTGATTTGCAGGGTCCTTTACACTTTATTTGAACAGTGTGGCAGGTATCGATGCCTAAAGCACAGCAATGTCTTTTTAAACCATGCAGTAAAGCTGTATTTTATCTTCTGTTTACCAGTACGATCCCATTAAGAATTTTATTAGACTCATTAAAATTTATGTCCTTTATAGCCATATAGCAGGAAAATTACCTAGTGTCCAAGTATAAGATGGAGTAAGGAACCTACTGATTCGGAGATGTAGCTGCAACCATTAGTTGCAGAGAGTTTTTTTTTTAAGAGGAGCCCATTTAATATAGTGAAAGACAAGTTATAGTCTTGAGCACCCTACTCAGAAGATTACACTTCAACATTAGTGTGAAATAATAACCTTAAATAATGAGGATTTTCATGGTGGGGTAGTTTATTGACGTGTAACTAGTATATAAAGAAACAGAAAAAAACAGCTAGCTCCAAACTTCCAAAAATGCATTACTCTCTCATACATCTTGCACTCCCATTTGAATTTGCTGATGTATCCACTTGCACTACCTCCCCAGCAGTCTGTTTCATGTAATAAACTTGGAAAATGCTGGGAACACTCAGGTCAGGCAACATCTGTGGAAAGTGAAAGAGTTGATGTCTTAGGTCGATGACCTCTCATCAAAACTCACGACGTATGATCTTTTGAGTAGGGTGCTCAGAGTGTAATCCGCCATTCACTGGATTAAGTGGGTTCCTCTTAAATTCATTGTAACTAATGGCTGCCAACCTTCACTCCATCTTGTATTTGGATTCCAGATCATTTTCATGCCTTCTGGCTATCAGGACACAGTCTGTTTGATATGTTTATTACCCTCATTAAATCTGAATTGTTTGTTTACCTGCCATGTGCTGACAAACAAAGAATAACTTGCATTTATATTGTGCTTTTCAGTTCCAAAGTCCCATTTTATAATGCTGTTGAAGGCTGCTGAGTGTAAATTGCCAACATTCATTGCCCGTCCCTAATTGCCCTCAAGAAGGTGATGGTGAGCTGACTTCTTGAACTGCTGCAGTTCATGCACTAGGTACACCCACAGTGCTGTTAGGAAGGGAGTTCCAGGATTTTGACCCAGTGATAAGTGAAGGAACAGCAATATCTTTCCAAGTCAGGGTGGTGTGTGGCTTGGAGGGGAACTTGCAGGTGGTGGTGTTCCCATGCATATGCTGCCTTTGTCCTTCCAGAGAATAGAGGTTGTGTGTTTGGAAGGTGCCGTTGAGTTGCTGCAGTGCATCTTGTAGATGGTACACACTGCAGCCATGTTGTGCTGATGGTGGAGGGAGTGAATGTTTAAGGTGGTGGATGGGGTGCTGATCAAGTGGACTACTTTGATTTGGAGGAAAGTATAGGTGGTCTGATTAGCAAGTTTGCAGACGACACTAAGATTGGTGGAGTAGCAGATAGTGAAGGGGACTGTCAGAGAATACTGCAGAATATAGATAGATTGGAGAGTTGGGCAGAGAAATGGCAGATGGAGTTCAATCAGGGCAAATGCGAGGTGATGCATTTTGGCAGATCCAATTCAAGAGTGAACTATACAGTAAATGGAAAAGTCCTGGGGAAAATTGATGTACAGAGAGATTTGGGTGTTCAGGTCCATTGTTCCCTGAAGGTGGCAACGCAGGTCAGTAGAGTGGTCAATAAGGCATACGGCATGCTTTCCTTCATCGGACGGGGTATTGAGTACAAGAGTTGGCAGGTCATGTTACAGTTGTGGTCGCCACATTACCAAAAGGATGTGGATGCTTTGGAGAGGTGCAGAGGAGGTTCACCAGTATGTTGCCTGGTATGGAGGGCGCTAGCAATGAAGAGAGGTTGAGTAGATTAGGATTATTTTCATTAGAAAGACAAAGGTTGAGGGGGGACCTGATTGAGGTGTACAAGATCATGAGAGGTATAGACAGGTTGGATAGCAAGAAGCTTTTTCCCAGAGTGGGGGATTCAATTACTAGGGGACACGAGTTCAAAGTGAAAGGGGAAAAGTTTAGGGGGGATATGCGTGGAAAGTTCTTTACGCAGAGGGTGGTGGGTGCCTGGAACGCGTTGCCAGCGGAGGTGGTAGACGCGGGCACGATAGCGTCTTTTAAGATGTACCTAGACAGATACATGAATGGGCAGGAAGTAAAGAGATACATACCCTTAGAAAATAGGCGACAGGTTTAGATAGAGGATCTGGATTGGCGTAGGCTTGGAGGGCCGAAGGGCCTGTTCCTGTGCTGTAATTTTCTTTGTTCTTACTTCGTCTTGAATAGTATTTAGCTTCTTGAGTATTGTTAGAGCTGCACTTATCTAAGTGGAGACTATTCTGTCACACTCCTGACCTGTGCCTTGTAGGTGGTGGATAAGCTTTGGGAAGTCAGGAGGTGAGATGTTCCCTGCAGAATACCCATCCTCTGACCTGCATTGTAGCCACAGTATTTATTTGGCTGCTCCAGTTAAGTTTCTGGTCAATGATTGCCCCCAGTTCTGGCAGTTTTCTCTGTGTATCTCCTTTACTTCCTGCAGTTCTTTGCTGAGCCTTTTGCCCAACAAAAAGCTTTCTTCATGACGAAACATTTTAATTCTATTTGTCTTCTGGAAGCATGTGAACCTTTTTAGAGGTATGGATAAAGCCATGCAGTTTTTGGATGATGAAAGCAAAGTCAAACTGGGTCTGACATCAAACCCCTGTAGTGAGTGAATTCCCTCAGCGCATTGAACCATTTCCTCTTGTTCAGAAAATTGGTAGATAAATCCGTATAAAAAGACATTTCTTGACCTTGTTCCCTATTCCACAAAGTTTTAGTGATGCTCAGGTTCCTATGTTCAGGGCTTGAGTTCCGTGTGCCCTTTCCTTAATGATCTTGGGATTCAATTATTGGAACTCAATCCATTTTTTTTTGTTTTGTTTTTGTTTTTGTTACAATCACATTAAGTCACAGGCTTTCTGCTCTTCAGTAAATTGGAAAAAGTAAAGATTATTTTGTCTGCTCATGTTACTGAGATGATCCAGCTTTTCCAAATCTGGAATTCACCTTTCATGCATTTTGTGTACACCTTGTGCTTTGTAGCCTCCACTCCTCTCGCTGCAGTGTTAATACTCTCTCCAATTGATTTGACGCCATTAGTCATTCTGGCTTTACGTGCTTTTGTTCATTCTTGCTAATCCCGCAGACTCAACGTCCTCATTTCACACTGATTACCAGCTGTCTCTCTAATTTCTCTGAGCTTCCTAAGGTGCTTTTACATTGATGGTGTGCAGCTGCCAGCAGGAACGGCTGCCCTCCCATCTGACGATGTAAAGTTACCAAACTCCACACCGTCAACTGCCAGGACTAAACTCTTCATTTATTTCAAGAGCAACTATTGGAGGTACTGGAAGTACCCCTTTTTTCCTGTGCGACATCAAGTGGACCTCCCAATCATTGGGCACACTGATAAAGCAATTGGGAGGGGGCTGGGGAAGCAGTGGCAGAGAATGTGGGCCCCCATCCCATCCACTACTGGGACCAATATTAATGTGCCTTTAGCGGAGATCCTATTGAGCTCACGTGTGAGCCATCTTGTCTGTGATTTTTGTGTATATTTTCCTTATCTTGCTGGTAATATGATATCCTTAGTGCTATCTCAGTGGTGGCTGTTACTGCCATATATTAAAACACGAAGATCATAGTGGTTTGTGTGGAGCGTAAACGGTAGCACAGAGCAGCTGGGCTGAATGGTCTTTTTCAAAGCTGTCGACTCGATTTTAATTGTTTTTGAATATTAGGATCATCTTTGGGTTGTGGCTTCCACTGTCTTTTGTATCATTTATCCTCAGTCATGTTTTCTTCATTTTCTCTATTGATGAACCTACCCATTAGGAGGAGAGGTTCTCTACCCAACTTCTCACCGTTATATTTGTTCAGTCAGTAGTTTATTGAAGTTACCGTACTGGATTGAAATTTCCTTTGCTGAAAAGATGAACTACAAACTATTGAGGGAATTCAGCCAGTCCAGAATCGGCTGTTCTACCAGTCCCCTTGCTAACAGCATCAACAGGGCTGATTGGCAATGTTGGTGTCTTCTCAGCAAGATTTTCAGTGATAGAAATACAAGTTATGTTGTTTTCATCAATGCTTTTGGATTAATTAAGTTTCCATTTAATAATGATGTAACTAAACCGATAGATTTGCATAATCTCATTCAGCTATGGCACCTGTATTCATGTAGGCCTGGTATGTTACACGCGGTGAGTTATTACCCCTGATGGCTCAGAGTCGATACTGACTCATAACAACTACACTCATTTTAATTAGTTTCCAAAGCTGAATCACAGTACACTTTAAAATATTGGAATAAAGTAGCAAAAATCAAAATTTCCTGTGGGCATGTCCATAGATGGCCCACCCTTAAGAAATAAATTTTGCTCCAGCAGAGTTCAGTTCCTCCCTTCAAAAAAAATTCTAAATTCGCCATGAACGTCAATGCACTTGAATATTTTCTCCTGTTCTACATCTGATAGAATAGCAGGTACAGCTGCGGCTGAAGTCACGGTAAGTCCATTCCTAGTGCACTCCCATTGTCACTCTTACTTTTCACGTGAGGCTATTGCATTTCAGTTTTGACAGGAACGCAAACTGAAACGCACTCCTGAAATCCACCACAATAAAAAGAAATTTGATTGATTACCGTGAAGCGGAGGCCTTAATCATGTGCCTTTATTCACCGCTGTTTTTCAGTTATACCTTGTTTTTTATGGTTGTTAGCTTTTTGAAGCTGTTCGCTGATGTTTTAAATTCTCTATGTCAGCAGATATGCATATAAAATGCGACAGTATTTATATTGTGCAAAATTCATGAAATTTTATTTTCACTGCTGAATGTGTCTGACTGCTGAAGAATCAGGTTAACCTTTATGCAGTTTGGACCAGTTTGTTATTAATTGCTTTATGCCTATTCCCTTAAGTTTGAAAATCAATGTCAACCAGTCAAATATTTGTGATTTTAATTGTATGGTTATGGAATGCTTGATAATTAATAACAAAGAAGCAGGCCTCTGAAGCCATGGTGAGGTCCTCATGCAAATTGAGCTTTATAGTCAGGACCAAGTGAATGTGAAGTGTTGCAGAGGCACGCTGGATCTCAGTCTCATATGTCCATCAGTGCTGTGTGTATGGATGTAGATTCTGCATGATCATCTTTTTTGCTTGTAAAACCAGCATTCCACACAGTCCTGTGGGTTTCCCGTCTGGCGAGTTAGGTTTAAATTGCCCTTAGTATTTGAAAAATCCTTGTACTTTCTATAAGAATATCATGGTGTCTGATTGGTGTGAAATGTTTCAACTTTTCCTCTCTTTTTAACAGTTACACAATCGAAGTATCCCTGGAGATTCTCGTCTGGGTGATGATTACAACATTCCCCACTGGATAAACCACAGGTTGGTAATTATTGCGATAGTTTCCTCAATCAGATGTGACTGAAGCTGTAGGTTTGGTAGTTGTTTACTACAAAGACCAACACTTTAAATGCCATGGCTCAGTGGCAGCGCTCTCGCCTCTGTCAGAAGGTCTGGGTTCAAGTTCCACTCCGGAGACGTGGGCATGTAATTCAGAGATGGGTAAGAAATGAGCAGTGACAAGGAAGAACCGACTTTAAAAGCGCAATGGAGTGAATCTCTGAGACTCTGCTTTTATATTAGTCTTGTTTTAATTTGAATTTGGGAGCACAGAACCTGAATCATTTCCATCTATTTACACTGCTAAATACTGGTCACCGGCAGACCTGTAGCTACGGATTTGTGAGTACTAGATTTAGAAGTATAAATGCTTGGAACTGCCTCACGGACGCTGGTGTCTTGGTATCTGAATTAAAATGTGGTCAGTATAAAAGCAACCAGGGAGCAACTGGGAACAAATGTATCAAAGCCACCCAGAGGGGGAATTGTATAAGAGTTACACAGAGGGGAAGGGAGAATGGAAGACAGTCAGAAAAGTAGATGGGGAAACAGAATGAATTAGAGAGTACGGTAAAAACAGGTACAAAAATAGAGACCTGATTTTTATTCTTTGTCTATGGACTACTCCCGGAAGAGATTAACTGATGTATATCTATAAGACGCATGGGCACAAGCACCCTAAATTCTTCTTCAAATATTTCGCTACATTCTCTGTCTCTACTGCTCTTTGTGTCACCGAAAGTGATAGCTGTTGCAATCTTTCCATCCTCCCATTTCTATGGATTGTTGTGCTGTAGAGAGCCACAATGTCAGAGATAGAGAGAGGGATAAGATCAGCTAAGAATTGGTAAACCAGTCAAAATTTCTGATTTTGTTTTTGGTGTTCTTAAATAGATCGTTAATGTTGGACTGACTTGATCTCATTGTTTTATTTGCAGCTTCTACGCCTCCAAGAGTCAGTTGTATTATAATAGTTTCACTCCTCGCATTAAACTTGCAGCAAGAAAGGTGAGTTGAGGTCTGGTTGAAGATGAACTACAGTAGACGTTTGAAAAATGATAGTTATTAGCTTCTGGTGCCTATTAAAATCTGCCATTATTCATCCAAAGTAATATGTGGCAGTTCTTGTATTAGCTGCCTGAATATATGATGCATAGCTTTTTTTCTACAATTATTTTCAATTTAATAACATAAAATTATATTAGAAAGCGATCAGGTAGAACCACCATTTAAGATAACCGTATGCCATATAAACTAGAAGGTCCTAGGTTCACTTCTGGGTCTAAACAGTGTTTAGCTGATCTGAGCAGCTGATTGCTAAGGGAAGAGAAAATTCAGCCAGTTTTCCTGACTGTTATTAAGCATTTCCTTGTGGAAAGTACACGTGGACACCCAGTAGGTGATTGAGTTTTAATCATAGTGGTCACTGCAGATGGGCCATTAGTGTAAAAGGGTAATTGTCCTGACAGTTTAATTTTTCAAAACATGAAGTCCTGGCTTTGGTTTATTCTATTCTAGTGTTTTGAAAAGGATTTATCTCATTTTGCATTCACTAGCCTTTATAAAATTTATTTACATGCTATTGAGTCAGTTAGCTTCCCGTTTACAGTTGTAATCTTCCCCAGCTTAACTGTCCAATCAATCCTCTCTGTTTGTCCTGGTCAACCCTCTAAAAGGAGCTTGTCCACCTGATCTTTTTTCATTTCCAAGAATGGCAGCTTATCTTTTGATCCTTTTTTTTGTAGAATACGTTTGCTAAATGTGAAATTCAATTTCCAGTATTTTATACAGCTCTTGGATTTAGATTTCTTGTATTGAGGTCATTTCACTAAAATCCGCCAACAGCCAATGTCTTACATCTGCTCTGTTTTTCTAGGCGCCAGCAGAGAAAGGCAAAAATAATAGAGATAACAGTAAGTGTTTGCATCGTCTCGTACTCTTCCATTGTCATGGAGACAGCAAGCCCTTTGTTGAAGTTGAATGTTGGACCCCAACGGTGATATATCTGTCAAAACTATAAATGTTGTACATTGAAGATTCATTGGCTCCCTGCGGGAGGACTTGCTGGTTCTGCTGTTTTTGGATCTCCTCCTGGTTTCTACCACTCAATAACCTGCAGCCTATTAAGTTAAGGGGGTATTGAGCAATGCTGCAATAATTCAGTAACAGCAGGAAAATTCAGCTTGGCAGTACCACCTATTGAGGCTAGAGTTGTCAACTCTGTTGGGTGCATGCCTGGAGGTTTCATCGCATTACCTACTGTCTGGAAGCTCCCTGCCCCCCCACACTCGACATTGGCCCATCCTCCAGACACAGTGCCTTTCCACTTCAATTGGAGAGGGAACAAACTCTGTTACTGAATTGGATAAATCTTGACTGTTAGTGATGTAGCCTTTATTTTTCCCCATGTCCAATATTTTTATCACTAATAAATTAACATAAGCACTTTTAATAATGCCCCTATGATTTTCTCCAGGTTTGCTTGCAAGGTTAGTTTTCAATTCCTGGGGACTCCAGGCCAATCCTAGCAGGTTGGCAACCCTAATTGAGGCTGAGAGAAAGCCCAGCCATGCTAATGTGAACAAGAGATGGCTCAGTGGGTAAATGCATTCTCTGGTACGGCACTGAGCTGTACAGATCAGATCCCTGCTCTGTGCTAAGTTAACTGGGATGGTGATGAGAGTGCTACAGTTGGCTTCACGCCTGTGAGCTAACTGGAAAGATACAGGCATGTAGACGTCAAGAGAGGACTGGACCGGATTTGGTTGTTGTGCCATCCCTTTGTTGAATAGCCTGCTAGCATTAATTGTCATATAGTCTCGCTATTCGGGTAAGGTACAGGAAGGCTACCAGTGCCTGTGAAATGGTAGCCCGCAAGAGTCCACACCCTCAGAAGAGGAGGGGTGAAAAGTAGAGGAATCTTTTTGAAATAATTTATTGTTGAAGAAAGGATCATTTAGGTGTATTTTTTTAAACTGTCACCCTGTTCAAGATTATGTGCCCTCCAGTTGGACGTAACACACTAGCTGTTTTTCCCCAACCTCTGCAGAACACTCTTGTTTCACCAGCACAACAACCTTCTCCATTTCCCACCTCTGCCATCCCTGTGGCCTCTGAGTGAGGTTGACACTTTAGTACCATTTTGTGCTGTGAGTTTGTACCCTCCGGGATTTGGATTGAGTCTGTCCAGACTCATTTCACTGATGACGCTTACAGCCAACAAAATGAAGAGACAATGAGAGTGCAGTGTGTTAACCAACAACGCCATCCAGTGCCCAGTGTAGACATGTGTTCTGATCTCATCATTTCCCATTTCATGATGCATCAGAATTAACAGTCACTCGGGAGTGAGTTTCAAAGCTCCATTTGCTTCGGGGAATATCCTTGGTCATGAGCAGAAAACTCAAACTATTTAGAAAGTCAATTTACTCTAAGATTATATTCAAACCTTGAACTCACTCCCTTGTATTTTCCAGCATATGCTGTTAAGTTTGTATGTGAAGCAGGGGGATTGTTGTTTGTAGTTTTTCTCTGGTTGTGGTAAGTGTACTTTGTGCCATTAATATATGATAATCATATTGATAGCTTCTGACCTCCATCATCCCTGTTGATATGAGATCACCATTTGATGATTACTTTAAGAATAAGTAATATGAGTGTGTTTGAGTGTCCTCAGTATGTAGAGATAGAGGCAATACTCTTGAGTGGAGCTGCTTTTGTATTGCGCAGTAGCCATGTTAGTGGCAGCAGGTCCCTGCAAATTAGTGTGATGCAGCAACCCAATTGTAATCTTGTGGGGATTAACTAAAATGAAAAGAGTCTTTTCAACGACAGGTTTTGCAAAAATCAAAATACTGTAGATGCTGGAAATCTGAATTAAATAACCAGAAATGCTGGAAAAACTCTGAAGGTTAGGCAACATGTGGAGACAGATGAAGATAGGGTTAATCTTTTAGGTTGATTCTAACAACAGATTATCACCCTGAAATGTTAGCCCCATCATCCTTTCCTCCGGACATGCTGCCTGACCTGCTGAGTGTTTCCAACTTTCTCTGTTTTTATTACAACATTATGTTGCGTCACAGCTGACCACGTGAAACTGATGCATCAAAAGTCAGAACATCTAGCACATGTCTTATTATGCAGCATAACAATAAGCTTCCGAGTGTGGTACTGAAACCTGTGGTCTGGCGCTCTCGCACTCTCGCTTTCTCTCTTTGTCGCTCTCTCAGTGGCTGCCATCTTGGATGTCTCAGCAGAGGAATCCGAGTGAAACTCTCACCCTTCTTCATCAAAGTGGAAGTATTTAGGTTGGGGTTGTTTGCTTCAAATTTACTTGAATCTTGAGACAGTAATGCAGAACATTAGTACCTTTCACAGCTGAACTCATTGTTACAGAATTCCAATTTTGTCTTGATGGTAGGAGCAAAAATATTTAGAAAGCACACGAAGCTGAAACTTCCTGCCAGCTTGGTGATTTGGTGCCATCGGGCATTCAGTAGGTCTCTTAAGGATTTGTGATGACAGCGATAACATGAGGCTCTATTGAGAGCTCCCACAATCATTGGAGGAAAGGATACTGAATATTTGTCACTTATTTACTCGTTGTGCATTTCTTCATCTTTAGCAATTGGTGCCAGCAGCCCAAAGGAATCAGAGAACAGCCTTCCCATCCAGGTGGATTATGATGCATACGATGCGCAGGTATTCCGGTTGCCAGGACCTTCTCGAGTCCAGCGGCCCACCTCCTTCAGGTGAGTTTACAATGGTTACTTGAGATGTTTGGAGTCCAACATTTATTTCTGAAGTTTTTTTTTCCTTCCCTTTTTTGAGTCTCACAGCTCCTCTGCCAAAGGGTGGATGGCAGCTACCTCCTGCTTCCAGCCTTCTGCCAGCCCTGATCTGAAACAACAACTTGCATTTACATAACAACTTTAAAATGCAGTAAGGTGAGCAGGAAGCAGTACATGAGTATCCAGGGTGGCTTTCTAGCTGCTGATTACTTCCCTTGTAACTAACTTTGACTTGAGACCATGTTCCATCACTGTGCTGTCACACTTTGCTCTTTGTGTTCTGTCTATTCTTAGGATGTCATACAATTACCATTCTTTAAGTTGCTTTGATTGGTTGTTACAGATGATGTTTTGCAATGTCTAAGCAAACTGTATAGTGACTCTGAATTATTGGCTCTGATTTCAGACCTGTTCGAGAAAGCCACACCAGAAAAAGTTCCAGCTCCTATGATGTTTCAAACAGTCCACCACACCACAGAGGGACCCTGCCTCTGGAGGAAGTCAGGAGCCAAGCCTCTGACGACAGCTCTCTTGGAAAGATTTCAAATATTCTCCTGATCCCACGGTCTCACTTTCACCAGTACGAAGTCAGCAGCTCTCTGGGGTATACAAGCACCAGGGGTAAGGAAGAGGATTTGTTTTCTTCAACCCTTTTTTTAAAACTGCTTTCTGCTGGAACCCTGTCTGCTTTCCTCCAGCTGTAACGGATGAGGGCAGCCTTAGACATCTCCATGGCCCCTGCCGATTACTACTTTCTATTCAACAAGTCGCAAGTCCCAAAGCCTGACGTAAGGTGCAATTCCCAACGCTAAACAGACCTGAAAGCTGCTCTGGAGCCCTGGGAAATCCTGGGAACCTGCTGTCGGGGTAGTTTGGAATTGTGCTTCCTGCTGTTTATTGTTGAGCAACTCCAGCACTCTTCCTGTAACTGATGTTACTGGAGTGCTTGAGCAGAATAAGAGGTCGCAGTGGAGCATTTCAATGACTCTCATCAAATTGGCAAATGGCAAAAAAAAGTCAGAAGCAATTCTATTTCTATTGAACAAGAGGGACCCTTCCCCTGGAAATTTCTCCTTCTTTAAACATTCAGTACAGGAACTTTTTGTCATGTAAGCTGTTGGTTATTTGGTAGGTCTGCTGTAACTGAACTAAAATCTATCATCCTGCCTGCATTAGAAATACCCACATGCCTATATGAGCTGGGATTAAGTACTACGAAGGCATTAAACATGCACCACTGTAAAAATACATTACTTTATGACTAGCACTGACTATCTTGCCTGTCATACCACTGCTTTCCTTGGATTCTCAGCTCACATTTACTGAATGCAATTGAGCCAAATGACTCAAGTCATTCAGACCAACATTGAGTGAAAAGGGACAAACAAAAGAGGGCCACACCTGATTGGAGGTCACTGATTCAAATATATCTGCCCAGTCCTAGCTGGGTTTCACCGATGACTCACCAGCACCCTCCAATACTAGCGGTTAGGAATGTGAAGGGCAGGCCACACTTGGCCCTTCCGAGGAAGGCACCATTGGATCAAACCAACATTTAAACAAACGCTGTTGATGGCTTACTTGTCAGTACTGAGAGTTTTTCAGACTCTGGTACAAACCCAGTAAAGAATAAAGTCTGCTTTATGCTTGTAAGTTCCTTCCTGATGTGGTAAAAGATATTGATCCTGAGCCATTTGACTGAATTCTGGTGTGCGGAATCATTCGATTGATGCATATGCCATTATTACATTGGGCAACATGTGCTCAGTAGAAGCCCAGGCAAACGTTAAGGCAGACCACAGTCCCATTTGTGATCAATTGCCATGCCTCAGAATGATACCTGGGATAAAAGGGTTAAATTATGTGGATAGGTTACATAGATTAAGCTGTATTCCCTTGTGTATAGAAAATTAAGGGATGATCTAATTAAGATGATTAGATGATTTGAAAAATTAGTTGCGTAAATGGACAGAAACCATTTCCTCTGGTGGGGGAGGCCAGAACAAGGGGACAGCACCTTAAAATTGGAGCTAGGTCATTCAGGAAGATGTTAGGATGTATTTCTTTACACAAAGAGTAGTGGAAATCTGGAACCTTCTCCCCCAAAAAGCTGTTGAATTTGGGGGTCAATTTAAAAAAATAAAAAATTGAGATTGATAGACTGTTGTTGGGTAAGGTTACAGAACCAAGGTGGGTAGATGGAGTTAAGATACAGATCAACGATGATCTAACAGGCTCAAAGGGATGACGGGCCTGTTCCTGTTCCCACATTCTTCACTGAAGAGCAGATACAAACCCTAGTGCTGCAACAACAGTAGCTGTACGCACTGTGGACTCTGCATAAGGCCAATGGCTTGTGGCATTTTGCTTTGCTGGAAGGGTGGATATATTTAGCATCGCTCTTACAAGCAGCTGTTGCAAAAAGCTACTTTTGGGTGAGGGATGGGTAAGCTATTCGAGTCTTTCAAGAAGGAGTAGTAGAATTTTAGTAGAAAATGATGGGTAGGCGGTGGCGTAGTGGTATTATCACTGGAGTAACCCAGAGACCCAGGGTATTTCTCTGGGGACATGGGTTCGAATCCCACCACAGCAGAAGGTGGAATTTGAATTTAATTAATAAATCTGGAATTAAAAGCGAGTCTAATGATGGCCATTAAACCATTGTCGATTGTTGTAAAAACCCATCTGGTTCACTAATGTCCTTTAGGGAAGGAAATCTGCTGTCCTTACCTGGTCTGGCCTACATGTGACTCCAGACCCACAGCAATGTGGTTAACTCTTACATGCCCTCTGAAATGGCCTAGCAAGCCACTCAGTTGTACCTAACCGCTACAAAGTCAATAAAAAGGAATGAAACCGGATGGACCACCCGGCATCAACCGAGGCACCGGAAACGACAACGGCAAACCCCTGTCGACCCTGCAAAGTCCTCCTTACTAACATTTGGGAGCTTGTGCCAAAGTTGGGAGAGCTGTCCCACAGTCTAGTCAAGCAACAGCCTGACATAGTCATACTCACGGAATCATACCTAACAGACAATGTCCCAGACACTGCCATCACCATCCCCGGGTATGTCCTGTCCCACCGGCAGGACAGACCCACCAGAGGTGGTGGCACAGTGGTATACAGTAGGGAGGGAGTTGCCCTGGAAGTCTTCAACATTGACTCCGGACCCCATGAAGTATCATGGCATCAGGTCAAACATGGGCAAAGTAACCTCCTACTGATTACCACCTACTGCCCTCCCTCAACTGATGACTCAGTGCTCCTCCATGTTGAACACCACTTGGAGGAAGCACTGAGGGTGGCAAGGGCACAAAATGTACTCTAATTGGGGGACTTCAATGTCCATCACCAAGAGTGGCTCGGTAGCACCGCTACTGACCGAGCTGGCCGAGTCCTAAAGGACATAGCTGCTAGACTGGGTCTGCGGCAGGTGGTGAGGGAACCAACACGAGGGAAAAACATACTTGACCTCGTCCTCACCAATCTGCCTGCCGCAGAAGCTTCTGTCCATGACAGTATTGGTAGGAGTGACCACCGCACAGTACTTGTGGAGACGCAGTCCCACCTTCACATTGAGGATACCGTCCATCGAGTTGTGTGGCACTATCACTGTGCTAAATGGGATAGATTTTGAACAGATCAAGCAATGCAAAACTGAGCATCCATGAGACGCTGTGGGCCATCAGCAGCAGCAGAATTGTACTCATCCACAATCTGTAACCTCATGGCCCGGCATATCCCCACTCTACCATTACCATCAAGCCAGGAGACCCACCCTGGTTCAATGAAGAGTGCAGGAGGGCATGCCAGGAGCAGCACCAGGCATACCTCAAAATGAGATGTCAACCTGGTGAAGCTACAACACAGGACTACTTGCATGCCAAACTGCGTAAGCAGCATGCGATAGACAGAGCTAAATGATCCCATAACCAACGGATCAGATCTGAGCTCTACAGTCCTGCTACATCCAGCCGTGAATGGTGGTGGACAATTGAACAACTAACTGGAGGAGGTGGCTCTTCAAATATCCCCATCCTCAATGATGGGGGAGCCCAGCACATCAGTGCGAAAGATAAGGCTGAAGCATTTGCAACTGCAACAGTTGATGATCCATCTCGGCCTCCTCCTGAAGTCCGCAACATCACAGAAGCCAGACTTCAGCCAATTCGATTCACTCCGCGTGATATCAAGAAACAACTGAAGGCACTGGATACTGCAAAAGCTATGGGCCCTGACAATATTCCGGCAATTATACTGAAGACCTGTGCTCCAGAACTTGCCACACCCCTAGCCAAGCTGTTCCAGTACAGCTACAACACTGGCATCTACTCTGCAATGTGGAAAATTGCCCAGGTATGTCCTGTACACAACAAGCAGGACAAGTCCAACCCGGCCAATTACCGCCCCATCAGCCTACTCTCAATCATCAGTAAAGTGATGGAAGGTGTCATCAACAGTGCCATCAAGCGGCACTTGCTTAGCAATAACCTACTCAGTGACGCTCAGTTTGGGTTCTGCCCGGGCCACTCAGCTCCTGACCTCATTACAACCTCGGTTCAAACATGGACAAAAGAGCAGAACTCAAGGGGTGAGGTGGGAGTGACTGCCCTTGACATCAAGGCAGCACTTGACCGAGTATGGCATCAAAGAGCCCTAGCAAAACTGAGGTCAATGGGAATTAGGGGGAAACCCTCCGCTGGCTGAAGTCATACCTAGTGCAAAGGAAGATGGTTGTGGTTGTTGGAGGTCAATCATCTGAGCTCCAGGACATCACTGCAGGAGTTTCTCAGGGTAGTGTCCTAGGCCCAACCATCTTCAGCTGCTTCATCAATGACCTTCCTTCAATCATAAGGTCAGAAGTGGGGATGTTCGCTGATGATTGCACAATGTTCAGCACCATTCGTGACTCCTCAGATACTGAAGCAGTCCGTGTAGAAATGCAGCAAGACCTGGACAATATCCAGGCTTGGGCTAATAAGTGGCAAGTAACATTTGCGCCACACAAGTGCCAGGCAATGACCATCTCCAACAAGAGAGCTTCTAACCATCTCCCCTTGACATTCAACGGCATTACCATCGCTGAATCCCCCACTATCAACATCCTAGGGGCTACCATTGACCAGAAACTGAACTGGAGTAACCATATAAGTACCGTGGCTAGAAGAGCAGGTCAGAGGCTAGGAATCCTGAGGCGAGTAATTCACCTCCTGACTCCCCAAAGCCTGTCCACCATCTACAAGGCACAAGTCAGGAGTGTGATGGAATACTCTCCACTTGCCTGGATGGGTGCAGCTCCAACAACACTCAAGAAGCTCGACACCATCCAGGACAAAGCAGCCTGCTTGATTGGCACACCATCTACAAACATTCACTCCCTCCATCACCGACGCACAGTGGCAGCAGTGTGTTCCATCTACAAGATGCACTGCAGCAATGAACCAAGACTCCTTAGACAGCACCTTCCAAACCTGCAACCTCTACCAACTAGAAGGACAAGGGCAGCAAATGCGTGGGAACACCACCACCTGCAAGTTCCCCTCCAAGTCACACACCATCCTGACTTGGAACTATATCGCCGTTCCTTCACTGTCGCTGGGTCAAAATCCTGGAACTCCCTAACAGCATTGTGGGTATACCTACCCCAAATGGACTGCAGCGGTTCAAGAAAGCAGCTCACCACCACCTTCTCAAGAGCAATTAGGGATGGACAATAAATGCTGGCATAGCCAGTGACGCCCACATCCCATGAATGAATTTTTAAAAAAAAATTTGCAAACAATCTTTGGCGTTGCAGGGAAAAGCTCAAAGTTCCCTCAGAGGGACTTAACATTCAGCCTTTGAGCCATGACAGACTCCCGTACAGCAGCACCTCTTTCACAGCACCATCTGAGCCCTGGATCCTGACAACCTGCTGCTTTGTGAAGGAAGAAAGCTCTACACTGTAGTTGCGTTAAACTTGTATGGCGCCTTGCTTAGACCACACTTTAAATATTGTGAACAGTTCTGGTCTCCATATAAAAAGGACAAGGAAGCACTGGAAAAGGTGCACAAAAAGATCTCCAAGGATGTTACTGGAACTGAGAGATTATAGTTATCAGGAAAGTCTGAAGAGTCTTGTCACTCTTCTCTAGAAAAGAGAATACTGAGGGTGACCTTATCGAGGTCTAAAATTATGAAGGGGTTTGATAGGGTAGACGTGGATAAGATGTTTCCACTTATGGGGGAGATGAGAAGGAGGGTTTTAAATATAAGGTAGTCACTATTAAATCCAATAGGGAATTGCAGAGAAACTTCTTTGCCCAGAGAGTGGTGAGAATGTGGAACTGTTACCACAGGGAGTAGTCTGGAATGGAATAAATGCATGTAAGGGGACGCTAGATAAGTAGATGAGGGAGAAAGGAATAGCAAGATATGCTGATAGAGTTAGATTAAGTATGGTAGGAGGAGCCTCGTGTACTGCATAAGCACCAGCATGACTTGCATTACGTATAAGGTTTCTGTGACCTTTTTTGGGGCTGCAGGAATGTCTCTGTCTGAGCATGGTTTCATTCTGATTGTGCTGTAGATCTGTAGCTGATGTCCATGGAACTTCACTCCAGCACGGATCAGTATCTTGTGGGAAGGGATTGGAGAAAACTGAGGCGGGAGCAGGGAGGTGGTGGGATGTCCTCGAGAACAAGTAGAGTCTAAGGGGAAAGTTTTATGGGGTGGAAAACCACAGAATCGTGTGGAATGCCAGTTTTACATACTGTCCAATGTTACTCACCAGATCAGCAGTTTTCTGACAGGCGCGTTAGGTTAAAATTACTTTGCTAATTGTCCATTACTTGTTACTTTTATTAATTCTGAGCTCCACATTGCAGATATCCTAGAGCGAATGATTGACTCGCAGCAGAGAGATTCCAGTGCCCCAGGGCGCTTTCACGTGGGCAGTGCTGAGTCCATGCTCCACATTCGGCCGGGTGGGTACACCCCTCAGCGGGCACTCATTAATCCGTTTGCACCTTCCCGGATGCCAATGAAACTAACGTCAAACAGGAGGAGGTGGATGCATACATTCCCAGTGGGTAAGTGAGATGGGTTAGCAGCTTGTTGTGCATGGCAAGTAACTGAATTGAACAACTCCCTGCCATTTCTACCAATAACTCAGTTGGTGAATGTGCTGAACAATACAGACCAGCATGATCCAAAGTTCGATCCCTGCTCGATCTGGAGCTAGGGATTCTCAACCAGAACAGCAGTCAAGGTCACTACAGTTCATCTCTGTGTGGGGCTAGAAAGGAAAAGGCAGGACAGCCTTCAGTATGATGCTGTTCACAGTCAAATAGCCTACTGACCATCACTGTCTATGCCACGTGTAGATACAACAATGAGATACTGGAAGACGCCAGTGCAGTAACCCACTATGTATATTGTCACAGGATCCTTAGAAGAATCAGAGTTAGTATAGGTCAGGCAGCACATCGAAGGTCATTCTTCCATTATGGGATATTTATTATAGTGCTTAACGGGCTAACGGTAGCTTACACTCGACGCTGTTACAACCATACAAACATATGAATGAGGAGCCCCTTGAGCCTGCTCTGCCATCCAATGAGATCATGGCTGATCTGATTGTAACCTCAACTCCACATTCCCGCCTACCTCCGATAGCCTTTCACCCCCTTGCTTATTAAGAATCTATCTGCCTCTGCCTTAAAAATATTTAAAGACTCTGCTTCCACTGCCTTTTGAGGAAGAGAATTCCAAAGACTCACGACCCTCTGAGAGTAAAGAATTCTCCTCATCTGTCTTAAATGGGCAACCCCTTATTTTTAAACAGTGACCCCTATTCTAGATTCTCCCACATTCTCCCAGATTCTCCCTCCGTTTCTGATCCTGCTGCTCATTGCAATCCTATTTCCACTGAGATTAGCCAGTTCAGCTGTTCTTTTTTTTATCCAGGTTGAGTTTGAAGTGGAAGTGTTTGAGGGGGAAATTACTGGGGCAAAGAGAAACTATGAAATGACTTAATTTCTGGTGGATGGTATAACCATGGGCAGTGTGAGTGCAGTAACTGAGACACCTAGCAGGCCCTGCTTTTAGGCTGTTATGAAATCCCATGAATGGGAAAGGAATGGGGGCAGCATGTGGCCGTGTTGAGAATGAATCGAATGGTGTGTTTGTGAGATTGGTCTTTGAGCAGTTTGGATTAAGACCCTTAATCAGTAGTACGTGAGTACCCTGTTCTGGTGCTGCATACGGTGACACCATAAATCCTGCCAGAATGGAAATGATTGGATAATTCCCCCATCAATCAAACCTGGAGACCACATTGCTGTAGTCACTGGGATTGAATCTGCATTCATAATTAATGTTATGTAGCTACCCTCCATTCACTGCATTTTACTGGAAAAATCCTGTTGCAGTCGGAAGACGCTGTTGCTGTAGTTTCGGTCATGGGCTCAGAGATTCTCAAGTCCTGTTCGATCTCCAAGTCATTGGCTGACACAGTGGCCTCAATATACACTAAGCTGTTCTGGGACATTGAACTGTATGACCAGAACATCTATTTATCTTTTGTATAATCCCAGTTTTTTTTTCACTCTTACTTTGTAGACTATTCCAAGCGTTTAAAACTCAGCAAAGTTTTCCTTGAATTTGCTGCTGCTGCTTTTCGGGTTTGCGTCACACCACAGCAGTAAAGACAAACCTGATTTAGTTCTGGGAAACCACATGCTGAGCACGCAAATGAAAAAGCCTCCGTAACATTGTTCTTCTGCTGTCATATCCTATAAAACTCCAGGACCTGGCCTACTACACACTGAGTGCTCTGTGGTTTGCTTCTGCTGTTGATACCTTCTTGGGTTCGCCAATGCTCAGGAGATGACACACTGCCCAAGAGTGCCCCCTTGTGACCTGAACCAGATATTCATACCTATCACATGTATATCCTATGTTCTGGTCCCACTGCAGAAACTTGAGCGCATAATCTATGCTGCCATTTCAGTGCAGTACTGACGGAGAGCAGCCCTGACAGAGATGCTGTCTTTCGGATGAGATGTTAAGTGTCCCTGTCTGACCTCTCTTTGGATATAAAAGATCCCATGGCGCTATTTGAAGAAGACCAGCAGGTTCTCCCAGTGTTCTGGCCAGTAATTTATCACTCAACCAACACCCAAGAACAGGTTACCTGGCCATTTATTTCAAGACTGTTTCTGTGACCTTGCTGTACGTAAATTGGCTGCTGCATTTGCTACATTACAACAGGGGTTACACTTCAAAGGTACTTCATTGGCTGTAAAGTGTTTAGGAATATCCTGAGTTTGTGAAATGTGCTATATAATTATAAGTATCTTTTTTATTCCTTTTCGATTGTTGCAAATGCTGACCAAGCAAATGACGGATGAGGCGAAGCTTGTTGTGGATCAATAAGCTGCTTTATTTCACAGTTCAGTGAATGTACGGAACAGTCATTGTGATGGGACTCGCTGAATTCAATCAGTGCAACTTATTTTCATGTAGAAATACAAAATGATGCAAAAGTTACATCTCCCCACAACGAAGGGTCAGTGGGTGGCTTAAACAAAATGATTTCTGACTGCTCTGTCCTGCATGCCAGCTTTCTTTGCTGCCTGACTGCCTCACAGCATTCCTTTTCAAATAGCTGACAACCTGCCACTATCTTTGTCCTTCTGCTTTTATTCATTGCTGTTCACCAAAAGGGCAGACTTGCCAGACCCTATCCATGCAGTCAGGTGCAGCAACTCCCTTATTATTTACAGTCTCTGGGGAACCCCTTAACTACTGATAATCTCAGACAATATTTAAAGGGAATTCATTTTGTTTCTAAAACATTAAGATCCCAACATTTGACCACGTCTAAGCAGGCCACGAAGGCAAAAAACTTGCACAATCCGGGTCTAAACAATCATTTTCAGGGTATGTACACAAAAGGAAACAAAAGTTGACCTCCATATAAGAAAAAAAGAAAGCCTGTTTCTAAAATGGGAGACATCCAAGATGGTCACCTTATTGTGGATTATCTAGGCAGTGTATTCAGGGGCTGGTTAGCTAACCTAAAGGATTCATACTACCATATCCCCCTGTGCAAGAATACTACAATGTCTCTGCTTCAACCTTGGGCTGAAAAGTTACCAATATAAAATGCACCACTTTGGTTTTCCCTCAGCACCTGGGGTTTCCCAAAAGTACTTGTGTGTGACCTAGGTTCATCTTGGCATACAAGAAGAAAAAGCTGTTGCCTTGAATCACGCCAGATCCAGAACGGAGTCTAGTCACTCCTTTCTGGTGGAGAAGGGGATGCTCCTTGTGACAGCTCCTCTCACAGTTGACCATGTACCTGACAATTGGAGGCACATATGCAGCAGAACTGAGCTCAGAACAATTGGGCAATCAAGTAGTCACATCCATCCATTGGAGCACTGGTTGATGAGAATATGGCCACCCACAGTGATGTGTGCAGGTGATTCATTAACACTCAGTTACCAACAAGAAGGAGGAGCCACTCCTATTCCCTTTTGTCGCTGTGCAATGCAGCAAGACCCCTGCTGTTTGGGTGATGAGCCTATCCTATTAACTCAGCATTTAGCTTGAATAAATCCGTTGTGGCAGATGCATGCTTAGTCTTTTCATAGTTCATCTTCACAAGTGAAAGATCCGCTGAACAGTTGCTCAGGACATTTTCTGGAGTTAGGGAGACATGAGGCAATAGACCTGCTTGCCTCTCTACCCAAGCATCAGCTCCCAGTTTTCTGCTTCAGGAGCGAAGTTGTTTTTCAGTCTAGAAGTTAAATGTTCTCTCCTTTTTCTGGACACAGATTTCTGAATGCATTTCCCAAGTTCAAAAAATCCAGCGGGTAAAACTAAGGCAAGATTACTCATAATTTATGGCTTGCATGGTCAATAATCAGGCATCATAACAATGGGCAGAGGCAGCACTGCACAGTCTTGCAGGAGGGAGTTAATTTCACAGTTGATCAAATATTGCATCTGAAACGCACTGGTTGGTGTTCTGATACTTGAAAGATAATGGCTATTTGATCAAGCTCTCCCATCCGCAGCAGTAAACTCATCAATTTGTTTCCAAAGAGCATTCACTAATGCAGCTTGTAACACAAACAGAAAAAGTTTGTGCACTTATGTTCTCCTACGTTAGTCCCTGTCTGGTGATGTCCTGTACATTCTGGATTATTTAATGGACAATGTTGGTCTGTTCTTTGCCTGCTATTTGAAAATGTTCAGGTTAGGCCCTGACTGCTTCCAGCTAAGCCTGAGTTCCATTCTAGGGCTTGAAACTGTGGGATGGAGCATCTGAAGCTGACTAGCCAAGTTAGTTTGGTTAGAAACCAGCAGGACATTTACAAAGAACTTAGAAATTGACAGCAGAGTTGACAACAACAGGCGGAACAAAGAAAAAAACTGGAGGCAAATTTTGGAGAGCAGTTTTAGAAAAAAGAAAGGTATGTGATTCAACCACAGTGAGTTGTAGATTGTGTTGAGCAGAAAGAAGCCAAATAATAATAAGACAATTAGGTAACTTGCCCCATAGCTTTCCACTAGAGTATTTGACAAAAGTCTGACCTTTGATCAGATCCAGAGCGTGATATTGAGTAGCATAACGCCGATTCTCTGTGGTGCTACAGAGGCCTACCACAGGTTTCCATGCACATGATGCGCCACTGGCCACTTCCTGCATCGCGTTACTGAATTAGAATGGCACAAGCAGGTACATCCCCAGCGTGCGCTCTAAGATCTTGAATGGACGCTATCATGATGTCAGTGACACGACCTGCCTGATGCAATGCCAGGAACCAACTTTGGTCAAAGCATGTGAAGGCAACATCTTCGCAAGTTGCTCTTGAAACAACAAGTGTTATAAAGCAAGATGGGCTCTGTTCTGCAGGTGAGATGCTTTTGATTTTACTTTTGCTAAGGCAAACATCGTGGAAGCACTGTTTTCAGTAGCTGGAGCAATTTGGAGATATTTGCTGCACACAGAGGAAGGAAAGACATTACATAAGTATAGGGGCAGTTGTAGTTGTTGTGCATGAGCAGGACAAAGAGAGGAGGAGGCAGAACAGGGAAGTTCTGCGAGGAGGGAGCAGAAGTAGGGTTGTCCCTAGAAGGTCCAACCCACAATGGATGTTCCAGGACACCACTCCTACTTAACCATTAGTCAGGAGCAGTGCCTGAAGAGGTTATACTTCACCAAAGAGTCATCACAGAATTCTGCCACCTCCTTCACTCTGACCTGGAGCCTCAAAGTAGGGCATTCTGCAGCAGTGGATCCTTCCAGGCGGGAGCAGGTGACATCAGTAACATTTCGCAGTTCATTGTTCACGGAGGCATCAGGGAGGTCACAGAGGCAATGTACATGAGGAGAGGGGACTTCATCCTCTTGTCCTTGAGGAAGGAATAGCAGGATGAAAGGGCACATGAATTTGCCAGGATAGATGGCTTCCCAATGGTACAGGTGACCATCAACTGCACGCGTGTGAGTCTGAGTCTACAGGGATACAAGAACCGCAAGGGCTACCCCTTAATGTGTAGTTGGTGTGCAACTACACCAAGAAGTTCATCTCGATGCATGCCGCCATCCTGGCAGCACCCATGATGCATTTATCCTCCACCAGTCCACAATACTGACTGTCTTCAGGTCTCCAAGATGCAATGGAGGATGGCTGCTTGGCGACGAGGGTTACCTGCTCGACATATGACTGATGACCACCATCCCACCACAGGAGATCAGAGGGCCTTCAGTAAAAGCCATGGAGCAAGCCATCAACCTACTCAAGTAAATTTCGCTGTCTAGATCGCTCGGGGGATCTCTACAGTACACACCACAAAGGGCAAACATGTTTGTGGTGGTGTGTTGCATCCTCCACAACCAAGCCCCGCTACTACCTCCTGAGATTCGGAGGCCACCTTGAGGAAAGGAGGAGGCAGGGAGGTGACCACATCCGTTATGTGCAACTGAACACAGCCAAAGGGACCGTAGTGAGACTTTGTTTTAGTTGAAAGAACTTCCCCATCAGAAAGTCCTCTTGACCAACATTAATCAATAAAGGTCAACAGCAAAAACCTTCGCTCAACAACTTCATCCAGCAACACATCAATAATACAAAAAAACTAGAACTAATCACCCTTAGTGCCTGTCCTCATGCTCCGACAAAGTGCTATCCCCTTGGCTGCAGCATGGCTGGAGGAAGGCTGCTGACTTTCAGTGGGGGAGACTGCAGATGGCCTTGCAGGACACACTCTAGCAGCTCTGGGCCCAGAAGGCCCAGCTTCAGACTGCACCACCTCAGCATGGGTGGTAGCAGTGTGGGCTGGCTGGCAGAGAGGCAACAAGGGCACTGGCAGAGTGTTATTCTGAGAGGGCACCGCAGGTACATGCTCCACAAAGCCACTGCTACTCCCATGGGGCGGCAGCCTTTTTTTTATTCATTCATGGGATGTGGGCGTGGCTGGCTAGGCCAGCATTTTGCCCATCCCTAATTGCCCATGAGAAGATGGTAGTGAGCCATCTTCTTGAACCACTGCAGTCCTTGAGGGGTAGATGCACCCACACTGTTGTTAGGAAGGGACTGTCAGGATTTTGACCCATGACAGTGAAGGAACGGTGATATAGTTCCAAGTCAGGATGGTGTGTGGCTTGGAGGGGAACTTGCAGGTGGTGGTCTTCCCACGCTTCTGCTGTCCTTGTCCTTCTAGGTGGTAGAGGTTGCAGGTTTGGAAGGAGCCTTGGTGCGTTGCTGCAGTGCATCTTGTATATGGTACACATTGCTGTCACTGTGCGTCGGTGGTGGAGGGAGTGAATGTTTGTGGGTGGGATGCCAATCAAGTGGGCTGCTTTGTCCTGGATAGTGTTGAGCTTCTTGAGTGCTGTTGGCAGTGCACCCATCCAGGCAAGTGTAGAGTATTCCATCACACTCCTGACTTGTGCCTTGTAGATGGTGGACAGGCTTTGGGGAGACGGGAGGTGAGTTACTCACCGCAGAATTCCCAGCCCCTGACCTGCTCTTGTAGCCGCAATATTTATATGGCTGGTCCAGTTCAGTTTCTGATCAATGGTAATCTGCAGGATGCTGATAGTGGGGAATTCAGCGATTGTCATGCCATTGAATATCAAGGGGAGATGGTTAGATTCTCTCTTGTTTGAGATGATCATTGCCTGGCTAATGTGGCTAATCCTAGTAACCTGCTAGAGCACAGATTATTGGATTACTGTGAATGCCTTTGTGCCCCATTGAACACTGAGATCCTCACTCACAGTGGCAGCAGTCTGAGCCTGCCTGGCAGCAGACATGGATATTGTGACCTCCATCTGAGCTTCTTGTGCAGCAGTGAGACATTGGGAGGCCGCTGCCTACGCTGCATTGGAAACTGAGACAGCAGATGCTCCATTGTGAGTCAGTCTGGTAGTGCTGCCACGGTGGTGCCCACCACTTCCAAGTTGGAAATCATTAGGCTGCCAGCTCTGCATGATGCCCTGTGCCACGGTGCAGCCGGACTCCTCCAGGCTTCTTGCCAGTGAGTGGAAGCTATCTGGCAAGTTTGTCAATATGTTAAGCATCTCACTGTGCATCATCATCAGTGTTTTCATGTAGTCCTTCTCAACAAAATCCTCATCTGAGTCCCCTGCAGCAGTATTGATCTGCAACTCCACCCTCCGGGGCATTCACACAGGAGCTGTGCTATCCCCTGGCAAGGCTGCAGCTGTTGACTCATCACGTGCTGATCCTGACTCTACGCTAGCCTCTAATGTTCACGCAATGCCAGTATCTGAGCTGGTGGCTGAGTGTGTAAGGTTAAGTCACTGTGCCTCCTCTTTACTCTTGTGCGGTTGTTCTTCCTCTTTCTCTTGGCTCTTTGGAGGCTGAGTAGCCATCAGTTCTTGACTGTCTGAAGGGGAGGATGTTGGGTGAGGGAAGGAGGGGTGGGGAGGAAAGCTGGAGTTCCACAGTCTCACCATTTGCAGTTTCCATTTCATGGTACCCTCCAGAATGTGGAGTAAGTGGAAAAGATGCATAAGGCAGCAACTTACCATCATCCTTGATGCCCTCAGCAGAGCTGGGTGCCACTGAATCTGTGGCATTGGTCCGATTGTATGTTGGACCATCTCCTTGAGGGTGCCGGGGGGATGCAGGTGTGCTGGTCCTCCACTAGTCCTCTGGCTTTCCTATCTATTGTGGGCCTTGCAAGAGTAAGGGTAGAATGTCAGTGACTGTGATTTACCAACCATAGCTGGATAGCCGTAGGTTTGCGGGGTGTGGAGTGGTGTGTGTGGCTGGCATGATTGGGAGATGTGTCAGGGTGACGTGTTGTATAAGGACATTAGGGCTGAGTCCTGAGTGTCAGGGTATGCTGCTGGGTGCATAATGGCGGAATGGTGCATTGAGCAGTGTGAGAAGTGTGTGGTGTTGTGGGTGTGAGATGTGATGTGCAGATGCATTCGCTCACCTTGACCACCTGAGTGAGGTCATTAAACTTTTTTCAGCACTGCTACCATGCCCTCGGGATGACACCCTGGGTACCTGCTCCCATTCCTTCTGAGGGTCTGTCTCAAAGGTTTCCTGCCCCCGGCAGAAACATGGCCTCTACTTGTCTAACCAGTGTCTCCAGGGCAGCGTCACTGAAGCAGTGAGTCCTTTCCCTTGCATGCTGTGACATCTCCCTTGATCCTGAGTGTTCCAAAGTGATTATCCAGCAGCTTTCAGTCTATTAGTGCAGCTTCCCTTTTATAAGGACTGTGCCTTTAAAAAGGGAAGACTGCCTGCAACATGTGGTTTGCTCACAACACTACTCGGCTCCCTGCTTTGCACAGAGGCCGCCAGCAGTGCTACAGAGAGGAGTTCAGCGCGGAATCCACTTGGGGCCACATGACAATCATGGAAATGAGGTGGGTGCAGCAATTTTACATGATGCCCACCTCGTTTGGAAGCGGCACAGACAGGTCACGAATCGCAACCCTCATGCTCAAAAACTGAGGCACACCAATTTCCAGCTCCTGGTGTTTGATACTTGACATGGGTTACACTGTTGTGTACAGAGCAGACAGCTTATTCAGAAATAGGAGAATGTTAGCTCATTTTTGGAAGCATGGTCATTTTAAAAATATAGTTCATAACTTTTTCTGACAAGTTTTTGCTTTGAGGCTTTGGTACCCAAAAACTAACCCTTTCACTGAGGTATGCTGAAAATTTGAAAAGGGAAACATGTCTGGTTTGTCAATTGTTAGCATTAATTGATATGATGAACAGTTCCAGAGAGCCAGAATTTTGGGCATCTCCAGTTTCCTATACATGGGCAGTAGCCAATGTTCCTTCTAAACTGCGAGGCCGTGCAGCAATCCAAAGTTTCCTGTGCAGGCCCCTTTAATATACTGTGCCAAAAATTTTTAAAGGACCCGCACACTTAAGCAAATTGCCCGTGCACTCCCAAAAAAATTAGAAGCTGCGTTGGCAATAGCCTTCCAGTCAGTTCTATAATGAGGGGTTAGAGAATTGTCTGATGCCTTGCAATTCATGTTCTTTTGCAGCATTTACAGATTTAGCTATTCAGTCTGTTTTTGTATATTTAATTAGGGGCTGTTCCCCAGGATTGTAAAATGAACTATAACTTTTTTCTATATCTGTTGGTGTTTGAGGGATGAAATACTGGTCAGGGCACTGAAAGAATTTGCTGCTTTTATTGAAACAGTATCACAAGATCTTTAATGTCCATTGGAACAAGGAGATCGATCATTATTTTTACATCTCATCTGTAAACATTAGCACCCCTCATGCTGCAGTACACCCTCAGTCCTGCATTGATGTGGCTGCAAACCGGAAATGGGAATTGGACCCACAACTTACTGATGCAGAGACAAGAGTCCCACCAACTGAATCAAACCAGCACTTTTAACTAGAAACTGAATTTAGTCATTTCCCTCCTTATGGTGTATGTTTGCAGTTCTTTTGTGTGTGTGTGGTTGCCATGGTGCTGGGTGTGATGGTACTGTCTGTACATTCTCTTCACAGGTCCCTCTGGAGAAGCGATCCAGATCCACCACCAGACAAGACAGCATATGGCAGAGCTTCAGGGAAGCAGTATGCGAGATTCCACACACTCTTCTGCAGAACTGCTGGAGCTGGCCTACCATGAAGCGACTGGCAGGTTGGCATGGATGATACCATTGGCAAATAATTCATGAAGACAAACCCATTATCTGATGTATCAGGAGCTCGGAACAATGCCACAGAGACTCAGTCTGTTTGCAATTCTTGTTCCGTTCTTACTTTCGGCCAAACGCCATTTATCCAAATTTATTATAAAGGCAGTTTACTGGACTGTTTTGTATGAAAGAACTTGCATTTTATGTAGCTGATCGTCCTCTGAATATCTTGAAGCACATCAAAAGTAATTAATTGGATGTGAATTGTAGACAGAGTTGTAGTGTAGGAAACACAGCAGTCAGATTGCACACAGCAAGGTCTCACAAACAGCAAATTAGACAAATAACCTGTTAATCTAGTTTTGGTGATGATGGCTAAGAGAGGAATGTTGGCCAGGTCACCGGGATAACTTTCCTGCTCTTCTTTGAATAGTGCCATGGGATCTTTCTGTCCACTTGAGAGGACAGATGGGGCCTCAGGTTAATGTCTCATTTCAAAGACAGTACCTCCTGCAATGCAGCATTCCCCCAGTACTGCACTGGAGTGTCAACCTAGATTATGTGCTCCAATCCTAGGGTGTAATCCACCACGTTTTATAAAGGAATATACCTGATAAAGGGATATAACTGATTATTCAAGCGTAGTCCCAGATTCAAGCAAAGCAGATTACAGATGATCCAGCTCAGGAAAGGTTTGCTTCATGGTCAACCTGCATTGTTTTAACTATTGTGATTCAGAATTCACGGGAAATTGCAAATGGCAGTGTGAGTAGGGCACGCGTCATCTCCTGTCACTGATCTTTGACCACTGGTTACACCTGTATGTGCAGCATTCATTTTTTGGGGATGGGCAGAGAGATGAGATTTGTTGCTGTTTGCACAGTTGCTATATCTGGTGATAATGTAACAATCCGTTTTTCCTATTTTGTGATGTAATTCAGTAGAATTTCATGATGTCACAGCAGAGAGCTCCATAACAGCTACCTTGCAGGCTGTGGGGGACCAGTGAACAGAAACCGGGTAAAAAGGAATGTGTGAGAGACAAAGGCAGAACATTGATCTCTCCCTCTTAGCATTTTTTGTTAAGACTGCACTTCTTCTTACCCTAAGCTGCAGTCTTCAAGGCTTTTGCCATGTATAATCAGTGTAAGCTTTGGTAGCCATTACTTCTAAAGATGATTTAATTTTGAAGTACAACACCTCACTTCTTCCCTCTGTTCCCCCCCCCCACTGTGTACTGCTGTTGGGGGAGGAATAATTCCTGGTTTACAGTGTGATCAATGTGATGTATAATATCCTGATTCTCAGCTAGAAAACCAATGTGTGCCGTCTTGTCAGTTTTGTCCTTCACCTCTCCGGGGAATTCTAATCGCAACCTATCTTAAAACTGGAAGGGCTTTTTTGATTTGGATTGAAATTAAAAAGTGAAAGTAAAATGATGATTCACATTGCACCATTAAATAGCATTAGAGTATTCCTGCTGCTTATTATGATGTATATCTGGTATCTCTTACCCCTAGACGGAGTACTGCCAGGCAGGCTGCTGATAATCTATCTTTCCTGGGGTGTACAGGAGTGGAGGAGTTTGCCACTAGTCCGGCCAGCAGCCACAGTGCAGGTGAGAATAGGAAGACTTGTTCTCTTTTTATTCCATCTTTATGTTCATTTAAATATTAGTTTCATCTTTTCATGTTACCATGTCGTTGATCTCAAGTGTTGAGTTCAGATGTGGTAATAGAGAGTTGGGCATGTGATAATACACAGTGCACTTTTCAACCAACTGAGCTATCTCTAGCAGTGTGGTCATATCAGGTCAAAACAACAACAATTTGCATTTATATAGCGCCTATAACAAAATAAAACATCCCAAAACACTTCATAGGAAAATTATCAACCAAACTTTGACACTGAGTCACATAAGGAGATTTTAGAACAGATAACCAAAAGCTTAGAAAATCAGGTCTTTTAAGGAGTATTTTAAAGGAGGAAAGAGAGGATGGGAGGCAGAGAGATATAGAGGAAACTTCCAGAGGTTAGGGCCTATACAGCTGAAAGCATGGCTGCCAATGGTGGAGCAATTTAAAATTAGGGATGCGCAGGAGGCCAGAATTGGAGGAGCACATCAATCTTGGAGGTTTGTATGGCTGGTGGAGATTACAGAGATAGGGTGGGGTGAGGTCATGGAGGGATATGAAAATAAGGATGAAAATTTTAAAATCAAGGTTGCTTAACTGGGAGCCAGTGTAGGTCAGCAAGCACAGGGATGATAGGTGAAAGGGGCGTCGTGCGAGTTAGAATATGGGCAGCAGAGTTTTCGATGAGCTCAGTTTACGGAGGATGCAAAGTGTGAATTGGAAGAGACAGCTAGCACTGAAGTAAGAAATAGTAAGGTGTTAGATTGTGATCAAACCAAGAGGGAGTGCAGTAAAGTCTAAATTGGGTTTACTGTGGCTTATGTGAATGCACTGAGTGTGGTAAATAGGTTGGGGAGCTGCAGGCTCAGGTAACCAGGTGGGAATATGATGTCATGATGATCATAGAGAATTGGCTCAAAAAAGGGCAGGACTGGGTACTAAATATTCCTGGATACAGGTGTTCAGGAAAGACAGGCAAGAAAAGAAAGAAGGAGGAGTGGCAGTATTGATTAGGGATAATATTACATTGCTGGAGAGAGAGGATCTCCTAGAGGAGCCTTAGCCCTTGCACTTGTCCAACAGGTTCTTGCAGCTTATGTGGACAAGAGCAGGGACTGCAGGGAGGATCCCCATACCTGCCTCACTTGTAATCACACCCTCCTGTCCCTGACCACGGACCAAATCTGAAGTACCTAGCCTAAGGGCTGTGACTGCCAACAAGAACAAAGTGTCCAGGTAACTTTCCCCCTCTTTGATGCATCGCAGTGTCTGAAGCTCAGACTCCAGCTCATCAACTCCTCCAGCTGCAGACACTTACTGCAGATGTGGTTGCACTGGATCACACTGCTGTCCACCAGCTCCCTCATGCTACAGCTGCAACACATCACCAGCCCTGCCATCTCTACTGTGTTTTATTTAACTAACTAGGTTTCAAATTGAGAAATGTCACTCAATGATAATTTATAGTTATATTAAGTAGTTCAACGAGTTAAGCTGTAAATTTAATACAATATTTGCATCACCCCAGTATTAGTTTAAACTATTGCCCCAGTTTAGAGAGAAAAAAACCGTAAAACTGACTGACTTGCTTTTTTCGGGATCAGAATGACTGATCAATGTCTGTTTTTGTTTCAGGGACTCCTCTGAACCAGGTGTCATCCTATGAGGACCCTTCTACTGGCCGCGATCCAAGTGAGTCACTGACTTGATTGAGTCAAATTAGAGAGGAAAAAGCAAATGATGCAAATGTGGATAAAAAATGTGGAGAACGGGCAAGTACACAGCAGGTTGATGTCATCTAATGGAGGAAAGACAGGTTAACATTCAGGGAGAGACCAGTTATCAGAACACTGATGGAAATGTTAACCTGTCTCTCTTCTTTCAGACACTGAGTTAACCCGTTGTATAATTACAGCATTTTCAGTTTTTATCAAAGGAGAGCTCGATCTGCTTTCATCCTTTACCCTCCATCACCCACCACCTCAGTATATCTTAATAACTAAAGAATTAAATCATTTTCATACATCTGTTTAGCTGTGAACTGTACCACATTAAGATGTATTCCATCTTTTTTTCAAGAGGCTTGGTATTTTTTTCTTTATATTTTCATCCTCTTTTTTTTCCATCCGTCAAGTCTGAACCTTCAGCCAAGGACATCGGGTTCACAGTTCATTCCCTAGGCTGCCCCTCTTTCCCCCCCCACTACACTCCCCCCACCCCCACAGTGCCAAGGGTTACTAACCACCAGAAGTCAAAAGAGAAAGGCCAGGCCTGTCTGTCTGCCTACCTGCTTGTCCTGTGCCCTATGGGGAGCTGGAGGTGGCCTTCAAACACTGTTTCCCTGCTCAGCTCAGCTGAGATCACGAGGGAATCAGACGTTAGCCTGTGTCTACCCCACTCCACTGTTCTAATTAATGGGACTACCTCTGCCCCCTTCCCCCGGCCCCTTTCAGGGCCACCACCCCTTCCCAGTCTGTGTATTTTATTCAGTCGAATAAAAGTTTGTCTCAAGTTCTGTGAAGTGCAAAGTTCATCTTTAATCTATTTAATATAAAAATATTATATGCGATTGTAATATTTCCCCTTCAGTTGTGTCCACACTTTCAGAACCTTTCATCTGAAAGCACATTAAGCTAACCTATTGCTCTGTATAAGGTGACAGTAGTATGTGCTTTAGCAGAGTATGGATGGATAACCTGCTTGCCTCGGAAAGCTTTGGCTCCTGCCAGAACCCCTCAATCCTGTAGCAATGAATTTAATGTTCGTGTTTGGGTCAGTTTCGTATTGTAGGAATGGCATTACATAATCATTTGAATTCCACGTATTGTAAAGTATTGTGTAAAATACTTCAAAAGTCCGATCAGTTGGGAGTGAGTATTTCACTGTTTTGATCCACACCTTGATACCATTCCTCTTTGCCGTCTAGTTGATTTTTACCTTTGCCCCAACCTCCCCTCAAAAGTTTAGCTCTTCTGTTCCAGACCTCCTTGGTCTTTCCTGACTGGCTTTGAAATCCAGCCACACCCTGCACGCCTGACTTAGTTTATCCAGCTACGCTTGTTATGTCTAATTCTAATTCGTGATTTCCAAAGCCAGTCTAGAGCTATCTGGACTACCATTGATGGCAGAACTGGGATAATACCACCTCATCCAAGCTTTGAATTCCAATGTACCATTCCTATTCACTTCCACTTAATAAAGAAATCCTGATCCAAGCACTCCCGCCAAGTCTTTATAAGTGAAAGCACCGTCTGCTGCAGCATGAAGCTATACAGACCAGTAGTCACAGGGTTTGATCGCGAGTCTATGCTGAGTTAGCCGAGATCAGCCAGATCTAAAGTAGTGACATTAAAATTGGACACATTGCTGCTGCGCTTGGGATGGAGGCCAGAAATCCCACTCCTGTTGGAAAGCACCCATCCGGAGTATTCAGCTCAGCAATAACGCCCCCAAGAGAAGAGTGGAGAAAACAGGAAGAAATTAGGATGCAAACATTGATGAACCAAATGGAAAGTTTCCAAATAAATTGATTTTATGTTCATTCATTGTTGACTGCAAGGCAAAATGTCTGGTCAGATTCTACTTTGAATTGGATTTTATTTATCAGTCTCTTTATTTTTTAAAAGACGTTTACTGATATCACTAAAATATGTTTTTACTAATTCTAACTATCTTTATTCGGGTGCTTTGGTGCTGTATATGTGAAGCAGCATATTCCCTCAATGGTCTGTTAAGTAAACAGGTGTAACACAAAGGTCCCATGCCGTGTTCTCAGTCTGTGTTCCAACCAGGGCAGCAGCTGGGGGAAGGGGTGGGCTACAATTGAATTAAGTACTTTGGGGTTGGTGGAGGGACAAGAAATTAAGCGGACCTGCTGCTCCTGCTGGCTATTCAGTGACTCCTGCTGGGCAATGTGCATGTGTAAGTGTCAGGCCAGGGTAGGATCAGCCTTGGCCTCCACAACCCTGCTGACCCTGGCTATCTAGACTCATTTGGTTAGGAGTGGGCACTTGGGTAAAGTACTGGAGGGCTCTCGTGCCCATGTGAGAGCACCTTGTGCAGATGAGAGAAGAGAATCTGAACAACTAAAAGTACTCAGTCGGAACATTACTAACTGCACGCACCAAACTAATTGCAATAAGAAGTTCCCACTATCTGCTGTACTAACCTGGTCTTAACATTAAGTGTAAGCAAATTTTGTTTTCTGATCTGAGCAATGCCTAGTGTCACTACAGCTAAACATCGAACATAATCCCGCTGAACCCAGGAAGGGGTGCTTTGTGTGTGTGGCTATTTTGATTCACACTTTAACATTTGTATGTCTGATACCACTTGACTGCTGCAGCTAGGAACCCTCAAGTGTATCCCTACATTGAACAAGCTTGGAAAAGGTTCTGTCTGATTCCTGGTGTAGCAGTAGGAGGAAAAACAATATTTACTCACAGTTGTGCTGAATGTTGCAGGATTTGATGCTGGATTGACTTTATTTTCCACTTTGATTTCTGTTTTTTTTTATGCCCGTTTTCCCTGCTCTGAAACTTACTAGCATGGTACGTGATTGTGACCCATCTCCTGTACAATGTATGTGTTTGGATGTGTCTGTCGTATATAGTGAAATCTTGCTATACCTAATGATCCCAATCCTGCTACTTTTAAACAATGGATGAATAATATGATTGACAACGAAATAATCCCTTCTCTTGTTTTGCACACTATGCAATTAATTTATATGCTTAACAATTACTAAAGTAACATCTTTTTGTGTTTTGATATTGCTGTCAAATTATGCACAATGATGTATATGCATGTTAAAATTTGGATAGCAAGAATCTTTCATTTTTTTAACAGCTAATAATTCTTTTTTTCTTTCTTCTCACTCTTCCTACTTCCCTTTCTGCTCAATCAATGGCTTTAATTTTCTCTTTCCTCCCTCCCCCTTCCCCCTTCCCCTTTCCCCCTTCCCCTTTCCCCCTTCCCCTTCCCCCTTCCCCCTTCCCCCTTCCCCCTTCCCCCTTCCCCCTTCCCCCTTCCCCCTTTCCCCTTTCCCCCTTTCCCCTTTCCCCTTTCCCCTTTCCCCCTTTCCCCTTTCCCCCTTTCCCCCTTCCCTTCCCCCCTTGCCCCCTTCCCTTCCCCCCTTGCCCCCTTCCCTTCCCCCCTTGCCCCCTTCCCTTCCCCCCTTGCCCCCTTCCCTTCCCCCCTTGCCCCCTTCCCCTTGCCCCCTTCCCCTTGCCCCCTTCCCCTTGCCCCCTTCCCCTTGCCCCCTTCCCCTTGCTCCCTTCCCCTTGCTCCCTTCCCCTTGCTCCCTTCCCCATCCCCCCCCCCCCCTTCCTCCCTTCCCCATTTATCCTTGTCCTGGAATTCGGTGTCCGTATGATTTTCTGACGCGCTGAAGTTCTGATGCTGTCTGCTCCTCCTGTAGTGCCCAGTTTCTGTTGCACAGTGGGTGTTGACTGGAAGTCTCTCACCACACCTGCCTGCTTGCCACTCACCACAGACTACTTTCCAGACCGGCAGAGCCTGCAGAATGACTACACAGAGGGTTGCTACGATCTCCTCCCAGAGACTGACGTCGACCGGTATGTAATATTCGTCCTTTACCTTGTTTAAATTGGTTTTGTGGTTACTGACTTCTTCCAAGTGGAGACTGGCAGGATGGGGGTGAAACAAGGCATGAGATTATGTGCACTGTGAGCCTTAGGCTGAGGGTGGGTGTGTGATGGAGTGTGTTATAATTGGATCTGATACTGAGGGTGGGGTGTGTGACAGGTGTAATAGATAGAGCAATTAACTGCTTTCACACGCTACCTTGGTTTTAACTTCAACTGACTCCTCTCATTCCAGTGAGGAATGCTTTATGTGACGTTCTGCTTTATAAAAGAAAAGCCATAGGAGTTTCTGTATAGCTTAACTGAGGACAATTGATGTGACGTGCTGTAGATATGTTCACAATCCAGGGAGTGATTGAAGAGTTTCTGAGATTGATGTTCCTAATCCTCTGATCTACTGTATTTTGAACCACTGTTGCTGATTAACCAGAAGCTCCAGTTCTTTCCAGCAGATGGCAGTGTTTACGATAATTTATCGGTCATTGCAAATGTGGCAGCAATTGGAAACAGAATTTCCGAATATCGCTATGTCTTCCTGAAATTCCCACTTTTTTTTCACCTGTACAACTTTAACAATGTGGGACTTCGATATTTAACAGATTCCACAGTTCTTGGACTTCAGTATAAAAGGATGCAATTGAGAGACTGCTGCTGATTCACCAGATTTGGTTGTGGCATTTAAAATGACTATTATTCTGGTAGCTGATTCTGTCATTCGCAAAGTGCAGCCCTTCATAAATCTGAAATCCCTGAAAGTGTTGACTTAGAATCATGTCGCACTTTTCTTTGCCAGTGGTGCCAGTTTCAGTCCATGTGCCTCTGCCCCTACTAACCAGAGCCAACACACTTTTAGTTGGCGCTCATGCCTTTGTTTAATTTCACTCGCACCCTTCCCACTCTGGCTCTGCTGCCCAAACTTTTTCACATCCACCTCTAAGTTTGTTACATTTTGCAACGCAATAGGATTTGCTGGAACTTTGACTTTAGCAAATGAGACACTGGAGTCAATAGTGACGCAAGAGTGTGTTGAGCTTAAAATAACAACATGTCCCAGCTGCTGCTGGGGAGGGCATAGTTCAAACTGGTTTACCCTTGACATTTAAATGCTGAGTGTCAATGATCTCATCAGAAGAGTTACCAAGTCTGGAAGTGTGATGAAATTTAACATGCATGTGGGAGACTAAGTTTTCCCTGGTCAGTGATTGCAACCTCTGTCATTACCACCACCTGCTCATGGGCAGCTATAGATGGGCAAAAAATTCTGCCTTTTCCAGCGATGCCTACATCCCAAGAACGACTAAAAGAAAATCCGATGCCTTGGTCGGCGATTGCATCCTCTGCCATGAATCCGATGCCCTCCTACAGTAAGGCTGTGTTCCTCCAGTGATGTAATCAGTACAAAAATATTCTAAGTATTCACAATGTCACTCTAACTCTGTTCAGCTTTTATTGGGAATTGCTGAAGAGGCAGTTTCTGCCTGACCAGCCTGATCCTGCAAATCCAGACACCAGTCATTTTCCAAATGCCTAAAAAAAATGGGGAATTTTTCATGTATTTACCAGGAGTTTTTTTTAATTTGTTCTTAGGATGCGAGCATCACTGGCAAGGCCAGCATTTATTACCCAATCCTGTTAGCCCTTGAGAAGGTGGTGGTTTTTATTTATTTAGCGAATGTAAATCCCCAGAGCCAAATTTGCTAAATTTAAGATGATTAGACCAGTGGTGGTGAGTTGCCTTCTTGAACCACTGCAGTCCATCTGGTGCAGGTACACCCACAGTGCTGTTAGGGAGGGAGTTCCAGGATTTAGGTCCAGTGGCATTAAAGGAACGGCAATATAGTTCCATGTCAGGATAGTGTGTGACTTGGAGGGGACTTGCAGATGGTGGTGTTCCCATGTGTCTGCTGCCCTTGTCCTTCCAGGTGGTAGAAATCACCGGGTTTAGAAGGAACTGTCGAAGAAGCCTTGATGAGTTGCTGCAGTGCATCTTGTAGATGGTGTACACACTGCTGCCACTGTACGACAGTGGTGGAGGGAGTGAATGTTGAAGGTGGTGGATGGGGTGCTGATAAAGAGGGCAGTATTGTCCTACATGGTGTCGAGCTTCTTGAGTGTTGTTGGAGCAGCACTCATCCAGCTAAGGGTAGAGTATTCCATCACACTCCTGACTTGTACCTTGTAGATGGCGGGCAGGCTTTGGGGAGTCAGGAGGTGAGTTACTCACCGCAGAATTCCCAGTCTCTGACCTGCTCTTGTAGCCTGGGCATTTATATGGCTGGTCCAGTTCAGTTTCCGGTCAATGGTAACCCCCAGTGGGGGGATTCAGTGATGATAATGCCATTGAACGTCAAGGGGAGATGGTTAGATTCTTTCATGTTGGAGATGGTCATTGCCTGGCCTTGTGTGGCATGAATGTTACTTGCCATTTATTAGCCCAAGCCTGAATGTTGTCCAGGTCTTGCTGCATATGGCATGGACTGCTTCAGTATCTGAAGAGTTGTGAATGGTACTGAACACTGAAATCATCAGCGAACATCCCCACCTCTGACCTTACGATGGAGGGGAAGTTATTGATGAAGCAGCTGAAGATGGTAGAGCCGAGGACACTACCCTGAGGAACTCCTGCAGTGATGTCCTGGGGCTAAGATGTTTGGCCTCCAACAACCACAACCATCTTCCTTTGTGATAGGTATGACTCCAACCAGTGAAGTTTTTCTCCCTGATTCCCATTGACTTCAATTTTTCTCAGGCTCTTTGATGCCACAATTGGTCAAATGTTGCCTTGATGTCAAAGGCAGTCACTCTCACCTCACCTCTGGAATTCAGCAGTTGTGTCCATGTTTGGACCAAGGTTGTAATGAGGTCTGGAGCTGAGTAGTACTGGTGTAACCCAAACTGAGAATCTGTGAGCAGGTTATTTGTGAATAAGTGTAACTTGATAGCACTGTCATTGGCACCTTCTATTACTTTGCTAATAATTCAGAGCAGACTGATGGAGTGGTAATTGACTGGATTGGATTTGTTCTGCTTTTTGTGGTCATGACATACCTGGGCAATTTTCCACAATGTCGGGTAGATGCCCCTGTTGTAGTTGTACTGGAACAGCGGCTAGTTCTAGAGCACAAGTCTTCAGTAGTACACCCAGATGTTGTCGGGGCCCATAGCCTTTGCAGTATCCAGTGCCTTTAGCCGTTTCGTGGTATCAGATGGAGTAGTGAATCGAATTGGCTGAAGACTGGCATCTGTGATGCTGGGGACCTCAGGAGGAGGGCGAAATGGATCATCCAGTCGGCACACGGGAGATGGTAGCATAGTGGTAAATATCACTAGACTAGTAATACAAAGGCCCAGGTTAATGCCTTAGGGACACAGGTTCAAATCCTACCAAGGCAGCTGGTGGAATGTAATTTCAATGAATTAAAAATCTGGAATTGAAAGCTCGGCTCAGTAATGGTCCCATGAAACTATCATCGATTGTTGTAAAAACCCCATCTGGTTCACTAATGTCCTTTAGGGAAGGAAATCTGCTGTCTTTACCTGGTCTGGCCGACATGTGACTCCAGTCCACGGCAATGTAGTTGACTCTTAACTGCCCTCTGAAATGGCATAGCAAGCTTGTCGAGGGCAATTAGGGATGGGCAACAAATGCCTTGGCAGTGACACCCACATCTCATGAAAGAATAAAAAGACCGTCTAGTTGAATGTTGTAAAGCTTTAGCCTTGTCTCCAACATCATTGAGAATGGGGATTTTTTAGGAGCCTCTTCATCTAATTAGTTGTTTCATTGTTCACCACCATGCACGACTGGATGTGGCAGGACTGCAGATCATTGATTGTGGGATCGCTTAACTCTGTCTATAGCATGCTGCTTCCGCTGTTTAGTTTCATCAGGTTGGTAACTTATTTTTAGATATGCCTGGTGCGCTCTGGCTTGCTCTCCTGCACTCCTCATTGAACAAGGGTTGATCCCCTTGGAATCAAAGAAAATCATAGATTCACAGAAAATTTACAGATCAGAATGAGGTCATTTGGCCCATCGTGTCTGCATCGGCTGAAAAATCTGGTTGAAAGCCTAATCCCACTTTCCAGCATTTAGTTCATAGCCTTGCAGGTTACCGCACTTGAGGTGCATATCCAGACACCTTTTAAATGAGTTGAGGGTCTCTGCCTCTACTACCCTTACAGGCAGTGAGTTCCAGACACCTACCGCCCTCTGGATGAAAAACCTTTCCTCATCTCCCCTCTTCCCGAGGGGAGGCGGTGGCATAGTGATATTTTCACTGGACTAGTAACCCAGAGAGTCAGGGTATTGCTCTGGGGACATGGGTTCAAATGCCACCACAGCAGAAGGTGGAATTTGAATTCGATTAATAAATCTGGAATTAAAAAGCTAGTCTAATGGCCATGAAACCATTGTTGATTGTTGTAAAAACCCATCTGGTTCACTAATGTCCTTTAGGAGAGGAAATCTGCTGTTCTTACCTGGTCTGGCCTACATGTGACTCCAGACCCACAGCAATGTGGTTGACTCTTGCATGCTCTCTGAAATGGCCTAGCAAGCCACTCAGTTGTATCTAACCGCTACAAAGTCAATAAAAAGGAATGAAACCGGACGGACCACCCGGCATCGACCCAGGCACCGGAATGACGATGGCAAACCCAGCCCTGTCGACCCTGCAAAGTCCTCCTTACTAACATCTGGGGGCTTGTGCCAAAGTTGGGAGAGCTGTCCCACAGACTAATCAAGCAACAGTCTGACATAGTCATATTCACAGAATCATACCTTACAGACAATGTCCCAGACACTGCCATCACCATCCCTGGGTATGTCCTGTCCCACCGGCTGAACAGAACCAGCACAGGTGGCGGCACAGTGGTATACAGTAGGGAGGGAGTTTCCCTGGGAGTCCTCAACATTGACTCTGGACCCCATGAAGTCTCATGGCATCAGGTCAAACATGGGCAAGGAAACCTCCTGCTGATTACCACCTATCGCCCTCCCTCAGCTGATGAGTCAGTACTCCTCCATGTTGAACACCACTTGGAGGAAGCACTGAGGGTGGCAAGGGCACAGAATGTACTCTGGGTGGAGGACTTCAATGTCCATCACCAAGAGTGGCTTGATAGCACCACTACTGACCGAGCTGGCCGAGTCCTAAAGTCTGCCAGACTGGGTCTGCGGCAGGTGGTGAGGGAACCAACAAGAGGGGAAAGCATACTTGACCTCGTCCTCACCAATCTGCCTGCCGCAGATGCATCTGTCCATGACTGTATTGGTAGGAGTGACCACCGCACAGTCCTTGTGGAGACAAAGTCCCGCCTTCACATTGAGGATACCCTCCATCGTGTTGTGTGGCACTACCACTGTGCTAAATGGGATAGATTTCGAACAGATCTAGAAATGCAAAACTGGGCATCCATGAGGCACTGTGGGCCATCAGCAGCAGCAGAATTGTACTCAACCACAATCTGTAACCTCATGGCCCGGCATTTCCCCCACTCTACCATTACCATCAAGACAGGAGACCCATGCTGGTTCTATGAAGAGTGCAGGAGGCATGCCAGGAGCAGCACCAGGCATACCTCAAAATGAGGTGTCAACCTGATGAAGCTACAACACATTACTACTTGCATGCCAAACTGCATAAACAGCATGCGATAGAGCTAAGCGATCCCATAACCAACAGAACAGATCTAAGCTCTGCAGCCCTGCCACATCCAGCCATGAAAGGTGGTGGACAATGAAACAACTAACTGGAGGAGGTGGCTCCACAAATATCCCCATCCTCAAAGATGGGGGAGCCCAGCACTTCAGTGCGAAAGATAAGGCTGAAGCATTTGCAACAATATTCAGCCAGAAGTGCCAAGTTGATGATCCATCTCGGCCTCCTCCTGAAGTCCCCAGCATCACAGATGCCAGCCTTCAGCCAATTCGATTCACTCCGCGTGATATCAAGGAACGACTGAAGGCACTGGATACTGCAAAGGCTATGGGCCCTGACAATATTCCGGCAATAGTACTGAAGACCTGTGCTCCAGAACTTGCCACGCCCCTAGTCAGGCTGTTCCAGTACAGCAACAACACTGGCATCTACTCTGCAATGTGGAAAATTGCCCAGTTATGTCCTGTACACAAAAAGCAGGACAAGTCCAACCCGGCCAATTACCGCCCCATCAGCCGACTCTCAATCATCAGTAAAGTGACGGAAGGTGTCATCAACAGTGCCATCAAGCGGTACTAGCTTAGCAATAACCTGCTCAGTGACGCTCAGTTTGGGTTCTGCCAGGGCCAATCAGCTCCTGACCTCATTACAGCCTTGGTTCAAACATAGACAAAAGAGCTGAACTCAAGAGGTGAGGTAAGAGTGACTGTCCTTGACATCAAGGCAGCATTTGACCGAATATGGCATCAAGGAGCCTTAGCAAAACTGAGGTCAATGGGAATTGGGGGGAAACCCTCCGCTGGCTTGTGTCATACCTAGCACAAAGGAAGATGGTTGTGGTTGTTGGAGGTCAATCATCTCAGCTCCAGGGTATCACTGCAGGAGTTTCTCAGGGTAGTGTCCTCGGCCCAACCATCTTCAGCTGCTTCATCAATCATAAGGTCAGAAGTGGGGATGTTCGCTGATGATTGGGTGGCGCAGTGGTTAGCACCGCTGCCTCACAGCTCCAGCGACCCGGGTTCAATTCTGGGTACTGTCTGTGTGAAATTTGCAAGTTCTCCCTGTGTCTGCGTGGGTTTCCTCCGGGTGCTCCGGTTTCCTCCCACATGCCAAAGACTTGCAGGTGAATGGGTAAATTGGCCATTACAAATTGCCCCTAGTATAGGTAGGTGGTAGGGAAATATAGGAACAGGTGGGGATGTGGTAAGAATATGGAATTAGTGTAGGATTAGTATAAATGGGTGGTTGATGGTCGGCACAGACTCGGTGGGCCGAAGGGCCTGTTTCAGTGCTGTATCTCTAAATAAATAAAAAAATAAATAAATCCTAGGGGCTACCATTGACCAGAAACTGAACTGGAGTAGCCATATAAATACCGTGGCTACAAGAGCAGGTCAGAGGCTGGGAATCCTGTGGCGAGTAACTCACCTCCTGACTCCCCAAAGCCTGTCCACCATCTACAAGGCACAAGTCAGGAGTGTGATGGAATCCTCTCCACTTGCCTGGATGGGTGCAGCTCCAACAGCACTCGAGAAGCTCGACACCATCCAGGACAAAGCAGCCTGCTTGATTGGCACCCCATCTACAAACATTCACTCCCTCCACCACCAATGTGCAGTGGTACCAATGTGCAGTGGCAGCAATGTGTACCATCTACAAGATGCACTGCAGCAATGCACCAAGGCTCCTTAGACAGCACCTTCCAAACCCGCGACCTCTACCAACTAGAAGGACAAGGGCAGCAAATGCATGGGAACACCACCACCTGCAAGTTCCCCTCCAAGTCACACACCATCCTGACTTGGAACTATATCGCTGTTCCTTCACTGTCGCTGGGTCAAAATCCTGGAACTCCCTTCCTAACAGCACGATGGGTGTACCTACCCCACATGGACTGCAGTGGTTCAAGAAGGCAGCTCACCACCACCTTCTCAAGGGCAATTAGGGATGGGCAATAAATGCTGGCCTGGCCAGCGATGCCCACATCCCATGAATGAATAAAAAAAATCTTTCTACCAATCACTTTAAATCTATGCCCCCTAGTCACTTAATCTATGCCCCCTAGTCACTTACCTCTCTGCTAAGGTAAATGGGCCCTTCACATTCACTCGATCCAGGCCTCTCACAATTTTGTACATTTCAATCAAATCTCCCCTCAGCCTCCTCTGTTCGAAGGAGAACGACCCCAGTCTATCCAATCTTTCCTCATAGCTGCATTTTTCCAGTCCTGGCAACATCCTCGTAAATCTCCTCTGTACCCTCTGTAGTGCAATTACTTCCTTTCTGTAATGAGGTGACCAGAACACCGTACTTAAGTTGTGGCCTAACCAATGATTTATACAGTTCCAGCATATCCTCACTGCTCTTATATTCTATGCCTCAGCGAATAAAGGAAAGGATTCCATATGCCTTCTTAACCACTTTATCGACCTGTCCTGCTACCTCCAGGGATCTGTGCACATTCTCCAAATTTTCTCATTTGGGAATGGTCCCATCAGATTGGACTTTGGCAAATGTTACACCGCTTTTCAAGAAAGGAGGGAGAGAGAAAATAGGGAACTACAGGCCAGTTAGCCTAACATCAGTCATTGGGAAAATGCTGGAATCTATTATTAAGGAAGTTTTAACAATGCATTTAGAAAAGCACAGTATGATTAGAACAAGTCAACATGGCTTTACTAATGGGAAATCCTGTTTGACAAATTTATGAGAGTTTTTTGAGGATGTAACTAGTCGGGTAGATAAAGGGGAATCGGTAGATGTAGTATACCTGGATTTTCAAAACTCATTCAGTAAGGTGCCACACAAAAGGTTACTTGACAAGATAAGGGCTCATAGAGTTGGGGGTAATATATTAGCATGGAGGGATGATTGGTTAACTCGCAGGAAGCAACCAGTGGGCATAAACGGGGCATTTTCAAGTTGGCAGGCAGTAAATAGTGGAGTGTCACAAGGATCAGTGCTGGGGCCTCAAGTATTTACAATCTATATTAATGACTTTGATGAGGAGACAGAGAATAATGTATCGAAGTTTGATGATGATATAAAGGTAGGTGGAAAGGTAAGCTGCGGGGAAGAATGTAGAGAGGCTGCAAAGAGATATAGACAGGTTAAGTGAGTGGGCAACAAGATGGCAGATGGAGTACAATGTAGGGAAGTATTTTGGTCCTAAGAATAGAAAAGCAGAATATTTTTAAAAGGTGTGAAACTTGTAAGTGTCGATGTTCAGAGAGACTTGGGTGTCCTTGTACAAGGAATGCAGAAAGTTAGCATTCAGGTACAGCAAGCAATTAGGAAGGCAAATGGCATGTTGGCCTTTATTGCAAGGGGATTGGTGTACAGGAATAAGGAAGTATTGCTACAATTATACAGGGTTTTGGTGAAACCACATTGGGAATACTGTGTGCAGTTTTGGTCTCCACATTCAAGAAAGGCTATATTTGCATTGGAGGCAGTGCAGCGAAGGTTCGCTAGATTGGTCCCTGGGATGAGGGGTTTGCCCTATGATGAGAGACTAAGTAAATTGGGCCTGTATTCTCTGGAGTTTAGAAGAATGAGTGGTGATCTCATTGAGACATATAAGATTTTAACAGGGCTGGATAGGAAAGACACTGAGAAAATAATTCCTCTGGTTGGGGAATCTGAAACACGGGGGTGCAGTCTCAGGGCGAGGGGCCGATCATTTAGGACTGAGATGAGGAGAAATTACTTCACTCAAAAGGTTGTGAATCTTTGGAATTCTCTACTCCAGCGGGTTGTGGATGCTGCATCGTTGAATACATTTAAGACTAGGATAGACAAATTTTTTGTGTCTCGGGGAATCAAGGGGTATGGCGAGCAGGCAGAAAAGTGGAGTTGAGTCCTAAGATCAGCCGTGATCGTTTTGAATGGCGGAGCAGGCTCGATGGGCCATATGGTCTACTCCTGCTCCTATTTCTTGTGCTCTTGTGTATTCACTCCAAGGTCTCTCGCTTCCTCTACATCTCTCAGTATTCTCCCTTTAATTGTGTATTTATTTGCCCTGTTTGACCTCCCCAAATGCATCACCTCACACTTCTCAGAGTTGAATTCCATTTGCCACTTTTCTGCCCACCTGACCAGTCCATTGATATCTTCTGCAGTCTACAGCTATCCTCCTCTCTATCAACCACTTTTTGTGTCATCTGCAAAATTCTTGATTATGTCCCCTACATTTATGTCCAAATCATTACTATATACCACAAAAAGCAGGGGTCCTCGTACTGAGCTCTGCGGAATGCCACTGGAAACAGCCTTCCAGTTGCAAAAGCACCCTTCAACAGTTACACTTTGTTTACTGCCTCTGAGCTAATTTTGTATCCAGCTTGCAATATTTCCCTGGATCTCCTGCGTTGTTAGTTTTTTAACCAGTTTGCCTTGTGGGACTTTGTCAAAAGCCTTGCTAAAATCCATGGAGATCACTTCAACTGCACTACCCTCATCAATCCTCCTTATTGCTTCTTAAAAAAAAAATTCAATCAAGTTAATCAGACTCGATTTTCCTTCACAAATTCTGCTCTGAATCTATCCCATTTAGCACGGTGGTAGTGCTAAACAACATGATGGAGGGTGTACTGAGTTAAAATATGGACCTTCATCTACACAAGACTGTGCGGTGGTCACTCCTACCAAAACTGTCATGGACAAATGCATCTGTGACAATTAAATTGGTGACACTGAGTTCAAGTAGGTCTTTCCCTCTTGTTCGTTCTCTCACTACCAGCCACAGGTCTAGACTGGCATGGTGAGTATGACTATGCCAGATTGTTGCTTGATTAGCCTGTGGGACAGTTCTCCGAATTTTGGTACAAGTCTCTAGCTTGGAGTGAGGAAGTAGGGTTGAATGGGCAGAGTGTGCCTTTGTTATTTCCGGTGCCTAAGCCAATGCCAGGTGGTCTGTGTGGTTTTATGCTGATTGGTTTTTTTCTTGCGGTTTGATACAACTGAGTGGGCTCAGCCATTTAAGAGGGCAGTTAAGAGTCAACCACATTGTTGAGGGTCGTGAATCAAATATAAGCCATACCAGATAAGGACGGCAGATTTTCTTCCCTAAAGGACATTGCAGTGCTGTTTAACTATGCTGTTTCTTGGTTTTATTTTTGTTTTCTCGTGAAGATGAATGCATCTCTTGATTTTTCACATCAATTCCATTGCCACTCTGCCAATAACATTTCACCAGTGTTATGACAGAGGCGGGAGGACTGCACTGTCTTCCTCTAGTTCCACTTCTCCACAGGTCACAACACATATTATGGGTAAATTTAATTCACGTCTAGATTGGGCAAACCAAATTAACAATAATACTGTAGAGGAGGAATTCCTGGAGTGCGTACGTAATTTTTTTGGACCAATGCGTTGAGGAACTAACTAGAGAACAGGCCATCCTAGACTGGGTATTGTGTAATGAGAAAGGATTAGTTAACAATCTTGTTGTGCGGGATCCTTTGGGGAAGAGCGACCATAACATGATAGAATTCTTCATTAAGATGCAGAGTGAGAGAGTTGATTCTGAGATTAGGGTCCTGAATCTAAATAAAGGAAACTATGAAAGTATGAGGCGCGCGTTGGCTATGATAGATTGGGGAACGTTATTTAAAGGGTTGACGGTGGATAGGCAATGGCTAGCATTTAAAGAGCACATGGATGAATTACAACAATTGTTCATTCCTGTCAAGGGCAAAAATAAAACAGGAAGGGTGGCTCAACCGTGGCTTACAAAAGAAATTAGGGATAGTATTAGATCCAAGGAGGAGCAATATAAAATGGCCAGAACAAGCAGCAAACCTGAGGATTGGGAGCAGTTTAGAATTCAGCAAAGGAGGACAAAGGGATTGATTAAGAAGGGGAAAATAGAGTATGAGAGTAAGCTTGCAGAGAACATAAAAACTGACTGTAAAAGCTTCTATAGATCTGTGAAGAGAAAAAGATTAGTGAAGACAAATGTGGGTCCCTTACAGTCAGAAATGGGGGAATTTATAATGGGAACAAAGAAATGGCAGACCAATTAAATACATACTTTGGTTCTGTCTTCACAAAGGAGGACACAAATTACCTCCCAGAAATGTTGGGGAGCATAGGGTCTAGTGAGAAGGAGGAACTGCTGAAATCAGTATTAGTAGGGAAATGGTGTTCGGGAAATTGATGGGATTGAAGGCCGATAAATCCTCAGGGCCTGATAATCTACACCCCAGAGTATTTAAGGAAGTGGCCCTAGAAATAGTGGATGTATTGCTGGTCATTTTTCAAAATTCTGTAGACTCTGGAACAGTTCCAAGAGATTGGAGGATAGCTAATGTACTTGGAAAACAATGACAGGATCGGACAAAGTCAACATGGATTTACGAAAGGGAAATCGTGCTTGACAAATTTACTGGAATTTTTTGAGGATGTAACTAGTAGAATAGATAATGGAGATCCAATGGATGTGGTGTATTTGGACTTTCAGAAGGCTTTCGATAAGGTCCCACATACGAGATTAGCGTGCAAAATTAAAGCACATGGGATTGGGGATAAGATACTGACATGGATAGAGAACTGGTTGGCGGACAGGAAACAAAGAGTAGGAATAAACGGGACTTTTTCCGAGTGGCAGGCAGTGATTAGTGGGGTACCACAGGGATCAGTGCTAGGACCCCAGCTAGTCACAATATATATTAATGATATAAATGAGGGAATTAAAGGCTAATTATAACAATATTAGGCAGGAACTGAAGAATTTAGATTGGGGGCGGCTGTTTGAAGGTAAATCAACATCTGACATGTGGGAGTCTTTCAAACGTCAGTTGATTAGAATCCAGGACCAGCATGTTCCTGTGAGGAAGAAGGATAAGTTTGGCAAATTTCAGGAACCTTGGATAACGAGGGATATTGTGAGCCTAGTCAAAAAGAAAAAGGAAGCATTCGTAAGGGCTAGAAGGCTGGGAACAAACGAAGCCCTTGAGGAATATAAAGAAAGTAGGAAGGAACTTAAGCAAGGAGTCAAGAGGGCTAAAAGGGGTCATGAAAAGTCATTGACAAACAGGATTAAGGAGAATCCCAAGGCTTTTTATACGTATATAAAGAGCAAGAGGGTAACCAGGGAAAGGGTTGGCCCACTCAAGGACAGAGGAGGGAATCTATGTGTGGAGCCAGAGGAAATAGGCAAGGTACTAAATGAGTACTTTGCATCAGTATTCACCAAAGAGAAGGACTTGGTGGTTGATGAGTCTAGGGAAGGGAGTGTAGATAGTCTCAGTCATCTCATTATCAAAAAGGAGGAGGTGTTGGGCGTCTTGCAAAGCATTAAGGTAGATAAGTCCCCAGGGCCTGATGGGATCTACCCCAGAATACTGAGGGAGGCAAGGGAAGAAATTGCCAGGGCCTTGACAGAAATCTTTGTATCCTCATTGGCTACAGGCGAGGTCCCAGAGGAATGAAGAATAGCCAATGTTGTTCCTTTGTTTAAGAAGGGTAGCAAGGATAATCCAGGAAATTATAGGCCGGTGAGCCTTAAGTCAGTGGTAGAGAAATTATTAGAGAGGATTCTTCGGGGCAGGATTTACTCCCACTTGGAAACAAACGAACTTATTAGCGAGAGGCAGCATGGTTTTGTGAAGGGGAGGTCGTGTCTCATTAACTTGATTGAGTTTTTTGAGGAAGTGACGAAGATGATTGATGAAGGAAGGGCAGTGGATGTTGTCTATATGGACTTCAGTAAAGCCTTTGACAAGGTCCCTCATGGCAGACTGGTACAAAAGGTGAAGTCACACGGGATCTGAGGTGAGCTGGCAAGATGGATACGGAACTGGCTCGGTCATAGAAGACAGAGGGTAGCAGTGGAAGGGTGCTTTTCTGAATGGAGGGCTGTGACTAGTGGTGTTCCGCAGGGATCAATGCTGGGACCTTTGCTGTTTGTAGTATATATAAATGATTTGAAGGAAAATGTAGCTAGTTTGATTAGTAAGTTTGCGGACGACACAAAGGTTGGTGGAGTTGCGGATAGTGATGAGGATTGTCAGAGGATACAGCAGGATATAGATTGGTTGGAGACTTGGGCGGAGAAATGGCAGATGGAGTTTAATCCGGACAAATGTGAGGTAATGCATTTTGGAAGATCTAATACTGGTGGGAAGTATACAGTGAATGGCAGAACCCTTAGGAGTATTGACAGGCAGAGAGATCTGGGCATACAGGTCCAAAGGTCACTGAAAGCAGCAACGCAGGTGGATAAGGTAGTCAAGAAGGCATACGGCATGCTTGCCTTCATCGGTCGGGGCATAGAGTATAAAAATTGGCAAGTCATGCTGCAGCTGTCCAGAACTTTAGTTAGGCCACACTTAGAATATTGCGTGCAATTCTGGTCGCCACACTACCAGAAGGACGTGGAGGCTTTGGAGAGGGTACAGAAGAGGTTTACCAGGATGTTGCCTGGTCTGGAGGGCATTAGCTATGAGGAGAGGTTGGATAAACTCGGATTGTTTTCACTGGAACGACGGAGGTGGAGGGGCGACATGATGGAGGTTTACAAAGTTATGAATGGCATGGACTGAGTGGATAGTCAGAAGCTTTTTCCCAGGGTGGAAGAGTCAGTTACTAGGGGACATAGGTTTAAGGTGCGAGGGGCAAAGTTTAGAGGGGATGTGCGAGGCAAGTTCTTTACACAGAGGGTAGTGAGTGCCTGGAACTTGCTGCCGGGGGAGGTGGTGGAAGCAGGTACGATAGTGACGTTTAAGAGGCATCTTGACAAATACATGAATAGGATGGGAATAGAGGGATACGGTCCCCGGAGGTGCAGAAGGTGTTAGTTTAGACAGGCATCATGATCGGCGCAGGCTTGGAGGGCCGAATGGCCTGTTCCTGCGCTGTACTGTTCTTTGTTCTAATATCTCCAAGCTTGCAGTCGACACCAAGCTGGGTGGGAGTGTGAGCTGCGAGGACGATGCAGAGAAGCTCCAGTGTGATTTGGACAGATTGAGCGAGTGGGCAAATACATGGCAGATGCAGTATAATGTGGATAAATGTGAGGTTATCCACTTTGATGGCAAAAACAGAAAGGTAGATAATTATCTGAATGGCGATAGATTGGGAAAGGGAGAGGGTGCAGCGAGACCTGGGTGTTCTTGTGCACCAGTCGCTGAAAGTAAGCATGCAGGTGCAGCAGGCAGTTAAGAAGGCAAATGGTATGTTGGCCTTCATAGCGAGAGGATTTGAGTACAGGAGCAAAGATGTCTTGCTGCAATTATACAAGGGCTTAGTGAGACCACATCTGGGGTATTGTGTGCAGTTTTGGTCTCCTTATTTGAGGAAGGATGTTCTTGCTATGGAGGGAGTGCAGTGAAGGTTCACCAGACTGATTCCTGGGATGGCAGGACTGACGTATGAAGAGAGATTGGGTCGATTAGGCTTGTATTTGCTAGAGTTTAGAAGAATGAGAGGGGATCTCATAGAAACCTACAAAATTCTAACAGGACCGGACAGACTAGATGCAGGAAGGATGTTCCCGATGGCGGGGGAGTCCAGGACGAGGGGTCACAGTCTAAGGATAAAGGGTAAGCCATTTAGGACTGAGATGAGGAGAGATTTCTTCACCCAGAATTCTCTACTACAGAAAGCAGTTGAGGCCAAATAATTAAATATATTCAAGAAAGAGTTAGATATAGTTCTTGGGGCTAATGGGATCAAGGGATACGGGGAGAAAGCAGGAACAGGTTACTGAGTTTGGATGATCAGCCATGATTGTATTTAATGACAGAGCAGGCTCGAAGGGCCGAATGGCCTACTCTGCTCCTATTTTTCTATGTTTCTATATTTAAATGTTTACCCAGTTACTGATATAATCAATCATATACTCTACACTTTTTATCCCAGAAAAAAATACACAAACCAGGTTTCTTTAATAAACAACAAAATTATCAGCTTATTATAAAACAAGACTTATCCAGTAATGAAGCAAAGCATTAACACGCAGTGTAAATAGATATTTCCCTCTAGCTACCCAACACGTGTGCGCGCGCACACACCACACACACACACACCACACACACACACACCACACACACACACCACACACACACACCACACACACACACACCACACACCACACACACACACACACACACACACACACACACACACACACACACACACAACACACACACACACACACCACACACACACACACCACACGCACACACGCACACACGCACACGCACACGCACACACACACACCACACACACACACCGGTTAGATTAAAGAAAAAAGAAGTTTTCTCTGCAGAGATCTTTTACCAAAAAAAGACAAAAAAAAGAATACTTTGGTCAAATATTTGTTCATTCTTGAAGGAGAAGATATGGAATGATATCAATGGGCCCTTTATTCTGGCTTCCCAAATACACGTAGACTACTGTCACTGGGATCATTCTGGAGCAGTTCTTTTCAGGCGGCGTCAAGAGTTAATCTGGCAGGTTTCCCAGGAGAAATGCGACTTTGCAGAGCTAGAAGCAAAAGGGTTCTTTGTGATGAATTGGATATGGGGTTTGGAGCTCAGCTCCTTGTCGAACAGGACACCAGGGGTTACACACCATCTGGTTCAGTCTGAGTGAGCAAGCCAGTCATTATCTGCAGAGAGGAAAGACAGGCCAGCATTTCAGGAAGAACCCTTCTTCAGAACTGAAAACTGAAAGATATGCAAACATTTTAATTGAGTAGCTGGAGGAGAGCATTGTAGTGGGAGTTCAGCTGCTAGGGAGCAGCATCAGAAGAAGGAAGATCGCGGCACAGTGGCGCAGTGGTTAGCACCGCAGCCTCACAGCTCCATGGACCTGGGTTCGATTCCGGGTACTGCCTGTGTGGAGTTTGCAAGTTCTCCCTGTGTCTGCGTGGGTTTTCTCCGGGTGCTCCGGTTTCCTCCCACAAGCCAAAAGACTTGCAGGTTGATAGGTAAATTGGCCATTATAAATTGTCACCAGTATAGGTAGGTGGTAGGGAAATATAGGGACAGGTGGGGATGTTTGTTGAGAATATGGGATTAGTGTAGGATTAGTATAAATGGGTGGTTGATGTTCGGCACAGACTCGGTGGGCCGAAGGGCCTGTTTCAGTGCTGTATCTCTAATCTAATCCTCCTACCATACATAAAGAGTTGTTTATGAAAGTGAGGGAAAAGCAGAGACAGGGAAAACAGATTTGGTCATCGGCTCAGAGTAGTTGGATGAACGTCTGTGTGATGGCTATAAGAGCTCTATAATGTGAGTTTGGATAATCTAGTCCCCAGTGGAGGAGAACTGGTGGCAGAAAGATGGATGAATTGGCAGCCTTGCTGAGAACCCACGTGGCTGCCTGGTTTGAGAACAGCCATATTGTTTGGTGGTCTGGGGAGTAACGGGGGCACCTTTTCGAGGTCTGTGCTGAGATACATGATTTGGACAGTGCTGAGGGAGCTTTATATTGCACCTGACTGCTGCACCTGCCTTGAGTGCTTGCTACTGATTCTAGCTGCATGACTGGGAAATGTGAAACATTAATAAGTGAAAATATTGCAGGATGTACAAATGGATGTGATTTGCAAGCAGCAGAGCTGCTTTGATCAGCTTACCTAGCTGGAAGCAGCGGAGTGGTATTTTCCATCTTTGGGCAGCACACCTGTCAGTGTGACTGAGTGCTGCCAGGTGCTGGCTTGCCTCGAGGAGCAGAAGTAGGAGTAATTGGTCAACTGTGAGCTTAGTGGCCTGAATATGGGTTTCAGTCTATTTTAGTAATTGGAACGAAATGTGTTAACAGAATGATCGTGCTTATCACCAGACCTGCAAAAGAGGGAGCAGTTTGGTACAGTATGGACCCTCTGCCCTTGCTGTTTAGACCCTCTACACCATTACAGTGACCTGCAGGGAATGGTTGATTTCCTGTCTGCGGAATGGGCTACATGTCATGTGGACACGGTGCCATATTGCCAAGTTTTCCTGTGGCAGAATGTGGATCAGTCGCTCCTGCGATACTCAGTTAGTAGATGAGCCAGGTTAGGTTCCCTGAGTTAGTTGTGGCTCGGTGGTAGCACTCTCCCCTTTGAATCAGTTCAGGATCAAGCTCACAAATCCTGACTGTCAGTCCAGTACAGTACTGAGGGAGTGCATTGTTGAAAGTGTCATCTTTCAGGTGATGAGATGTTATATCAGGGCCCCATCAGGACATGCTGAGGATGTGAAAGGTGCTGTATAAATGCAAGTCTGTCTTTTTCCCTTTCTTAGCACATTGTAGCAGGGCTGCTGTAACTGGTCTTATTGCTTGCGAAAGAGAGAAGGTGGAACTCAGCCAGGGTTCCAACTGGACTTTACTTTCCAGTGAACCATGCTAGAAAGTCTGTGTATATGGAATTGAGAGTGGACTCCCCTCCTCCTTAGCTATGACTGTGGAGAGTGGGCCCTCTGGTTTGGGGAGTGGGCTGTGGGCCCTCTGGTTTGGAGAGTGGGCTGTGGGCCCTCTGGTTTGGGGAGTGGGCTGTGGGCCCTCTGGTTTGGGGAGTGGGCCGTGGGCCCTCTGGTTTGGAGAGTGGGCTGTGGGCCCTCTGGGGAGTGGGCTCCTGTCAAATGATGCAGGGAGATCTGGTGAAAGTGCAAAGTGAAAATAACAAGGTGTGTCGGTAAAATATAAATGAAAGGAAACTCAGTCACTGTAATATTATGACAATTAGAATTTGGTTAATCCTAAGTGCAGCGATAAAATGATAACTAAAATTCTCAGTTGCAACAGATCAGACAGCTTTAGGCCTGGATTGTCATGTGAGAAGTACACTCTACAGTGATCATTGGCTGGTTTATGAGGGGTTGCAGAAAGTGTTATTGCTGGTCTGAAGGAGAGAGTGACAGTGAAACATTTTCTGACCTGCTTGTTCTGCTCGTTCCTAGGAGAGATGAGGATGGGCCTATAATGACAGCCCAGCAGGTGTTTGAGGAGTTCATCTGCCAGCGCCTCATGCAAGGATATCAGATTATTGTCCAAACCAAGAACAAGCTGTCCAATGCTGCAGCCTCGGCTCCTCTCAGCAGCAGCCCCCTCTACACACGAGGTAAGGAGCCGCACGGGTTGGTCATTAAGATGAAGCTTTGTGTTAAATGAGATCTAGGTTCTAATGGTGCAGTGAATCACTGAGGCGTGCAGAACGGTTCAGTGCAGGTTGCTCGAGTGAGCTAATCTTTGACAGATTTCCTTTCGGCACTGGTGTTACCCACAGTGCCCTTGGGAGAGGGTGGGCAATAATGGGGCTTTCGCTTTGGATCTCTACCCAGCAGCCACTGTCTGGAAGTGCGGTTGTGTGAGTGCAGGATTGGGCTTAGCTGCCACCCAGTGCTGAATAGCCTGCTGACATTCAGTGCCTGGGCTTAAACATGAAGAGTGGCTGTTGGGCTTGGGTACAGGAGGTGAATTGGAACCATACCCTATCTTTGTGGGGACAGGAGGAATTTGGCAAGAAAAAAAGGGAAAGTTGGAGGAGCAAAACTTTTTGCAAGGTGTGGATGTTGGCGTATCATCATCATTACTATTGGTCGCCTATTGTTGGAGCTCCTGTGACGGTCCTCCATTTTAAGGCAGGAAGGTGAATGCTGGTGTTGTAATTGGGAGGGTCCGTGGTCGCCCTTTCCGTGTTCTGTCCTGCAGCTGCATCACAGCTGCAGGTTGTGGACACTCATCGCTATTTTGATGGTGTTTCCTTCATTGAAGATCCCACTGAAACTTCTCCCAGGGCTCATCCGCCTGAAGTCAGTGGCAGTTTCTGGGAGTGGCAGTGTTTCTTAACCCACTTCTGTCACTCGGCGTTGTCCAGTCATGGTTAATGCTGTCTACCATCATTACAATGATGCAGTGCAGAATATTTTTCCATTTCAGCTGCTAAGGCGAGGATCAATCCCTCATTTCGAGCAAAACCCAAACTCAGTCAGTCACCCTTACTGTATTACTGTGGTATCCCCACTTCCAACGTCAGCATCCCTTGTGGCTCCAAGTTGTTAGTTATGTTTTGAAAGTTGTGGATGTTAACACCCGCTGGAGATTGAAACCCAATCCACTGAACCCTGAAAGAGGTCAGGCAGAGGTGATCTTAAGGGATATGGGGCAAGGAGCTGGGTCATAGTTCAATCATGATCTCACTGAATGGTGGAACACACTCGAGGGGCTAAATGACTAATGTTGGTCCTAAACCATCATTGGGCAGTATCTCAGAGTCAAAAGAAGGTGTATAACCTACTGATCTCCCTGTCCTCATGGTTGGAGGGTGGGGGTGAGTGCAAAGCCAAGCGGTAAATTGAAGGTCAGTACGTATGCCAGCGGCAAAACCAAGTCTGCACCTTTAACGGCCATGTGTGTCTCTGCTAAGCATGTCGTAGATCATAGTCCCCGTGGGCCAGTCAGAAAGGCATTGGCCGGAATTTTATGGTGAATGGACTGGAGCCGGACTCCGACGTGAAAGTCGGAGGCAAACCCGCTTCTGCCTAGCCTGGGGATCTGTCCTGTATTTTACAGGTCCCCGGGCTTTAATTGTCACGAGGTGGGACTTCCACCCACTTGAGGGAGGAGGTCCCGCCTCAGTGAGCTGCCGGCCAATCAGCGGGCCGGCAGCTCTTAGTCTCAGCAGCGCCACCGGGTGCGGTGGCCACTGCTGGGACTGCAGTCAAGCCGACGCCATGGATCGAGGAGGGAAGGTAAGTAGGGGCATGCCTCACCAGGAGGATCGGTCCTTCCCTGGTGAGGCTGGAGTGGTCCTTCAGGGGAAAGGGAGGGGAGTGTCTTGGGTCGCGGGGGTGGGTTGGGAGGCGGGGGAGGCCCTTGCCTTGCTGGGCGGCCTTTCACGTCCCCAGCACACACGCCTGCCACGGGTAAAATACCCATGGAGGCAGGCGAGGTCCCCTAAGTGGCCGTCAAGTGGCCACTTAAGGGTCTTGATTGGCCTTGGGCAGGCGAGCCGTTTACCACCCTCCACCCCCCCCCACCCCCACCCCGCCTGACCTCCGTAAACTTGTACGGAGGCGGAATCGAGACGGGTAGGCCTCCCGGAGCCTGCCGCTCAATTTTATGCCGCCCTCACGCCACCATCCGACCCGCTGGGGCGACGTAAAATTTCGGCCATTGGAACCTCTGCAATAATTAATACCCACCACACTTTATAGGAGGGATCCTTCCAGATGAACTTCAGTTATCAAATGCCTCAGTGCTGCTGTTTAGTAACCGGTGTAACACCTGTGTTTGCAGGTCTGGTGTCCAGGAACAAGCTGGAAGAGGAGGAGATTGCTTATTGGCTGAGCATGGGGCGCACCTTTCATAAGGTCTGCTTAAAAGACAAGATAATAACCGTCACGCGCTATCTACCCAAGTAAGTGAGAAGCAAGTGGTCCAGCCCTGCCGTTCACCTGGTTGATGTTTGGATAATTTAACAAGGATGGGACAGACATTTTGCCATCATTTTGTGTCTTTCTGCAAAATAAAATGAGAACGCAAAACTAGATTTGTAAATGAGAGCGGAACACGAGCTTTTACCAGTGCAGTTCAAGGTCACGCAGCAGTCATGCTTTTTGTGTGTAGCAGAAATTCTTCACTTGATTTGAAGCTGGTCGAGTAAAGGAGGCATAAATGCCTCAGCAGCGAGAAGCCTAACTGAGCATTCACCAAGGTCAAATATGGTTGTGATCAGGTCGCTGCCCTTAAAACTGTAAAATACCATTCTGTATCGAAAAAGAAAAGAGCAAAATAAATTGAATTTGTCTGGCGTCTTTTGCAATCTCGGGATGTCCCAAAGTGCTTTACAGCCAATCTACCCCCATTATGACCCAGCTGTGTAGCTTCCCGTATTTTTGCCAGCCTTGTTTGGTTATAGTGCTTCCTTACACTACTAATACATTTATTTAAAAATAAAACGATGACATCTTAAAGGTGTTGGTTCTGGCCCCACTTAGCACTGAAGCACATAATCCAAGCCGACACTCCAGTGTAGCACTCAGAGAGCACTGCTTTGTCAGAGGTGCCATCTTTCAAATGAGCCACTCAACAGTCACCCCTCCTCTTTCTCAGTGCTCCAGATGGGCTTAAACAAACCGATCATGCTATCTGAGGTGGAGCATGGAGCTCCTCTGATATCCTGACTGTTGTTCTTCCCTCAGTCAACACCAGCAACAGATTATCTACTCATTAATTTCCTTGTTATTCCTGTGATCTTGCTCTGTGCAAAATTACTGCTGTCTCTGTCTGCACGTCATAGTGATCCATTGCGTTTGAAGCACTTTTGGGACATTGCTGAGAGATGTGATTGAGGCTGTCTAAATGCAACTGTTTTTTAAAAGCTCTGTGATTTTGGGGAAATTTGACAGGAGAGTAGTGCAGGGAGCAGAGGTTTGCCTCCATGGACATGCATTATTTTCAACAGTTGATTTGGACCCGATAACATGATTCTGAGTGGGGAATAGGAGTTGGTCCGAGTGGGATCTGGCTTCACACGGAGAGTGGAGCAGTAAGATTGCTTGCTGAGTCACCCTGGCAGCTCCAGGCACACTGCAAGCCAGGGCAACTTGAGCTTTAGAAAAAAAACCTGTCAAAAACAATGAATTTTCTTGTGTTCTTAAAGTGTACATCTTTCAATCGGAGATGAGTTTGGGAAGTGAAGAAGTGAGTCAAAAAGTGATGGTTTTTGGCATATATATTTTATTTAGTTTCTAAAAGCACATTTTCCTCTTGGCCCTTCATTCATGTAATGCTGCTTGGAGGTTGGGGGTGGTGGGTGGTGTGGGGTGCGAAGAAAGGATTGCAGAAATTGAGAAGAATGAAGACGTAGCACAGCAGCTGTGTTCTGATTCTTGGCGGCTGCTTTTTGTCTGGTTCAGGTATCCTTATGAGTCTGCTCAGATCCAGTACAGTTACAGCCTCTGCCCGCCACATTCCAGCACTGAGTTCGTGTCGTGCTGGGTGGAGTTCTGTCACGAGCGGCTGGAGGAGTACAAATGGAATTACCTGGATCAGTACATCTGCTCATCGGGCTCCGAGGATTTCAGGTATGTGTCTCCGCCTCTCTGCCAATATCCACAAGGACTCCGACTTCTTCCTCAGAGCCACCAATGAAAGAGCAGTGCTGACACCTGGTATTTCCCATGTCACTCTGGAGCACTAAATTCACACAAGTGAACTCCTTGGTAGGGCTAAGCATGCAGCCGAGTCCCAGCTCACACTGACATGCAGTTGAAGAGAGGGGCACTGGGGAATATTGTAGATGGCTGCTGCATATTTATAGTGGGAGAGTTTTAAGTACCATATGCTATGTGCAAGATCCTGTGTGAGTGGGAAGTCAGCTGGAGACTGGGACCAGGCCAAGGGTAGAAATCAAGATAACATGGAGATTTTTGCTTGTGCCCTTGGTCTCTGATGTATCAGGATTCCACCTATCTCCAGGTTTGACTATTCCAATGCCCTCCTGGCCGGCCTCCCATCCTCCATAAACTTGAGGTGATTCAAATGTCCATGACCTCGCCCCTCCCTATCTCTGAAACCTCCTCCAATTCTGGCCTCTTGCACGTCCCTGATTTTAATTGCTCCACCACTGGCAACCGTGTCTTCAGTTGCCTTGGCCCCAAGCTCTGGAATATCCTCCCTACACCTCTCCATCTCTCTCTCTTCCTTTCAGACACTCATTAGAACCTACCTCTTTGACCAAGCTTTTGGTCATCTGTCCTAAGATCGCCTTTTGTGGTTCAGTGTCAGATTTTGTCTGATAATGCTCCCATAAAGCATCTTGGGATATTTTGCTATGTTAAAGGTGTTATGAAAATGCAAGTTGTTGTTGTACTAAGTAAGACCCTGACAGCGGAGTAAACTTTTTTTTTAATTGCTGCTTTACAGCCTGATCGAATCCCTGAAGTTCTGGCGAACAAGGTTCCTGCTGTTGCCGGCCTGCGTAACGGCTACGAAACGAATCACGGAGGGAGAGACTCGCTGTGACGTTTACGGTGAGAAGCTGCGCTCCGACCAGGAGGAGTGGCAGCTGCTGGATGGTTTCATTCGATTTGTAGAGGGTTTGAACCGAATACGGAGAAGGCATCGCTCAGACAGAATCATAAGGGTGAGGCTGTCTCTTCACTTTTCAGTGGAACACCAATTATTGGCAACTAGTAATTTAGACAGTGGAGTGTTTAAGTCGCCCAGCCAGAGGGGACCTGTGTTAATGTTCAACAACTGCCTGTCATTCATCTTGCATGGCTTCGGTTGAGCGAGCTTGGTCAGTTCTTTACTGTCTAAGCCAGTTATCCGTTTTATAAGGGAAGAGATTTACATTGTCCAACTTGCCTCAGCTGAATTGTGCCAGCTAATGTAGTATACGATGTATAAGTTACACCAGAGGAAGAGCTGCACCAAAGAGACTGTTCATTGGAATGTCAGTATCAAGTGGAGGGGCGCACAGTTAATTTGCTTTTTTCCCTTGCGTTAGGAAGGGAATAAATAATGATCATTAAGGGACCAGATTTTTCTGACAAATTAATGGTGCCTGAATGATTAATGTACAAATTGACCACCAGCTTGTGAGGAAGAGACTCCCCATGAATCATGAGTCCTCACAACTTGCTGGCTGATTGGTGCCCCTCTGCCATTCGCTTTGCAAAAACATCTCGCTCTCTACCTCCCCCCATCCCCTAAGTACTCTGAACAACGGGATACTTGCCAACGATGGCCAATCAATTTCTCTTGCCTAGAAAGTGAACAACTGAAAGTGTGGAGTCTTATTCCTTCAGGTTGTGAATTGTTGGAGATTTTTAAAAATATATAATTTTTTTCATTTTTTCTTACTTCTTCCTGTCTGTCTCTCTCAATCCAATCTTTTATTCCTGTTTTTTATTTCTCATCTGTACCTGATGGAGCATTTAATTTACCCACTCTAATTCACCCTCCTCAGTCCTTCATCTGTCTATCTCCCAATCCTTTAATCTCATTGGTTAAGGAAATAGATTGCCATCATTCGCCAGGGTTCCTGTTACCCTCACTGCGCTGTTATGAACTCAGACTTCTGGCAACTTCATGGGGGAAAAAAAAGTCAAAACATAAGAAATAAGAGCAGGAGCAGGCCATTCAGCCCTTTAAGCCTGCTGTGCCATTCAATAAGATTATGGCTCATCTACCTCAATTCCACCTTCCTGCATAATCCTCATATTCCTTAATTCCCTTAATATCCAAGAACCGTTCTGGTTCTGGTCACCGCATTATAGGAAGGATGTGGAAGCTTTGGAAAGGGTGCAGAGGAGATTTACTAGGATGTTGCCTGGTATGGAGGGAAGGTCTTACGAGGAAAGGCTGAGGGACTTTAGGTTGTTTTCGTTGGAGAGAAGGAGGAGGAGAGGTGACTTAATAGAGACATATAAGATAATCAGAGGGTTAGATAGGGTGGATAGTGAGAGTCTTTTTCCTCGGATGGTGATGGCAAACACGAGGGGACATAGCTTTAAGTTGAGGGGTGATAGATATAGGACAGATGTCAGAGGTAGTTTCTTTACTCAGAGAGTAGTAGGGGCGTGGAACGCCCTGCCTGCAGCAGTAGTAGATTCGCCAACTTTAAGGGCATTTAAGTGGTCATTGGATAGACATATGGATGAAAATGGAATAGTGTAGGTCAGATGGTTTCACAGGTCGGCGCAACATCGAGGGCCGAAGGGCCTGTACTGCGCTGTAATGTTCTAATCTAATCTAATCTATCAATCTCTGTCTTGAATATACTGAACAACTTGAGCATCCGCAGCCCCCTGGGTTAGAGAATTCCAAAGATTCATAACCCTTTGAGTGAAGAAATTTGTCCTCATTTCTGTCCTAAATAGCCAACCCCTTACTCTACGACTGTGACTCCTTGTTCTAGATTCCCCAGCCAGGGCAAACACCTTCCCAGTATCAACCCTGTCAAGCCCCTTAAGAATTTTATATGCTACAATAGGATCACCTTTCATTCTTCTAAATGCCAGGGAAGATAGGTCTAGTCTACTCAGTCTCTCCTCATAGGACAATCCCCCCATCCCAGGAATCAGTCTAGTAAACCTACATTGCACTCCCTCTAAGGCAAATACATCATTCCTTAGGTAAAGAGACCAAATCCGGACACAGTACGCCAGGTGTGGTCTTACCAAAGCCCTATATAATCCTCCAGCAAAATCTGGGCCGGTGGTTTTCTTGAAACACTCTGATGTAGTGTTAGATTTCCATACTACAAACTTCCATCTGTAGAATGTTTGCAGGTGAATGAGTTGTGAATTTTATGTTGAGTAGGATAATTTCTGACCACCTATTTCCATCTCTAACATCGCCTGACTCTATCCCTGCCTCAACTCATCTGCTGCTGAAACCCTCAATCATGCCTTTGTTACCTCTAGACTTGACTATTCCAACACACTGCTGGCCAGCCTCCCACATTATACCCTCTGTAAATTTCAGGTCATCCAAAGCTCTGCTGCCCATGTCCTAACTCGCACCAAATCTCACTCATCCATCACCCCTGTGCTTGCTGATCTACTTTGGCTCCTGGTTAAGCAAGGCCTCAACTTTACAATTCTCATCCTTCTTTTCAAAACCCTCCATGGCCTCACCCCTCCCTATCTCTGTAACCTCCTCCAGCCTCACAACCCTCCGAGATATCTGCGCTCACTTGCCTATTGAATATCCCTGATTTTAATTGCTCCACCATTGGTGGCTGTGCTTTCAGCTGCCTCAGCCCTAAGCTCTGGAATTCCCTCTCTACCTCACTTTCCTCCTTTAAGACGCTGCTTAAAACGTAGCTCTTTGACAAAGCTTTTGGTCAGCTGACCTAATATCTCCTTATGTGGCTCATGGCCAAATTTTGCTTTATAACATTCTGGTGAAGCACATTGGGGCATTGTATTGTGTTAAAGGTGATACATAAATGCAAGTTGTGGTTTAATAATTTTAGATAGCCAGGAAAATTGAATTTTGCAATGGCTTCAGCCAGTTGTGTTTCCCATTCTTTCTGTAGCAGTGAACAATAAGTGCAGTTGGCACATTGGCAGTGTTGTTAAGGACGGTGTCTATGTCTTTACTTTGCTTGTGTCCATACCTTAGTTCAAAATAGAGTTGTTTGGTTGCTGGAATAGTTGGGTTGAACATAAGCATGCAGAATAACATGCGAATTTACAGCCTGTTGATGCAGAATGATGAGATTAGGACAATTCATTAACTCTGTGAAACACCATCAAAGTGAAATAATAAGTGTAGGGAATAGCAGTTTCCCAACATCAACTCCTCAATGTGAAGATCTGTTAAACTCTGTGTACATCAAAGAAATGTCTACAACACGAATGACTTATAACATAAATGCCAACCCTGGTCACTCAGCATCAGTTCTGACTGAAGATCTGAAATTCGCTGGAGATTTATGTCATGCATGTACAACATAGCATCATGAATATTATTTCATCCAAAATTCTCTTCAGTAATCAAATGACGTAATAACATATTCCAAAAATGGACTTAAAATCCCTTGTGTACCAATTCCATTTATATTGTTCCTTTTTAAAGTATTGGCCTGTTGGTCTCTTGCTGTGCCTCAGAGGGTCTGTGAATTTTTATTTTGGATAAATTGGACGATTAGTTTTAGCCTAATGTGATGGTGAGGAGTCAGGAGAACATGGTGGGCCATATGTGTGATGCTGTAGTTAAAGGATAATCCTGGACCTATTATCTTAGCCATGGTGAGACTCGATGTGCTCAGGGCAGAAATCAGAAATTGGCGGCCCATCTCACTGCTTAATGTTGACTACAAGATTCTGTCCAAAGCCACAGCCACTCGAGTCACGTCTGCTCTGGAGTTGGTGATTCACCCTGACCAGACCTGCACTGTACCCAGCAGGAAGATCTCTGATAGTCTTGCGCTACTCAGGGATACGATCGCCTATGTACGGGACAGGAGGGTGGACACCTGCCTCATCAGCCTGGACCAAGGGAAGGCTTTTGACAGGATATCACGCACCTACATGATGGACATGCTGTCCAAAATGGGGTTTGGGGAGGGAATCTGCAATTGGATCAAACTGCTCTGCACGAACATCAGTAGCGCAGTCTCAATCAATGGGTGGGATTCAGAACGTTTCCCGATCCAATCTGGAGTCAGACAGGGCTGTCCTCTCTCCCTTGTCTTGTTTGTTTGTTGTATTGAACCCTTTGCTGAGTCTATTAGGAAAGATGTGAGCATAAGAGGGGTGACAATCCCAGGCAGTGGAGGCACCCAGCTTAAAACCTCCCTGTACATGGATGATGTCGCCATCTTCTGCTCGGATCCGCTGTCCATTCGCAGACTGATGAGTATCTGCGACCAGTTCAAACTGGCCTCGGGAGCCAAAGTTAACCACGGCAAGAGCGAGGCCATATTCTTTGGGAACTGGGCTGACCGATCCTTTGTCCCCTTCACCGTCAGGTCAGACTACCTGAAGGTGCTGGGGATATGGTGCGGAGGGGCCGGGGCGTGCACCAAAACCTGGAAGGAGTGAGTAGCCAGGGTACACCATAAACTGAGCATGTGGGAGCAGCGATCTCTCTCCATTGTGGGTAAGAACCTGGTCATCAGGTGTGAGGCGCTCACGTTGCTGTACGTGGCGCAGGTCTGGCTCATACCCCACTCCTGCGCTGTGTTGGTCACCCGAGCCATTTTCCGCTTCATATGGGGATCCAAAATGAACCGGGTCCAGAGGGACATGATGTTCAAACCCCTTGATAAGGGCGGGAAAAATGTACCCAACGCCGCCCTCATCCTGATGACCACCTTGGTGTGCGGCTGCATCAAGTTGTGCGTAGACCCCCAGTACGCAAACTCCCAAGTGTCACTACGTGCTGAGGTTCTATCTGTCCCCAGTGTTGCGAAGGATGGGCCTGGTCACATTGCCGCGGAACTCGCCATCCAGTTGGTCCATGCCGTACTACCTATCCGTCGTGGAAAGGTTTCTACAGAAAAACACCTTTGACCACCAATCCATCAGGCACTGGTCTGCACAGAATGTCCTCAAGACCCTATGGGAAAAGGATATGGTGGATCCGGTCGGATGGTGCCCCAAGCAGACTGCCAAAGTCATTTGGCGGAATGCCACATCAGAACTTTCAAACAAGCACCAAGATATAGCTTGGATGGTGGTGAGAAGAGTCCTCCCTGTCAGATCCTTCCTGCACACCCGGAGTCTCACACCCTCTGCACAATGCTCTTGAAGTGGCTGTGGTGGGGAAGAGACGGTTTCCCACCTCTTTCTGGAATGTGTCTTTGCAAAGCAGATGTGGAAAGAGATGCAGTGGTTTTTGTCGAGGTTCATCCCAAGCAGCTCTGTAACACAGGAGTCTGTACTCTACGGGTTGTTCCCAGGGACGCACACCGAGACAAACATCAACTGCTGCTGGAGGACTATCAATTCGGTGAATGACGCTCTTTTGTCTGCCCGAAACTTGCTGGTCTTCCAGTGCAAAGAGTTGTCCACGACCAAATGTTGCGGACTGGCACATTCTAAGGTCCAGGACTATGTGCTGAGGGACGCACTAAAGCTTGGGGCAGCTGCAGCAAAGGCTCAATGGGGAAAGACCACTGTGTAAGGTCCCCCGACCAAGGTGAACTGAGGTGCTAGATCCATGGAAAACCCCTCGAACTGTAGCCAGAAAATATTTGTTTGCTGTAAAATGTACATGGCATGTCAAATGAAATGGAAGTGTTGTGAGGCAACTCACTCCTGTATTGAAGGAAACTGATCTCCTTTGCACTCTTTGTATTGTTTGACCATGTGCTTTTTGGAACTGTTTTTTAATGTATTTTTTACAGATTTTATGAATAAAATATATTTTGGAAATAAAAAAAAAGAGACTCAATGTGCTCATCAAAGTGAGATTTTGAAGTGGTCAGAAGTATTACGTGTTTTTGGTTTATAATGATAGGTGGTCCTGCCAGATCAGAGTTTTACAGGGAAAGGTCCCCACAATCTGTCTGGGTCTGTGATTCCTATCTGCTTGGTGCTCTGTCAATCATCCTGATATGTGGGACCATTCGGGTGGGTCAGAATATGACATATTTAACAATGTTAAAGATTAAAAGTAATTTTACTAGTTGGGAGGTACCAGCATAAGGCTTGCAATTCAGACTTCTGGAATATTCCTGTTGCCCTTCAGTTTTCTTCCATTTATTGAGATTGATGCTCACAGGGAGAGGCTAATCTGTCATCCGGTGTACGATTGACTTTCAGCTGCTGGTGAATGTGATGCCTCAGTTTGTTTAACTAATGCAGGTTTTTCTATTCATCTTTCAGAAAGGGGCCCCCATTAAAGGACTGCAGGTGACCGGGCCCCTCTCAAACTATCCCACTGAGCCAGCAGGGCCACCTCTCGGCAAGAAGGGAACTTCAGCTCTGTCAGCCTTGCTGGAGATGGAAGCCAGCCAGAGGTGAGACCTCCGCTTTGAGCAGCTGCTTCCACGGTTACACAATGGGTCAATCATCAGGGTTCCTTCTGTGGCCATTAGATTGCGCTTCCTCCCTCCCTCACTCTGCTCCCTCCCTCACTCTGCTCCCTCCCTCACAAGTATAGCTGCCCCGACTCATGCTGGGATAGGGGGGAGGGGCTGCAGCCTTTGCTCAGAGTCTCGCTGCTTGGACTGGGAACTGAGTGGAAATGGCCCCATCTTTATCCCCATTCCATTTGCACTGAACATAAAGCGCTTCAAAAAGGTCAGTCTTCATTCAGTTGTAATTTAGAACTAAATCTGGTATAATATTCTTCACCCTGTAAACATTACACAGTCTCTTAATTAATGTATCAACTGAATTCATTCTTCCCACAATTATTCAGTGGTCTCAAATCCATATTTAACTTTGATTAGTCCCTGTGTGATTGTTTCAAATTTCATATCCGTTACCACTCAGTTAGTTTCATATTCCAACCCAGTTGGTGATTAGGACCTCCTAATTCAAGGGACTGCGATCCGCATGGATCGGGGGGATCGCGATCCGCATAGATCCAAGGGACAGAAGTTGAAATCCCTGAAGTTTTGTCAGACAAAATGCTGGAATAAAATAAGCTGAAAACGTGGGCTTCGTTGTGATGGTGCTTTATACAGTTTCACTGGCGTTGGGAATGGCAGAGTGAAAATAGAGAGGGAAATGTCAGTGCTGAGGGATGAGCTGCGGAACTGAATCTGTGCATTTCAATGCAGATTCCTGAACTAGGCTGATTGTGTTTTTTTTTTAAATGACTCAAACTCCAATCGCAAAGCAACGCAACAAAGTGTCTGGATTGTGTTTTTAAATGTGATAATGAAACTTAATCACCGTGATAGCTCTTTAATTAAACTAATTTTTTGCTGCACAGTAAGGAGAAACTAAAAATCCACACCTGTGACGTTAAAGGGATCCTTAGTTGAAGGTGGGGCTAATCCTGCCTCAGACCAAGTGGGTCTCCGCACAAGGTTTAGTTTAACACTGCTGCTATAGTACCTTCATTTTTCAAAAATAAATGATGTATTTCCTTTCTAATGGTCTCCAGGAGCTTCGAAGAGCAGCAGGCAGCAGTGCATTCTGGGAAAGGTGCCGGCCCAGCCTCTGACAACAGCCCACACTCTGGGGCAAACATTGCTATCGCTCCCAGCTATGTCGACAGTCCAAGGAAGGTAAAAAGCACTCTTATTTAAAATCACAGAACACTCTTAATCGTTTCATTTCTGGTGTCTTTGCTGTTTGCAGCATGTGATTCAGTACTGAAGTAAACAGGTAGAAAAACATTCCCTTTTTTCAAACAGATATACTTGGTGTTGCCGCTAGGAGTTGTTTTACATTTTGGTACCAATCGCTGCTGGGATTATGGTATTTAAAGCATTGTGCTTGAATGTTGTGACAAACAAAGTGTGATTAATACTCATCCTTCCATCTAATTGCTCTCATCATTATCAGTGACAGTCCTGTAAATACCAGTACTTCGCTCAGAGTTATACTACTCCAAGTGTGCTCCTTTGCACAGGGTGCAACCCATGTTTGGAAGGACAGAATCTATAGTTTTATTTTCTATGTATTTCTCTACAGGTTTGCAAATTTCTCTCATGCTCTGTGGCGCACTGCATTGAGAAGGAAAATTTTAAATTTGTGAGAGGAAGTTAATTGCTGTCGTTCAATTCAAATTAAACCACATTTCTAGTTAAAAACAAAAACAAAATTCTGCAGATCCTAGAAATCTGAAATAAAAATTGAAAATGCTGGAAATGCTCAGCAGGTCAGGCAGCATCTGTAGATGGAGAAACAGAGTTAACATTGGCCTGATTTTAACCCATGCAAAACCCACCCACTTGCAGAGAGCTAAAATCGGACCCAATGTTTTAGATTGATGACCTTAACTGGATGTCTCTAGTTAAATGGGCTACATTAAGGCAGCTGGTTCTGCTGGCATTTTTCTACGTTAAACTGCAGGATGTTACTGTAGTGTCTGTAATAGCCCTGAATAATCCAGCAATCTCCTGGCTGAGGAGATTTCTGTATACCTTTCCACCCTTAATCTTTATCAGGAGGAGATAGTTATGATCATTCCGGTAACCCCTTACTGGGCCAGGAAGGCCTTGTCTTTAGGGTTATCTGTCTCAAGAAACAGCCGTTGAATTGTGGAGCCCCCACCCCTTCTTCCATTGGGAGGAAGTATTATCTGGTTGCTGTGCACAACACACACCACATCACATATATTGGATAAATAATCTCTTAATCAAAATAGTTTATTTCACTTGAAAGCAAGACTTGGAGAATCCGTTACAAAGTGGCTGTTGGATAACTGGGATTGGAGCTAATCTTCATTTAGTGTTCCCTGGCAGTCCAGGTTCCACCAGTGAAAGTTAAAACTTTTTCGTGCAGTGGCCATTTCTTGGGTCAACCAACAGTAAAAGGTCTTTTCTTGAGATCAGGCAAAGGTTGTGCGAGAGTTTGGGAAGATTCTCACTGCTCCAGTGATGTGATGGTGTCCCAAATGACTTAGTTTTCCTCCCAACTCCCATGATTAATGGCAACTTGTGGAAGGGAACTTGTGCCCAAGTATGTAAATAATCTGTCATTCTCATATGTTTATTCTTTACACAGGAAGGATTAGAAGGGTAATGACATATCCCACTTGATCTTGAGTGTTGTATCACACTGTGGAGCAATAGCTACCAAACTTAAAATCAGTGCAAAAAGCTACACAGTACAAGCTACAAATAGGGGATGTCAAGGAATCCAGCTCCCAGTGAAGTACTGTTCTTTGCAATCTACCAATTTTTAATTTTTTTAACTTCAATCAGTTCCACTCACAGGCTTGAAGTAAACAAAATCATGATGAAGTTCCACATGCATGCATAGTAATAAAGGGAACATGTGTAGATTAGGAATAGGAGTCGATCAGTCATCCCCGTCATGCCTTATTTGGCCATTCAATAAGATCATGGCTGATGTGTAGCTCAACTCCAGTTCCATATCCCGCGATACTCATATCTAATAAAGATTAGAAAATTTCAGGGGCAATTCCAGATTTTCACTATCATTTGTGGGAAAAAAATGTTTTGATGTTATTCCTGAATGGACCAGCTCTAATTTTAAAGTTATACCCCTTTGTTCTAGAGTTCATTTATATCTAGCCTTTTGAATCCCTTTATTGTTTTAAAGACATCATGCAACCCAGTTCATGGATTATTACTGTCCCCAAGTACTATTTCAAAGCAGAATATAGATTTTTATCTGCTATAGGTTTTAGAGTGAGTCACTCTTCAGCAATGCTTTAGCAGGATCTGCAATAATGCAGGTATATGTATGTGGCTGTGGTGACTGTCCCTGTTTCCTGCACTCCATCTTTTGGAAGTGTGATGAATTACTCTAAAGCTGGATTATGGCAGAGTAATATGAACATTCCAGAATAGTCTTTTGTCATCTCTTGATACAAAAAGTGGCGAGATAGATACCTGTAGCTAAAAGTGTGTGAATAATTTGAGGCCCATTTTGGATGTGAACTCTTCCCTCCATTTATGACTCTAGATTGGTGCCATATCTGGCTGTTTTATTTATGAGCTTTTTCTAGCAGACTCAAGATAAACTGATTGCAGTCTCGCTGTTAATGATGCATGAAATCTGGCCTGCACCCAATATATCAAAGGGAGTCATCACTGTCACAGTACAATTAACCAGAATATGATGGTGAATTTATAGTTCACTGTTACTGCTGTGTATGTCATTTTAGATTCTCTGCCACAGCACAATTAACCAGACATAAGAACATAAGGAGTAGGAGTAGGCCATTTGAGCCTGCTTCACCATTCAGTGAGATCATAGCTGAGCTTCCACTTCAACACCATTTTCCTGCACTATCCACGTATCCCATGATGTTTTTAATATCTAGAAATTTATCAATCTCAATCTTGAACAAACTTAACAACTGAGCCTCCACTGCCTTCTGGGGCAGAGAATTCCAAAGATTGACCACCCTCTCAGTGAAGAAATTCCTCCTCATCTCAGTCCTAAATGGCCTGCCCCTTATGCTGAAACTGTTTACCCTGGTTCTAGACTCCCCAGTCAGGGGAAACATCCTTCCTACATCTACCCTATCGAGCCCTGTAAGAATTTTGTATGTGATATTGTCCATTTTGGCAGGAGGAATAAAAAAGCATATTATCTAAATCGTGAGCGATTGCAGAGCTCTGAGCTGTAGAGGGATTGGGATGTCCTAGTGCATGAATCACAAAAGGTTAGTATGCAGTTATAGCATGTAATTAGGAAAGCTAATAGAATGTTATCGTTTATTGCAAGGGGAATTGAATACAAAAGTAGGGAGGTTATGATTAGATTAGAGATACAGCACTGAAACAGGCCCTTCGGCCCACCGAGTCTGTGCCGAACATCAACCACCCATTTAGACTAATCCTACACTAATCCCATATTCCCACCAAACATCCCCACCTGTCCCTATATTTCCCTACCACCTACCTATACTAGTGACAATTTATAATGGCCAATTTACCTATCAACCTGCAAGTCTTTTGGCATGTGGGAGGAAACCGGAGCACCCGGAGGAAACCCACGCAGACACAGGGAGAACTTGCAAACTCCACACAGGCAGTACCCGGAATCGAACCCGGGTCCCTGGAGCTGTGAGGCTGTGGTGCTAACCACTGCGCCACTGTGTTATACAGAGTTATACAGTTATACTGTAACTGTTATACAGTTATACAGAGCATTGGTGAGACCACATCTGGAGTACTGTGAACACTGTTGGTCTCCTTATTTAAGGAAGGATGTAAATGTATTGGAAGCAGTTCAGAGAAGGTTTATTAGACCAATACCCGGAATGGGCCGGTTGTCTTATGAGGAAAGGTTGGACAAGCTAGGCTTGTATCCGTTGGAGTTTAGAAGAGTAAGAGGCGACTTGATTGAAACGCAAGATTCTGAGGGTGGATGTGGAAAGGATGTTTCCTCTTGTGGGAGAATTTAGAACTAGGGGGTCACTGTTTAAAAATAAGGGGTTGCCCATTTAAGACAGAGATGAGATATTTTTTCTCTGAGGATCTTGAGTCTTTGGAACTCTCTTCTTCAAAAGGCGATGGAAGCAGAGTCTTTGAATATTTTTAAGATTCTTGATAAGCAAGGGGATGAAAGGTTATTGTGGTAGGTGGGAATGTGGAGTTTAAGTCAGTCATGATCTTATTGAATGGCAGAGCAGGCTTGTGGGGCCGAGTGGCCTACTCCTGCTCCTAATTTGTATGTTTGCATGTATGTATGTTTGAATGAGATCACCTCTCATTCTTCTAAACTACAGAGAATAAAGGTCCAGTCTATTTAATGTTTCCTCATAGCACAATCCCTCCATCCCAGGAATTAGTTTGGTGAACCTTTATTGCACTCTATCTATGGAAAGTATACCTTTCCTTAGGTAAGGAGACCAAAACTACACACAATACTCCAGGTGTGCTTTCCCAAGGCTTTATATAATTGCAGCAAGACCGAGGCGGGAGCAATACACTGTCAATTATAGGAGGTATGATCAGTAAGTTCGCAGATGACACGAAAATTGGTGGTGTCATAAATAGTGAGGAGGAAAGCCTTAGATTACAGGATGATATAGGTGGGCTAGTAAGATGGGCGGAGCAGTAGCAAGTGAAATTTAATCCTGAGAAGTGTGAGGTGATGCATTTTGGGAGGACTAACAAGGCAAGGGATATACAATGGGTGGTAGGACCCTAGGAAGTACAGAGGGTAAGAGGGACCTTGGTGTACTTGTCCATTGATCACTGAAGGCAGCTGCACAGGTAGATAAGGTGGTTAGAAAGGCATATGGGATACTTGCCTTTGTTAGCCAAAGCATAGAATATAAGGGGCGGCACAGTGGCACAGTGGTTAGCACCGCAGCCTCACAGCTCCAGCGACCCGGGTTCAATTCCGGGTACTGCCTGTGTGGAGTTTGCAAGTTCTCCCTGTGTCTGCGTGGGTTTCCTCCGGGTGCTCCGGTTTCCTCCCACATGCCAAAGACTTGCAGGTTGATAGGTAAATTGGCCATTATAAATTGCCCCTAGTATAGGTAGGTGGTAGGGAAATATAGGGACTGGTGGGGATGTGGTAGGAATATGGAATTAGTATAGGATTAGTACAAATGGGTGGTTGATGGTCGGCACAGACTCGGTGGGCCGAAGGGCCTGTTTCAGTGCTGTATCTCTAAAAAAAAAAATAAGAGCAGGGAGGTTATGATGGAGCTGTATAAAATGCTAGTTAGGCCACAGCTGGAGTACAGTGTACAGTTCTGGTCACAGCATTATAGGAAGGATGTGATTGCACTGCAGAGGATGCAGAGGAGATTCACCAGGATTTTGCCTGGGCTGCAGCATTTCAGCTATGAAGAGAGACTGGATAGGCTAGGGCTATTTTCCTTAAAGCAGAGAAGGCTGACCCCCGCCCCGCCACCATACCTGATTGAGGTATACAAAATTATGAGGGGCATTGATAGGATAGATGGGGAAAAAAAAATTCCCTTAGCGGAGGGATCAATAACCGGGGGCATAGATTTAAGGTAAGGGGCAGGAGGTTTAGAGGGGATTTGAGGAAAAGTTTTTTCACTCAGAGGGTGGTTGGAATCTGGAACACACTGCCTGAAGAGGTGGTAGAGGCAGGAACCCTCGCAACATTTAAGAAGTATTTAGATGAGCACTTGAAACGCCATAGCATACAAGGCTATGGGCCAAGTACTGGAAAATGGGATTAGAATAGATAAATGCTTGATGGCCAGCACAGACACGATGGGCCGAAGGGCCTGTTTCTGTGCTGTATAACTCTATGACTCTAATTCAGTCCCATCACTCCACAGGTCATAGCATATTATTAAAGTTTTCCCACCTAACCAGAAAACAGACAAATTAAACACTTTATTAACACCCAGAATAAAATACACCAGGTATCTTTAAACAACAACAAATTAGCTATTTATTGATAAACTAAATCTTCAACACTGTTAAGATAAATTTATGTCCAAAGACCTTATAACTTCTTATTTATCCTAACCACTCCCCACCCCCCAACCACCATGCACATACACAGGCATTCAAAAAAACAATGGTTAACTGGTTTTTAAAAATGGCGTTTCTTAGGAAAAAAGTAAGTAGCTGGGTTGTAAGTCCTGGTGGGTTTAAAGGCTCACTCGGGTCTGAAAATGAAACCCAACCCGAGCCTGACAGAACCTCGATCCGATCCGGCCCGAGCCCTTTCATTTTTTCCCGTGCCCGACCTGACCACTGGAATTTTCAGTTAACCTAGCTTCCGTTTTTCACTTTTTAAGCAACAAAAACTGTAACTGGACTTGAAAGGTTGTTTAAAAAGGACATTTAAGATTGGACCCACGTACCGAAGGTGGTGAAGAGTGTGTCCGACCCGAGCCCGAATGCCAGACCCGGAGGAGCGACCCGAACCCGACACATGTTGTCGGGTCCCTTCGGGTTCAGGTCGGGTAGCCATGCTCTAGGTGGGTTACGTTCGCAGTTGATGAAGTGTCCTCGAGTAGAGTAATCAGATGCCACTTGAAGTCTCAAGGCAAATTTGACAAAACAGTCTTTAATAGATAGGCATTCAAAGTATTTCAGTTGCAGCAGGTGTCACACAGTTCTTTCTATGAGAAGCACAGCAATAAGTCTGACTAGGATTTTAAACTGGGTTGTCTTTTGGTAGAAACTTTACTGAGAATTCCAGCAAACACAAATAGGCAATAGAGAGTCAATTCTGTACCAGAGACTTCTTAGAGTTTTGTAGTAAAATAGAATTTACTACCTCCGACAATGAAAATGTTCTTTTTCCAGGGTTTTTCTTTCCTTAGGCAATACAGAGCCTGAATATAAATGTAGATTTTTTTTTTCTGCTAAGGGAGAGAGATCCTTTCAGTGAAGCACGCTTTGCTGGACTCCAGTTCAAACTGGTTAAAGCCAGTCTATGCCCACAGTTAAAAGTTACAGTACACTATGTGACCTCCTCTCTCTCCTGCTGTGGCCTAGGAAACAGGTGCAGCTGGCAAACTGTGCCCTTTAGTTTTTAAAGGCACACTGTTTTTAAACAGAAAAATAAACTACACTTCCATGACACCTGCACTGTTGGTGAAATGAAATGCCATTCTTAAAATGCATTTCATTACGATGTAAAACAGAAACTGGAAAAAAACACTAAACATATTTTCACATTCATGATGTCATTCACTCTACTGATAATTTACGAATGTTTTCTTTGTACCATTGCCATTCATGTAACAACATGGTTAAATTCCTAACAGAGCGTCGGCGATAACATTGTCTTTCCCCGAAATATGTACAATTTTCAAATGATAAAGTTGTAACAACAAACTCCACTAGCATTTTAGTTTTTAAATTTTTCCACAGACGTTGATGGGATATGGTCAGTGTATATTAGTGTTTCTTTATAGTCTTGGCGGACATATACTTCAAAATGTTTGAGAGCCAGCAAAAGTCCTAATGTTTCTTTTTCCACAGTGGAATATTTTTTTTGATGGCAATTTAGTTTTCTTGAAAAGTACCCTACTGGTTTTTCAATGCCCAATTCGTCATCCTGCAGTACGACTGGACCAAACCCCAGGTCACTAGCATCGATAGCTATTTTAAAGGGTTTTGCAAAATTTGAAGCAGCCAACACTGGTTCATTACTTAAGATTGCCTTCAGCTTTTCAAAAGCTGCCTGGCATTCATCTGACCATACTACTTTGTTTTTCATTTTTTGTAGCAAATTGGGTAATGGAGCAGCCACGATGCTAAAATTTCCTGTAAAAACTGCACATCCCTAAAAATCTCATTATTCCACATTTAGATTTAGGGATAAGGACCTCTATTAAGGCAGTACCTTTGCCATTTTTGGCAATACTTGTCCTTGCCCCACTATGTGTCCGAGGTAAGTTACTCTTGCTTTTCTGAATTTGATTTTTTCCATATTTATCACGAAGTCCACTGCTTGTTTTGAACAGAATTTTTAGCTGGTTTAAGTGTTCTTGCCAAGTGTTACTGTATATTAGTACATCATCAAGATACACTACGCAGTTGGGAACACTAGCTACCACCTGATTCATTAATCTTTGAAAAGTGACTTTTTGAGCCAGCATGTAGAAAGTCCTACAAGAGAAGGGGCGGTTCTGGACCTAATCTAAGGGAATGAAGCCGGACAAGTGGTGGAAGTGTCAGTGGGGAAGCATTTCGGGGATAGTGACCATAACTCTAAGATTTAAGGTAGTTATGGAAAAGGACAAAGACTGACCGGAAATAAAGGTACTGAATTTGGGGAAGGCCAATTTCAATATGATAAAACAGGATCTGGCCAAAGTGGACTGGGAACAGCTACTTGTAGGAAAGCCTACATCAGACCAGTGGAAGTCATTCAAAAAGGAAATAGAGAGATTTCGGGGCCAACATGTTCCCGTAAAGATGAAGGGTAGGACCAATAAATCCAGCGAACCCTGGATGTCAAGGGATATAGAGGATTGGATAGGGAAAAAAAGGAGGCTTATGGCAGATTCAGAGGGCTGAAAACAGTGGAGGCCCTAGAGGAGTATAGAAAGTATAGGGGGGTACTTAAGAAAGTAATTAGGAGAGCGAAGAAGGGGCATGAAAAAACACTGGCGGGCAAGATAAAGGAAAATCCCAAGGCGTTTTATAAGTATATTAAGGGCAAGAGGATAGCCAGGGAAAGAGTAGGGCCCATTAGGGACCAAAGTGGCAATCTGTGTGTGGAGCCGGAGGACAGCGGTGAGGTTTTAAATGATTACTTTTCATCTGTGTTCACTATGGAGAAGGACGATGTAGGTGTAGAGATCAGGGAGAGGGATTATGATATACTTGAACAAATCAGCATTGAAAGGGAGGAAGTTTTAGCGGGCTTAAAAGTGGAAAAATCCCCAGACCCAGATGAGATGTATCTATCCCAGGCTCCTATGTGAGGCAAGGGAGGAGATTGCAGGGGCTCTGACACAAATTTTCAAATCCTCTCTGGCCACCGGAGAGGTACTGGAGGACAGTGAATGTGGTACCATTATTCAAGAAGTGTAGTAGGGATAAACCAGGCAATTATAGGCCAATGAGTCTAACATCAGTGGTAGGGAAACTATTGGAAAAAATTCTGAGGGACAGGATTAATCTCCACTTGGAGAGGCAGGGATTAATCAGGGATAGTCAGCATGGCTTTGTCAGGGGGAGATCATGTCTAACTAACTTGATTGAATCTTTCAAGGAGATGACTAGATGTGTAGATGAGGGTAAAGCAGTTGATGTAGTCTACATGCATTTCAGTAAGGCTTTTGATAAGGTCCCGCATGGGAGATTGGTCAAGAAGGTACACGGCACAGTGGCGTAGTGGTTAGCACTGCAGCCTCACAGCTCCAGCGACCCGGGTTCAATTCTGGAGTTTGCAAGTTCGTCCTGTGACTGCGTGCGTTTTCGCCGGGTGCTCCGGTTTCCTCCCACAGCCAAAGACTTGCAGGATGATAGGTAAATTGGCCATTATAAATTGCCCCTAGTATAGGTAGGTGGTAGGGATGTAGTAGGAATATGGGATTAGTGTAGAATTAGTATAAATAGGTGGTTGATGGTCGGCACAGACTCGGTGGGCCGAAGGGCCTGTTTCAGTGCTGTATCTCTAAATAAATAAATAAAGGTAAGAGCCTATGGGATCCAGGGCAATTTGGCAAATTGGATCCAAAATTGGCTTAGTGGCAGGAGGCAGAGGGTGATGGTCGAGGGTTGTTTTTGCGATTGGAAGCCTGTGACCAATGGGGTACCGCAGGGATCGGTGCTGGGACCCTTGCTGTTTGTAGTGTACATTAATGATTTAGATGTGAATATAGGAGGTTTGATTAGTAAGTTCACAGATGACACGAAAATTGGTGGTGTCGTAAATAGTGAGGAGAAAAGCCTTAGATTACAGGACGTTATAGATGGGCTGGTAAGATGGACGGAGCAGTGGCAAATGGAATTTAATCTTGAAGAGTGTGAGGTGATGCATTTTGGGAGGACCAACAAGGCAAGGGAATATACAATGGGTGGTAGGACCCTAGGAAGTACAGAGGGTCATAGGGACCTTGGTGTACTTGTCCATAGATCACTAAAGGCAGCAGCACAGGTAGCTAAGGTGGTTAGGAAGGCATATGGGATACTTGCTTTTATTAGCTGAGGCATAAAATATAAGAGCAGGGAGGTTATGATGGAACTGTACAAAATGCTAGTTAGACCACAGCTGGAGTACTGTGTACAGTTCTGGTCACCACACTATAGGAAGGATGTGATTGCAGTGGAGAGTGTGCAGAGGAGATTCACCAAGATGTTGCCTGGGCTGGAGCATTTCAGCTATGAAGAGAGACTGGATAGGCTAGGGTTATTTTCCTTAAAGCAGAGAAGGCTGAGGGGGGACCTGATTGAGGTATACAAAATTGTGAGGGACATAGATAGGGAGGATAGGAAGAAACTTTTCCCTTAGCGGAGGGGTCAATAACCAGGGGGCATAGATTTAAGGTAAGGGGCTGGAGGTTTAGAGGGATTTGAGGAAAAATGTTTTCACCCAGAGGGTGGTTGGAATCTGGAACACACTGCCTGTCGGGGTGGTAGAGGCAGGAATCCTCACAACATTTAAGTATTTAGATGAGTACTTGAAACGCCACAGTATACAAGGCTACAGCTCAAGTGCTGGAAAATGGGATTAGAATAGATAAGCTTGATGGCTGGCACAGACACGGTGGGCCGAAGAGCCTGTTTCTGTGCTGTATAACTCTATGACTCTATGGCTGGGGTATTTTTTTAGCCCGAATGGCATCACCCAGCACTGATAAAGACCGTCTGGTGTTACAAAAGCTGATATCTCTTTGGCTTGAGGAGTCAAAGGAACTTGCCATTATCCCTTTAACAAGTCAATCTCAGTAAGAAACCTAGCACTGCACACTCTGTCAATACAGTCTTCTAAACGTGGAATTGAGTAGGAGTCTGCCTTCATTACTGTATTGATTTTTCTGTAGTCTATACAATGTTGGGTTGACCTGTCAAGTTTGGGTACTAGAAATATTGGTGAACTCCAGCTGCTTTGACTAGGTTCGATTAAGTTGTTTCCAGCATGTATTGGATTTCTGCTTTTACTTGGGCCTGTTTGTCCGGACTTAAGCGGTAAGGATGTTGCTTTAAAGGAACGGATTCCCTTATATCCACAACATGTGTGGCTAAGGTTGTCCATCCCAGCTTATCCCTGCAGACTCTTTTAAGTGTTGTGAAAATCCTGATTAGGTCTTCACATTGTTTTGCCTCTAAGTGCAAAAGCATATTGTCCAATTTTCCTGGCTGTATTCCCAAACAGCTAGTTGGAGGTTCAATCTGAGAATTTTCTAGGCCTCCTTCTGCCTCATCCTCACTATCCTTTTCCTTCTGAACAGTCCTGATTACCTGACATAGCTGTACTGGCTTATCCTCCTCCCTGCGATAATATTGCTTTAACATATTTATGTGACACAACCAGTTGTTCTTCCGGCGAGCAGGGGTGTCAATCAAGTAATCTACCTTACCCGCTCTTTTATTCACTTTATATGGGCCGCTGAATCATGCTTTTAATGGTTCCCCCGTAATGGTAACACCACCTGATTGAAAATTGCAGGTCTTTGCATTCTTGTCTGCCCCTTTTTTCATATTGGCTTGGGATGTTTTAAGGTGTTCCTGAGCCACACTGCAAGCTTTCGTGAGCCTTTCCTGGAACACAGATACATAGTCTAGTATCAAAGATTCATTCCTTTGTTCTAAGAATCTGTCTTTGACGAGTTTTAGAGGACCTCTTGCTTCATGTTCGTAAACCAGTTCGAAAGGACTGAAGCCTATAGACTCATTCATTGACTCTCTGGTGGCAAATAAAAGAAAGCCTAGTCTTTTATCCCAGTCATGCAGATATTCGTGACAGTATATTCTAATCATTGTTTTGAGAGTTTGGTGAAATCTCTCTAAAGCTCCCTGTGACAGTGGGTGATATGCTGAAGATTTCAAACTGTCTGATTCACAAATTGCCCATGACTTCTTGAACTATCTTAGACATGAAATTAGAACTTTGATCCGATTGATCTTCAAGTGGTAATCCATATCTCGTAAAGAATTGGGTTAACTTTCCTACTACTATTTTAGCAGTAATTGTCCTTAAAAGAATGGTCTCTGGAAATTGAATAGCCATATCTATGACAGTAAGTATGTATTGATGTTTTGTTTTTGGCAAGGGTCCTACACAGTCTACCAATACCCTGCTAAATGGTTCCTCAATCACTGGTATGGAAGCTAGTGGTGCCAGTTTTATGATAGGTTGCAGTTGGCATATATAGCATGTCCTACAAAATTGTCTTACATTCTTTGTAAGGCCTGGCCAGTAATAATGTTTGCTTATGTGTTTTAGTCTTCCGAATCCCCCTTTGTCCTGCAAAAGGAATGTCATGTGCTAACCTTTATAATCCTTGGCGATATTTAGGTGGTGCCACTATCTGTTCAACAACTGTCCAGTCTTCGTCCATAGGCCTATGAGGCAGTCTCCATTTCCTCCTCAAAACCCCGTTTTCCATATAATAGCCTTCTGGAACTCCTTTCGCCTCAGCTTCTGTCAGAGCCATCTCTGCCATTCGGTATAACTCTGGATCAGCTTGCTGTGCTGCAATTATAGAAGATCTGTTAAACATCTCATTTGGATTATCTAAATCCCCAAATAAGGTTTCAGATACTCGGCTATCTGTTTACGGTGCCACTTTTACCTCCGACAATGGAACGCTTTTACCCATTGCTCGGGTGACTACACACACAGGAAATATTCCTGGAACTTGTTCCTGTAATTGTTCTGTTTCTCTAACTTCACTTGATTCCTCTGTAATTATAAGAGAAATTGATATTTTTGATCCGGCCAAATCATTTCCTAGGAGTAGATCAATTCCCTCTACTGGCAAACTGTGGATAACTCCTACAGTTACCATCCCAGATCTTAAGTCACTCTCTTGGCATAATTTATGTAAAGGTACGGGTATATAGTCCCTGCCAATTCCATTAACTAAAACTTTGGCGTTCAAGGCCCTCTCTGGTGGAAACGTTGTATCTTTCCCCAGCAAGAGTTTTTGGATTGTTCCTGTATCCCTGAGTATAATGATAGGCTTTTCTGCCTCACTTAAAGGATATGGAGTTACTTTTCGCTTGGACAAAAATTCATTATAACTTTCTTATCTTATTCTTAATCTCTACATTCACTTTAGTTTTTGTATCTGGTTTTACAGCTGCCATTAAAGGTACAACCTGGTCTGCTGTACGCTCGGTCAGAGCTACTTTCTCTGCGTTAGCTTTGTGTATCCCAACAGTCCTATGGGTTTACCTCGCAATTTCCAGCATTCTGAATGAAGATGACCCGTTTTGTGGCAATGATAACACTTGGGCTTACGTGCCTCAATCCTACCCTCAGAACCTTCTTTTCTGGCCTGAGGAGATGAGCCTGGGGCATTCCCAGCTGTTCCTTCTTGTCCCCAGCTACTTGCCTTCCTTTCACTCTCCCACTTTCTATCCTTCTCGGGTTAATGGGGGTGACGGACAAAACGTTTTGGCTTATTCACAAGCTCAAAATCATCAGCAATTTCCGCTACTTACCCAGCTTTCAAAACTTTCAGGTTATCTACATGAGTTCTCACTACTGAAGTGATGGAATTTTTAAACTCTTCCAGGAGAATCAATTCTCGAAGGTTCTCTTATGTGGTTTCCATCTTTAATGCCCGTATCCAATGGTCAAAATTAATTTAATTTGCTTCACCCTCTCAAATTCTACATACGTCTGCCCAGCCAATCTCCGTAAGTTCCAAAACATCTGACGGTAAGCTTCAGGGACTAACTCATACGCAGTGAGAATAGCCTTTTTTGCCATCTCATAATCTGCAGAAGCATGACAGGAAGCATGGCGTAAATGTAATGAGCTCTGCCTATCAACTGCTTTGCATAAGTAGCGTCCAGCTTTCCTTTGCCTATTTTATTTGTTTGGCTACTTTTTCAAAAGTTATGAAAAATGCCTCTACGTCCCTTTCCTCAAACTTAGTAAGAGCTTGTATAAATTTAAACAGATTTTTGCTGCATCCTGGGCTGAATTCAGATTCTTCCTGACCAGATCTTTCCCTGGATTCAAGACTACCCCTTTGTCTCAGTTCCATCTCTCAATCTAAATTCCCTTTCTTCTCTTCCTTTCTGGAATTCAAGCTTAAGTCTTTCCAATGCTATTGCTGTTTCTTTTTCTTGTTCAAATTTTCTTAATTCTTTTTCAGCCTCATGTTTTTTCGTTTCTAGCTGAAACCCAACCAATACCACAGCATCACTCCCTGACTTACTATCTTCTTGTTCCTCGTCGCCTTCTAATTTTAAATGTTGGAGTATGACATCAAATATCTCTGCTTTTTTAGCACCTGATTTCAACTCTAACCCCAATTTTGCCATCAATTCTTTTAGTTTATTCTTAGTTAAAGTTGTCAAGTCATTGAGGGACACATTCTCCTTTCCCAGAAACACTGTGGCAACTGCTAATGCCATTCCGATGGTACAGCCTTTAACCTATTATACAAGAAACCTGGTTCCTTTTATTTTTTCTCTTTCAAATTATTACTCCCCTTATAATTAACATAACTGGCATTAGATTTGGATCCTAACAATCGAGCACCCCAATTAATATGATCCCAGACACAAGAGCACTTAATATGATTCCAGAAGCAAGAGCAATTAATATGATATCTCAGACGTAAGTCCCCAATTAATATGTTATGACCGAGGCGGGAGCAATGCACTGTCAATTTAGTCCTATCACTCCACAGGTCATAGCATATTAATAAAGTTTCCCACCTAACCGGAAAACAGCCAAATTAAACACTTTATTAACCCCCAGAATAAAATACACCAAACCAGGTATTTTTAAACAACAACAAATTAACTATTTATTGATAAACTAAATCTTCAACGCTGTTACGATAAATTTATGCCTAATGACCTTATAACTTCTTATTAATCCTAACCCCCCATTCACACACACATACATTCAAAAAGATAATGGTTAACAGGTTTTTAAAAATGGTGTTTCTTAGGAATAAAATAAGTAGCTGGGTTATAAGTCCTGGTGGGTTACGTTCCCAGTTGATGAAGTGTCCCAAAGTAGAGTAATCAGATGCCACTCGAAGTCTCCAGGTGAATTTGACAAAACAGTCTTTAATAGATAGGCATTCAAAGTATTTCAGTTGCAGCAGGCGTCACACAGTTCTTGCAATGAGAAGCACAGCAATAAGTCTACTTGGACTTTAAAATGAGCAGTCTTTTGGTGGAAACTTTACTGAGAATTCCAGCAAACACTAACAGGCAATAGAGAGTCAATTCTGTAGCAGAGACTTCTTAGAGTTTTGAAGTAAAACGGAATTTACTATCTCCAACAATGGAAATGTTCTTTTTCCAGGGTTTTTCTCTCCTTAGGCAATACAGAGCCTGAAGATAAATGTAGGTTTTTTTCTGCTAAGAGAGAGAGATCCTTCCTTGCAGTAAAGCACGCGTTGCTGGACTGCAGTTCAGACCGGTTAAAGCCAGTCTTTACCCACACTTAAAAGTTACAGTACACCATGTGACTTCCTCTCCGCTGCTGTGGCCGAGGAAACAGGTGCAGCTGGCACTCTGTGCCCCTTAGTTTTTAAAGACATGCTGTTTTTAAACAGATTCTTAAAGGCACACTGTTTTAAACAGAAAAAAATCTACATTTCTGTGACAACTCCTTTCCTCAAAACCCCTTGTAATTAAGGCCAACATACCATTTGCCTTCTTAATTGCTTGCTGTACCTGCATGTTAGCTTTCAGGGACTCATGAACAAGGACACCCAAGTCCCTTTGAAGTTCAACACTTCCCAGCCTCTCTCCATTGAAGAAATACTCTGTATTTCTGTTTTTCCTACAAAAGTGCATAACCTCACATTTCTCCACATTGTATTCCATCTGCCAAATTTTTGCCTCCTCGCTTAGCCTCTCCAAATCCCCTTGAAGCGATTTTTCATCCTCCTTACAACTCACAGTTCCAGACCTGCTGAGTATTTCCAGCATTTCTTGTCCTATCTGTATTAATGCTTTGTCTTTCAACACACCATTAACATATTGTTTGCCTTTGCTCCATGACCTTCTGATCAGCTATTCTGTGACCTTGTCCCATCTACAGCTTCTCCTTTGTTATCTCTTGCCCCACCCCCACTTTACTTGCTTATAACCTTTTACATTTCTAGTATTTGCCAGTTCTGAAGAAGGGTCACTGACCTGAAATGTTAACTCTGCTTCTCTCTCCACAGATGCTGCCAGACCTGCTGAGTATTTCCAGCATTTCTTGTTTTTATTATCACAGTTCCACCTAATTTTCTGTAATCTGCAAACTTGGAAATATTACATTTAATCCCCACATCCAAATCATTGAATATAGATTGTGAATAGCTGGGACCCAAGCACTGATCCTTGCGGTACCCCACTAATCACAACCTGCCATCCTGAGAATGACCGATTTATTCCTACTCTCCGTTTTCTGTCCGTTAACCAGTTCTCAATCCACGTCAGTATATTCTCCCCAATCCCATGTGCTCTAACTTTGTTTTTTAACTTCTTGTGTGGTGAATTTATAGTTCACTGTTTCTGCTGCGTATGTCATTTTAGATCCTCTGCCAGAGGTATTTACTACCTGATCTATAGAATGGTGAGATTAGCGCCCCTCATATACAGAAAAGCAGTATCTTGACTGGTTATGATTTATTGTGGTTAATTCATCCATGCATTTTGAAAATCTGAGCATAATTTGAAAAGGGCAGGGTACGTGGGCACGTGACAGCTGGCAGTATTCTGTCCTCTCTCTGCTGAGGGAGCAGGGCTGTTTGCGCCAGGCTTCTCCATAGATGCCATCGTCTGACGAGATGGTTATTTGCAAAATCAGTGCAGCAGCAGAACTGTGTATATAAGCCTAGCTGTAGCTATTGCATCTACTAGAATGTGGCCTGGATGTAATGGAAGCGTTGTGTTTGGAAATCACCTTTCATGACTTTAGGATGCCACAAAGTACTTTACACCTAATGAAATACTTCTGAGGTATAGTCACTGTTGCGATGGCAGAAAAAAGAGACAATAATTCCTGTAATCTTTCTGATATTTACAGTATCTTTCAATGGTGACATTAGCCTCATCTCTGGCTATCTTTAATGCTGAGTTTCACCAGCTGTCTAGATCTGAGGGACTGCCGATGAGTCTTCAAATCCATTCATGGCTTTCTCCCGCCCTGTCCTATTTCTGTAACCTCCTCCAGCCTTACAACCCTCTGAGAGCTCTGTGTTCCTGTAATTCTGGTCTCTTTATCCCCCATTGCCTTCACCCCTGTTTGACATGTTTGATTCCTGCTAATCCTTGTTTTAAATAAAATTCTGTGGAATTAACTTGATGGCCAAGGTTTTGACAGCTCAGACTTATTAGACTGGCAGCCCAAGTTTTTTTTTCCCTGTTAATTTTTGCTGTCTTCTGAAGGTCTTGGACTTTTGCTGGACAACAGTTTCATGGGCCCTGGTAGCACCTTCAGTGCATCACCTAAGTGGCCCTTTGTGTATGAACTGGGTGGTGAACATCTACAGGGTGTTTGACTCTGGGTGCACGGGGAAACTGTGGTAATGTCACTGAACTGGTAATCCAGAGGCCCAGGCTAATGCCTCCAGGGCACGGTTCAAATCCCACCATGGCAGCTGGTGGAATTTAAATTCAATTAATACATTTAATTAATTTTTTTAAATCTGGAATTGAAAGCTAGTCTCAGTAATGGTGCCATGAAACTATCATTGATTGTCGTTAAAAACCCATCCTTTAGGGAAGGAAATCTGCCATCCTTACCTGGTCTGGCCTACATGTGACTCCAGACCTGCAGCAATGTGGTTGACTCTTAACTGCCCTCTGAAATGGCCTAGCAAGCCACTCTGTTATCAAGGGCAATCAGAGTTGGGAAACAAATCCTTGCCAGCAATGCCCACATCCCATGAAAGAATTAAACAAAAGTCCAGTCTTGGCCTCACCTAAAGTCCACGCATGCAAATAAGGGAATGACGCTTTTGAAGTACAGTCGTGCTTTTGCAGCCAATTCGTGCACAATAAGGCTCAACAAACAGCAAATGAGAGTAATGACTTGATGATCTGTTTTGACAGTCTGGGTTGAGAAATAAACACTGGCCAGGACACTGGAAGAAGTTCCCTGCTCTTCTTTGAATAGTGGTTTGGTATCATCTACATCCACCTGACAGGCCAGATAAGGCTTTGGTTTAACAGTTCTTTGAAAAGATAGCACCTCTGACAGTGCAACTCTCCCTTAGTACTACACTGAGGGCTGAATTCTCGGGCCCTGCTGGCAGCAGGAACGGAGGCAGATGGGGCCTGAAAATACCCGTGCCAGCCAGTATGCTGGGTTCCTGGCGCCGGCTGATTTTGCAGAGGCAGCTTTGGAACCATCAGGGCTACCTGCCACCATGTGGATAGCCGATTAGGCTTGTTAAGGGCCTCATTAAGGCCAATTAAAGAAAATTCCAGTTGGCCTTCAGTTTCCCACACTGGCAGGGGCCAGTTTAGGTGCCTGGAGGCAGGCATCCTGTGGCAGACTGTATGTCTGCTGTTGCTGTGATTACACTGCTCTGTTGTGTGGTGAACTCTGCTTTTTACAACTCTTGACATCTCTACTCCCAGGATCGGGCCTACTTTCTGGAGTTTGTGCGAAGCCCTTGTACAGCAGCGATCTACCAACCTCTGGTCAGTTTTGTGTTGGTGTTTAAAATCTCTCTTCCCTGCATTCCATTGTTCCCTACTAAATCAATGCTAACCCACAGCTGATGGATCTGGGGAAGGCTTTTGTCTCTTCAATGCTTTCCTGGTGCAATTTGTTTTAATTTTTGTTATTTTCCTGTTTTCCTCCTAAAGGCATTGTGGGGCGCAGTTCTATAGTTTTGGTCACCTTCCAGCACTGCGCCCAATTGACCCTTCTTGTGTGATTCTCAGTAGTTTGTGTTGCCAGGCTGTTCAGTCAGAGTTGTCCTCACTGCCATTCTCAGACTCTTTCACACAGGGATCACTGGGCAGCCACGAGAACTCTGGCTGTTTTTATTCCTTTTGTCCAGCCTTGTGTGCTAATGCCAGTTGTTGTACATCTACAGCTAACTCCGAACAAGTCAGGGACCAAACCCAAGACCTTCCTGTTCTTGGTGGTTCAGTTCCACTTCATGTGCAGCTCTTACCTAGCAAACCCCCAGACTGCAAATAACCTCCAGCTCCACTCGATACCACTACCAGAAGCTCATGTTAGTCTGTAGATAGCTAGAACAAGGTCTCTGTTTTTTCTTCATTATTTATTCTCAAGTTTGTACTGTAGATCGGTGCAAAGAATGGAACATTGTCATTGCTTAGTGCCCAGTCACCATGTTTGCATTCCCTGATCCATGTGTAATGGGGATTACTATGAAAAGGTCATTTCTTCTGGCAGTGAATCTTATCTAGACTCAGTATTGCTCTTCTTACTGGACCAGTACAGACAGGAACTGGAGAAGATGAATTTGAGGAGAATATATGGAAGGTTGGAAAGTTGACAAACTGCCTTGTATCCCACCAATACCTGCAACTGACTAGAACTAACAACAGCTTCCGTACTAGTCCACAGTATGAATATATGTATTTAATAATGCAGACATAGCTGCAGTAGTCCTGAGTAACTGTAACTCTAACTGGTTTGCTTTTGTAATGCTAATGATGGGTGAAGTAACAAACCCTTAATAACAGCCAGAAAATATCCAAGACGATTTGCTCAGAAAATCTCCTCAGTGACCCTTTGAATACTGATCTGAAGGCTTTGCTGGGGGCTTTTGTTGCATTTTCTACCATCTGGCAAAATGTACATTTGTGTAAATTTCTTGTTATTGTTTTCCCCTTCAAATTTCTTCCATGCTCTTTTGAAGATGTTGATGTGCTGCTCAAATGCATGGATCCATCAGAGCCAACCCTTGTCATGTCCTCGTGTGCCCACTTTGAACAGTGGCAATTTGGGCAATAACGTCACCTGATTTGTTTATCCCCTCCCTGACCAGGAGAACTCAGCACAGACCAAAGATTGAAGCAGGGCCCTTTATTTATGGCCCTGTTTTATACCACATGGTATTCCTACTCACTGAGCCATGAGGGGATAGCTTTCCCAAACTTCTGGTATTGGTTTTCTAATCATAGGATTGTAGAGCACAGAAGGAGGCCATTCAAACCAACACTCCTGTGCAGGCTGTTTGAAGGAGCTAGCCAATTGGTTCCATTTCCCCATAATTGTGCAAATCTTTCCCCTTTCAAGTATTTATCCAAATCTCTTTTGAAAGTTGTTAATGAGTGTGCTTCACTATCTCAGGCTGATGCTTTATACATTTGCAGCACTGATTAGAGCCTTAGTATTCTCACAATGTTCTCTTCTTGCCACTTTAAGGTGTTCATTTAGAGTTATTTTACTTCAGCACAGAAGTATGGCACTACCCTGAAAGGTTGATCTGCGAGACACACATTTTTAATATTTCCGGTTTTTGTTGCCTCCTTGATTTTCTCCAGTTCCTTATTGCCACCTTGTTCTATTGCCCTCAGGGCCTCCTCCTCAGCCATCTCAATACTGCACTAATAATGCATCTGGCAGGCCTAACGGTCGTCCTGTCTGTGTCTACCAGATTTCTCATGTCCTGTAAAGGTGATTATGTGCTGCCACAGGTGAGCACGTTGGGCTGAAGTTTCCCAGGCCGTTGGAGACGGGTTCAGGGGTGAGCGGGGTGGGAAGGTCCCGGCAATAAATGTTGGATCTGGATCCTGCCCTTTTCTGGCTTCCCGGGGGCGGGATTGAAGGCAAGCAAGGAACTCCTTTGGATCTGTCAAGTCAATAATTAAGTAGTTGTTGTGGTTAAGCTACTTATGAGGTGCTTTAGTCCCAAATCATGGATTTCCCCTGATTCCAAACTTGATAGCAAGTCACCCAGGTGAGTGCACAGCAGGGAGAGCTTCTTCAGTGAAACTGACCAGCTTTGATCAGTTACACTGAAGAGCTCGAGCCATAGGCAGGTGAGGCTGCTGTTCAAAGCACTCCTGTCAGTGAGTGCAGTCACTGCTTGACAGGTGAGTGCAACTGGAAGGCACTTCACCTGATGGGCCACCTCACGCATCTTCAGGTATATCTCCCTGCTGCCAGCCTTCAGCAAGGCATGGGAGCTGCTTACGCAGCTGCACTTTGCACCTCTGTTGAGGGTCAACAGTACCAGGAGCACTAGCTATCTTCTCCTCAGCCCACATGTCTCTCCATTGGGCAAGGGATAGACACTGAGAACCAGCTGGAAGGGGGCGAGACCAGCAACACAGTGTCTATAGGCAGAGGATCAGCTGTCTTGATGTGGCTGAACACCAGTGCCTCAGGAGGCTCAGGCTGTCGCAGCAGGTCGCTGCTGACATCTGCGACCTTCTGGAATAAGACCTCCTTCCTAGTGGATCAGGTGGGCATGCATTGCCATGGTCATCGAGGTAGCCATCACTGGAGGGCATCCCTCGGGTCTCTACCTCTTCCCAAGATTGTGTGCTGTCTCCTTGTGTGCAAGGAGAGAAAGCTGAGAGTTATGAGTGTTTGTAATGGCTCGTGTGGAGAATAGGGAGGAGAACATTTGTAGAGGGTCACTGTGAGGCATGGGTGCAAGAGGACAATAGGCTGAGGGTGAGCGTGAGTGGTGGCTGTTCAGATGGGGATGTGAGGTGCCTGCAGGGAGAGGAGCAAGTGAAGCTACAAGCTGGGTTGACCTGAGGCGTGCTGTGCAGGAAAATGGTGGGCAAATCAGAGTGTGGGGCCCGACACCTGAAAATGTGATACTACTCACCTTTCCTGCCCTTATCAGGTCCTAGGTCCTCTTATTGTATTGTCTCCAGGTTGGAGGCACTACACTCCTGCTGCTGACTTCCTCGACCATTTCCATCCATACCTGTTTGATTGGAGAGGTTGTCCTCTTCCTTCTGTCCTTGGGAGAGCTCTCCTCACTGCAGCCACTCAGCTGGACCTCCAGTTAAGAGCAAGAGACCTGGGACAACCTTCCCAGGTCTCCCCTCCATTCCTGTGGGTGCTGCAGCCTCAAAAATCCAAGTGCTGGTGAGCTTTTCTGACACATGCTGTGATCGCTTTAATTAAAAATCCTTCCTTTTTCAGAATGGACACGTCACCTTGCCCTCCCTCCCTAATTGGTCAGTGTGCCCAAGGTGGGATGTCATTTGGTTTGTTTGGCAAAGAGCAACTGCCAGGCACACTGTGCAGACAGTCAGGTTCCAAACCCAGAAATGGTCCCATCGTTGCAGCATGGGCTAAGGTGCTAAGATTCCACCCATAGTTCTCTGTCTTGACTGACAGCCTTCCAAGATGTGCACCCATGTGAATGTGCTTTGAGAGGCAACCCTGTGCCTCCAGCTGATGAATACTCAGATGAGAGACAGCATATCTTCTGCTTGAAGAAACAAGCTTATGACTGCCGTCCCCTGAAATGAAACTGATGGTTTATAAACCAAAGTCAATGGCCTAAGAGGATCTAGAGTTGACCATTTCAGGCTGTGAAGTCTTAACTCAAGAATTTTTTCATCTTTCCTTTTATTAATATTATCATAAAAAAGCTAAAGCTTTTTGAAGGAACTTTGTGGAAATTTGTAATAAAATTACAACCTATTCAGTTTCTGATTGCAAACCCTGACTAACCGGTTTTTGAGCCACCTTGTGTAGACTTAGGGACAAAGTGATAGTTGTCATTCACAGTGATGTGCTGTCCAGATTCAGCGCCCTGTTTATAAACGGTGGTAAACTTATTCAGAACTATATCTGTTTGGCGTACCATGCTTCTGTATTGCCTGTGATGGAAGCATTGATTTTGGTTTAGTAACTTCTTCTCGAGCCGTGCTTTCAAACAGTACAGTTACACTTTCTTTAGTCAGAGTATTACAGTGCTACTTTTTTATAAGTGGTGCAAAAATTCTGTCCATTTGTGTTTATGTATTTTTATCATGCATACAGGTCCAAGGAGACCAGGTGTCGACTGGTGCAGACCATTCAGATTACAGCCCAGCTTCTGGAACTGCTGTTCCAACCGGAGATAGATCCAACACATCAGGCAACGCCCAGAGCTCTGCCATGGGTGTCACTCAGAGTACAGGGGACCAGCCTCCTGCCCCTGCCACATTAGAGGGCAGGTAAGGTCGTCACAAACCAGGCAGGCATTGTTCAAGGTGTGCAGAGTCAGCAAATAATACTGTTTTTATACAAAATCTTCTGTGTTTTATGACATTTCTTTTCCTGATGAGATACTTTTATACCACCCTATATAGTGCGAATGGTACCTGTATCAGAACTTGTTGATTATTATTTTGTGATGTTGTATTTTTCATGAGGCAGCCATGCTGTACTGGGCTTGTGATATCATGTGAACACTGCTCTCAGTGAGAGTTCCTCTCATTGAATTTACTGATCCTGATGTGAAACCGACAACCTTGATGAACTGAGGTGAAGAAGTTTGTACTTAGTGTTCTGTTGAAGAGTTGGGGATTATTTGCTTTTGCCCAGGGAAGTTCCCGCTGGTCTGGTTTGAACCCGTTTAGGATTGTATATAAATTTCTTTGACAGTACACAGGCTTTTAGATCCTAAACTTGCATCACCTAATCACTGCTACTTACTTAACTTTGTCTTTTCTTCTACACCATATTTTTGTTCTGAACCTTGATGGTTTTCTTAAGAATGAGACTTGGGGTTTCACTTGGGGTTTCTCAACAAAAAATAATGCTCCCTGGAATTTGACCCAGTCCATAGTAAAGATCTAACCCAAACAATGAACATAGTGAGGAGGTTTGCTGCCTCCTTTGGAAGGGCAGAGTGCCCCAGTAGCCCAGTAATCTGAGTCTTCAATTTAAGTCATTTCTCATCCTGCTGTAGTAGTGGCCAACACTAGAGTGTGTAAACTGAAACAGAAACAGAAGATGCTGGAACTGGCAAAGGTTAGAAATGTAATAGGTATTGAGCCAGTGAAAGAGAGGAAGGGGGAGAAAGAGCAAAACGGAAGGTCTGTGATAGGGTGGCGAGCAGGAGATATTAAATGATAAATGGTTTCATGGTACAAAGCCAAGAAAAGAAACAAAAGATGTGTCTGGATGAGGTGTAGATGGCAGGATAGCAGCTATCCGAACACAAAGTAAAGGGATTAAGAAAGAAACAAGGGGGCAGTGTGGGAAATTAAGAAATGTGACAAGTCCAGCAAGAGGTGCTTTCTGAGGCTGGGGCAGAGGCATGTTGTTGGGACAGAACAGAAAGATTGTTTTATGTGGAATTTGATTAGTTTGCACCTGTCCTTGGCGAGCTTAATACCAACACTGGCTGCCTGAAATGGAAAGGGGTCCATTTACCAGAAGGAACATCCATCACCTTGTTTATAAAAGTCCCTTCCTGGTAAAGGCCGGCTGGGGTCTGTAAATGAAACCCGACCCAAGCCGACAGAACCACATCCGACCTGAGCCCGACCCGGCCCAAGTCCTTTCATTTATTTCCCACACCCGACTCAACCCAAGTTAACCTAGCTTCTGTTTTTCACTTTGTTGCTCATCTGCACAAGTTTAAAAAAACTGTAACTAAACAACCTTTCAAGTCTAAAAAGTACATTAACATTGGAGCTATTTACCGGAGGTGGTGATGGAGTGTGTCCGACCCGACCCAAGCCCGAATGCCGGACACGGAAGAGCAACTCGACCCAACCTGAACCCGACACATGTCGTCGGGTCCTGTTGGGTTCGGGTCGGGTAGCCATTCTCTACTTCCTGGGCCACTCTAAAATCACACTAGGTTTTGGAGGACTAAACAGGGCTCTGTTATGTGGTGCACAGCCTCCAGTGGGCTACAAAGGGAGAAAAAGTCTTCGGTTTCAGTAAGGCACTCTCAGCATTAACAACGGTAACGAACAACAAAGTATCACAGATGAGATAAAAGCCAGTTAATCTATTTTTGTAGTGTCAGTTAAGGGATCACTATTAGCCAGGACACTGGTGAACACTTCTGCTCTACTTCAGATTGTGTTACGGGATTGTTTACATCCACCATAACAAATAGATCTGGTTTAACATCTGACCCAAGAGACAGCCCTTCCTCAGTACTGCAGTGAAGTGGAAGCCTAGATTACTAGATTGGGGCTTGAGCTCCAATCCTCAGACTCATGGACAAGAGTGCTACCACCTGCAGTTGAGCCAATTCGAAAACCTAACTATAGATAAACCCCAGTTTCTTTCAGTCCCTTCTGCAAAATTGCATCCAGTTGTCTCTTGAACCTTCTTACACTGCCCACTTGAAACACTACTCTGGAGTGTGAGGGCAGGTCGAGGGAGTTGATGCTTCCAAACACAAGTTACTACATTTTAAAAAAAAATTAAACGCAAGAGTATTTTTTGTAGAAGAGATTTCCATTCTGGATGGCCTTACTGTTTAGCCTTTGCCTGGGGAGCAAAAATGAAGGATAAGACCGGAATAGTTAGCAGATGGAGCTGTATCTTTATTCACCATGGCATTGCACACAGAGCCAAGACTAAATGCAGTCTTTGGGTAAAATATGTTGAAGGGGTGGAATAATTGGACCTGAATATGAAGATTGAAATCAATCCCCATTTCCAAACCATACACTCTGTTCTCATTTTTGTAGTTTCATTATAAATTCTTATTTATAATGGAAATTGCCTATGTAAACTTGTCGGATTATTATTATGCCCTTCTGCCAGTGGAGGTACTGCAGTGTCTTTCCTCTATCACCAAAAACAAGAGCAGCAACAGCATTACCTCCAAGTTACAAACATTTGACTTGGACATACATCATCATTTTTCTATTGTCACTTGGTTAGAATCCTGGAATTCTCCACCTACCATGATGTGGGAGCACCAGGACTACAATGGTTCAAAGAGCAAGGCCTACCATCACTGTCTCAGGGCAGCCAGGGATAGGCAATAAATGCAGCCTTGCCAGTGTCACCCACAGCCCAAGTACGAATTTAAGAAAGTAAACAAGGAAGACCTTGTTTGGATGATGTGAACATCCAGCTGTAACTTGTTTAACGTAGCAATAGGACTATTTGAAGAAATATTGACATCTGCAGCTTAAAAGCTAATGGATTATTTAAGCCTGGGGCCTGTGAAGCAGGCAGTGAGAAAGATTGAACCATAAAATCTTGGGAACCAGGGTAGTCCTGGGCAGAATGGAATTGAAAATTAGTGCTGAAGTGCAGCAAGCGTTTGCAGTCTAAGCTTGTGCAAGTACTGAAGGTTACGAGATGATGTAATAAAGTATTGTACAATGTAAAAACAGAAAGTGCTGGAAATACTCAGCAGGTCAGACAGCATCTGTGGAGAGAGAAGCAGAGTTAACGTTTCAGGTCAGTGACCTTTAATCAGAACTTCCAGCACTTTCTATTTTTATTTCAGATTTCCAGCATCCGCAGTATTTTCCTTTTATATTATTGTACAATGTAACTGTTTAATGTGAATCAATACATTCAGCTCTATTTGTTCACACGTTGAAACACATCAACAGTACTTAATGTGTTTTATTGCTTTGCAGCAACCAGCTGACGTCTGGGATCGCAAATTCACTGACTTCCTCCTCGTCACTAGCAGAAATACTGGAAACGATGAAGCACCCCACGTGAGTCTTTGAATTACCCTGCTTTATCCTATGTGCGTACACACGTCAGGCGTATGTATTTGCAAGCGTGTCTGCACTTGTACAGCTGAGGCTCATGACTTTCTGTCAGTAACATTGTTAAATTTTACCAGAACCTTATAGTAACAAATGTGACCCTATTAGGTGTTGTAATTCAGTTTTAAGGTTACAGTAGATGAATGCAAGGGCTTCATTGGCCTTTCTCAGTGAGAACAAGGATGAAATAATTAGTGATTGGTAATTTAGGAGGAGAGCTAACCTGGTTGAAAGATGCCATCTGTAAACACTGCACTGTTGAATTTGAGAGTGGATTGAGGAGGATTTCCTTTCTTTTGTAGGCCTTGAAATGAGGGCCACACAGTGCTGATCGTTCTTAATGCAAACACAGATCTGGCATAGTTCGCTGTTATTGTTGAAAATGCATCATCAACCAGCAGACGGATAGTGGATCAGCCAGCTTTCGCAGACCAGTTAGAAGTTGCTTAGTGTCGATGAGCTTCGGGTGGTACACTGGACTGCTACTATGGTTTGAAACCAGCCCAGACTAACTGTACCTGTACCTCTTAGTCCAGTTCCTGATAGAAACTGGTCCACAGCACAAAGCAGACCATAATGCAACAACTTTAGTATTGTTATGACCAGGTGAGAAGGGGTCTAGGGGTTCCCTTTCAGCCTTTGTCTGGTTTAACTGTAACTGGGTTTAATTTTAGAAACATCGTGTTTTTAGCTCCCCCCTCAGTGAATCCTTGTTCACTGCTCCAATTGTATTTTCAATTGAAAGAAATCAGACAGGTTTCCTTAGATTTAAACGAGAAAGGTGGAAGTTTATTAATCTTAAACTCTAATCTGGTTAACGACCAAGAATATGCGACATGACCACGCTAGCATGCATATACCATAAACACACACGCACATAGACAGAAAAAGTAGAAAAGAATAAAGGAGAAAAGTTTGAAGCAAATCGGGATTATAATTACAGTCCTTTGAGTTCAGTGTGGAGTCTTTGGTTGACGGCAAGTCCTGCTGTTTGTTGGGGCCCAGTTCATGCTTCAGCTTGTTTTGATGTTTGAGTCTTTTCTCTTTTGAGATTTACGTGTCTTACGTGGGTCCGGTGGCTTGGGAGAATGCGAGAGAGAGACAGCCAGGAGAGAGGCTTCCTTGTTCCAGCTTCAGTTGCAAACTACCTTCTGAATTCATACTGCCCTGTCTCTCATTCAAAAGCCTGGATCAGCCAGTTAGTCATGTGACCAGCTAGTTTAACCAGTCCTGTCTTTATGGATTGTAGCAGTTCGTGGAATGCGCTTCCTTACACCTTCAATGTCTGGTGATCAAAATCCATTTGGGTTAATTGGATCAGGGAGTAATTCTTTTGTCTCTCCAAGCACTGTCTCTTCGTATGCAAATGTTCTTCCAGCCAAGTGTCTGGTGATCTTCAAACAAGTTATTTCTTCACTCCAGCAACTGTTTAAAATCAATGTTCATATGGTGAAATTAATATGCCTCATTCTTGGCAGGTGGGGGTCTGCATGACAGTATAGAAAACGTCCCAAGAGCTTCAGAAGCATTGGGGAAAACAAACATTAAGTCAAAAAAAAATAGATTTAGGAGGTACAACCAAAGGCTTGGGGATAACCCCCACCCAAAGAGGTGGGGGTTAAGAAGGAAGTTGAAGGTAATTATACAGCGAGAGGGCCCCTTTTTGTTTGTACAGAAAAATCTATTTACTCTGTAGCTGTCCCATTTGAGCAGTTTCAGATGTTCAGCAGCTCCTTGTCTTTGGCAAGAGATAATGCCTCGGATAAACCATTTATCATTCTCAAGGGATTTGATGTTTTCTAGCTCTGTGCTCACAGTCTGAACTTTACCTTTCTTGGAAAGTGGGTAAAGGTGGCTGGGAGCAAGTTTGATTTAAGGGAATGGGTAGCAGATCCATTAAACTCCAAATTATTCGGAATCAAGTCGAGGATAGTGGAAAGGTCACTTTAAAATGCACGATTATTCCATGTGTTAATGAACTTGCAGGTTAGTGATGGATTGCTTTGGTGTGTTTTGTAAATGTGCCTGATCTCGGGTTTGCTATTTGTGTAATCAGTTAATCAGACAATTTGCAAACTAGACTTTTGGTAAAATTTTTTTCAATTTTAATCTTTATTGTTTAAATATGGAATCTAATACTTTCTGTTTGTTCTCCACTCCCAGTACTGGTATTCAGCTGCTTCCAGAACAGAGGGGGCTACACCCGAATTGTTTCATCAGTGCAGAGGTGGTCCACTGGCTTATCAGCAACGTTGAAGGTGTTCAGACTCAGCCCATGGCCATCGACATCATGCAGGTAGAGTGCACAGGCAGCACGGCCGTCATACCGTGCCCCTGCCTTATAGTTTATTTTGGGCGATTTGAAGGCCCTGGTTGTGTTGAGTCAGCTGACCTCAGCCATGCAGCTGCGTGGTCCTACAATTGGCCTCAGTGCTCCCTAGTTTGAGAAGAGAAAACTCAACCAAGGTCCAAGCTCCATAGTCACTATCCTGTAACACCTTGCGTGTCTGTATGGGCAGGAGATGGGATCTGGCTTGGCTTTTCACCCTTGGTCAAGTAGCCAAGTTCTTATTAAGAATGAGTACTAGGGCGAAATGCCAAAGGGTAAATGTCACCCGTTGAGGTGTCCCCAGAAAAGTCAGCACCTTGGAAAGGGGGGGGGGAGAATTGAATAATAACCAGAAACTGCACTTTTACTGAAAACTGCAATGAGATGCAAATATCACCAACCAAATGTGTGAATTAATGTTTGTACTGGTTTTTAAGAAGACTTGGGGGAAATGTAAGTAGTCTACATCAGCAGTGCAAAATAGGCTCAAATCAAATCAGCATCCAGTTTTTACATACTTTTCCATTGACTTCAAAAAGCAGGCACAGTGTAAAATGGACTGTCAATTCACACTGCTGAATTAAACTAGTTTTTACCCCTTTAAATCACTCCACCTTATTTTAAAATTCTTTTGTGTTTCATTTTTAAAATACAGATTTTCATCACACCCAACTTTATGTTTTTATTTTGAAAATTCCCTTAGTTTTGAAACTACTTATTTTTCCAAGATTGGTCCCTTGTAACAGCAGGCTGCTTTTTAATTTCCACCAACTTTTGCAAATCTGGGCTTTTAAAAACTTTTTGGAACACTGTTGATAAAATCTCCCCTCCTTGTCCCTCCCCCATACTCCCCACTTCCTGTTGCTCCAGCGTCTCTGCCAAGCCAGACATTAAGAGGCCCAGAGGAGTGGGCTGGGCTGCCCACCTGGTTTCTTTCCATGTATCGTGAGATGCAGCTTCTCCCAAAGACCCAGCTCAGAGCTGAAACTCCTGGTGTTAGTGATCCTGTGAGTGGTGATGGCTCCACCCTATGGTACACCATGTTGATATAGACACTTGCATCCCTGGGCTGTGCTAGGTTTGCTGGTCCTAGCAGAGACTTGCTGCAGTGTCATAAAATTGATCATTCCTTTGTGTGTATCTTTATGCAGAAAATGCTGGACGAGCAGCTCATCGTCCATGCTTTTGGGGAATCTATGCGGGCGTTTGTGTATGGTTTCTACCTGTACAGGCTCGTCACAGACAAAGACACAGAGAAAGGTAAAGGTGTGCTAGCTTATTGTTGAGACCTCTGCTTAAAGAATGATAGAACTTGTATTCCTCTAGACTCTTTCACATTCCCCCATCCCGCGTCTCTGCTTCTCGCTAAGTTGTGTGTTCTCTTCTCCTGTAAGGAGAGTAAGCAGGGAGGTGTGAGTGCTGGTAATGGCTTGTGTGCAGAGGAGGGAAGGACGCCATTTGTGGAGGGTCACTGTGAGGCATGGCTGTGAGAGGGCAATCGCCTGAGAGTGAGAGCATTGGCTGCTCTGATGGGGATCATAGAATCAAGAAATTTACAGTGTGGAAGGAGGCCATTTGACCTGTTGTGTCCGTGCGTCCGGCAAGTAGCCATCCAGCCTAATCCCACCTTCCATCTCTTGGTCCATAGCTTTGTAGGTTACGGCACTTCAAGTGCATATCCAAGTACTTTTTAAATGTCATGAGGGTTTCTGCCTCTACCACCTTTTCAGGCAGTGAGTTCCAGACCCTCATCACCCTCTGGGTGAAAACATTTCCCCTCTAATCCCGTCTAAACCTCCTACTCTTAACCCTAAATCTCTACTTCCTGGTTATGAACCCCTCAATCATAGGGAATAGGGCCTTCCTATCCACTCTATCTATACCCTTCAATAAGGTCTCCCGTCCAAAGAAAACAACCTTAGCCTATCCAATCTTTCCTTGTGACGAACATTCTCCAGTCAAGGCAATATCCTTTCAAATCTCTGTACCCTGTCTTGTGCAATCACATCTTTCCAGTGATCAGAACTGGATGCAGTACTCCAGCTGTGACCTAACTAGTGTTTTATACAGTTCCAGTACAACCGCCCTGCTCTTATGTTCTATGCTTCGGCTAATAAAGGCAAATATCTCCTATGCCTTCTTGACCACCTTATATACCTGACCAGCCACCTTCAGGGATCTGTGGACATGCCATCCAAAGTCCCTCTGTTCCTCTACACTTTTCAATATCCTACCATTTATTGTATATTCCATTGCCTTTGTTAATTTTCTCCGGATTGAACTCCATTTGCCACTGTCCCACCCACCTGACTGGTCCATTAATATCTTCCTGCAGTCTGCACTTTCTTCTTCATTATGAACGCAGACATTTAAGTCCAGATCGTTTATATATACAACAAAAACTAGGGGCCTAGTACTGAGCCCTGTGGAACCCCACTGGAAACAGCTTCCAGTCAAGAAAACACCCATCGACCATTACCCTTTGCTTCCTGCCTCTGAGCCAATTTTGGATCCAACTTGCCACTTTGCAGAGGGACCTTTTACTTTTGTGACCAATCTGTCATGTGGGACCTTATCAAAAGCTTTGCTAAAATTCATATAGACTACATCAAATGCACTACCCTCATTGACCCTCCTCATTACCTCCTCAAAAAATCCAATCATGTTTGTCATACATAACCTTCCCTGAATAAATCTGTGCTGAATGTCTTTGACTAATCCGTGTCTTTCTAATTGAAGATTTATCCTGTTCCTCGGAATTTTTTCCAATATTCTTCCCACCACCAAGGTTAGGCTGACTGCCCTTAATTACTCAGTCTTTCTCCCTTTTTAAACAATGGTACAATGATCACTGTCCTCCAGTCCTCTGGCACCACACCTGTAGCTGGAGAGGATTGGATAATGATGATCAGAGCCTCTGCTATTTCTTTTCTTGTTTCCCTCAATAGCCTAGGACACATTTCATCCAGGCTTGTGGATTTATCCACTTTGAAAGATGTTAAATCCCTAATGTTCCCTCTCTTACTATGTTAATTTCATTAATATTTCACACTGCTTCTCTCTCTGATTACAATGTCTGTATCGTTCCCTCTCTTCTGTGAAAACAAATGCCAAGTATTCATGAAGAACCACACCAACATCATCTGCCTCCACACACAGATTACCATAATGGGGCGGCGCAGTGGTTAGCATCGCAGCCTCACAGCTCCAGCGACCCAGGTTGGATTCTGGGTACTGCCTGTGCGGAGTTTGCAAGTTCTCCTTGTGACTGTGTGGGTTTTCGCCGGGTGCTCCGGTTTCCTCCCACAGCCAAAGACTTGCAGGTTGATTGGTAAATTGGCCATTATAAATTGCCCCTAGTATAGGTAGGTGGTAGGGGAATTGAGGGAAGGTGGGGATGTGAGAGGGTAATGGGATTAATGTCGGATTAGTATAAATGGGTGGTTGATCGTCGGCACAGACTCGGTGGGCCGAAGGGCCTGTTTCAGTGCTGTATCTCTAAATAAATAAATAATGGCCTCTAATAGGCCCTACTCTTTTGTTTTTAGTTATCCTCTTGCTCTTTATGTATTTATAAAAAAAACTATGGGTTTTCCTTGATTTTACTTGCCAATATTTTTTCATGCCCTTTCTTTGCTCTCCTAATTTCCTTTTTAATTTCACCCCTACACTTTTTATACTCTAGGTTTTCTGCAGTATTGAGACCTCCGTATCTGTCATAAGCTTTCTTTTTTCTTTATCCTCTCCTTCAAGTCCCTTAACACCGAGGGGGCTCTGGATTTGTTAGTCCTACCCTTTTTCTTTAAGAGAACATACTTACTCTGAACCCCCGCTATCTCTTCTTGAATGTCTCCCATTGAACTGGCACTGAAGAACCTTCAGGTAACTGTTTCCAGTCCACTTTAGCTAAATCACATTTCAGTTTAGTAAAATTAGCTTTTTCCCATTTGAGAACTTTTATTCCTGGTCTGTCTTTGTTCGTTTCCATAACTACCCTAAATCTGACTGGATTATGATCACTTCCACCAAAATGCTTCCCAACTGATACCCCTTCCAACTGCCCAGCTTCATTCCCTAAAACTAAATCCAGAACTTCCTCCTGTCTTATTGGGCTTCCTATGTACTGGCTAAAACGTTCTCCTGAATGCATTTTAAGAATTCTGCTCCCTCTGTGCCTTTCACACTAATTCTATCCCAGATAAATTTCAGGTAGTTGAAATCCCCCACTATTACTGCCCTGATGTCTTTGCACTTCTCAGAGATTTGCCTACTTATTTGCTCTTCTGTTTCCTCTGACTGTTTGGGGGGTCTATAGTACGCTTCCAGTTTTGTAATTGCCCCCTTTTTGTTCTTCAATTCAACCCATATGGCCTCATTTGATGATCCTTCTACCATATCATCCCACCTCATAGCTGTAATTGTTTCTTCAATCAATATTGCGACCTCCCCCCTCCTTTTTTTATCTGCCTCTCTATCTCGACTGAAAACCCTGTAACCAGGAATGTTGAGCTGCCATTCCTGCCCTTCTTTCAGCCATGTCTATAATATTATACTCCCCTGTGTCAATCTGTGCTTTCGGCTCATCTGCCTAATTCCCTAGACTTCTTGCATTTAGCATTGCCGAACTCCCTTGCTATCTATTTTCTAGCCTTTGTTTATTCTGCCTTCCAAACACGCCTATTAATTTTCTGCCTTCCATTTCCAACTTTTCTTCGCACCCTTCTGAATCTACTCTCAGGTTCCCACCTCCCTACCAAGCTGGTTTAAATCCTCCCAACAGCAAAACCCCCTGTGAGGATACTGGCCCTGGCCCTGTTGAGGTGTAAACCATCCAGTTTGTATAGGTCCCACCTTCCCCAGAAGCAGTCTCAATTCCTAGAGAATCTAAAACGCTCCCTCTTGCACTATGTCTTCAGCCACATCTTCATCAGCTCTGTCTTCTTATTTCTGTACTCAGCAGCACGTGGACGTAATCTTCAGATTACTACCTTTAAAGTCCTGCTTTTCATTCTCTCTCTTGTAGCTCCCTAAACTCTGCCTGTAGGACCTCATCCCTCTTTCTGCCTATGTCATTGGTGCTCATATGGACCATGACCTCTGGCTGTTCACCCTCCCCCCCACCCCCAGAATGTCCTGCAGCCGCTCAGTAACAGCACCAGGGAGGCAATATACCATCCTGGAGTCATGTCTGCAGCTGCAAAAGCACTTGTCTCTTCCCCTCACTGTCGAATCCCTCATCACTATTCCTCTTCTGCTCTTCTTCCTTTCTCTCCTGTGCAGCTGAGCCACCCATGGTGCCGTGGACTTGGGTCTGCCTGCACT